>NC_079975.1:20055967-20688269 GCF_029852145.1 Microplitis mediator | reverse complement strand
TCCGAGTGTATGTATGTGTGTACGTACGTACGTACGTACGTACGTATGTACGTACGTACGTATGTATGTATGTAAATATTCATAACTCTTGAACGGATGAACCGATTTTGATCGTTGAGGTGTCATTCGACGCGGCTTGTTAATGTCTTGAGGCCGTGAAAATTTGAACTTAATCGGTAGGGTGCGTTCAGAGATATTTCGAAAATAAATTTTTTTCAAAAATGTTTTATTCGGATAACTTTTAATTTGCTCGATGGATTGATTCCAAAATCTAATCAGCTCTAAAACTCTATAAGCCGCGTCGAATGCCACCTCAACCATCAAAATCGGGTCATTCGTTCAAGAGAAACCGTTGACGAAAGAATTCAAAAAAAAATTTTTTTTTGGTTTTTTCGAAATTTCTCAAAAACGACTCGATAAATCGATTTCAAAATTTGATCAGCTTTAGAACTTGATAAAACACGTCGATTGCCGCCTCAACCATCAAAATCGGTTAATTCGTTCCCGAGATATCGTGGGAGAAAGAAATGCTAAAAAATGGTTTTTTACAAAACAATGGCATACAAAAGTATTTGCGAGCTCGAAGAGCTCGAAAATGTATTCACATTAATGTTTTCGAGCTCAACGAGCTCGAAAACAGCGGGAAGTTTTGGGGCTGGCCCGCAGGGTCAACTGACAGACCGATTTTTTTATTTCATTTAAAATGAGATATCGCAAACTCGATAAAGCGTTAATTTGAACATTCATTTCTCTTTTTGTTTCGTTTTCCGTCTTTGTGTATATACATATTTTTTTAATACACAATCCAATACATTTTCTTTCTAAGCTCAGTTGGGTTCAATGGCCCACGATAATAGATCCGTAGTAGCAAAACGATTGTCGAGAATCCTGAGTACAATCTATCAACTTCTTCCCACTCATACTTCCTGATGATTTTATATATATATATATTTATCATTACTCTTAGTGCTTGCAACTTTTCTTCCTCATTTCTTCATACCCAGTTACCCCCATATTGTTTTGATCCTTTGAAATTCGTCCCCTAATTTATTTTTTTTTACCCAGATAAAAAACTATTTCATTTTGATGTTGATGACTTTAAATATTTTTAACTTTTTTTGCTATAAGATGAAAATTTTTTTACTTTGACCCGTACTATAAATTATGGGGAAAGAAACCAGAGGCAAAATGTGACCATTTATTAGAAACAAAAAATATTTTTTATTTGAAAATGATCCACTTGAAAAAAAAAATTTTTTCTAAATGAAAATTTTAAACTAGACCCATGACCAATTCGCCCCACCCGTTTTTACAAATGGTGACTAACTATTTTTAAATGAAAGTCAATTTTTTTTGTTTCAAAAATGGCGCCTCATTTTGCCCCGCGTTATATAATAGGTCAGATTAAAATAAATAGAATTTACGGAAGTAAAAAAAAAAAAATGGAAAATAGAAAAGCAGTTGAATCATTAGTAGAAGTAAAAGTCATCGTTAATGACCAGTGGACGTGTATAATTGCGCAATATCCTGAGGGAATGAAATATCTCGAATTATGATTCGCGGAGGTATTATGGCTATAGGTAGATCGAGTTTAGCCAAAGCTGGTAGGTAGTGCGAGGGTGCGAAGAAGAGTGGGTGGATCAGAAAGTGAGTGAGGGTGAAAATTTACGTTGTGAGGGTGACAGTAGGATATATATGCAGAGAGGCTTAAATCGAGGCGCCAAGTTAAGACAACCGGAGGCTTAAGCTCCATTGGGGTTATAGTCTCACCCGGAGTTCTTATGGTGAAATGTTTGTAGGCGTGGAGTAAAGATTAGATATTGTGATAAAATAAAAGTAAGATGAAAAGCTCGTGTTGTTACTTAGCGAGGACAGATTGAGGGGATTTACCTTCTTTTCTCAAATACCAGCAGCCTCATTCATCCCGGAAATTTTTTTAAAATCATCCCTATTTTTTAAAGACAAATTTTTTTTGTATCGATTGAGAGAATTTAAAATCAATTATTTAATTAAACTCAAGTGTTTTTAAAAAATAAAAAATTTTTATAGATAAAAGCAAAATAAAAATAATGCTGAAGGTTAAAAAAATAAATAAAGGACAGCAATAAACTTTTCAATTAAACCCGCGGGAAAAAGTGGAAATAAAATAAAAATATAAAATATAAAAAGTGATATAAAATAATAACAATGGCGTCGGAAAGAAGCAACGCGTCAAGTACAAGCTCACTGGCACTTCCATCTTTGCAAGGGACCAGTCCCGAAGGAGGCGCGAGTCCCAGAAGAGCCGTTAGCCCTTTGCTCGAGGTACGGAGGCCTCATTGCACACTCAATTGCGACTCTTGCAGCGCTTATCTAGAGGATATCTACAGGCACAGTACGTTGAGCTTCCTCCCAGGTTGCTAACTTATTAAAAAATTTATCTTTTTTTAATCTCTCTCTTCTTGTCATCACTCTACTGAATGCCGAGCCACTCATTTGTCATTCGTAATTGTTCGAATCGCCAAAGCTGTTTAAGTATATTTATTTTTTTATATATCGCACACTAAAAAAAATCGGTGTAAGTCCACGTTATTCCGGTGTTAAGGTTATCGGTGTTAAAATTTTTCACGGTGTTAGAAAAAAAAAATTTTGCTTGTACTCAAACACTGATACACTGTAAAAAAATTGGTGTAAAAATGGATCCGGAGAACTTTACACATAGTGTGAAATAACGGTGTAAAATTCCCTCGGTGTAAATTTTCCATCCGTGTAATTTTAACACGGTGTAATCTACTTTTTTTACACCATTCCGTGTTACTCGTTGTAATTTTTTTAACGCAAAATTATCGTGAATTATACATTTACACGTTTGGCGGTGTAAAAATTTTAAATTCACACCGTCTAAATTTAACACCGAGACATTTACACTACACCAGGTCCAAAAAATATTTTACAGTGTACTCCGATTAGAGTTAATTTACATCTACACCGTTTTAACACCAATTAGATAACACCGTTACACCGGTGTCAGTTGATTTTTCCACCGCTTTTTCTACAGAGTAACTATAAAATTATATTTTGTGACAATAACATTTTTGATCATCTGACAATAAGTAATAAAATATGATAATTATTAATCAATTTATATTGTCAGTAATTGGAACATATTTCGATAATCAAATCACTTTTACATGCCGCCAATTGCGACTCTGAATAAAATAAAAAAAAAACTTTCATGATAATCACAAAATATAAATATAGTCAATCCCAATTTACAAAACCGTCAATAAATTTCTTTTATCTCCAGTGAATGATTGCTACATTTATCTCACGCCCATTCATTTCCTTCTCCGCCTCAAAATAAACAAAAACAAATTCGTCCTTGAACTTGACCTCAATTATACTAAGTATAATCCTGAGAATTAAATTAGTATTAAAAATTCTAACATACGCATAACCAGCCATTACTATTCCATTAAATTCACCAGTAAGGTCCAGATAAAATATTCATACAGACAGCATGTAGCCAACTGAAATTTATTCCTCATCCCATAAAAAAGTCTTTATATTCTCATATACATAAATAATAATAATAATCATAATAATAATACACAGTTAGAAATTTTGTGTATTTATGTTTAAAAATTATTTGGATAAATTTTTTGTGTTGATTTTTAACACAGAAATCTGTTAATTCAAGACAAACCGTTTGTGTTATTTTACTTTAACAGATTTTTTATGTTAAATGATTGGAAAATCTAGAATGTACACAGAGAAAAATGTGGCTCAAAACCTACCAATTTTTATTATGCTGTCGACCAAACTTGAAAAAGGAAGGGGAGCATCCAAAAATTTATATCATGCTCTTATGAAAAATTATGATGCCGCATCACAACTATTATAATGTATGGAAGTAGGGGAGGGAGGGGCAAAAGGGGGTACTTAAGGAAATACCAAGTTTTCGAGGACTCAAATACGCTAAATCTTTTTTTTTAATAATATTCAAAGTAAATAGAAGAAATTTTCAGTTACCGTTGAAAAAAAAATTTTTCATTTCTGCGGGCAAAGTGGGGTACCCCGTATAAAAGGTAAAAAAAAAAAATTTCTGGATTTTAAACGAATTTGATTAAGTTGAATTTTTTTTTAAGTAATTTACATGAAGAAAAAATATATTTTACATGTTTATTGGATACAAAAGAAGAAAAAAAATTTTTAATAGTTTTTATCATAAACATACGTCATTAATATTTTTCAACTGACAATTGATTTTTGAAAAAGTTTACCAAAAAAAATTCAAAGTAACGCTTAACTATATTTACAGAAGTGATTTTGTGATGTTTAAAAACCATTTAAAATATAAAATTTTTTTTTATCAAATTTTGGGGGTACCCCGTTTTGCCTACCCTACCCCCTTTTGCCCCCCCCCCCCTTCTCCTAATTGTTATTAAATCTTACCGACAAGTGTCTCGCGCGTAGTACACAGTAAAAAATATTGTGTATTTGTGTCGAAAACGGTTTGTGTTAAAAATTGTAGTGTGTTAAACTAACACAAAGTTTGTGTCACTTTATTTTGTAACATAAAAAATGTGTTATACGCTCCTTATTAACACATTTTGTGTGTTACTGTAGATTCTTTGCGCCCTCTTATGGCGATATTTCAACATAATCTTTGTGTTAAAAAGGGATTACACAAAGTTTGTGTCGAAATTTCAACACAAATTTTGTGTCAACCGTTTTTAACACACAAACTGTGTTGATTTTACACAATATTTTTTACTGTGTAAGTATTATGATACAGCACATTAATTTTTCATAAGAGCATAATATTTTTTTGGATGCTCCCCTTCCTGTTTCAAGTTTGGTCGACGGCATAATAAAAATTGGTAGGTTTCGAGCCAATATTTTTCTCCGTGTAAAACATTTCTTGTGTTATTCGAAAATTAACACAAAATTAGTGTTGTTTGACTAAACGTTTCCGCGCGATTCTTCATTACTATAACCAAGCAAAGCATTGTAGCAGCATTGTCTGCAGGAAAATTTGGATTATAATTTATTTACAATTAAATATATACATTTTACAATTAAATTTAGATAACTTTCATATCTTTTTGACCTGGTTCAATTGTTCGCTAAATCGACATAAGTTCTACTAAGGGTAGATCAGTATACTTGAGTTGGTTAGGTTATGTGCTTATGTTTATTAGTTCATTTTAACACGAAAAATGTGTTAAATTTACACAAATGTTCTGTTAAATGTACACGAATTTTATGTAAAAAGATCAGATTTTATGTGGTCAATTTTATTTAACATAAAATTTGTGTTAAAGATCAACACAAACGCAATGTGTTGAATTAACACAAAAATTTGTGTAGACCGTTTGCAACACACGATTTGTGTTTAATTTAACACAAAATTTACAACTGTGTAATAATAATAATAATAATAATGAGAGTCTCATCAGTGGTATAACTATCGTGTTGAGTCTAGTATGATGATGCGGCATAGCGTGACCAAGACAAGCCCAGTTGATTTGATAAAATATATACGAATTTAGATAGCGGTCAGTGGCAAGGAGCAAGTACCGAGGTCACGATGAAGTATTGTCGACCACGAATGTAAAAAAAAATACTAATGAGACTGAGACATGACGGGACGCCTCAATAATTTAAAAAAAAAGTACAATTTTTATTTTTTTGACTTCCCGCTATGAAAATTGAAAATTTTCAACAAAAGAAAGTCATGGGTTTCGGTCCGATTTTGGAAAATCGAGATTCTATTAGATTTCGAGGTTTTGAAATACTAGGAAATGATTCTGACCATTTTCAGATGGACGTCCGGTTATGTGGGTGTGTGTGTAAACTATTTTTGTCGACGATTCTCTGGAACGAATCAATTGATTTGCAGGCAATCTGAGCTCGGAAACTTCGGGAAGTCTTGGGGTTGGCCAACAGGATCAGCTGTTTTTCAGATTTTTTTTATTTTATTCACTTTGCGATTCGAAAATTTAGTTTTAATCGATATAAAGAACCTGGAGTAAAACCGGGCTTCTGAAGAATATGGAAAAAAAATCTGAAAATGGTTCTCTGCGGGAAAACCCCAAAACTTCCCATTGTTTTCGGAGGGAGTTGAGTCTAGATTATCTGTAGAATTTCTATAGAATTTCTAAGACTTCCATCTAAAAATCATCAGAATAGTGTTCTAGGACCTCAAAAGGTCGACATCAATGAAAACTCGATTCTCGAAAATCGGACCGGAACCAATAACTTCCCGTTATTGGAAAATTTTCAATTTTCACGCAGGATGTTAAAAATTTTAATTTGCCGGACAAATTTTTTTTGTTTATTTCAAAAAATGATCAAGGATTTTTTTACGATGACTTAGATTGACAAAAGAAATTACTCGTTATAGTATTCCGTAGTGCATCGTTTTGTCTCTATTCTGAGACTGCAAAAAAAAAAAAAAAATAAAAATAAGAGAGAGTTGATTCATTTCACGTCTGACTACATCCTCTACGTGTCTACTTACTCACTGATGCAACTCTATCTAGGAGAACAATCTTGCATAGTCAGACGTGAGATGTGCAAACCCAACGGACTACACGGCCTCTATACAACTAGCTAAGGCTAAGGCTAGCAAACTGTCTGCGACAATAAACTACTCTCCATGTCACTTCTCTCCTGTAAACTCCCGAGTTTATATCTCATTTTGTATTCTGTTATAGTTACTTCGTTACTTTCAAACAAAGGGGATAAGAAAAACAATTTTTTTTTAACTTTGATAAGGTCGCAATAAAAGTCGCGCTGCCGGGATTATTTATTTGACTATAAATTTTATTCATTTATTTTTTTCTTTTCACTAAATAAAATCCTTTTATGTTTCACTTTAACGTCTAACTGTCAATTTTTTTTATGTCATCAAGATTTCTCGTGTTTGTTTCATAAAAATAGCTAACAACTCAATACTTTTTTTTCATTTTATATAAATTTTACTTCCAAATATAAATATTAAAATATATACAGCCAATATAAATTCAAAAAAGCCGCCACTAGTAATAAAAATTCAATGCTCAGATAACGAAGGGTCAGCGGTTAGATCATTTTTTTTTCATCACGATTATGAACACTGGGTGGGAAAAATATAAATATTTATCAGCATTATTTATAGATATAGATCGTAGAAAAAACCTACAATCGGTACCATGATAGTCAAAAAAAAAGTATCAGTCACCTAATGCAGCTTGAAAAAAATTTAACATTATTGCATTGACTATTGAGATGTCTGCGGGAGTTTTAAGTGCCATGGTTTGAGAGGATGAATCGGATGCTTTAACGTCAGTTGAATCCGTGAAATGCTAGCTGGGCGACGGGAATTGACGTAAAGTAATACGAGGTGGTAATTCTCGTACCATTTCCCTACAATACCTCGGCTTGGAATCGATATCACGTTCCTATCCCTCTGGTTTCGTGCTTTACTTGCTACTACATTCGTAGATACATATACATATACAAATATATATACACATATATACATATATACATTTGGCTTGTATAACGTTCTGACAGTCACGTGGATATTAATAATAACCACTAACTAGCCTTATATGTCCATATATACACACATACTCACATATACACATATGTATATATATATATATATATATATATATATATATACAAAATAGCTTAGGTCATATGCCATATGATAGATTAGTGATTTATAAAACACCTTTTATTTTTTGATGTTACAAATGATTAATGATTACAATTATTTTCGATGAGAATTATTTTTTATGGGTCATATATATTTACAAATATTGATTAATTAATTTATTCAGATGGTGTTAAAAATATTTTTCTATGTATTGTTTTATTAGAAAAGAAAAAAGTTTGGTAAATCCAAAAGTGTACGACTCTTAATGTTCATTTGCAAAAAAAAATGAAAATGTACAATAAAAGTTTCAAGGACAATTTTTTTTTTTTCCTTTCTATTACACTAGAAATTTAAATTTCGCTCCGAAAAATAGTCAGATGTATTTTTTCGCAAAGGCGCGACTGGTGTGACGAAAGTATATGTAAAAAACATGTATAGATATACAAAAGTAGTTAAGTTCTTTTTATTAATTATAATTAAACTGAGCCGAATTTGATGGCTATTTATGACACACTTCTTCTTCAGCCCTAAAATGATTTTTTAAAAAAAAAAGTGATCCAAATAATGGCTTCTTTCTTGAGTTTTTGTGTTTACGGGTTACGGACACATTTTCTACTGCTTGACGGGAAATTTTTTTTTTTACATTTTGATGTTTTTTTTAGTTATTTAACACATCAAATTAGTCTTTATGAGTAATAAAATTAATCCTTATTAAATTCTCTCTGATGATGTGTAACTTGGTTAAGCTCCGCGGACTATCAAGAGTAAAACAGTAAAAACAGTAGCGAAAAAGAGGCAAACTGAATTTTTCGATCGTAAAGCACACTAATGCTTCGCATTAAGAGTCATGCAAAAAGTTTGATAAGAATATTTTGAAAACTTGTCATTAATGTTTTAACGATCGTGTCCATAATTATCAATAACTATTAAATTCTTAGGAAATAGGACCAGGGAATAAATGAATTACTACACAGAAAAAAAAGATTTCTTAGTGCAAGGAATTTTCATTTGTCCCAAAAAAATTTTTACTTGCCTCAAGAAATTTTTTGAATTATAAATTGAAAATTGAAAATTTTTTGAAACAAGAATAGATTTTTTTAGAGCAAGAAAAAATTTTTGAACCGAGAAATTTTTTCTTGTCTCAAGAAAATTTTTGTTTTCAATTTATAATACAAAAAATTTCTTGCGCCAAGAAATTATTTTTTTCTGTGTATAAATAAATTGAACGTTTCGTTATTTATTTATGACTTCCTCAGCAACTTATTAACATAATTCAATTGTCTATTACATAGAAACTATGAAGAAAGATCTTATACTTTGAAATTATTGCCATAATCGGACTTATTGTTAATATAAAAGTTTGACTTTAAATTAATTGTTGTTAAACTAAACTCAAAAACTTGTCATTAATTTTTCTTAATTTCCTGAAATATTGACTTCGATGGATTTAAAGATTATTATTATTTATTATTTTTTTCTTGTTACAGAAATAGTTGAAGGCGTAAGAAGAGGTGGGGGATCTCCTTTAAGACCGTTAATCGATGAGGCTGCTGTTGAGGAAGAAGTAAGTTAAAATTGAAAATTGTTTCATATAACTTTTTTATTTATTATATTACTTACTTTTAAATTTTTCCGACTCAATACCTCTGATGAAAAAACTTTTATTGTCGATTTCCGGTTGGAAAATATTAACAGGTTTTTAAATTACATGAAAAAAATTACTTCTGATACTTCAGATCTCATACAAAAAATTTGTTTTTCGTGACTAGAAGTGTTCAGATTTTCTCATATACGTCAAAATCTGGTCGGATGTGGTCATGTATTTGGACTTTATGCTGCTAGATTTTAATATATGTAGAAAAACTGAACAATTACAAAAAAATGCGCATCGTTAGTCGCCCCGATAGCTTTGATTGCAAGTTGACGGAAATCTACAGCCGAAAGTAGACGTCAAGTTGACTGCAAAACTGTAGTTCATATAGTTGACGGTAATTTGTAGTCTGTCAGTAAAATTTTGATCTTCAAGTTTTTTCTCGTAACTTGAATGCAAATTTTAGTGTTAACGCATTACAATTGCGGTTGTAGATTTACGTCAGCGTGTGGTTCATGTCCTCGTATCACAGTCAAAATTTGGACAACATAAACTTGATTAATTGACCGCAAACACGGAAACGCAAAATTTTGAAGAGATAGTGTAGCTATCAGGGTGTATTGTACACGAAAAATTTCTACATTATTATTAATGTTCACCATAATCCCATACTGCCCTTACGATACTATCTAGTAATTCTTAGATAAATTTTTAGCTCAAACTTTATCTATTTTTTTTTTAAATTTAAATACAAAGTGTTAAAAATCTTTGACTTCCCCCGGGAAATTTTATAATATAATAACTTTAAAAATTCGTTCGTTATGTAGACCCTCGTGAACGAAGGAAAGTAATTTCCATTCATATGTAAGCAAGTAATAATTTGAAACAGTTCCCCCTTGTCTTTCACTTCTATTATATTTCAGCTCTCCTGAGATAACAAAAAAAAAAAAAAATTGATTCTGTCGGGTCAAATTGCCCATAGACCTCAAGCTCGACAATTTACGATTTAAAATTTGAAACCAAAACGAATAAATAAAAATTTTTCATCACAAGCATAATTTATTTATTTTGAAATTGAAGAGTTTTACTTTGATTGTGTGCAGGTCGCGACATTAATGAGACGATGTTGGGCACAGGATGCTGCAGACAGACCAGACTTTCCAGCACTGAAGCAAACTATTCGTAAAATCAACAAGTGAGTATCTGTGTTACAGTATTGAGTTTACTTGGTTAGAGTTGCATTGCCTCGATAGCTTGGATGATTTACAACAGTTTATAATAAAATTGACAACCATTCCTCTTACATATACATATATATATAGATATATATAAATATATTTTACCGTATTGAGGTTGCAATATCGTAACTTATATTATGAAATACATAACTTCTAACATTGTTTGAGCTTTAGTTCGAAAACTATTGCGAATGGCATTAAATGCTTGAAATATTTTACAAACTAGTATCGATACTGAATATCGATTTGATTTTTTTATAATACACCCCAATTATTTAACTATCGATAATTAATTTTCATGAGAAATAATAAATTTTGAATAAAGTGCTCGGTGTTAAGCTTTAAAATTTGAGACAATGATCATTTTTATGTGATCTATTTTCGAACTGAAAATATAAGAAACGAATCGATAGTCGATTTAAAATTTTTGTGAATGTCTTTTGACTCTTGTCATCTTTTCCAAACGCCGTTTTGAAAAAATTGGGTTCAATAATTTTTTTCGTGTATAAAATTTCACCGAAAATTGATCTAAATATAAACCGTTTGGAAATGGGATCGAAAAAAATTACTCGGGTCAAAAAATTTGATCTGAATTGTCTGACTTTAAATTTTTATAAAAAATTTAAGCTGTTTCTGATCTAGAGACGATCAAAAACAGGCTAAAAAAATAATTGACAGAAAAAGTCTAATTTCGGTCTGGATAAAAACAAAAGAAGGCAAAATATTTTGGAATAAGTCTGATTTTGATCTATAGGCGACCAAAACTAGGCTATAAAATATTGAAAATAGTCTAAATTAGGAATAGTACACTGTAAAAAATTTGCGGAGTGAGTGCGGATTAAATGCGGAGTGAATGAATTTTTAATTATTCACTCCTCTCGGAATGAAATTCACTCCGAAGGGGAATTTTCGCGGAGTACACGGAAAGAAAATTATGGGAAGTTTTGCTATGCATTATGGGAATGGTTCCCATAATGGTATGGGAATAGTACCTATACTATTATAGGGATCGTTCCTATAATTTATGGAAATAGTTCCCATAATAGTATGAGAACAGTTCCCATACCATTATATGAACCATTCCCATAATATTATGGGAACTATTCCCATAATGGTGTGGGAACTATTCCCATTATGTTATGGGAACCACTCCAATAATATCATAACAATTTTTTTTTGCAAAACAGTGTAAAAATTTCCCTCATGATATGGAGAGATCCAAATGAAGCTTCTTCGACGCTAAATTTGTTAAAAAAAATTTTTTTTTGTTAAAAATTTTAATATTTTTGCTAAATCCGGATTTTTTTTTTCAATGTTTGAATTTTTGTTTCTATACTCAATCAAATTTCTGTGTATTGTAAAAGTGATTGCCACACTTTTCTTTAAATTAATTTTTTCATGATAGTATGGGAACCATTCCCATAATATTATGGGAACTATTCCTATAATTATGGGAAACATTCCTATAATTATAGGAACTGCTTCCATAATTTATGGTTGTAATTCCTATGATGATATAGTAAAAAATTTCACAAAGTTATGGGAACAGTTTCCATAATTTTCTTTCCGTGTAGATAATTTTATATTAATTTAATCCTTCCGGAGTGAAATTCACTCTGGAAAGGAGTTTTGAAAATATTATTAATAAAACATAACTCCACCAAATAAAATCGAAGTAAAAAGTCACGTATTCATTACTGAATAGCTGATACATACACACACACACACATGCACACACGCACTCGCACACACACACACTCACTGTTTAACAGTTTAATATAAATTAATTTAAATATCAAAACTCCGGACCGGAGTGAATTGGGAGTGAAATAAAATTCGCATCACTCCGCTAAAAAAAAAACCCAATTCACTCCGCATACGGAGTGATTTTTTTTTAAACTCTGGAACTCCGAGTGGCGGAGTGAATTCGGAGTGAATTCGGATTGAAATTAAATCCGGATTCACTCCCGATTTTTACAGTGTACGGGCATAATTCGATTTAATTTCACATGTTAATTAAATATAAGTTGAATAAGAACTTAAAATTTTTATTTTTAAAAAATTTAAAACATATCACATTTTTCGACCCCAGTACAAAAAGTTCATTATTGTCTTACATTTTCAAGTTCCGCTGTAAATAAATTTTTGATTTCTCTTCACCGATTTTTTTTTCCTTGTAAACTTTTTTAGAAACGACTGAATAAACCCGAAAAATTTCAATTTAAAACTTCAATGCCCAGTATTCAAAATTCATGTCAATTAAAATTGATTAATTTCAGTCAAAATTTTTTTAAAGTTACAGTTTCAGAATAAATTTATTTTTTCTTCATTAATTTTTGATAGGATAAAATTAGAGAGCTCGAGCATTAAATTGAGTTTATTTTTGTTAACGATATGATAATTTAAATAAAAATTAGTCTTGATAAATTCGGTGGTAGGTTTTTATTAAAACAGGAGTCGGGTCTCAAAAGGTTAATTTGCATATCATTTGCGCTTGAAATAATTATGAGTCCGTGTTACGTAATATTTATATTCCTCTTAACATCTCTGTGCATAGAAAGATATCACACGCGTTTTATCTAGCAAGTCGAGTTAAATCCTCAGAGACTTAGTTTGAAATGAGTGTAGAAATGATTAAACAGACTGCTGAATAAGGCACTGAGTTAAATTTAGTAAATTGCGCTCTAAAGTACGACCGCTCTTACTCACCGAGCTTTAATATTTGTTTTTTCGAAAATTATACAAACTCACGTCCGTTTCCTAACTAAACTTTTCTTTATCTTTTTTTCCACACTCCGTCTTTGTTGTTTCTCATCATCACTGGAAATGAGTATTTTCCGGTTGTTTTCTTACTCTTTGTCTCATCCTAGACATTTTTTATTCTTCCGCATAAATTAACCCACCGAGTATAAAGAATTCTTAATGATACTCTCAACGCGGCTGTCATTAATTTGAAAGCCACCAACTTAATACGCCCATTTTTTTTTTTTTGAAAATTATGAATTTTTTGGTCTGTATGATTTCGAAAAAGAAATTTTAAAAAAATATAGTAGAGAGTGGGGCAAAATGAGACACCACTTCTTAATAAAAAATATTTTTTTTTATTGTTGGTATTATATATATATAGTCGCTAGAAAAAGTATAGGGTAAGTCGGTCATGAGTAATGTGACCATATGAGAATTTTGACCAATAAAAATTTTCGGGGTTTACTCAAATTGAAAATACACAGAAAAAAATGATTTTTTGGCGCAATAAATATTTTGTAATATAAATTGATGACAAAAAAATTTTTCTCGCCCAAGAAATTTTTTTTAAAGTTCATTTTTACCCAAGTCAGCTTTTTTGCAGTTTGTAATAAAATAATTTAGAAAATTGACAGTAAATAAATTTTTTTGATCAAAATTTCTAAATGGCCGTACTATTTGGGGTGACCAATTGACCCCATATTTTTTTAGAGACTAAATTCTTGTTAAAAATTGGTATCTTATTTTGCTCAAATCTCTCCTATATATATATATAAATATGAATATCGAAATTTGGTATAAGAAATTACGGCTGTTATTAATTTTAAATTAAAAATCACGAGATGCAAAATTTGGCATGACCTAAAACATAAATGTGCAGAAATAAGCGGAGTAACTGCTGATGCCAAGTAGGAAGATGTGAAGATTAAAAAGAAAATGAAATTTAAAAATATTTGTAAAGATACTTGATAAGAATTTGTCGTGTAAAATGGCGCCTAGTTGTTGAGATTCAAAGTGGTCTATTGATTTTTCGCGTGTACTTGCTGGGTCAACGAGTGCAGGGGCAAAAGCCCTGGATGATAGCTTGGCTCAAGAAAACACGAACGACCTAAGAAGGAAGGAAGTTGAGTTGGAGAAATCAAGTCGAGGAATACAAAGCTTCAAAAACAGAGACAGAAAATGGGAAATAGTCTAAAAAATCTAATAAGTGTGAGGTCATCGAGCTGATGGAGAATCGTGCTAGTTTTTTCTTTTTTATATTTTCGATATACTGGAGTGCTAGAAAATAAAAGTATATAAACTTTCACGTGTTTTATTTCATGTTCTCGTGTTTCGTATCAAAGTCCCATTAGATAATGACGGGCAAAGAAAGAACATTTAATTTGTTTTGTTTCAACTCACAACCAAAACTTTTTTTCTTTTTATTTTCTGTTTTTTTTTCCCGAAATTAACTTTCTCTAATACGAATCGATCTCGTGAAAATTTTGACTTATCGGATAAAGATGAATTTTTTTTTCTATCAAGGAGAATTTGAAATTTTATTTTCCTTCATTTCTAAGTAAAAATATATGATTTGGCGTAATTAAGATTTTTTTTTAATTTTTCGTTACATTTTATTTTTGAGATTGAAAAAAAAAATTTATTTTCATTAGAAAATTTTGATATATTTTTTTTATATACAAGCAAAAAGTGAAAGATGAACCGTTATCAAAAAAAAAAATATTCGCGCCGCCCGGGTCAAAAATAAAACTTGATTTAGATTTGGTTTACCAAGTCGAAATTAGGAGCCGTTTTTCACAAGACAAACTCGACTTTTTTTTACAAAGAGATGAAATACATTGAGTTTGCGCCTTCGTTTATACTTAACTGGCTTACTTAGTCACGATTTAAGACGAAAAAGTTTTAATCAATTCGAAATTGACTCGGTTTAGACTTATTCGACTTAAATTATAAGACGAAAAAGTCACAACTAAGGTGAAATAATTTTTATATATTAAGGCGAAAGTAAGGCAAATAAATAACTTTCTTTCGACTTGGTTTAGCAAGTCAAAAGTAAGGTGAATGACCACCGTGTTCGAAGTAAAGACGAATAAGTTCAAACTAAGATCAAAAAATACAAACAAGATGAAAAAAAATGTTGGAAAATCCAAAAGTGCACACCTTAACCGCTCATGATAATGATCAATATTTTATTATTTTAATATTACTTTGATTATATTATTATGATATTATTTTAATAATTTTTTTACATTATTAATTATGAAAATTTTAGCTTATAATTAATTTTATTTTTTAATCGTTTATTTCGTTTTTTAAGTTTTTTCTTTCAGTTTAATTATTTAAAATTTTTTTTAAATATTCCGCCTTTATTTCATAGATGTCGCTTTTTACTTTTGAATCCCATTATCACACAAGTGCTGCCAGTAGTCGGTGGAGGTAAAAAAAAAAATAATGAAAATAATAATGGCAGTTAAATTTTTCATGAATTGCCGGTTTTTTATTAATTACGATTAAACAAAAAGAATTTAGATAGTGATTTTCAAAAGGGTTCTTGTGACAAAAGATACAAAACTACTGAAAAAAAATTTAGGCCAATTTATTATATTTTTCGGAAGTTGTCGTGTTTCCGAAGATTCATCCGTAACAACTGACCGCACTGGTTTCTTGAATTAAAATAATTAATTTTAAATCAATGGAATAATGAATCGATTCAATACCGGGTCGGAATTATTCCTTAATAAATTATCTTTGTACTAGTATACAATTTAACCCATTTTAGTCTGATCAGAAAAGTGTAGAGATGATTTTACGTGATTGAATTAGTCGAAAAAATAATTCCGATCGTAAGGCACACACAGCGCGTTCGCGCTTGAGGTGTGCAAAAGTTGAAAAAAATTTAATTTAAGTCGAAAAAGTCGAGATCTTATCGAAAAATCGTCGGCAAATCGATAACTTCAAAAGAAAATAAGGTGAAGCGAGCCTGAATCAAGTTTTATTTTTGACCCGGGCGTATTTTGTCAAACTCTCTTTTATATTTGCAGAGTATATATATTACAATTAACTGATGTCGGTAAATGAATAAATAACTAATTAAATTATTGGCTGTGAGTTATGAATTTCAAATTTAATTTGAAATTAAACTAGTGTATTTTTTAATTGACTGCATCGATGAACAGTATGGTAATAAATTAAATCGTCGTTGGAGCTTCGAATCGACGCATTCATATACATGTACATATATATAGTTGATACGGTACGTGAAACACTAGTGAATCAGTCAATCAAGTTATTGTGTCGTGCGGTGCTGGAAATTGAAGCGGATATAAAATAAAAATACGAAAGATAAAAAACTAAAGTTCAATTATGCATTAAATTCAATTTATGTTAACGGCTATTTAAACTAACCTGTACTATTTATTTATTTACTTACTTCGCTATATAAAAAATACCATAACTTATTTATGAATCACATAATTAATATAATACTTTTTCCATTGTTTGATTCTACGTTTTATTTACTCGAATTTAATCTCCAAGTAATTGAAAAATTTTTTCAGAAAAAGTCTTAAAATATCTGGAATGAATCGTAGTAATTTTAGCCTTAACTATCTGAGTCGTTATAACAAAAGTTTTTATAAGAATTACACGCTTCTGTGAAAGCACAAATGGTCTAGTGAAAATATAGGGTAGAAAAAATGGCTGAAAAAACAAACATGAGGCGGAATATTTCCATGTAAAATGCAGCGTTAAATTTCCATATAAAAATATTTTTTTTTGTTCCTTTTAGAGAATTTTTTAGTCTTTCAAAGCGAACGAAGTGAATAAATCATTTCTTCAAATAAAAAATATAAAGCCTTTTGTTGAAATTAACCAACCGCTTTTCTATTCGATCCAATATTTACAGACATATATACATGTATATTTATATATATACATGTATGATATTTAATTTAAAAGTTAATTTCCGCAACATTCGTCACGTCAATTTCGACGTCGATAGTATGGCTCTGACATGAATTACTTCATTTCATATATATATATATATATATATATATATATATATATATATATATATATATATATAAATTTCCACACTTTAAACAAAGACCACTCGATGAGTTCTTCACATGGGTAATATTACTTTCATATAATAATACTTATATAGGGGAGTGGGGTCGGGGTAAATTGACATCTTACACGACACATTTTTATAAAGTATCTTTATAAATATTTTTAAATTCTATTTTTTTATTATCTTCGCGTGCTTACACTCTGCATTGACAGTGACTCCATTTAGTTGCGCACAAAGATGAATTTAGGTCATGGTAAATTTGGTATCTAGTGCTTTTGATTCTAAGATAATTCAAGATTAATGACAGACGTAATTTCTCATACTAAATTTCGAATCTATATTTATATTTATATATAGGGTCGGTAAGGCAAAATGAGACTATAACAAAAATTTTTTTTGTAAATGTTTATCTATAGTCTCTAGAAAAATAACGGGTGAGTTGATCACTTCAAATTCGAAATTTTGATCAAAAAATATTTCTTATGAGACAATTTTTGAATTTTAGTAAACACGGATAAAATTTTTATTGGGCAAAACTCTAAAATTGTCGCACTACTCGGGGTGATCAACTTACCCCGGATGTTTCTACAGACTGTAGGAAAACATTTACAAAAAATTTCATGCTACAAAGTGGTGTCTCATTTTGACCTACTGTCCTTTATATATTTACATTATTATATAAATATCTACGTTGCATACCGTCAGTGAAAATAAATATAATTCAGTTGTATATCTGAGGAAAACATTTTTCAAGTACTTTGGCAAGCGTCAAAAGTTTTATTATTATCAAGTTTCGCTACAGAAATAACTATCTGTATTCATATTATGTAGAGTTGGGGTGAAAAGCGAGGAAAGTCAACTCAATTCTCCGAGATTTCCTTGACACTTTATTTAACGCTTGTGAATTTTTTTTTCAACTTAATCCATAAATAACTTTGAGAATACAACTATTACGATCAGACGTTAATCTTTTGATTTATTTTCATCTATAAATATAAATATATTGTCTACTATAAATATTTTTCACGTCAGACACTATCTCCATATGACTTATGACTTATGACATATATATGACATATTAAGAATATCTTAATCTTACTTGAATGTTATTTTAAAAGTTTCGGGATATGCAAAACTTTGAATATCAAAAGATAAAAGAATTTTTTTTTATGAATGTCATAATAATTTTTTAAAATATCGACGTAAATTTAAATTCAAAAATTACCCGTATGAAAATGACATATATAGTCAGAATATATAAGATAAATATCAGAAAATATATGTGGCGAATTTAACTATATTTTCTGATATATTTTTTTTTATATTCAAAAATATAATACTCATCATATACGAGTCCATATATATTTAGCATATATGATATATATATGTCAGTCATGTACAAAAAATATATTTTTATCATATATGAAAATATATATTCTTTTCATATACGAAAACTATATTTTTATCATACATAAAAATATGTATTTCTATCATATACGAAAAATATATTCTGATCATATATAAAACATATATTTTGTATTGTATATGGAAAAAAAAACTTTCTTATTCGTATGACCAACTCCAATGAAATTAGATCTAAATTTTAATATACTCTTTAAATTGCAGTTAAAATTTTCAAAATTAGTTAATTTGATGAGAATATATATACCCATATACATATACATACACCGAATAAAATATATGCTTAAATATAACAGAGAAAATATATGGTGCCATATATAATATAAATTATATGCTACCATATACATTTCATATAATAAGTTTATATTTTTTGAATATAAAAGGAAATATATCAATACAATATATTATAAGGTAAATGTAAATGTATATATAGCTTAATATAAAAAACATATAAGTTACATATATGGAATACATATATTTACTACTGTATATAATTTCATATTAAATCGGAAAAAATTTCTATATAATTTTTTATAATATACAATATAATATATCATATATTTTTTTGTTGCAAACATATATGATTTTATATATTTTAACCATATATTGTTTTTTCATACGGGTATCACCGTTCCCTTCTATTTATAATTATCATAACGAAAATCCATCCATTCTTCGCGCAAGAAATATTTTGCATTACGAATTGAAGACAAATTTTCTTAGGAGTAGAAAAAATTTCTTGATGCAAGAAAATTTTTTTTCGCCCCATGAAAATTTTTGTTTTCAATTTATAGTGGACTAAATTTATTGGGATCAGTAAAAATATTCTTGGGGTGAGTAAAAATTGTTTGTGCCAAAAAATCCTTTTTTTTCTGTGTATTTATCACATATTTCACAATTTAAAAGAAAACATTAATTTCACAAGAGCTTTCTGAAGATTGAAAAATATTACTTGTGGGATGCTTTTACAACTAACACTTACAAGCCGTCATAAAACAATTTTTCCCGCCTCAAAACTATCACAACCATAATATAAATTTACTCTTACTCTGAATAAAATTTCCCACGAGAATGGAAAAAATATTTTTCCATTACTTTTAATCTATAAATTCCCTTAACACACAACAGCAAATTTAACGATAGTTAAATATTTGAATACTAACTCGCGAGTCGTGAGTTCGAATCTCGATAATAAGCAATTTTATAACTTTTAATAAACGAGTTGATGTCAATAATTAATCAATAAATAAGTTATTTAATGGAGTAGAATACAAACAACAAATAGTGCTGGAATTACATCTAAATATTTACTGTCACTATTTAAATTTGCTTTGACGGCATAACAGCAGCCAAATCCTCAAAGCTTGGCCTTCAATTAAATTAAGCAACTAAATAAACAAACAGCTGTTCGTAATCAATTCGTCTATTGTCACGGAATTATTTCTGTCCAAACAAAACAAATCTCCGATTGTACGATAATAATAATTATTATTTTATACACTCGTGGCCCATTTTATCTCAGAGTAAACTTCTAGATCTTAATAAAATAATTCAGACAACGAACACATGAAAATTTTGGCTCCACTGTCCAGGCTGATCAACTTACCCCCTCTTTATTCTACAAACCGCAGCTAAAATTTTTTTAACAATAAACCACTTTTTTTTAAATGGTGTCTCATTTTCCCCCAGGTTTTTAAAACCCCGGGGTCGAAAAAAATCTTAATTATGACATAAAATTTAAGTCAAAATCCTTCAAATTTCACCTACGTTAATTTTTTTAGTCAGTGTAAAATTTCCATAACACTTGACTTAGATTTGACTTTTTTTGGCTTAGTTAGGATCGATTTAAAACAAAATAAGTCACGTTTAAGTCAAAACTGGTTCAGTTTGACTCTATTTCTTTTAGATTTAAGACAAAAAAAGTCACATTCAAGTCAAAATTGCGTCGATTTAAATACATTTTACTTAGATTTAAGTTAAAAAAAGTTACATTAAAGTCAGAATAAAACAAAATTAGACAGTTACAACGCAATTTTAAAAAATACTTACAATTAGTAACATATAATTAATGATAGTAATAATTATTCGAGGTGTTTATGGTTTAGAATATTTTCGATTATTGTTAAATGGTATATTGTTTATATCAAAAAATTATAAAGAAACATTAAAAAATAATTCTTCTTATGTAGCATTTAAATACTTGAATGAAAAACGTTTTGGTCTTCTTCATTCTTTTATAAAAATTATTGATAAAATATGCGATTGTCAAAAAATTAGTAATTGTAAGTGCCTTGGCCATCATTTTGCAATAATAACTCTTCTGCAAACAAAACCTTTCAAAAAGCCTGTCAGACTTCTCCAACTATCACACTTATATGAATTCATTGTAACTGAAAATGTATTTGCGATTCCTGTCGAAAATTTACTATCGGTATGTTTTTATATTAATACAGGTAATAAAACGTTTATTGCAGAATTGGTTAATCAATATGAAAATGAATGATATTGTAAACAAGAGCTTATACAAATTCTTCAGGAACAGAATAAAAAAAAATCATTGCAATAATAATTTTTTTTATAGTAATTTTAATTTAATCAGAAATAATTTTTAAAAAATTTGCTATAATTAAAATTGAGTTTTAATTTTAGATTAGTTTAATTAATAAATAAGTATAAAAACCACATTCGATTTGACTTAATTTTTAAGTTAAAATTAAGTCAAATATAGAACTAGATTTCGAATCGATAACAAGTTGTTTTTTTAAGACAAAATAAGTCAAATTTAAGTCAATGAAATAATTTAAGCCAAAAAAAGTTAAATTAAAGGAAACTAAACAATTTAAGTCAAAAAAAGTCTAATCTAAGTCAAAAAAGTTAAAAAAAGTTAAAATGTGGAATACAGTTGTCGGCATATCGACGACTTCAAAGAAAATTAAGTTAAATCAAGTCAAATTTAAGATTTTTTTTTTGACCCGGGAATTTTTACTAATGTAATTAAAAGTTTACTATAATAAATGCTCAAAATTATATTCATAAAAAACAAGGAAATGGCGCGAAAAATTTTTACTCAGCTTAAGAAATTTTTCAGTCGCCCCAAGAAATTTATCGTCCAAGGAAATCCTTTTTTTCTGCATAAATTTACTATCTGAAGTTCAAATTACTGAAAATTAAAATAGAAATATCATGACAGACAGATGAGTAATAAATTTATTCGCAATCGAAATGTTGCTATTAATAATTTAAATTTCCATTAGACAATTAACTGACATTCCACATAAATTTATGATTACTTTGAAGATATGTTATATATATATATATAATTAGAATGCACATATGCGTAGCTATTAAATCTGTCATGACGTATGGAAATTAGATAATTTGTCGAATTAGTAACAGGAATATTATATTAAAGCGACCTACTGAAGGTTAAATTTGAATACGAGGATCGTCGAGGGTCATGACACAGGACATACGATACATGAGACAAGAGACACAGGTACGAAATAAATAGGTCTCTGAAGGTATTAAAGGTATTAGAATTAGGCAACATAAATCATAATAACAAATTGACGTGAATCTATTGATTGAATGTGGGCAGAATCCTTCGGATCTGGTGTCAGAGTATAGTATTGGCTCTTCTATCTGTCCTCTGTCTATTCACGGGTACGTCATTAAGTATATACGCAGCCGCTGGACCAAAAGTCTTTTCAGTCTACAAGTATTGTTTGTGATTAATCGATATATCGAATTTTCGAGTGAGTAATGTCGTATACAGAGCTTGTCAGTTGTCTGTGTCTGTGTGTGCCAGTGCGTGGCTATTTATCTTCACATGTGTGCTATTGAACATAATGGAGAAACGCACAATACCAACAGAATGCACTGGCACAGACACCAATCAGATTCCGCTGAGTTAACATTCACGGCGAGTTTACAATCTATGGATTAGTTTAATTTGATAGTAGAGATATTTTGAGATTTTGCATCAAGTATTAATTTTATTCAGGTCGAGCTTTTTATTCTAGTTTGTTTAATTTCTACCGTAGCCATTTTTTTAGAAGCAGGAATACAAAATTCTAATAATTCTATGCTTTCAATAAATTAATAATTTTTGTTAAAGTCCCGGGTAAATAAAAATTAGATCAAAATATTTTCCAAAAAATTTCATAATAGCAAATTTCAAAATTTGATACAATTCTGAACCTCCCGGGTCGAAAAATTTGATCTAATTCTAGTCTAACTAGACTGTATTTGGACCAATTTGTCCGTTTTTGAACCAGTTGATCAGTCTCAAAAATTTTATCAAAATTTGATCTAAAGACGATCAAAAACAGGCTAAGAAATATTAGACAGTAGGGAAAGTTCATAATGATCTCAATTTTCTAAGTTTACTGTTATAATATCCAATATCCTTTTTGGAGCGAACTTTTTTTTCACGGGTATTTTAAATCCTCGAAGTGTGCACTGAATTTCTTAACCTTCACTGTAATCCACAGGAGCAAAAAAAGAAAACGTAAAATAGAATAGAATGAAATTCCTGAAGAGTAAAAATCCGACGTACAAAAGTAAGGGTAGAAAATAAGTCGCAGATAGGCATCGATCACATCAAGGGAATCACAATAACTTCTAAGATTGCTTTTTTTTATCTCCAGTATCAACTTTAATACTTGTTCTTTATTGTATATAAAAATCCTCAATCTATAACTAAATTCAATTTAATATACAATATTGAGCCACAGACTTTTCTCAATAAATACATAGCAAATGATATCATTTAATATCATATCATATCATAAAAATAAACAAACAAATAACAACAATAGTAATGGCTAATATTAGCGTGATCGATATTTAATGTCAACAGCGGTTCCATTAATGATATACGATAATACATGTGTAGCAATATGAAATAGTTGGATAGGTAGAATAGGCTATATTGGATGGGTTGACATATAGGCTTTCTCAAGTGATATGTATCCTTTATAGTGCCTCATCGTGCTCAGTTAACTAGGGTATCCAGGGTCGAGGGTCTAGGGACGTTCTCTCGCATTTCGTACCGCTATGATACACTTTACATTATACAGCCTCGCATACGTGCCTACAATTACTCTTCAACTGTATAAATATCAAACCTAATTGTATTTTGAGGTTAATCACAACTGGTAATGTCATTAGTGAAATGCATACCAGTTTCAAAAATATCTACTATTTAATTAGTAATATTGCACAACTCAATTGTGAAGCAATCAGATGTGTTCTGCTAACGATTACCCAGTCCCGGCTCACTTGCGTAAAAATCATATGTACACACAAAAAAAAAATTCTCGACTGAAGGTAAATATTCTTGATTCAAGAAAATTTTTTTGGAGACCTAAATTTTCTCAGATAAAGTAGAAATCTTCTTCAACCAAGACGAATTCTCTTGGCTCAAGAAAATCTTGACTTGGTTCCCGAAAACGTTTGTCTTCAAAAATATTTTCTTGACTCAAGATATCTGTTTTTCTGTGTACACTCATTCAAATATGTTTAATTAGAGCGAAATTCGTACGATTTGAAAGATAATTTATTAATGAATAAAACGAACACACTTTAAAGTCACTTTTTTTTTAATGTCCTTCAGTGTGCGGATGTTGGTAAATACAGTAACTTAAAAAATACACAACTGATTGATCTATTTTTTATTTTTTATTTCACTGGAATTCGTAAATAGAAGAACCTTTTTGAAAATCACTATTCAAATATTTTTCAATTAATTATGATTAATTAAAACTTGAAACTGGCAATTCATGAACAAATTTAGCTGCCATTTTGCATGTCTTGAGCGCGAAGCGCTGAGGCTATGCTCTATACTCGCCTGAAAATGAAAAACTCGATTTCTTCATACTTAAATTGTTTCTAAATTTATAAATACACTTAAATGATGCAAAAAAAATATATTGTTACAAAGAAAAATGATTAAACAACAGATTTTATACATTTTTAAGTCGACTAATTACGATCTTTCTATAAAATATCTGTTTTTAGTGACTTATAGCGTTAAATTCCTCATGAGTCATAGGCTAGTAAACACTATAACTTCCGAAAAATACAATTTTCTAACTTTAATTTTTTTTTATATAATTTCTTATAGTTAATGCGAAGACCCCTTTTGAAAATGGCAGTTAAATATCTTATGGTTTAATTATAATTAATATTTTTAGATAGGCATTACACGACAATTTCTACCCTTTGAGCAGCCATATTTTACTTATTTTTTTAAATATACATTTATTTCAACAGTGAACATAGCTAAGATTATTTGTATTTTTTTTACTTATCGTTTTCAACGTATCAATTATTTTTCGATAGTATCGATACTCTCTAAAATATGAAATAGTGAAATTAGTGACTATTCACTATTTGCTAGTGAAAAGTATATCACTAATTCAAATAGTGGTATACTTTGCACTAGCAATAAGTGACTATTCACTGCCATCTATAGATGGCACGGAATATACCTATACTAAAGTATACATACTAACGGCTAGCATTTCTTAGGTAAAATGGCGGGATATTTAAAAATTTATAATCTAATTTTTTTTAAATTAACAGTCGATACAAAAAATATGTTAAAATTCAAAATAATATAAAGGTTTTCAATAAAAAATTGGTGTATATGTAATAAATTTTTAACTCACTTGAGTATCATTCACATGAATGCTCAAGGCATGCACTTTTGGATTTTCCAAACTTTTTTTTAATACTTGCAAATAGGAGCGCTACCTATTGATCACTTTTTGAATAAGCACACGTTTGAATTTTCCAACTTTTTGATTCTATTAGTGAGCATAGTAATTATTTCTATCTAATATATAATTGATTCGCGGGACAAAATAATCTTTTAAAATTTTACTTCACTAGTGGAAAAAAAAAAAAAATTACAAAATTTCGTATTTGACTTTTATTTGTATAAAATATCAGAATGGTAAGTAATCAAGATTAATGTTATTGAGGATTTGTTGTATTGTGTAGTATAATATTGTATCAAAAGTATCGATTTCAATTGACGTTTGAGAAGGACGTTAGTCATTTTGTCAAAATCTTGCCTATTGAAATTTCTATTATTAATTAGAGCGTTAATTACGGTTACTGTAAATATAAACTTAAATTAAAATGTAAATTTTAATGAATATTAATAAGCATTGACTGTATATTTGTCAGTGCAATGTAATGTTTGCCCGTTAGCATTTAAACAAAGGACCTCAACCTAGTCTATGGTCGCAATGTGTTCTTTTGTTGCCAGAAAATGCAAAGTGCCTTTAGCTATTTCCGCTTCGTCGAATTCCCGAGGTTTACATCAACCAATTCTTAATCATGAATCGCGTTGCCGCAACAAAGAATAATGTTTTTTTTTTTTTTTTTAATTTAATTCAAATAATTTTATGATTCAACGAAACATCTCATTCATTCAAAAATTTCTATCATTATTATTCTTAACAAATCTCGAATCTTCATACAAATTTTTGGAATTTTTTCCAAAAAAGATGAAAGATTCCTAAAGATTCGCTTTTGAAAAACGAATTTTATAATGTCCAAATTTTGCAACCGGTTAAATTGTTGAAAACAAAATTGTTTTTGAAAATGAGGGATTTTATAAGTGTTCTATTACGGACACCCGACATGCAAAAAAATTTTCAATAAAATTCACCCAAATATTCTAGCTCTGTAAGAACATAAATAGCCAGTACATAAATTTTGATCATGTTATTTAATGAAAACGTCGCTCAATAACATGCTATATAGTACTGTACTAAAAAATATGAATCATAAAAATTTCATGTCTTCTAGATGTCCTTATAGTAGCAAATTTGTCGGGTAATTTTTACCAAAACAATAGCTGCGTGTAAAAATAAATTTTTTTATCATGACTAATTCAAATTTTCGAGGTGACCAAATAGGAAAAAATCTGTCTATCGGTTGACCCTGTGGGCCAGCCCCAAAACTTCCCGCTATTTTCGAGCTTCTTGAGCTCGAAAATATTGTTGTGAATACATTTTCGAGCTCGAAAATACTTTTGTATGCCGTTGTTTTCGAAAAAAATCGTTTTTTACCATTTTTTCTCCAACGATATCTCTCAAACGAATTGTCCGATTGAGACGGTTTAGGCGGCAATGGACGCGTTTTATTGAATTCTACAGCTGATTAGATTCTGAAAAATTTTTTAAAAATTGAAAAAAAAAAATTTTTTTTTTTGTATTCTTACTATATTTTAGAGTCCATTTGATCGATCGATTTGAAATTTTCAGAAAAGTTGACGGCCAACAAACTCTTTCGATTGCCATCCTAACCATCTCAATCAGTCAATTCTTTAAAAAGATATGAAAAGTTTACATCCATACACACACACACACACACACACATACATACAGACACTCGAACATCATTCTGAAAATAGTCAGAATAGCTTCCTAGGACCTCAAAACGTCGACATTTGATGAAAACTCGATTTTCGAAAATAGGGGTGAAAACAATAACTTCCCGAATTTTTGAAAATTAACCATTTTCTTAGCGGAAAGTTAAAAAATCAGTTTGATTATAATTAATTGAATATATTCAGTAAATTTAAGCTTAATTTATGAATTATTGTGCCATATGACCAACTGAAACCAATAGCTTTGCTGATCCAAGTAGATATTTATGATCTCGTATGTATCTGACGTTTATTGAGAAAACTTGAGAGAGTAATGGAGTGATAGAGTAAGAGAAGACACTCACTTTGGTACTGTTATATATATATAGTATTGAATTGGATGATGCAGTTCGATTTATATCCATATATATATATATATTGAAAGTTTAATAACGTAAGAGAGAAAGAAATTACTATCACTTTGCACCATCGCCTGGCGAGCAATTTCCTAACGTAGTTAAACCCTTTTCCGGAAGTGATTAACCTCATTTCTGTCACATGATTGGCTCAAGGATTACGACCAAATTGCATTACTCTCTAAACAATTTTTATTATTTCATTTTATTTTTATCTACATTTTATTTTTGGTCGGCTGATAAAAGTAAACAAAACCGTCGGGCTTAAACTTTTTATTGAATTTAAAAAAGTTTTTATTTTGTCACCGCGACAGTTGATCGATAAATTTTAAATCTTAGCTTGACCTAAATATTTTTTTAGCATTATAACCATCAATAATTTTTTTTTATTTTAATAAAAATATGCAAAAGCTTGTTTTCCACTTTTACATTCGCGAGCGAATGATTGGATTGATGTTTGATATTTTAAAATGCTGAGCAAATAGACACTCGAAGTTAAGCAGATAATGCGTTTTTTTTCTCAAGTTTTTTTCTCAATAAATTCTGTTTATAAATATATTTATCACACTCATTTAATATAAACGTATGATCAATTTGAGAATTTTTTCGGCTCGTTAAAAATTAAATTAAATTTTTTTTTTTTTAAATTATTTTAAGAATTAGAAATAAAAAATTTTTACAAAATAAATTTTTTTATATCATTAAAAATCACAATTATAAAATAATACGTGTTCCATTACGGCCACACTTAACTCAACATTTTTTAAATTGAGAGAAAATACATAACGAACCTCGTTAAATTTTAATCATCATCAAATTTAATTGTGTAAGCTGTTTAATAAAATTTTTTGCGTAAATTTAAAAGTACAATAAAATTTTAAATGAAAATATACAAACAACCTTTTTATGAATAAAACATAATTATATTATTCCAAATATTCTGGCTCAGTAACCACAGGAACCAGAACAGCAATAAATATATTATAATTTTACCACAAGTACTCATATGAGAAATGGAAAAAAAAATATATGAATATACTTATTGAATAAATATCATGTATACAAAGCACAAAACCACATATATTTTACAAACACACACACATATATACATACATATATCGCTGTTATAGAATAGTATAAAACTTTTATTATACACAAATGGAAAATATTCGCGGTTTTGCCTCTGTACTTACGGGAAGTTTGCCTTGAGGGAATTTAAACAACCATCAGCAAGCATAGAGGTCAATATATTTTTTAAAAAGATTGTTTAACCTGAATTTTCTTGAATATATTTCCCAGATTTTAAATCTACAAGACATTGTTATATATCGTTATTATTTTTACATCTATATATATATATATACCTATGTTACGTGATTTTTTTTTCTCATATATATGTATGTATGTATGTATGTATGTATATATATATATATATTGCCTGAAGGTTGAAGTGAACATTATTGTAATTTATCGTTAGAATTTTTCGATGCAACAATTCCCGAGTGAATTTTTATGCCTCTAGCTTTTTTCTCGACGAATAATAAGAAAATGCATAATACATACATATATGTAATATTATATGCATAAGTACTCTCATATATATACATGTATGTATGAGTTATAATAAAAAAATCCTATAATTGGATTTGTTATTTGAATTCTGATAAAAATTAAGTTTGTTAATACGTTTTGAATCAAATTTCAATTACGAAATCATAACAGGATAATTCTGGAAAAATAGGCATGCTCGGGAAAAATAGCGCTCTTTTAATCCTGAGCACAATAAAACATCAAAATCTACATTTTATTATTATTTTTAAGAAATAAAACAAATTTCTACACTGTAAAAAGAGCGGTGTTAAAAATGGACTCATTTTAACTCCGCCCGTTGTTAAAATAAAATTACACCGGTGTAGGAGGAGTAATACACCGGTGTTAAAAATACCGGTGTTAAAGTGGTGTAACCGGTGTAAAAGCGGAGTAAAACCGGTGTAAAAGCGGGGTAAATTGCGTCCGCTTGGAGTATTAACTTTAAAGATTATAAAACACAAAAAATGTCAGTTCTTTATGAAAATTAATAAAAAATATCATTTCTTAACAAGTATAGTGATCGAGTAAGTAAAAATATTCACAAAATAAAATATTTTAACACCGGTAAAGAATATCTACACCGGCGGCGGCGTTATTTTAACACCGGTCTACACGGAGAAAAAAATATTGCTCCTCGAACGATCTAAAGTATAGTAACTCGTAGATCGTTACCACAACAATACGTATGCTTATGGTAACAATACCGTATCGTTCCGGTAACTATCTATTAGATAGCTGTGAGCCCTATACGACTTTCCGTAGTCGTCACCTCACACGGCACCGTCTAACCTAACTAAACATCCATTTTCGCGCCAACTTTTGAATATTGTATAATTATTTCTAGCAGACGTTTAATAAAAAAAATAGTGTAAAAAATAATTGTGATGTTGAAATATGGACCCACGGATAATTAATAAATTAACAGAGTAGAATCTCCATAACTATGTTGATATATTTATTGATAAGTGTTTTTTATGCTTTTTGTAATCAAATATACATTCATAACCAAAAATCTAAATATTATATATAGTCGATGTTTTATAATTTAAATGTGATACGTAAATAGTAGAAAAATAATTAATAAACAAATGAGATCTGAATTATTATTTAATTTAAAATTAAATTAATAATAATGAATTCAAAAAATTAAAAGATATATTTATATTTATATTTAAAATTTATTTAGATTATAACTAACTAATAAATCAGTTTTATAAATTATTTTATTTAATGAAAGTTATTTGCTTATCATTTATTTATGAATGATAAAGGTTTTTAAATATCTCATATAATTTGCAACGCGCGTGACGTCAGATAGGGCTCAGAACGATACCGTATAGATCTCAGAGCTATCCACCGTATTGTTGTCAGAACGATACAGTAGATCGTTGCAGTAACAATCTAGTAGATAACTATAGCGTATTGTTACTGTAACTATACAGTATACTTCTGAGAACAATATTTTTTTCTCCGTGTAGAATATTTACACCGGTGGTGGCGTTATTTTAACACCGGTACAGAATATTTACACCGGTAGCGGGGTTATTTTTACACCGCTTTCGGGGGTAAATTTAACACCGATAATTTTAACACCTACACCGCTTGGACTTACCCCGGTGATTTTTTACAGTGTAGTAGTCAGTAAAAAAAGTTTGAAAATGATCTTTTTACCCTATCGACAACTGATTCCTCTCAACATACATATATATGTGCATGTATGTATGTATGTATGTATGTATAAAATTTATAGTTGACTTTCATTAATTTAAATTATAACAAAATCTAATTTTTAATTAAACCTCAATGATGTTAATGCCTATAATTAAATTTCTAAAATGATAAATATTAAAATACGAAGACAGTAATGATAATAATTGAAGATAACGTAAATTATTTTATCGTAATATCTCATTAAATGCTGTAATATTAGGCTTTGATAAATCAAATTTTCCATTATTAATAATTAATTGGATTTAGTGCATGGTTTTCATATTTATATATATATGTATGTCTATACATTTCACTATAGCAGTGAAATTTTCATCGTAATTACATTTAGTACGTATGTATGGTGCGTATATTTGAAATTTAATGCACCATTTATTTTATCAACTACGCATACTATGATGTTGTAGCTTGTAGTCCAATGTTTTAGAACGTATACTATTAAAGATTAATTATTCATTCAAATCATATATCGGCTGTAAATGATAAGACCCCAAGAATTTTGAGTAGTATAATAGTACCAATGAACGTATGTCAAAAAAACTAATTCGTTGTTGATAAAAAAAAATTATCAGTGCAATTTGAATGCTCTGAAATAAATTTCTATAAACAAGAGTTAAAATAATTTCTAGATAATCGCACTCCAGCTTTTAACTTTACCAAAGTCACTGCGAGACTACTAATAGGTACTTAGAAACTAAGCCCGGTGGTTCATGCGCCCTTTCTCTAGATTGTCTTTTAATTAGTCCACTGACCTGTCTCTCGACATAGTTTTGCATAGAAAAGATAAAATAAAATCGATTTTAAGCTCAAAGTTTGCAGTTCCACAGGAAAATTAAATATACGAAATATATAACAAAAAAAAATAAATAAATTTCTATGGATGTAGGGTGATTCGTTTTGAACGACTATTTTTTTTTTCACTCCCACTTGAAAATATTGTTATAGATATTGAAAAAAAAATTCCCTGCAAGTTTCAGCCCTTAATTTTAATTTGAAGTACTTTATATTTGATTTTGAAGTTTTCCCATTTAAAATACATAGGAAAGTTGGGAATTTTTTTTTAATTCTCTATAACTCGGCCGCATTTCAAGTTATCGGGTCGCCGTTTGCGACATTTTGTATGTAATTTAATACTCTTCAAAAGTATCGGTAATAATTTTACTCGGACTCTAATTGTTTTTTCTGTATAGGTTCTGAAAATAATTTTTTTAATAATAATTTGGGTTTTTAGTTGATATTAACTAAAGAACGAAATTTACAGAAAAAGTGCAGATGACGATTTTTTAGGAAATTTTATTTGCTACAAAAAAGGTTCTCATAGTTAAGTGGCTCAAGTTCTTTGTTCACGTGACATAGGGATTTTAGTATTTTTGTAAATAAAATATTTGTCAAAAATTTTTCCGAAGTTCGTTAATTTGACCCCTTCTGATTGAATGACTGGATTAAATTAATGAAAGGAAAATTATTTACTGATTTAAAATTGAAATTAAATAGCATTTGGTGGAATTTTTTGACAAACATTTTATTTACAAAATTACTAAAATCCCTATATCACGTCAGCGAAGAACTTGAGCCACTTAACTAAAAGGACCTTTTTTGTAGCAAATAAAATTTCCTAAAAAATCGTTATCTGCACTTTTTCTGTAAATTTCGTTATTTAGTTAATATCAACTAAAAACCCAAATTATTATTAAAAAAATTATTTTCAGAACCAATACAGAAAAAACAATTAGAGTCCGAGTAAAATTATTTCGGAGACTTTTGAAGAGTATTAAATTACCTACAAAATGTCGCAAACGGCGACCCGATAACTTGAAATGCGGCTGAGTTATAGAGAATTAAAAAAAAATTCCCAACTTTCCTATGTATTTGAAATGGGAAAACTTCAAAATCAAATATAAAGTTCTTCAAATTAAAATTAAGGGCTGAAACTTGAAGGGAATTTTTTATTCAATGTCTATAACAATATTTTCAAGTGGGAGTGAAAAAAAAAATAGTCGTTTAAAACTAATCACCCTAATGGATAATTATTGACTTTAATTTTTTTTAGCCTCTATATTTTATACTGAAAAAATCGAGAGTAAATTCCGAGTGATTTCAGATTTCTTTAAAATCCACATTTACTCCACGTTCACTCCGCAAATTTTTTAGTGTAAAAAAAAAAAAAAAATAAATTAACTACTGAAAATAAATTTTTTTTTTTTTTTCAGAGATTATGAGAGCAGCAATATTTTGGATAATTTATTATCACGTATGGAACAGTACGCCAACAATTTAGAAACACTAGTCGCGGAGCGAACTGCCGATTATCTCGAAGAGAAACGTAAATGTGAAGAATTATTGTATCAGCTGTTACCGAAGTAAGTAAATACTAAAACTTTAACACTTGAATTAAGCGCCATATTTTTACTCTATTACATAATATAATTTCCCAACTTTGATCCGCGAAAACTTTATTATTTATTCAACATATTTTTTTATCACTCAATAACTTTCTTATCAGTGAAAACTTTCAAACTTACATAATTACCCAGAGGTCATATTTATACAGTCTACCGTTCACTGAGTTGAGATTAAGATTTTATAAAGAAAAATAATGTTATCATCTCATAGTTACAGTCCCGACTAACTCGGTCTATAAAAAAAAAATTATTTTTACTCACGATAATTTTTTTTTTCTTCTCTCGACAATATTATTATTTCTCTTCTATTAAATTACTTGCTGATAAAATACTGAATAAGATTAATGATAATATAAGATTATTATCTTTTCATTTTGCGTATAAATAATATAATAAATAAGTCATGGTAAATTTAAATGTGACACGTGGTGTCTTGAGCAGCACGTGTAGTAAATCACATGTTGATATTAATTCGGATATATTACTTGTCAACTATTGAAATTATGTTTATTTTAAACTATTTTTTTTTCTTTTTTTTTTTTCGAGGAAAAGAATAAAATTTAAAATTCAAATTTAAATTCTATTTGAACGGTCAATTACATTGGTAGAGTTAAACGAAAATAAACTGTTAATCGATACTCTATTATGTATGTAAAATGTATTGGATAAAATAAAATCGAATATAAAGGACAGAAAGACAATAGATATTTATAGAGTCTTTTTATTTAGTTTATTCAACTTACTGATTAATTCATCTACTATTTGTGGAAACTTTTGAAATAAATTCAAATTTTTTTTTTTTTTTGAAAATAAAAATATTTTTAAAATTTATATCGCACAGTTAAAAATATTGTGTATCTGTGGTAAAAACGGTCCGTGTTAAATTTTTTGTGTTGATTATTTAGATTGTATCAAATCAACACAATTCTCTGTGTTACTTTAAAATTTTTAATCGATCTACTTTAAAAGTGTTACCTAGTACAAAAATCGATATTATCAACATTTATTAAGTGTTACTCAAAAATCAAAACAAAAAAAATTGTTAAAGCGACAGTTGAAATTAAGCATCAGTTTTGCTTGGTTACCCAGACAGCATTCAAGTCAGAATGACTGCTTTACGACGTAATTTTGAAGGAGTCTTCAAGAAGTCTTATAATGACTTCTTAAAGGTGTCATTTTTAAGAACTCTTAATTAAGAGTTCTTAAAGACTCCATAAATAAGACGTCAGTTTTGTGACGTCTTAATGTATTCTTTTTTTAACTTTTTTGAAGTCACAATGAAGTCAAAATTAGGAACTCCTTAAGACGTCATGGTAAGTTCATTTTGAAGTCTTATTTGCGGAGTCAGAAAAAAGAACTCTTTGAAAACTCTTTTTAAAGACGTCTTACTGAGTTCGCTAGGTGGCGCATTTGACATCTTGAGATCTTCTTAAAGACTTCTTTAACATGTTTTTAAGACGTCCAAATCATAAATAGGAACTCATTCAGAACTTATCAAGACGTCATTTTGCTATCTGGGTAGTTATTATTTTTGTGACATTCATTTAATTTATTTTCAATTAGGCATAAAAAAATAAAGTTGACAGAGTTCATGATTCGTATAGTTTAAAGAAAAAAAAAATATTTTAAAAATTGCATCTGTGGCTTTTTTAATTTTCTACGTGCGCACATTTTTATTTTTTTTTTCGTAATTGATTTGTTAATAAAAAAATTCAAAAATTGTTAACTGTCTGCTAACTTTAGGATCATGTTTATTATCACAAAATAGTTCGATGTTAAATAATGATCCAGAAGTTAGCAGACAATCAACAATTTTTGAATTTTTTTTTCAACGATTTAATTATAAAAAAAAAAAAAACTAAAAAAATGCACATGTAGAAAATTTAAAAAATTATAAGTGCAATTTTTTTAAATATTTTTTTTTTATAGTTTATCATTTCTAAAAAAAATCCAAAAATTATTTTACGCCGGCTAACTTTAGTATCATGTTAAATAATAATTGTTGACACTTGTGATAACCTAAAAATAATTCATGGTACAAAAATAAAATGTAAAAGTTAAAATTTTTTTTATGTCGCCATTAACATTTGAAAAGTGTTGAAGTTACTTCTCATATTACTCGAATTGTGTAAAATTCAACACAAATAATCTGTGCTGAAAAATAACATAAATATTGTGCGGACCGTTTCTAATATACAGATTGTGTTGATTTTAACACAATATTTTTTACTGTGCGAATTTTTTCTAATCAATAATCAATCAAAGGTGAATTTGTCAAGTTAAAAAAAAAATTGTTCAATTAAAATATAAAATAAAATTATAGATTTTATTAAAATCGTCTACTCAAATTTAAAAAATTTTTGCACGCCTCGGACGCGATAGCGGGAGAGGTTGTGCTCTATAATCGACTTGTCGTGAAAACGGGATTTTCCTACCCTTTAATCATTTCTGCTAATTTCATAAATCACCTCTGTGGAAAAAAAAGTACACCAATGTCTAGAGAAAATTCTAAAGAATAATTTGGATTTTATTAAAAATTTCATTAAGCTACACTATAAGAAAAAAATTATTTAACATGAGACTAGTTGGACGTCAATTGGGATGTCCGTGTGTCAGAAAGATATCTCTCGTAAAACTCAATTAATCAGTCTAATTTTTTTTTCAATAGCTTCAGATTTTAGTAGAATAGAAGCCATTTAAATATTACTACTGTAGTCCTTCTCGTTCATTTATTATCAATTAAAAACTGAAAACCGATTATGTTTACTAATGCTTAATCCGCCATTTTTCCCCCTCAAATGTAAGTAGGCATGATTATCATGAAACTTTGCTGATATTGTAAGGCTCCACTTTACCATCAGATAATTTTTTTTTTTTTATAACGTGTGACAAATTGACTTGCCAACTGTTATCCAATTAACTAAATTAAAAAAAAAAAAAAAAAAATAAGGAATGTCTAGATGTTTATTAAAAAATTTTGTAATGAAGAAAAAACATTAATAATTAATTTTATTATAATATGAGCGTTCGAGGCGTGCACTTTTAGATTTTCTAAATTTTTTTTTTACTTTAGTGTGGCCTACTTTTAATTTATTTAGGAAAAAGGATAGAGGGGGGGGGGGTGGAACATCAAATAAGTATTCGGTCGATATGACGCAGCCGTAAAATATAAAATTAAAAAAAAAATAATAAACAATTTTTATTTTTTTTTTTTCAGGTGTTTTCCAATTATATTTATACCTTATGCCCAACTGTTATTGTTCAGACTTTTATTATTATTATTATTATTATTTTTTTTTTTTTAATTAATTTTATCAACTTTTTTTATCGAGTTTACTTTAGCTCTGTTTCACTTTTAATTTTCGGTTTTACACGAGAGACTCATTGTTTCTCGGTACTTGTGATTAAACGCGTCTGGTAGCAATGATGACATTGACTTAGTCTCATCTAATCTTTATTTCTCCTGAGTACAAGTAATTTATTGTATAAAACGTGACTAGATTCTTTTAATCTCAATTTCACTGGTATTTTATTATTTTTTCATTTTCTAACTTTAAAAAAATTAAATAAATCACATCATCGAGTTAAATAAAAATTATTTTTATTATTCACCTAAAAATATCGTAAAATATTTTTTTACCCTCACAAAAAAAATATTTTTTTGTGCAAAAAATATTTGACATTACGAATTGAAAGCGAAAATTATCTTGGGTCCATTAAAAATTTTTTTCGCCAAGAAATATTTTTTTTTTGTGCAGAAATTCTAATTTTCATTAAAAAAATTTTTTTTTTCTAGATCCGTAGCATCACAACTGATACTAGGCCAGAGTGTGATCGCTGAAACATATGACCAGGTGACAATATACTTCAGTGACATTGTCGGGTTTACAAGTTTATCTGCTGAAAGTACGCCACTCCAAGTAGTCGATCTTCTCAACGATCTCTACACATGCTTTGACTCCATTATCGAAAACTTTGACGTTTACAAGGTAAACTTTACACTATTTTACTAACACGTACATCCAATTTTCCTATTTATTTATTTATTTTTTTTTTTTCGAACAACGACCAATTTGTCAAAACTTTTCGAAAAATTAGAAAACTCTCCCAAATCTATCTAATAAATAAAGTGCTCTTAGGAGTTGGAAAACTTGGTATCCTCAGAAAATAATAATGGTAGTAAATAAAAAATACTTTAACGATTATCTCGACTAAATTTTTTTTATTTCATAAAGACAATGTATGAGGAAATTTTTTATGTTTTCTTATTATTCAATTTTCCTTGAATTTAAAATACTTTTAATAAATTATAACATTTTTTACATATTTATAAATTTTTAAATACATATATGGAAGATCTAGAAAATTGATTGCGTAGTCATGATTTTTTTTCCTATACAAAATTTAATTTTTTTTTTTAATTAAAGTAAATTGAGTCTTAATAATTAATCGATAGGTTACGTAACGAAATTTTATATTTAAGTCATTTCATTGAAAAATTTTTTTGGAAAATTGCCATTCAACTATCGCTTCATTTTAAATTTATTAAAAAAAAAATATATATAAATATATATATATATATATTTAGCATGTAGAAAAAATTTTTATGATAATAAATATTATTCAATGTTTTTAAAATGTATAATTTACGCGTCACCTCTTCCATTAGAATATCTACCCAATAGATAGAAAGAGAACTGATCCATCTCAGTCTCTCTGCTCGTCAGAAATAGAGTAGGACAGGCAACTTGCCCTTCCACGTCGAGAACGCCGAATGTAAGTAGCTACAGTGTATAGGAGCTCTACTGTATTGGCTTGGATCGAATCTTTAGTGAGCGTAGTTGACTACGCGCCGCCAGATGGCGAGTCACGGAAAATTATTTTTCTGTGAGGATAGTTGCGAGAGAGTTGTTAAAAGCTGAATTTGTAGACACTTTCGTTAGCTTTGCGCAGTGGCGATATCGTAACCAATGAAGTTCTACTGAGGTGCGATTATTGCTAGTTGAAAACTTTTTACCAATACCCCGCCAAGACGATGTGAAATACCATCGGCTACGGCAATTTTTGAAAGTTTCTACGGAAACTTATAAATAATACAAAAAATAATTTGTCTAATTTTCTCTAAATACTTGAACATTTCAAAATATTTTTACGATTCAAATTTATCATAAAAATCAAGTAAAAATAATTTTAGACACAATTTGACAGAAATATTTTATAATAAAGAATTTTATTATCTATTTTTCTCGTCGAAATTTCAAAGTTCATATTTATTTAAGAATTACAAAGTATATTAACTTGCAAATTATTTATTATTGTTGAAAAAAAAATTTTTTTCTTCAAATAAATTTCCCAAATAATGAAATTTTTTATGAATATTTTTTTTTCCATTTCAGTATTAATTACAGAAATAATTATTAATATCAGTAAAGTAAGGGGCCCAGTTTCTGACCTTTTTAGAGTATCAGTTGGTTATACTATAATAATTAATGTAAGATTTAATTTAATGAGAAAAATAATAATTCCATTGACTAGTTTATGATTTGTCAAATAAAGTTACGCGCGTAAAATAATTATTTCAATTAAATTAATAATTTAAATTGACGTTTTAAAAATTGACATTCAGACACTTAGTTTCTGATCCTCAATTTACACAAACTATGATTAAGTTATTAAGTACTTACTAAGTTTCAACAAACTAAAACTATTATTTAGATAAATAAATTAAATATTTATTATTACAAAAACATAATTTTTCAATATTTAAAATATAAATAATTAAAGTCACTTTAGCTAGCGCCTGTTCTCATTATTTTTCATCGTAGCTCGTTGTCTTTTTTTTTAAACTTGAATAAAAAAAACAATAAAAAAATTAATTTTATCATAATAAAAATATTATTCAACTAAAAGAGTCATAACAAATTAAATACTATCGAAATTGAAATTATTTTTACAATAATTTTATCACTTTAAGAATATGTACTTTCAAGATCTAATTACGATCTTTTATTTTTAAAAATGAATATTAAATTTTAATTTATCACTGTATTATGAATAATAGTAGAAAATAATTTAAGAAAATTATAAATATTGCTATTTTTACATTTTATAGATATATAATTAAACAGATAACCTCGTTCGCAGTAAGTTATAATTTTAGGGTCAACAACTCCACATACCTTTAAAATTGAGCCTAGTTATTGACCCTCAAATTTCAACAACAAAACTCATTTTGATATGTTTTATAAATGTATTAAAATAAATTTCAATTAAGTATTGATCTATCTATCTTTTTTTAGTTAAATTTTTTTACTTACATGATAATTAGTGCCCAGATTAAATCGTCGTACCTCCTAACGTAACTGTTTAGACTTCACTTAAAAAATGGCTTCCTCAGCCACTTATGGCTAAAATATTTGTTTTTATTCAGTTAATATTTTCTGTTTTTTAAATTGCCATTAATTAGGCTCAGAATAAATTACAATAAATTAAGAAAAAATTGATTTTCTTTTTAAAGTTATAGTTTCTTAAGTAAGTAAGAAAAAAGTTTAAAAGGTCAGAAACTGAATCAGGCTCAATAACTGGGTCTTTTACCTTAATAGTTCAATAAATAAAAATAGGCTATTATCAATTATATATGCAATTAAATAGACAGTAATGATTAATAAAAAATACGACAGTTTAAATTTCTGTCACTTTATTTGTAGACATAAAATTACGTCGGAAGTCAGTTAATGTCACATAGAGGATGTACCTTTCCATATATTGCTTTCCATTAGTTATCTATTTTACGAGGAAAATATATAAATATATATTTGGAATAGTTTTTTCGTAGCATTCAATGAACAACCGGGTGCTTATTTATTCAACACTATTAACATAAAATACTAAATAAAAGGTATTAAGTTGGTCGTTTATGAAATATTAATTCACGTCTATTGTTATTTATAGTTATATATATCGTGATAACGTGATATAAATAATGAACTCTGTACATATATTTTCAGTCATAGTGTATAATAACAGAGGTGATGAATATAGTTGTATAGAAATAGGTAAACTTAATGAAGACGAAAAAGAAAAACACTCGGTACGGTTAAACTTTCAAAATGTCCTCAACAAATTGGGTCAACTGAAACTCGTTATTCTATGATATATAATATATATATATATATATATATATATATATATATATATATATATATATATATATATATATATATATATATATATATATATATATATATGTACGACATATACTTTATTTTTATTTATTTCACTCTATTTTTGTCTTAAATTTTCTCGTTTTGTTCACTTGTTTGTCTTTCAATGCAAATACATGATTTATATGTATAATGCATTGAACGATATGAATATATACATATATATGATATTCAGATATGTTTATTTAAAATCAGCATAATAAGTAATTAGACTACTGAAATTTTTTTTTTACAAAATAATTATAATTTTTTAGTCAGCACTGAAAAATTAAAAGTACGATTCATATTTTATGAATGATATATTTTATTATAAGAGATTACGTGACCTTGTAGGACACAACAGAAGGGGAATTATAAATAAGTAAGAATTGAAATAGGAGGATAAAATAAACTTGCGTATCCAATAAAAAAATAGTATGAACAATAATAATGATAATGGCTATTGATATTCCTTGAATCTGTCAACAGACTGGACTGTAGCTTTAAGGAAGTATGGACTTAATGGGGTTGAATAGGACTTGATATATATGTATATATCTATTTCAAGCTGATTATTCTCTTCATTATTAATAAGTAAGACAATAAAGTGGGGATTAAGGGCAGTTTACATTTAGAATCTTGAAATTTCTACTCTGGTTCGATAATTGAATACTAGGGATGTGCAGGTAGTGTTTGAATCGAATATTACTATTCGAATTGAACAATTTGAATTTTCTGATAGCCAAAAAAAATTTTATCATTTAAAAACTTTAAGCGATAATTCGTTGAAATTAATCCTAAAATTCTTATACTTTAAATTATTCATCTTGAAAGCGATATACGAACTGTTCTTTACACATATATTTTTTCTGTGTATAAAAAAAATAAAAACGGCAATTTTTGATAAATTTCTCGGGTCAAAATTCTATTACAGAACTTTAATGATTCAATTAATTCGTTAATAGATTTACAAATTTGGGATAATTATCAGATAATTAAAATTCAATTATCTGAAGTTTGAAATTTGCTGGGTAGTACGCATTAACTTCCTGTAGATGAATATTTTGTTCGTGCATTCGATGATAATCGAATAATTCAATATTTTATAAAACACAAATTTGATATTTAAGTCACCGAAAATAATAAAATAAAAAAAAATATGTTTACAAATATTATAGAAACATCCATGTCAACATATATATATGTATATTAGGGTGGCGCAAAAAAACCGACTATTTTTTTTTTTCCATCTCGCATGAAAATTTGTTGGTTTACGATGTTTTAAGAAGCCTCTCAACAAATCAGCTCGATAATAAATTTTTAAGAGGTCGCTCACGAATTTTGAAAATATCAAAAATGATCGAAAATCGGATTTTTATTTAAAAAATTTTTTTTTTCTCGTGGCAGCAATAGTTTATATTTGTAAAATCATGACTATGCTGAAAATTTCAGCCCAAAATGTAAATATTTAAACGGCGCTCAAGAATTTCGAATATTAACTGATAATATGTAACTAATAGTTTGAATTAGTTTTTATAACTCAATTATTGTCATTTCACTTAAATATAACTTTTGCATAACCAAAAATATACAGAACAGTCTTAAACAATGAAATTCGGTCAGTTTTGAATAAGCGAAAAAACCTACCAATTGGATTAAAAAATAAAAAAGTATGTAAATAACTTATTATTTCTATTTCTCGAGTTATATTTTTATTCATTGTCATGCAAATTGATAGTGAAAAAATCGAGAAGCTTTATTATTAATATTTAAGGGTCGCTCAAAAACGTCCAAGAGACTGCGCTCGGAAACATTCAAAATTCTTGAGCGCCGTTTAAATATTTAAATTTTGGGCTGAAATTTTCAGCATAGTCATGATTTTACAAATATAAACTATTGCTGCCACGAGAAAAAAAAAATTTTTTAAATAAAAATCCGAATTTCGATCATTTTTGATATTTTCAAAATTCATGAGCGACCTCTTAAAAATTTTTTATCGAGCTGATTTGTTGAGAGGCTTCTTAAAACATCGTAAACCAACAAATTTTCATGCGAGATGGAAAAAAAAAAAATAGTCGGTTTTTTTGCGCCACCCTAATGTATATAAATATGTATATATATATATATGTAAAATTTTATTTTAGACCACAAATTATTATTTGCCGTCACTCTATCTGACACTTTAGCAGTTCGATAAATTAAATAAAGATGATTTATCTTGACATTGTCAAGGCAAAGATAAAATAAAAATATCCATATATATATTTATATATATATATATATATATATATGTATGGTGACATTGAAAAATAATTGAGTGTATTGACTTATAAATATAGAGAAAATAAAATAAAAATCAAGTAAATTAAATTAAGTAACGAGAAAATATATCAAGTATCACAGTATAAAAAAGTTAGCACATATTACCTTTGATATTTTAAACTCGATAGAGTGACGTCTGAATCGCGACTACGGTTGACAGAGACAAAAATCAAAGGGGACGAAAAATCTCGGATCAAAGTGAACAAAAAAATAGAATCAAAGAAAATGAAATATCAGAGGAGTATAAAAAAAAAAAAAAAAAAAAAAAAAAAACTGTAGCGTATAAAAGGTAATTGAAGACAGAACAATGAATAATAAAAAGTTTAAAAAGAATTCAGTGGGTCATGCTTTATCAAACGATAGCAATTAAAACTTCTTCACCGATCAAATTGCTAATGTAAAATCACTTTTAATTTATTTTAACACCAATTAAAGAGTTTGTTTATTATGTATACACTGATCGAAAGGTTATCTTGGTTCAAAGAGAATTATCTTGAGTCAAGAAAATATTTAGGAAAATGGAATAAATCCTGGTTGAAGAAAATTTTCTCTTAATTTTGATTATTTTGATTCAAAAAGTTATTTTTTCAACCCAAATGGGTTAAAGTTTTAAGTTAAAAATTTATGATTTTAGTTCAAAGAGAAAAAATATTTAAAGAAAGTAAATTGTTTTTTGAATTAATATTTTGAATTTCTTTATTCATGTGTATTGAATATTTTATTCTATGACATTTAACTTCTCTACGTAAGGAGTCAGATTTCTTAAACCAACTAGTGGCTATTGCTTGAAACAAAAATAAAAAAAATTCAAGTCAAGAAAATCAAGCTCTTGGTTTTTTTCCATAGCAGCATTCGGATAACAGGAGCACTCGGGTCTATGCAGCTTCTCTACTTCGGACACTACTTTGTGTATACACGTAGACGCCCGAAGATCCCAAAAAAATGAAACGAGTCTGTTCAGCGCTGGCGCCGTATATGTGCAATTATATATTACACACCAATATTCTAATAGTAATAGTTTATTAATTATACAATTAACTAATTCATATACATTAATTGTTTTGAATTGAAGTGTTCGGTAAAAATGTGAGTTATTGTAGTTATTAGTCATTATATCTGGTGTTTTTTCCTGATTTACGTTAAGTTAAATGGTGTCGTTTCAATCACAAAAAAGTAAGTTAATTATCATTTATGTTGTTTTTAATCGTATCAGATAGTCACGTTTGTTATCATTTCTGATCCTAAATTTATATAAAATTGTTTTCTTTTTAGTGTGGTATATATCATGCAGTTGATGCTGTCGATGAAGCCAGGATAAATAACCTAACCTTTCATTTATTTTTGTAACAAAAAAAAAAATTTTTATTGTAATAAAGAATCAAAATATATTTTGGTGATTAATTGTATATACTCTGAAAATTGAATTTTTAATAAAAACCATTAATTTAAAATTGAACTTAATTATTGTATTTTAAAATAAAAGTATTTTTTATTTTACGTTAATGTATAATTTAGTTTTAAAATGAGTTTTTTATTTTTTTAATCTAAAATTAATTGTTTTCAGATAAAGTCTACATTTATTTTGAACTAAATGTTATCAAATCTTTAAATAAAATAATTTTTACTTGAAGTAAGTTAAATGTGCCTCCGTTTAAAAACTCGATGTATCGAAATGAATCGATATCGACTACATTCGAGAGAACGATGTTTTCCGAATGAGTTGGTATCTTCTAAAACCAAGAGCTAAATTTTCTTGAGCCAACCAAGTTGTTTTCTTGTTCGGAGAAACTAAAAACATTTATAGCAAAAATTTATATTTTTAAATCAAAAGTGAATTTCTTTATTGAAGAGCTTTATATACTCTAATTAAAAAAAAAAAAATTTTTTTACCAAGAGAAAATTTTTTCAAACAAGAAAAGAGGATATTTCAATTTAAGAATTTATTTTTGGAAACGATTTTCTTCTTGACCCAAGAATTTCTTTTTTTGTGTGTACGTTGTAAGTTCATTATTTTATTGAATAATCAGTTTAGAGGCCGGCGAATTGTTTTTTCTGTTTGACGGCAAGATAATTTTATTTATGAATACATAATAAAATATATTTAAATATCCTCTCATTGTGTCCATTCTTTATATATATTCACAAAGTTCGTATACGGAAAAGAATGAACTATATAAATTGAGAATGACAAGTAATATAATGATAAAGTGATCAGTAAATACCATCATTCTTAATAGTAATTCTTTCGTTTATGATTAAAACGTGAATAATTACAGTATAAGTATGAAAATTTATTGTCTATGTAAGAAAAATTACTATTTGAACTTCAAAAATCGTAACTGATACTTAGAAAATAGACGACACGTATTATAAAATTTACTATTTGAATGTTAAAATTCCTCATATTGACAACCGGGGTCCGGGTTATAATTTCAAATAGTAATTTTTAAAGTTTTTTTTTTCCGTGGCAGGAAGGTGGACAAAAGGATGTAAATCAAAATACTAATTGTTAATTAATTGCGACATTTCGGTCATATATTTGACCTTCATCAGGAATCTAAATTTTACTTACAAACCCATGTTAAAAAAGGTTATAATAACCAATAAGATGTTTACTTGTAAAACATATTTACCTCAACACGCAATACATAAACATTATATATAATGCACATTCGATCTTATTAATATTTAAATCATATTGCAAATTAATAAATTTGGTAAAAATAATTATTTTGAAATATCAAAGGAACTCTCTTAAAATGAACCAGTGAAATTCCACTGATTCAACCAGTGAACTAAAAATATGTAAGCGCGCGGGTACAGCAGCATTCTGTACATGAGTATATTTATGTGTTTTATTGTGTCAATAAGTGAATAATATTTATTTATTATCTTTGTGTAATATTTCAATTAACTTTGATATAACAATAACAATAATATGACACAATTTTTACAGAGTATAAAAATAAATAACTTTGGAGTAACTTCAATAGCTTGGAACTAACCTCATAAACATTAAAGTAAACAATATAAAAAGCCCATTGAAAATGGAAACAAATTAAATTTTTATAATTCCTAATATATATTATTTATTTTATTACTAAATAATTTATAATTAAATATAATTGTTATTAAAACTCTTTTAGTTCACTTTGTTCTTAAATAAACGATTATAATAAAATAAAATTAATCTAACCTATTTTCTTTATATTTATATAGTACACCGGCGTATCACTGGTTCAACCAGTGACCCAAGAGATCATCTTAGTCCACTGGTTGAATCAGTGAAATTTCACTAGTTCATTTTAAGAGAGAACAGTATTATTCTAAGTCACATGTTTTATTTGTTACTTTTATATTTCAAAATAATTATTTTTACCAAATGTATTAATTTGTAATATAATTTAAATATTAATAATATCGAACGTGCATTATATATAATGTTTATTATGTATTGCGTGTTGAGGTAAATATGTTTTACAAGTAAACATCTCATTGGTTATTATAACCTTTTTTAACATGTGTTTGTAATTAAAATTTAGATGCCTGATGAAGGTCAAATATATGACCGAAACGTCGCAATTAATTAACAATTAGTATTTTGATTTACATCCTATTATACACTTTCCTGCGAACTTTGTGAATACATATATTTTAATATTTATTTAATCTTTAGAAATTTATCATACTGCGAAAAATTAAAAGTTAATTCGGAGTTACGGAGTCTAAAAAAATAATTTCGCATAGGAAGTAAAAAGGGAGTTTATTTTTTCAGAAGAGTGATTTGGGAGTGATCGGGATTTTATTTTAATCCGCATCCTCTTCAATTTGGAATTTTAATATTAAAATAAAATCCCTTTGGAGTGAATTTCACTTGAGGGTGATTAAATAAATTAAAAATCATCCGCTCTGCATTCACTCCGGATTTAATCTGCGTTTACTTCGTAAAATTTTAATATCAGTTGTTGCCATAGCAATTAATCCTTAACAATTTCAAGTGGGCGAAAAAATTTATTTAATTATTTTTAGTATTCCGTTAACTCGTAACTAAATTTTTTTACTTGAATTGATATTTAAATTATTTACCCCTTTAGCGATGTAGTTAAAAACATGAAAAAAAACTTGTATTTTTTCGAAGCGTACCCAGAAAAAATTATGAATGCCAATAAAAAAATTTAATAACATTCACCGTCTATTCTTCAGATTACATTTTATATTTATTATGTTTTTTTAACAAATAAATTTTTTGCTCTATCAATCATGCGGCTTTAGAAACGATTAAAGTCGCAACAAAAGCCCATTCACTAAAGTCTGCGCGACAATATTTTATTTTTACTTACAGGAGTTTAAAGTCAATTTTATATTAATATTCATAAAATCATGGCCACAGTTTTTCCGTTATCTACTTGAGCATTTCTATCACTGTAATAGTATTTTAAAAAAATTAAATACATACATAATTTTAGATATACTCCCACGTCTGCAAAAAGTCGTATTTTATTTCATGAACTTTAATTTTATACTCGACTAACTTAATAAAAAATACATTACATTTCCTGTGTTCCGTTGTAAATAAATACATCCACTGAAATTATAACCCTCCGGCAATAAAATTATAAGAGGAAAAATTATATATATATATAGGAAGGGCGGCCAAAACGGATCACCCTAAAAATTTAGTGAAATTTTTTTTTAAATTGTTTATGATCGTAATTTCTGACTTGTCATCATTTCTGTACAATTTTCAGTATCCAAAATTTTTTTAAAGAAATTTTTCAGTAAACTCGGTGTATTATTGGCTACAAAAATACATAAGATGTTTTCTTTGCTATATTAAAATTTTATATGTTATTTATCTTCAATCATTTTTTCGGCACCTTCATTTACTTACAATAGGGTAAGAGTACCATTTGTGGCCACTGCTCGATTTTCGGACATTTAATGCTTTATTTTAATTAATGAAAAAGTATTTTTAAAAAATTTTATTGTAATAGTGTAATAAAAGTATCTTAATAGAACACATTTAAAAAATTAATTATGTCTTTGCGTGTATTTTACAAATTATTTTACGTAAAATTTATAAGTGGCCACAAAAGGTACTTCTACCCTATTTAAAATTTTATTTTCACTTAGATTAGATTCAAACAATTTTATAACAGTTACTTTATTTAAATTAAAGGGAAAAAAGTTTTTTACTTTTTTCTGGGGGTGGTCTGTTTTTCCCGCCCCGAAAAAATTCTTTTTCTACACAGTAACAAACGAATCATCTAAGTACCCCGTGTAAAAAAAAATTCGTTCCAAAAAGATTCCAAAAAAGTCCGCATGTGAAACTTCTCAACATGAGACAGATTAGAACTTCGAATGGAACTTTTTTAGAACGTTATTAATTTTGATGGTAAAAAAAAAGTTTTTATGAGCAAATTTAGAGTCAACAAAGGACGTTCTTGGAACTTTTTTGCAATTTTTTATGGATGTTTTTTTTTAGTTCTATAAAAAATTCAAAAAAAGTGATTTTTGAACTACTTTGGCATGTTTCTAGAACGTCGTTATTCTACAAAAGATGCAAAAGTGGTGATTCTGGAACTTTTTTGGAATGTCCATATAAAATTCCAAAAAATGTCCAAGAACGTCCTTTTGGACTAAATTCGCTCATAAAAATTTTTTTTTTACCATCAAAATTACTAACGTTCCAAAAAAGTTCCATTTGAAGTTCTAATCTGTCCCGTATTTAAAAGTTCCATATGCAGAACTTTTTTGGAATCTTTTTGGAACGAATTTTTTTTACACGGGGTGTGAAAGAACGTGTGTTAAAATTCTGAGTGTTGAATTTTTAACACTTTTGTGTGTGTGTCAATTTAACACACAGTAACACTTTTTATATGTTGCCATCAAATCAACACACAAAATATGTTAAAAATAATGTCGACCATCACAAAAGAATTCTATGAAAATTTTTATTTGTAACGTATACTTGGTAACTTTTTTTAACACTCACACCATGTTAAAGTAACATATAAATAAGTGTAAAACGTTCGTTTTACACGCGATATGTGTTAATTTTGACGAATCCTTTTTTACTGTGTATGGGAACTGGAAATTTAATTTTTTCAAATGAAAATTTTAAAAAGTTCACTGCATTTGAATGCACAAAAATTCATTATTTTCTCAGCGGTCCCGTTTTGCCCGTCTTTTCCATGTTACTAAAAAATTTAATTATGATTAGATAATTTTTTCGTCATACATGCACAGGAAATTTTTATTTTCTTTTTAATTACAATCTTATTTATCGCGTTAGAAAATAAAAATATAATTAATTTTCATAAGAAACAAAAATTTATATAAAACATCGATGATCCTTGATGTCAATAGAGAGCATTAAGTTTCAGTTAAATTATATTGACACCTCATACTATTATATATTTTAATCTATTCATCCTTTACTTTGCCCATGACCTAAATGACTTAATTATTTATTTATTTTTTAAAAATTCTTTCAATAACTTGAGTTAAGTTGAGTCTCATGGGATCGAGTGATTAAAATTTTAAAGGGGTATTTAACCCTTTCCCGGTTGACCTTGAATCCCTACTCTTAATTCGGATTGTACGTCTTCGTTTTCAAGTGAAAGAGCGCTAGCCTATTTAGTAGAGAAGGGGCAGAAAAAATAGTAGAAGGGGGAGCATACATGCACTATTACAATTGAACCGATACTCACACAGCCTTACTAAGAACTGCGATTGGTTTTATCCCCACACAGCTCACACCGAGACTCCTCGAGACTCCAAACCGGGAAAGGGTTAAATGATTTATATTAATGAAGGGCATGAATATTCAGAGCTAATTGTTTTATAATTTTTTCTGTTGCAGGTTGAAACGATAGGGGATGCTTACATGGTTGTGTCAGGGCTACCTGTCAGGAATGGCATGAATCACGCGAGAGAAATTGCGAGAATGAGCCTTGCGCTACGTGACACTGTCATGACATTCAGTATTCGCCATAGGCCTAGTGAACAACTCAAATTACGTATTGGAATGCATTCTGGTAAATCTTCAATTAATATAACATATAGATAATTAGGAGTAGAAGTAAAATGAGACCCAAAAATTAAATTTTAATTATAATTATTTTTAAAAATAGTTTGGAGTTAAAAATAAAATTTAAAGATTCAAAATTTTTACCTCTGACAGAAAATTTTTTGTTAATTCAGTAGTGATTTTTAATAAAATTAGTGTGGAAAAATTCTAAGAATTAAGAATTTTTTTAAACTTCTTTGACTCCTCAATCATCAAAAATTTTAAATTTGGTTTAGAAAAAATTAAATTTTTTTTTTCAATTTTGCATTTTTAAGAAAAAAATTTTATTTTTTAATTTCAGTATTTTTTTAGTTGGTTCATTTTACCCCATATATCAAATAGTAAAATGTATTTTTTAAAATTAATGCACTTGTGTAAATTTTTTTTTTTTGAATTGATAATTAAAAAAAAAAAATTGTAGAAAATACAGAAGATTATTATCAGACTTTAGTGAGCTTTAATTTAAAAGTTAATTACTTTTTTGATTGAGCTGGCGTAGAATAAAGTACTGCTTTGCAAAAAGAATATAAAACAAAAATAAATATATTCATAAAAAATAAATGAGCGGATGAAAATGCAGTGAAAGTTTACTCGATTAAAACTAAGCTCATAAGTACATTATTTTTTATTTCAAACTAATTTATTTGAATAATTTAAAAAAAACAAATCCCTCACTTTTATTATCAAAATTAAATCTCCAGTGTTTATTTGAAGTCTAAATAAATAAAATTTATGTTCAGGACCGTGCGTTGCTGGTGTCGTCGGTCTTAAGATGCCGAGGTATTGTCTTTTTGGGGACACAGTTAACACGGCGTCCAGAATGGAAAGTAATGGCGAAGGTAATTATCATTTTTTTTTAAATTAAAAATGCACACCCCAAATACTAAGTCAATAAAAACGAAACCAATGAAATAAATTTAATCCGTCGCGTTCTATTTTATCGACCGCCACATCGTAAGTTACGCAATTGTTTGAACCAGTGACCGATACGTGGCGTCACTTGGCTTTACCAAACCAAAATTTATATTAACCTACGGTATTTTTTGGAAATAATTTACTAATAATTATACCATAACAATTTGAAATGTTTATTTTATAAGAACATACATTTGCAATAAATTTATTAATATTTTTTTTTTATAAATTAATTGGAGACTAAATATTTATAGAAATTTTTTTTACAAATTAGAGCACACCCTCGATATTTGAGGTGTGTAAAATTATTTATAAATTTTTTTTTCACAAAAGTAGGTCGTAAATTATTTTGACCAAAAAATTTTATTGCGGCTTTGAAAGTTTGAATTTTTCAGATTTAATAATAAAAAAAAAATTTTATATTTAAAATTTTTAGAAGTTATGTAGATTTCAAGAGTCGGGTCTTTTTTCTCTGTCACACTCGAGTGGACGAACGGTAGTATCCTTGGTGCGCTTGCGCAGTAAATGAAAATTTTGTTGTTTTTCTCTCAAACAAATGAATATTTTGGAAAAATGAGAAAATTACTAGATTATAGAGTAATGCATCGAGCCTCGTTCTTAATTTTGGGTTCAGAGTTTTTGTTTGAGAGAAAGGTTCAGACAGAAAAATTACCGACTTTCCTTAAAATAATTAAAGAGCTCATTTTTCAAATTTTAAAAATCCTCGAAGTGCGAACCCAGTTCCTAGTTCTGTCGAAAAGTTAACGTTTAAGAAATTATTTTTTATAGAACCATAAGTCACAAGGACGTTAAAAACTTTTTTTATAGGCTATAAAATATTTACATTTTCTACTTTTTTTTATGCTCACTAAAAATTTATTGCATGCGCGCATCGATAATTTTACCATCAAATTTAATAGTTCGATTCTGTTTCGCGATCAATAGATAAATATCTCAAGTTGTTGTGTAACCAATAGCAAGCGGTAATTTTTAAATTATCAGCACACTGTCAAAAATTTACAGCGAACTGGATTTAATCCAGAGTGATAAGGAAGCGGATGACTGTGTAATTATTTAATACCCTTGTAGTAAAATTCACTCTACGGGGGAGTTTATTTTAATATTAGTTCCAAAATGGACTGAATGCGGTACCGTCACTTATTATCCGAAGACAAAATATCCACGATAAAATATCCGAAGACATTTTATCCGATAGACAAAATATCCTCGACAAAATATCTTATAATATAAATATTTTTCATATAAATAGTACGGTACCCTTTTATCAGAAATGTTTAATATATTTGCACATAAAATTTGAGTGTGTGATATTAAAAATAGATCAACACATATGCTTGAAATCGTACTGTGCCCTTTTTTCACAGATTTTAGGTGGGTATTATTTTGGAAATAGGTCAACACATTAGTTTGGAATGGTACAGTACCCGGTTATCGAAAACCACGAATTATTTTTTCACTTCAGAACCGTTTTCATATAATTTTGTCCAAGCTTTTCTCTGAGATAAAAACCCTAAACGCTAAATAAAGACACAGACCCGACGCTTTACTCTATGAACTAGCGAAGTGCACTTCAATTTTTTGACAACTTCCATTTGTTTACGAGAAAAGCTTGGACAAAGTTTCCATTTACTGTACAAGTGCAACAAAGATAGTACCGTTTATCCACTTGAGTGCGAATAGAGAAACAAATGAAAACGCGCCTTAAAATATATTTTTCTGCACTGATAGAAGGATTTCTTAGCATTTAAAAAATATTTCTTACACAGAAAAAAAGAATTTCTTGGCGCAAGAAATATTTTGTATTATGAATTGAAGACAAAAATTTTTCTTGGCTCAAGAATTTTTTTCTCGCCTTAAAAATTTTTTTCTTGTTCCGAGAAAATTTTTTCTTACCCCAAGAAAAGTTTTGTTTTCACTTTATAATACAGAAAAATTTCTTGGGTCAAGTAAAAATTTTTTGCGCCAAGAAATCCTTTTTTTCTGTGTAGTATTTAAGAAATCATTTCTTAAACATCATTTTTTTGTAGTTAACAAACATTTTTTACTATTTAAGAAATGATTTCTTAATAGTTAAGAAATCATTTCTTAAGGCATGGTTTCTTAACTATTAAAAAATGATTTCTTAAATAGTAATAAATATTTGTTAAATACAAAGAAATGATGTTTAAGAAATGGTTTCTTAAATACTAAGAAATCCTTCTATCAGTGTGAATAACCCGATGAAAAAAGATTTTATACAATTGTATAAAATTATATACAAAAAATGGCCCGATCCAATTGTATACAACTGTATAGAAATTGTATACAATTCTATACAAATTGTATACAATTGGATCGGGCCATTTTTTCTATCCAATTATATATAGCCTGTACACTGAGAGAAAAATCCAGTAAATCTAACTATAAAATGACAGTTAAATAGCGCTTTAACTATTTTTTCGGAGTTACTACAACACCAATAGATAGTTATTATAAATATCTCTAAGTAGTTATGTTAAATATTTTTTAGTTCAATTAACTATATAAATAGTTAATGTAACTGATTTTTAAACTTGTATTCAATTAATAATTTTTAATTTTTTAAACTAAACTTAGGTAGTTAATTCATCTATAACTCTTTCATTAAAGCAAACAAAAATATTAAGTATCATTACAATGTTTTTTTAGTTAATTCAATGAATATTTTTTAGTTAAATCCATTAAATAAATAATTTTTTTTTCGCACAGATATACCATTCACATGATTTTAATTATTAAGTAGAGACTCTATAGAGTTTTGATTAGAATTAATTTTTTTTTTAAAGTTCAAGTTAAATTTTAAAGATAAATTATTTATTGATTCATTAATAATAAATATTAATGTCTTGATGTATTATAGGATAAACTATAATACAATCCAAAAATGTAAGTATCACTTTGTCAAATGACAGAGTTGTACTGATGCCGAAATTGTTTTTAACTTTGGAATTTAACAGTTCTGAGATATATATCTTGCCAGGGACACTACACAGCGGCTGGGCGCGATCTCGTGGCGAGCATCGAACTACTCCCGCTACTGCTGTCTGGTACCGGTGACTTTCCTCTCCTCCATACACATGTTTTCTCTCAAGAAATTTTTCTCTTGGTTTAAGCAATTTTATTTAGATATTAACTCGTGTTTTGAACATTTTAATTTTTTTATGATTATTTGCCGTAAACGCAAAATTTAAACATAAATTACACATATACACGCTTGACAGAGGAAAAATTTCTAATTCACACCGCTTAAATTTAATACAATACTTAGTGTAATTTTCACACCACAATTTTTACACAGACATTTACACTACACCGAGTCCAATAATATTTTACAGTGTAGACAAACTAAAATTTGAAAGACGCATTTAGGTTTTGATAACGTACAAATGAAGAACCTTATTAGCTAAAGGAAAAACTTTTGTCAGCTATTAATATTGATCCTAAATGGTTTTTAAAATTATCCGATATTTTTGCGAATTATAACTACATCGAAAAAAGTTAACTCGAATCAAGTAAAAATGTTCTTGATTCAAGAAAAATCTTCTTGCACCAAGTAAATAATTATCTTACAATTTTTATCTTGAATCAAAATTTTTTTTCTCAAGTCAACATATTTTTATGCTTAAATCGAAAATTTTTGTACGACAGTTCAGTTTAAGTATTCCAATTTATCTTAAATAATTGATATAAATATGTATTTCTATTTTCAAAATATTTTTAACAACTAAAGTTTTCTAAAAAAATTAAGATAACAAATTTTTTGGAAAAAAAAATTCTTTGAAAAATAATTTTTTTAGAAAAAAATAATCTTGCAAAAAAAATATGTTTGAGAAAAAGTTTTTGATAAAAACTTTTTGGCGATTTAAAAACATTTATTTACTCAATCATTAAGTTTTGAAAAAAAAATTAAAAATCCATTTCCTGCCTACATTTAACTCAATTACAGTAACTTGATAATTTTAGTTCCATTAACTAGATTTATATTTATAACAACTATTTTATTTTAACTTTAAATCAGCAGTTATAATAAAAACAATTTTTATTTACATACACTAAAAAAATTAAGTTATAGTTAATTTTAAAATTCATATACTATCAACTAAATTTTTTTAGTTAAAACAACAATTTTCGGAGACTGAAAAATTTTAGTTGCTTTAATTAATTTTTTTTTAGTTCGAGCAACTACTGAATAGTTAGCCTTACTAACGCATTAGTACCAGTAACTAATTTTAAATAGTTGAAGTCTTTTTAGTTAAAATGACTATCGACTTTTCTCTCAGTGTATATAATTATATACAGTCTATATATAATTATATATAGTCTATATATAATTGTATAAAATCTTTTTTCATCGGGAAGATTTATCGACAGGATATTTTGTCACGGATTTTTTGTCTCTTGAATATTTAGTCCGGGGATATTTTGTCTACCGGATATTTTATTGCGGATTACAAGTCCAGATCACTCCGAAATCATTACGCTAGAAAAATTCCTCATCCATTTCGTATGCGTAGAGATTTTTGCTAAGACTCCGTAATTCCGGGTGACGAATAAGTCTAAAGATTTGAATTAGGTCCCGTTTCTTTTGACCTTTGGCTCACGTCAACTTTGTCTTATATTTTTATCTTAAAGAATTATTGTTTTTTAAAATAAATGACTTGAAAAATTGTCAACACTTTCTTTTATGACAACATTTACATAAATTGATTTAAATATAACCTTGCCCTGAAAAAAAATAATTAATTAATTTTACATTCTTCTGAAGGCAAACAAAAGATTCGTTGAAACGATAATTAAAATATTCTCATTTGTCAAATAATAACTGTACAAACTGACTAATTACGATAAGCAAATTAAAAATCCGATAACCGCTTAAATTAAAAAAGTCATCGTCACGTTTTTATTTTTTATTCTATTTCATTTTTCTCTGTATTATTTTGAATCAGAGTTCGTGCTTTGGCTTTATTTATATTTATTGATATTTTTTTTTTCCAGTTGAATAAAAAAAACAAAAAAAAAAAAAAACAATTAATCTGCTCTTTAACTTCCATATATTCGCTCGAGTGTTCAATATTTAATTATACTTTTATTTATTTTCATCCAATCCAATTTTATTTTTTTAACATCCGTGCGTTTTTTAAAAATACAAAATTTATTTAAATAGTAAATATATTCATATCCATATCACTTTATCTAAATCTTTTAAATTTCAATGTAATTATTGTTTACTTTTTTTTCGTTTTGAATCACGCGTTATTTTTATTTTTTTAATTTTTCCTCTTAATTATACATTCGGGTTTTCTATTACTGGCTAGGGCGCAATAACGTGACCACTATGTCACTGGTGCTTTTATTAAACGCGAAACTGAGCGGTTACTACTCCAATATACACGTCAAATATTCTCGATTATGTGCATGGAAATAGTCCTTGTATTCAAATATTACGACCACTAAATTCAAAGTTTGAAAACAAAGTAAACTTTTGTTTTATTTCTGTTATTAATTTATTTTCATATTTATTGAAGCATATGAATACTTAACAGATGAGCAAATTTTAGTTGTATGTAATTTTTTAAATAGAAAATTGCGTCATATATATTTGCATAAATTTTTATCATAACTTTGATTTAGTGACAGGACTAAATGTCCAGGTTGAAAATCTCCACGAGACACAAAATTTATAACAAAAAGTCAAATCCATGTACACTAGACTGTGTCAGAAAAAAAAAAAATTTATTTTAATTAAATACATCTCAAAAGTTACTTTAATAAAAAAAAAAAATTCTCCTAAAATTTCAGCTCTATATCTCAAAAATTGAGCTGGCGCGGGGGGGGGGGGGTCCCCTTTCCCATTTAAAATACATTTAAAAATATTTGTTTTTTCTATTTTGTAAATAACTATGTCAAAAATTTTTTTTCCGAATTTTTAATTTAGCAATCTTATAGGAAATTAAATTCTCTACAAAAAAGATCTCTTGTATCATACGCTTAAAGTTGATAGAAAAAAAGTTATGGGAGTTGAAACTTAGGGGGAAAAAGTCGAATTTTTAGGATGAGAAAAGGAAAATTTTTTTAAATTTTTTCTTTAATCCTACAAAATTCTATCGGAATTGAAATTGAAAATTAAGGTGTCTGGTATATACATTCTTTAGGTTTATAATCCTTCAAAATAATATTAGACTACAAATTTTTTTCTCAATAATTGAATTTTTCTCAACTTTAGAGCTCAGCGCTGTAACTATCTTTCTATGAGCTCTATTAAAACGACTCTAAGTACTATTTTCATAGATAATTCAATTCTTTATAAGAACTTTAATTGCAAAATAATAAAAAAAAAAATCCTGCTAGTTAACGAATGAGAAACAGAAACATTTGTCATCCTAAAAATTCGACTCTTTCCCCCTATCATCTCCCCTACCTTTTTTTCTATCAACTTTAAGCTTATGACACATGAGACCTTTCTTGTAGAAAATTTAATTTCCTACATGATTGCTGAATTCAAAAATCGTAAAAAAAATTTTCGACATAGTTATTTACAAAATAAAAAAAACAAAATTTTTTCAATGCATTTTAAATGGGAAAGGGCCCCCCCCCCCCCGAGCGCTAGCTCCATTTTGGAAACATAGTGCTTAAATTTTAGGAGAATTTTTTTTTTTTATTAAAATAACTTTTGAGTATTCCATTAAAATAAAAAAAAAATTTTTTTCTGACACAGTCTAATGTACACTAGGGTGGGTTGAAAAAAAACTTTTTTTTTGTTTTTCTTAGCATGGGGGTAGAATTTGTACCTTATAAAAAAAAAAATTTTTTCAAGAAAAAAAAAAATTTTTTTACTCAACATTTTGAGGTGGCCCACTGGTTTTTTAAATAAATAATTGATTAAACGGGGTAGTTCCAACGAAAAAAAATTTTTTTTGTCCAAAATCGTGGAAAACATCTAATAATTGTCGAATGTGATTTTTTTTTACTTCACTTTCATTTTAATTCAAAAGAAAATGCTTTTCATTTTTGGATTTTTTACTTGAATTACAAAAATAATAGAAAAAAATTTTTTTCAACGACTGACTTTCAATTAGCTTTCAAGGGGACACCCTACAGATTCTAGAACACCATGTAATTTTTTTCGTTGGGACTACCCCGTTTGATCAATTATTTATTTTAAAAACGAGTGGGCCACCTCAAAATGTTGAGTAAAAAAAATTTTTTTTTTATAAGGTACAAATTCTACCCCCATGCTAAGAAAAACAAAAAAAAAGTTTTTTTTCAACCCACCCTAATGTACACTATAAAAAATTAGGAGTGAATTCGGAGTAATTACGAATTTTATGTCGACCCGAATTCACTCTGTCACGGTAGTGTAGGAGTAAAATTAAAATCGCTCCGCATACTGAGCAAATAAGGAATTTATTTTTTTAACGAAGTGATTTCGTAGTGATCTGGATTTTATTTAAATCCGCATTCACTCTGATTCAGAGTTTTAGTATCAAAATCAACTCCAAATTGAACTCCGAGAGGATTAAATAAATAAACATTCTCCCGCTCCGGATTTAACCCACGTTTACTTATGGATATTTAGTCGTAACCCTTAAGCTTAGCGATAGTAAGTTACTCTATTTTATAACATAATGCACTTATAAAGTCAGTGTATGTCAAAGACCGTGAAACTGGTATCCGAACTCTGATGTCGGAGACATAAAGGACTAAGTGCGTATATAGAATGCATATATATATGAGAAATAACTAGAAATTGCATGTAAGCTCCAAAGACTGACATATCAGACTATTGGAGTCAAAAGCTTCATACTCTTGACATAAAACGTCCGTACAATATGTCATAAAATAACTATAGGTATATGTTATTATACACATGATAAAATATATATGAAGTATGTGATAGAGATAAAGCTTACAACTATTCCATCAATATAATATCACAAGACTCTGATCCCAACCGTGACCTAATTAATTTTGTGCTTTGTCTTTTGCACTCATAGCTTTGAAAATCCATGTCAGTCCAAAGACCAAAGAGATATTGGACACCTTTGGTACATTTGAGCTTTGCTGCAGAGGAGAAGTTACATTGAAGGTAACACACACCTATACACATATATATATATTAGGGTGGCTCATTTGAAACGACTATTTTATTTTTTTTGGTCCATTGACGGAATATTGTTTTAGACATAAAAAAAAAAATTTTCCACAAAATTTGAGCCCTTAATTTTAATTTTAAGAACTCGCTAATTGAATTTGAAATTTTCCCATTCATTTAGCATGGAAAGTGGAGGTTTTTTTTTTTAATTATCTATAGCTCTGCTGCATTTCACGTTTTTTTACTGTCCATAGGCAGAAGTTATAGGCAAACCTTTATACTTCAAAAGTTCCTACAGTAAAATTTATGTGACAGGAACGGGGTCAGAGTTAAAAAATGTAAAAGTCAATTTTTATCGATTTTTGCGTATTTTTTGAGTTTTTCGTAGAAAATATTGTAGTTACCGAAAAAAGGTAAATGACAAAATTGTAGGAAATCAAATTTGCTACAAAAAAGGTCCTGTAAGCCAAGGCTGTAAAATCTGTTGTTTCTGAAATAAATTGAATTATACATATGAAAATTCAAGATATCTTTGCAGTATATGGTTTGTTAAATTAATAATTTAATTTTCATTTATTAAATGTTTTTTTTGAACATCATATTACTTTTTCATAAAAATATAACTTAAAAAAAATTTATCTATATGGGGCATTCCACGCCAAATCGGACGGTTTCAAAAATTGATTTTTCCGATTTTCTTCGATTTTTGGTATTTTTTAGTACCCCTCAAAAGAGGCTTCCCGGTAAATTTTGAGATCTTTTTGATTAATGGTTCAAAAAATATCGAATTTAAAAAAAAAACCGCTCTTTTTATGGTTTTTTGATCATAACTTTCGTAATAATGGTCGAAATTCAATGTTTTTTTATTCAAAATTTTCGTTTTGAGTTGGCCTTTTCAGACAAAAATGCATAACAAATATACAAAATGTTTTTGATCGAGATTTTTGAATTTTAAGTTTTCAACCGTGTTCCAAAATTTTATATAATTATTCGAAAAAACGACGAAGCTATATTCACTAAGGAGTCTTCTAGTTCATAAAACAATCGTTAATGTAAAATTTTCGAAAGAACACGGAAATAATTAAAAACATTTGTGATGCAGTTTTGTCGCTTTTCCGAATAATTATATGAAATTTTGGAGCTCCTGTAATGATCTTAGCTGTATTGTATAGCAAATCTAATGTTTCTTTTGCTTCGAAATAGTTGCTTTTTAAAAAATAAAAGTATTTATTATAACAGCTTATAAATAGCATTAACTTTTACTTACTGCTTTTAAATCCCTACTCAGAACGAAAAAATATCGGAATCAATTTATAATATTCAAGAAAAACAAGTGTACAATGTCAAAAATCGGTACTGATAATGATTTATAGCAAAAAAAAAATTTTTTTTAATTTCGAAAAATCGAAAAAAAATAGTAATTATGGAAGGCCCACTACTGGACCGGGCTTAAAAGTTGCAGAATGGATAGAAGTTTAAGATAGGAAATTTTCAAGAAAATCGAAGGATACACCCTTTTTTAAAAACACGGTTGAATACTTAAAATTCAAAAATCTCGATCAAAAACATTTTGTATATTTGTTATGCATTTTTGTCTGAAAAGGCCAACTCAAAACGAAAATTTTGAATAAAAAAACATTGAATTTCGACCATTATTACGAAAGTTATGATCAAAAAACCATAAAAAGAGCGGTTTTTTTTTTAAATTCGATATTTTTTGAACCATTAATCAAAAAGATCTCAAAATTTACCGGGAAGCCTCTTTTGAGGGGTACTAAAAAATACCAAAAATCGAAGAAAATCGGAAAAATCAATTTTTGAAACCGTCCGATTTGGCGTGGAATGCCCCATATAGATAAATTTTTTTTAAGTTATATTTTTATGAAAAAGTAATATGATGTTCAAAAAAAACATTTAATAAATGAAAATTAAATTATTAATTTAACAAACCATATACTGCAAAGATATCTTGAATTTTCATATGTATAATTCAATTTATTTCAGAAACAACAGATTTTACAGCCTTGGCTTACAGGACCTTTTTTGTAGCAAATTTGATTTCCTACAATTTTGTCATTTACCTTTTTTCGGTAACTACAATATTTTCTACGAAAAACTCAAAAAATACGCAAAAATCGATAAAAATTGACTTTTACATTTTTTAACTCTGACCCCGTTCCTGTCACATAAATTTTACTGTAGGAACTTTTGAAGTATAAAGGTTTGCCTATAACTTCTGCCTATGGACAGTAAAAAAACGTGAAATGCAGCAGAGCTATAGATAATTAAAAAAAAAAACCTCCACTTTCCATGCTAAATGAATGGGAAAATTTCAAATTCAATTAGCGAGTTCTTAAAATTAAAATTAAGGGCTCAAATTTTGTGGAAAATTTTTTTTTTTATGTCTAAAACAATATTCCGTCAATGGACCAAAAAAAATAAAATAGTCGTTTCAAATGAGCCACCCTAATATATATATACATCTTTTTTTTTCTTTGAAAAATAAGGCAATGAAATCCTACCAACTTGATCCTTAAAAAAATATTCCAAACACAAAATCCTGATTGAATATAAATATTTGTCACAGACTTTTTTTTTGGGATATTTTTTATATTAACGATTATAGGGAAAGGGGGGCGGGGCAAAAAGGGGTAGGGTAGCCAAAACGGGGTACCTCCAAAATTTTATAAGAAAAAAAAATTTTATATTTTAAATGGTTTTTAAATATTCCAAAATCACTTTTGTAAATATAATTGAGTGTTATTTTGAATTTTTTTTGTCAAACTTTTTCAAAAATCAATTGTCAGTTGAAAAATATTAATGATTTGTTTTACGATAAAAACTATTAAAAAATTTTTTTTCTTTCTTTGCATCTACACGGAGATAAATTTATGGTAACAATTACAATATATTATGGGAATGGTTCCCATAATGCATGGTAACCGGTTTTCTTGAAATATTGATTATAGGAACGGCACTCATATATTGTAATTATCATTACTACAATATTATAATAATCGTTACCATATATTATGGTAATGGTTACTATAATATTGTGGTAATAGTTATCATAATATTATGGTAACCATTACCATAATATTATGGTAACCATTACCATAATATTATGGTAACCATTACTACATCATTATGGTAACCATTACCATAAAATTATGGTAACCATTACTACATCATTATGGTAACGATTACCATATATATAGTAACGATTGCCATATATATGGTAACGATTGCCATATATATGGTAACCATTACCATAATATTATGGTAACCATTACCATAATATATAGTAATGGTTACCATATATTATGGTAACATTTACTATAGTATTATGGGAACGATTACCATAATATTATGGTGATCATTACCATAATTATTTCACATGCGATATGGGAATTTTTACCATAATTATAGGAATTATTTCCATACTTATGGGAACTTTTACCAGAAAGTATCGGTCTATATCCCATAATTCCAAGTAATCATTACCATAACGGTATGGGATGATATTTCATAAACGTACTAGGAACGGTTACCATAAATTTCTCTCCGTGTACTAATCATGTAAAATATAATTTTTCTTCATGTAAATTACTTACAAAAAAATTTAACATAATCAAATTCATTTAAAATCCAGAATTTTTTTTTTTTTACTTTTTTGAGGGGTACCCCGTTTTGCCCACAAAACTGAAAATTTTTTTTCTAACGGTAACTGAAAATTTTTTCTATTTACTTTGAATATCATTAAAAAAAAAAGATTTAGCTTATTTGAGTCCTCGAAAACTTGGTATTTCCTTAAGTACCCCGTTTTGCCCTTCCCTCCCCTAATGGCAGGATACTATGACTGGAAGTCTTAAAAAATGTTTTACATTTGTTTAGTTTTTCAAAAATTTTTCATCAGATTTAACGAACTTTAAAAATTAGTGAACTATCGTAAATTTCTTCATTATAATTTTTCATATTTATGCACGGAAAAAAAATTGTAGTTCTTCCGATCACAATATTGTAGTAAAACCTTGTAGTAGCGAGTACTTCAATATATAGTAAAGGATACTACATAAGTAGTACTGACAACTAAATATTGTAGTAAACATTGATGGTAGTTGGCGTCACTACACGTGTAGTTGAAGTTATTCCAAGTCGAAGTTGGCATTTCTGTACTCCAACTTGTAGTAACCTCAACTACAGCTGCTGTTGTAGCAACTACAATTCTTTTCCATGTGAAAAATTATAGTTGCTCCCCCCCGTGTAAAAAAAATTGTTAAAAAAAGGTTAAAAAAGTGTTGCCTATTCTAAACTTCAAAACGTGACATAATGACGAACTTTTTTTGAGCGTTTTTTAAACTTTTGGAAAATTCAAGGAAAAAATTAATAAATGTCCTAATATTATTAAGATATGCTGAAACGAAAAATTGTCAGAAATACTTCGAAATCCGTTTTTTTTAAATGTATTTTGCACTGAACAATGTTAATTTGTAGTATTGTTTTTTTCTGTTCATTTTTAGAAGTTTGAAAATAGTTTAAAAAAAGTCTGTCATTGTGTCAAGTTTTGAAGTTTAGAATAGTCACCACTTTTTTAACCTTTTTTCAACAATTTTTTTTACACGGTCCTGATCAGTCCATTTTACCCTGAGTTACTCGAACTTACATTAAACATACAACCACTCGGGTAAAAATCCATTCAACATCCGACCATACAAAAATCCTCAGATTAAATCAGATACAATTGATATTTTTATCTGATCATGTATGATCATATGTACTCACATATGAGCATTAGGGTGCTTCGTTTGAACCGACTATTTTGTTTTTTTTCGTTCCCATCCCGAAATTTTGTTGGAAGTACTCCAAAAAAAATTCCCTGAGAGTTTGAGCCCTTAAAATTAATATTAAGTACTCGAACACAGCGTGTGAAGATTTCCCATTTAAAATACACGTAAACTTTGGTTTTTATTTTTTAAACTTCTATAATTCCGCGGCATTTTATGATATCATCTCGCCCAAAGTCGGGATTTTCTCAGAACTAAATGTACTACAAAAGTGCTCAGTGTCGCGAAGTCGTAACTCATACGGGTGGGGTAGTACGGACCGCTAAACCGAACTCTTTCATAGAATTCTTGTTTTTTTCTTATTATCTCATAAACAACAAGACCTACAGAAAAATTGTAAAAAATGATTTTATAGGAAATTTATTTTCCTACAAAAAAGGTCCTTAGCACCGAATCACTCAGATTGATATTTTCTGAGATATTAATTATTGAAGTTTAAGTAGCATTGAATTCCCATAAAATGTCAAATCAAATCTTAGAAAATATTGATTTTTTATTTATATCAATTTAATATCAATTTTAAGGGCTCAAACTCTCAGGAAATTTTTTTTTGGAGTACTTCCAACAAAATTTCGGGATGGGAACGAAAAGAAAAAAATAGTCGTTTCAAACGAAGCACCCTAATGAGCATGCGTAAATTTAACCCAAAAAATTTCAGGGTAAAGGTAAAATGACGACCTACTGGCTGGTGGGTGAGAAGCCGACCAACAACAATGTCCAAGAAAACAATTCTAACTCAACGAGCGACCAGAATCCTCAGCAGCCGCCCAAACTCGACCAAATTCAAGGACCTCAGAGTACCTGCACAAGAAATATCATAAATATGACTACTGGAAACGGGGCGCCGGGCAATCATCCCTTATTGTCACCATCTCACCAGCGAAACTCGACTACACATTCAGCGAATCCTTCGTCTCATTCGAATCAACAGTTTTCACCCTCGCCAGGTAGCGATAATATTCCTAACCATACTGAAAGCGCTGCTAATACTCCGTTATTGCTGTCTAATGGATCCTCTCGAGCTTAAAATAATAATAATAATAAGTAATTATAATTACATCTCATTCCTTAGCTTAAAATCAAATTATCCGCTTGACAAAATTTAGTCATTAAATTGTTTAAGTGCTGGAACACTTAATTAATAAATTTATTTAATCATATACATTGAAGGCATAAATATTCAAATTTGTTTATATATATTTTGTTTGGTATAAATAAATTTTTATTTTACCGGCTGAGTTATTTAAATAAAATATTTATGATGATGAAAAAGCATTGGGGTGAATGTAGAAGAGAGGGATGAAGGGGGGGGGGGTTGGTAAATAAAAAGAGGGTGAAGTAGTTGTGTATAATAATAATTCGGAAAAGTTAAACAAAACATAAAAGTTGCGATACCATACGTACAATCGAACCGGTCTACCTCTAATGGGAGGCTCGAGGGTTTTAAATGTCAAGGTTTATCTAATTGATTAATCGGAAAAAATGTTACTTGGAATGATACATAAGTAGAGTTTTTAAAATTGAGGGAGAAGAAAAGGTCAAAATGCGTTTACACTAGTAAGTAATCACTTATTAAGGACTAAGTAAGGCGTAACATGACGTAGTGGGCTAAAAATAAATGGATTTTTTTTATTCGCAAGCTTGGATTAAATTGACTTTGTTTTGAATTTTTATTTGATAAGAGTCCACGCGAATGATATTTTAAGATTTCAGTTTTTTAAAGGAGGCGGCAAAGATTTTTTTTTAGCCGCACAACTGAAGAATTGAATAATAAATTTTTTTTTTCATTCATAAAAACACATTTATCTTGTTATCTATTAAATTTATGATAAAATTATATCAGTACTTTTTTGTAGGTTATTAAATTCTCTACAAAAAAGATTTCATAAATATTTTTCGTAAAACTGTAAGTTTCCAAGTTACAGCCCGCGAAAATTTAAAACAATAAACTAAATCATTGTGGTCGGTTTTATTTATAAAAATCGATTTATTCGATTACCTATCAGACATACGACAAAAATGTATAAATACTTTTTTGTACAGCGCAAAATTCTCTACAAAAACTGTCTCACAAGTTTTGTTCATAAAATCAACCCTTATAAAGTTACAACAAAATTAGTGATATTTTAACGACACTAAATTATCAAGCAAAACTATTTGTCTGAAATTCGAAAAATTTATCTCCATTTTCATATTCTAAGTCATATAAAATCTGTAGTATACTCCAAAGCTTACATATATATATTTTTTTCAAATTTACTTTTTATTTAAAAAAAAAAATATCTTTTTCTATTGCAAAAATTAAAAACTAAAATTATTAAAAAACAAAATCAATTTTAATTTAAAATTAATTATCAAATAAATCCATTTATTTTTAGTCTCTACGTTACTTGAAATATAAAAAATATTTACTTAATTAAACTTAAATAAATAACGTCTGTTTTAAACATTTCGGACGTCAAAGAAAATGATAAAATAAATATCAAAACTAATTAAAGTAAAAGTGCATAAATGATGAATTTCAAGTAATTTTAATTTTTTATATAAAAAAAAAAAAAAAAAACTAATAAAATACTTTTATTTTAAAAATAAATTATACTTAATGAAAAAATATACGAAATAATTCTTGCCAGTAATAAATCACAGTTTCGTTACCAACCGCGAACTAGAGTATAAAAAAAAAAAAAAGACAAGATGAATAGTACATTCTAAATATAAATGAATAAAGTCAAGGTGGTAAAAATTTTGAAAAATTTAGCGGCAGTCTATTTTAAATTAATCGTGTATTAGATATTGATATTAAGTCTCATACACAAATAAAATTAATTAATCAATTAATAAATAAATATTTATTGATACAAAATAAAATGACAGTATTAATACTCATTAACTCATAATTAATTAATAGTAATAAAATTAACGTAACTTCTAAGCCCTTGTTAATTTTCATCCCCAATTTTCTTTTCGTCCAAAAAAAAAAAAATCTGCATTTTAAAAAAATCCGAATTTTCCTTCTCCGATATTAGGAGATAAAATAAATCGAAATTATGCACAGGAATAAAAATAAAAAATTACACATTCAGGTAAATTAATTTAGTAAAAAAATTTTATTAAAAATAAAAAAATATATATGACAGCGGCTTATATATAATTAAAATAAATAAAGTAATTTAAAAAAATTAATAATTATTAATTGATAAGATATTTATATATTAAAAAATAATTGCAGGACCTAATATATATTGACGAATTAAAATTTTAATAGTTAATTGATCATTAATTATAAATGTATATACACACTTATGTATACAAATGAATAAAAAATATATAATAGAAAAAATATAACGTAAGAGAGAGAAAGACGTAGAAAAATTATATAATTAACGTATGATATAAATTGTTATATATAAATATATATGTATAGAGGCTGGGCCTCGAATTTTCTGTTGCGATTAATGAGTGGGAGTGAATGAGCGGGGTATAATGGATATATTGAATTTATTGATGTTAATTCAGTGTATTATTATAATTAATAATAAATAAATAAATTAATTAATTAAGATTTGGATGGAGGTTTGAATGTGAAAACAAAGGATTCAAATGAGCAAAGTGCGAGCCACTTAGTTATTAACTGGATAAATAAATTATTAGTTAGTAGATATATATATAAATATATAAAGTTAAGATGAATGTGGTGAGTGCAATTATATATGAATATAAATATATGTATATTTATCTCGAATAATTATAAAGAATTCTTTCACAATGTAACGATCAATTTTGCCGAAATAAAGTTTAATTGTTTTCGAAAAAAAAATTTTTTTTTGTTTAATTTAATTGCACAATTCAATTGCGAAGCAATGAGAGGTTAAACTGACGCTTATTCAGTACCAGCTGATTCACTCGCGTAAAAATCATATTTACACTCATTCAAATGTGCTATAGTAGAACAAAATTTGTACCGTTTGAAGGATTATTTATTAATGAATAAAACAAACACTATTTTAGGTTACTTTTTTTTTTAAGTAATGATTTAAAAAAAAAATGTAAAAAAAAACCTGTGGTGTCCGTCAACATGTACGAATGTTGGTAAACACAATAACTCAAAAAAAAAATGTTGGGAAATTCGGCAGTGTTACAATTCTACTCACGACATCTCTACTCAAAGGAAGTAGCTACAACTCTACTCACTCACAACTTTACTCAGCTTCAACTCTACTCACTCACAACTTTACTCAGCTTCAACTCTACTCACAGTTTTTTTTACTCAGGTTTAACTCTACTCAATTACATCTTTACTCAGTTACAACTCTACTCACAAAGAATTGCTATTTTATCGATAGGCTAAAATACGTGAGTAGAGTTATAGCTGAGTAAAGTTGTGAGTGAGTAGAGTTGTAGCTACTTCCTTTGAGTAGAAATGTTGTGAGTAGGATTGTAACACTGCCGAAAATTCAAAATCGTGAACCTCAATCGCTCATGTGATAGTGAAAATAAAAGAAAAATGACAATAAATAAAAAAATAATTGCATAAACATAAGTGATCTTCTTTCCCGTTAATTAGTTACATTTATACAGAGTATAGACGTAAACAACAACAAAAAATGGCAGATTTGAATTGTTTTTTATCTTAAGTTAAAATTTTTAATTTTTATGAGTATTTTTTATTTCAAATAACCCACCTTTTTTTTGTATATGTCGCCGTTTTCGTTTTACGACTGCCATGCCAATTTTTATTGTTGCTTCGCAGTTGGGTGTGCAAAAATAAAATGGCAGGCAAATTTTTCGTGATCAATAAGTTTTCACGTTTTTTATTTACAATTCAACAAAACGGATTCAGATAGTAATCTTCCATTGGATTCTTGCGATTAAAAATACAAAGATATTAAAAAAAAAATTAAGCCGATAAGTCGCGTTTTTCGAAAGTTATCATTTTTTTACGAAAAAATTTAGCTGCCATTTTTTTTATATAGGAGCGCCATCTATTGATAATTTTTTGAACGGGCAAGTGAGTTTTGCACGTTTAGATTTTCCAACTTTGATTTTTCGAGTTTTAAACAAACGCTTCAGAAAATAGCGTTACCGAATATCCAGTCGAGAAAGGAGTTGACACGGGTGTAGATCCCAGGGTGTCCTGGATCGCCGCAGCGGATGCCCCATGATACTATTCCGATGTTGACCCACCGCCCGTTGCCTAATTGATGCAGCAGAGGTCCACCCGAGTCACCCTAAATATCAGAGGTCAAGTGTCATAATCGATTTATTAGATGCAAAAAAAACTCTGGGTGAGTTTTTCAGTAGAACTTTTTAGAAAACTACTTTCAGCCATTAGTAGGTAAGTAAAGTTTATAATTATATTTCCGATGCATGCAGTCGATAGTTATTTTTATAAATAAAATTATTTATAACGAGCGTACGAAATAATTTACTTTATGCAGCACAATCTAGTTGTATTCAAACGAAATAAAAATAATCAAACTTTCGTAGCAATCAGCAATTAGTTAACGAATCGAAAAAAAAATTCTTTTTTTTCCTCTATCCCGTCAATTTAATTTATTTTTTTAAAATTCAAATTCGAATTACCTGACACGAATCTCTGCCGCCTTCATAGGCACCCGCACACATGATGGTATCCGGTAGCCGCTGGGCTAGAGTATTGGCACACCTGTCCCGAGGCCACACCGGTACCGGTACTTCCATCAAGATCGAACTCTGCGGACCAGCGTAATACTGACTGCCCCAACCTGATTAAATTGATAAAACAAAAACATTCATGAGAAAAAAAAAAAAAAATAAAAACTAGCCGTTCTTTTCATCGGCTGATCGATATGGGTAATTGAGAATTGCTGGTTTAATACAACGCCGATCGGTTTCAATGCATGCCATTAATTTGTCGGGATTCATCAGAGATAGCAGTGGCGATTCAGGTTGACTGAAAGTGTGCGGAATATGTTGTAGGTATGTAATTAGCGATGAGGTTCCATTCATTGGTAATATTGTTATTATTTGTGATACCGATCTCTTTACAATTTATACATAAATATTTATGTGCATGCTCATGTCTATCGTTTATTAAATTGTCGGTATCCGAAGGTATTCGCCTAGTCAACGGGAGTGCAAATGCAAATTATTAGACTACTGGAGCAAAATGAGACGCCTTTTTTTGTAAATGATTATGTTTAGTTTGTAGAAAAAAGTGTGGGGTAAGTTGGTCACCTGAGTAGTGCGACCATTTTAGAAATTTTTACCGAAAAAAATTTTTTGACAGCTAAAATTTGAAATAGAGTTCAGAAAAAAGAAGATTTCTGGACGCAAGAAATATTTTGCATCATAAATTGAAGAAAAAAATTTTCTGAGGATTAGAAAAAACTTCTCGATGCAAGAAATTTTTTTTCACCCCGAGAAAAGTTTTTTTTTCAATTTATAATGTAAAAATTTTCTAGGGGTGAGTAAAAATTTTTTACACCATGAAATCCATTTTTTCTGTGTAAAATAATAACGCTAGTATAAAAAAACATAAAAAATTTTTTAATTCTGTAGGAAAACTAAAAATAATTTTTTAAAATAAATTAAATATCAATATTTGAGCCATAGTTGATAATGACCATTAATTAAAAAAATAAACATAAAAAAATTTTTTTTTTTTAGTCAAAATTTCGAAATAGTCGCACTTTTTAAGCCGACTAGCTCATCCGATATTTTTTCTAGAAACTGTAGATATAAATTCATAAAAAAAATTTTGGCCCACTTTACCCTAACTTATTTTGAAGTTTTAAATAATTATAACTATACTGTTGTTTAAAAACAAAATTTCGCTTTGGCAATTGAACGAATGCTAAATGACCCGTTCTATCGAGCCGAGGGAATAAAATACATGCGCCAATGATCAGTATTTGTTTTATAAATTAGTGTGAAACCTCAGAGGTAAACTTTAATTACTGTAGAAACTAAAATAAATATTTCTACTGACAAATATTAAAGCGAAAAATTTAATATTTTAAACAAACATTACTTTTTAACTTGGCAGTGACGGTATTGAAAGTTGTATTTACTTCTACGAGCAAGTTTGATCGGCAACTAGACGGTAAATATTTGTAAAGATAGACGAGGTAGCTTGGGAAAATAAAATATACATAAAAAATGATTTTTATTATACACTGTGAAAAGAGCGGTGTTAAAAATGGACTCATTTTAATTCCGCCTGGTGTAAAAATAAAATTACACCGGTGTAGGAGGAGTAATTCACCGGTGTTAAAGATACCGGTGTTAAATCGGTGTAAAAGCGGAGTAATACCGGTGTAAAAGCAGGGTAAACTGCGTCCGCTTGGAGCATTAACTTTAAAGATTATAAAACACAAAAAATGTCAGTTCTTTATGAAAATTAATAAAAAATATCATTTATTAACAAGTATAGTGATCGAGTAAGTAAAAATATTCACAAAATAAAATATTTTAATACCGGTATAGAATATTTACACCAGCAGCGGTGTTATTTTAACACCGGAGAATTTTTTTTAACACCGATACAGAATATTTACACCGGCAGCGGCGTTATTTCTACACCACTTTCGGTGTTGAAATTTAACACCGCCGATTTTAACACCTACACCGCTTGGACTTACCCCGATGATTTTTTACAATGTAGAGACAGATTTTATGTGTAATTTATCCTCAGATCTATGACACGCCCGGATCAAAAAATTCGTTTTTTTTTTTTTTAAATGATAAATCTAAATATTTTTTCTTTAATTCAAGTTTATAAATTCACGGAAAAAAAATAGCTACTGCAACAGGATTTTGTCCTGTTGCTTGCACAGAATGCGTCCTGTTGCTGTAACATGAAAATCCTGTTACAGCGCCTTTTTTTTTCCGTGTCGTATTTATTTTATATAGGAATTTAATCTGTTTTTGTCCGTACTAGCCATTATCCAGGCCAATATCAGACTTATTTTCGTATGGTATTTAGTCTGTTTTAAATCGGGTTTAAACTAAAAACAGGACTTTCTTATTATAATTATTGGTCTGTGTTCAATTGTATTTAAGGACAAAAACAGAACTTTATATAAATATAAATAATAATAATAATAATCTAGATTTATAAATTTATTTTAATTTTTATGGTATTTGAAATATGCTAATGCGCTTCGGTAATAAGATGTCACACGGAGAAAAATATTGGCTCGAAACCTACCAATTTTTACAATGCTGTCGACCAAACTTGAAACAGGAAGTGAAGCATCCAAAAAATTATTGTGCTCTTATAAAAAATTACTATGCTGTATCACAATACTTATTACGCGCGAAAAACTTATCGATAAGCTTTAATATCAATTACTTTCATACATTATAACAATTTTCAGACACTGAAAATTCAAGTACCGGAGTCAATTCAAATTTAAATAAAATTCGTAATCTCTCTGAATTCACTCCCGATTTTTCACAGCGCGATATATATATGTATACTTACCAATTACGATAGCATTTTTATTTTCAAAAGACGTCCCCTCGGGTGGTAGACAAATTGGCCAGATATAATTGTTGAAAATAGTGGGTCGGTGAATTTTCAATAGCGCAATATCATTCTCGTAACTTGACGGATTGAAATTTTCATGAATCTTTACGTCCACGACTTTAAAGTCCAGAAAACGTGTTTCATCATGTCTTGAAAAGTCGTATTCCCCTAATCTCACAATAATATTTTTTATTTTAACTCTGCGAACATATTAAATAAATATAAGTCGTAATTATTAATATTTTTATTCCGTCATTATTAATCAATTCAACTTGAAAACACAGGAAAGTCACTCAAGCCATTAATTACTATTTAATGACTTCGTCTTTTATCAGCTTACAACTTTTTTTTAATCATTTTTATCGTTATATAATATATGTTAATAACGTTTCATTAAACATGACATCCAATTAATATTCAATTTTTTTAACATCTTTTTGAATATCTCTTTACTCTAAATTATTATTAATTTCATGATTCATCGTCTTAATTTCAAAATATCCGGATGGAAAAAAATTTTTGTAGGTGTGATTATGATAATTAAAATCTTGCATATAAATTTAATAAACATATTAATATATATTTATATTAATATAGCGTAGAGTACAAAAAAATGAGACACCACTTTAAAAAAAAAACTTTTTTTTGTTAATTTTTATCTAAAATCTCTAGAAAAAATATAGGGTGAGATGGTCAACCCAAATAGTACCACCATTTTGAAATTTAGACAAAACAAATGGTATATTACACTACTAGGGCAGAAATTTAAAACTTTCTGTAGGGGAGGGTGGGGCAGAGCGGCCCCCCTGAAATTTTGACCAAAAAAAAAATTTTTTTTTTTTCGACTAATTACTATAAATCCGATATGTTTGTGCATTTTTACCCCTACGCATGACATTTCGGGCAAAATGGACAAGCCCAAAATTTTGAAAAAGTGATTTTTTCATATTTTTATCGTCAAATTAAAAAAAAATTATTATAATTCCACATTTCTAGCCCTACGCATAACACCTGGGGCAAAATGGACCAGCCGAAACTTCCGAAACAATTATTTTTTCATATTTTTCGGCCGTTTCTTTATGTAAGAGGCAAATTTGGTCACTAAAAATTTATAAAAATTAATTTTTTTTTTTAGTTGATAAATTTTTGAAATAAAATAAAATTATAGAATTGATTTTTTTTTTTATTAAATAACAATTAGTAATTAAGGTAATCGAGAGTGAACGATTTTTTACGCTTTAAAAAATTTTTTTCGAGTAATATAAAACCAAAAATAGTTGTCAAGAGAAAGAAATACATTCTTAATGATGAAAACAATTTAAAAAAAAAAAAAAACGAAAAAAAAAATTTTTTTTATCACTTTTTGAAGGGGGGCCGCTCTGCCCCACAAAAAAAAAAAAAATTTTTCAGAATTTTGGCAAAATGTCCATAAATTTGTTCGAAATAGAACAAAAGTAAAGTGATCTTATGGTTGAAAGCCACAAAAAATAATAATTGGCTTAGGGGGGCCGCTCTGCCCCACCCTCCCCTACTTGTATTGTAATATACTATTTTGTGTTTATTATTTATTTTATTACAAATCAGTAAAAAAACCTGACTTAGATAAAATGAATTTTAAAAAAAACTTGTTTTCATTCAATTTTTCCATACATTTTTATAACAAATGAATCGTTTATTTGAGAAACCCCATAAGTCAAGAAAACAAAATTTTTCAGGAAACACAAAAAACATTTTTTTGGAAAAACTTGACATTAGAATAATAAATAAATCATTGAATACAATAATGTCAGCGTTTCTGAAAAAAATTCCAACAAGAAAAATTTAATTTCTTAACTGAAACTACTTAAAAAAATTATTTAAAGTTGATTGACTTCTAGGGTTTCTCAACCAAACGGAAAAAAAAGTTATAAAATCATTGTTTTTTTTAAATGTTTCCACTCAACTCAATTATTACACTGATAAAATGAAGTATTAAATATGTATTTGAACTCTGAAACTCAGAAATTACCTAAAGTTATAATTAATTCAAACATTTTAATGAGTCATATAACAGTCAACAATCAAACAACATTTGAAATTAATTTTCCAAAAAAGCGCGAATTTTAAATAAAAAAAAAAAAAAAAAATTATTTCTGTAAAACTAAAACTGCATATCGATACTGCCATTCTAATATGCCTTATCCCACATTTGAGAAATTTTTCAGGAGACGATAAAAACGTTTCACGGTCAGCAAAACAAAATTATTTGTAATATGTTTACATTGGTATAACCTATAAATTTATTTTCATGTTTTTCATAAAATACAGGCATTTGTAGTGAATAAATAATTTTGAATTGTATGCCGTAAGAAGGGTCAAAAATTATGCATAATTACCTTCTTATTAATGTCGTTAATTGCTTGCTTAAAATTAACTTAAAATTGATAATGTTAAGCGTGACTGAACCTATGCGAATGTGGGATACGACATATGAGAATATTTATTTAAAAATACTAAATAAACAATTTGACCTCTAAAATTATTACATAAGCTGCACATTGTTACAATGATTCCATTTTTCAAAAAAAGTGAAAATGTCAAATTTTGTGGAATACGCCCTATCAGAATGGCAGTATCGATATGTTTATTTGAGTCATTGACTTATGGGGTTTCTCAATTAAATGAAATGGCTTTCACCCCGTTAATTTTTTTTTAAACGCTGATTCGATGCATATTTTGATTGATTTCTATGGAGGGACATCCAAAGAACCCACAAATGCAAAAAACCCAATTTCGTAAAAAACATGACTTATGGGGTTTCTCAAATAAACGATTCAAATATTCTATCACTCTCACCTATGTCTTGACACAGACTTTAAAAGTTTTATTTTACTGTTCAAATTTAAAAATAGTCGCACTACTCACGTGACCAACTTACCCCATGCCTTATTTAGCGACCATACAAAAACATTCACCAAGAAATTAAATTTTTCTGTTAAAAACAGTGTCTCACTTTACCCCACTCCCTATATATTTATATACATAATTTCCAAGTAAATTTCCATAACAGAAGGGTCCATTTAGGTAAGAACAAGAGAGAAAATAAACAAATAATAGATTTCAAAGTATAGTTTATAGAGAAATCTCAAACTTAAACTCCTTACTGTACATTTACTGTCTCTGTGGTGACCCGTGAGCCAAAGCCATAGCAGTACTACAAAGTACCAATGACTATCTCAGTAGATAACCACGTGCGGTTATATTTTATCTGGCTTCTACGAATCTACGATCTATTCAAGGCCGTTAGACTAAGACCTAAGACCAAAAGTTGGCATTAACTACACTATTACAAACTGAATAAACGTTAACTAGAAATAGGAAACGGTTATACGTGATGGCAATAGGTAACTTCATGCCAGCATGCCATTTATACTCAACTAAAACTCGCTAACTACTTAAAAACACTTATACTTATACTTATTCTTATTCTCTTATAAGCTGGCTCTCATATGTTCTGTATTGTAAGTAAATGCACATGGAAACGTGTGAGAACTGAGAGCTACTTATCTACGTCATTGTCATTTTCGCAGAGACATTTGCCATCAAGTTTGCAAAGATTTCACTGAAAATCAGAGCCAACGGGATGTCGTACCAAGAAGCTTTAAACTTTCTTCTTAGTTTGAATTTTTTTTTCTAACTTTGTTTAGTTCATGAAATCAGAAAAAGTAACGTTAAATAGATCAACTAACTTTGATAAGAAATTTATAAATTTTTTTATTTAATTTAAAATTAACATATTCGGTTTGAGATAAAAGATTTTATCTTGTAAAAGTTGGAAAGTTTGTTTGCTGAAATAGTTTGTGACTTTTATTTTTACCCGGGAGAATAAATTTTTAAATCTATTGGGATCTCAATGACGTATTTCACTGATATAATTTTGGCCATTATTGAGATCTATGTCAACAAGGTCTAGCAGCTAACAAGAGCAAAATATGATATTGCTTGTCAGGATATAAATTTTTCAATTTTTCCGTTATCAAGTATCGAAGAAAAATTTAAGTTTCTCGTCTAATGACAACCATGATCATTAAATTACACCGGCACACAAAAAAAAATAAGTTTTTATTCCCATGTATTTTGACCCGCTGAATCCGAATCCGAGGTCCGTTTAACCCGTAGACCCTCAGATTTTTAGAAAACTTTAAAAAACCTCAAAAAATCACAAAAATCGACCGTTTTTTAAATTTATAAATTTTCTTAACTCTAACTAAGCATGATTTTTATGTATTTCGGTCCTCCACATACTAACCTGAAGTTTATTTAAAACATTAGCCATTTAAAGTCTGAGTAAATTCCAAAAAACCCCAAAAAATTGCAAAAAAGCAAAAAAATTCTTAGTATTGTGATGAAAAAAATTTTATAGGGCTAAATAAATAATTATTTTCATGTATGTTTATCTGTCACATATAATTCTCGAACATCCATGGCTCAGACATCTCTAAAATTTTAAATAAATGGCAAAAATTCCCAAAAAATCGAAAAAAATAAAATTTGGTATAACAAAAATCAATTTTTAAATCGAAATAAACAAAAGAAATCATATTGTTCGAACTGTGATATATATATATAAAATATTGTGGCCTAAAACATGAAAAAAATTTTAATATGCTTCAAAAAATCTTTATAGAAACGTTATTTCAATGTTAATTCGTTCTCCGCTTATATCTAACCCTTTTGTCCTCAAATGTCCTACATAAAGGGTTTCTCTTTCGTTTCCTCATTTCTTTAGGTAGATCTCTCTGTAGTGTCCAACAGTGATCTGCCATCATATTGACATCCCACTTACCTTGATAACGTTTTTCCATTACACTGATGTCCTAATGGAATCTTTCACCTTGCTCTTCACTATAGTCACCAAGATTTTCAGGAAAGTGTGAAAGGTGAGAATGTCAATAGTGCAATTGGGAATTCATTAAGCAACCCAAAGTATCACACTGAGAGAAAAAAAAATCAAATTCAAGTAACCATGTTTACTTAACTCATAATACTGAAAACAAGAAAAAATTTACTACATCGAAATATAATATTTCTTATCTTTATAACAATTGTTTGAATCTACTCATAAATTTCTACAGACAATGCATTTTTACTAAAATTAAGAAAATATTTACTTGGCACTATATAAGTAAAATAATACTTAAATCAAGAAATTTTACTTGGAAATATACACTTTTTTCTCTCAGTGCATAGTTGTATATATATATCACAGATCGAACAATATGATTTCTTTTATTTATTTCGATTTAAAAATTGATTTTTGTTATACCAAATTTTATTTTTTTCGATTTTTTGCCATTTATTTAAAATTTTAGAGATTTCTGAGCCATGGATGTTCGAGAATTATATGTGACAGATAAACATACATGAAAATAATTATTTATTTAGCCCTATAAAATTTTTTTCATTACAATACTAAGAATTTTTTTGCTTTTTTGCAATTTTTTGGGGTTTTTTGGAATTTACTCAGACTTTAAATGGCTAATGTTTTAAATAAACTTCAGGTTAGTATGTGGAGGACCAAAATACATAAAAATCATGCTTAGTTAAAGTTAAAAAAATTTATAAATTTAAAAAACGGTCGATTTTTGTGTATTTTTGAGGTTTTTGAAAGTTTTCTAAAAATCTGAGGGTGTACGGGTTAAACGGACCTCGGATTCGGATTCAGCGGGTCAAAATACATGGGAATAAATCGGTCCCGTCAAAAGTACAGAGAACTTATTTTTTTTTGTGTGCCGGTGTTATGAGCATATAGTTATCCTGCCAATGAATATCTTCTCTGAGAAATGTAGAACTGCAATTTGGAAAATGGAAAAATTGATATTGCTTTTTTGGACAATATTTCCCGCAGCATTTTTCCAAGAGATAGCGATTTTATTTTCAAAGCAACCCCATTTCGTAATACAAATAGGGCAAGTATTCCAAGGGATGCAAATTTTCACACTTTATTGTTACCGATTTATTGAAAACTTGGTACATACTTTCTACGTATAAAATACCTCCCCCCAACGTTGAGTTTTAGAATTTTTTTTTACATCAAAGGGGTTTTCCACCTCCAAAACGGCGCAATTTTTCGTAACAGAGTAGCAATTTTTACTTTAAATGACCATTAAAAAATGAAAAAAAAAATAATCAGGGAACGTTGGGGGGAGGTTTTAATAATGCTTTGACTGAATTTCAACGGTTTTTTATTTCAGATAATTTCCAGCTGAGATACACTGCTCACCGCAAATCATCTTTTTTTAAAGACGTTCTGGGAAAAGCTCCGTCACTGGCTTGTTTGCGGATACTTTTACATAAAAAAATTACCTAATGTTGTTGAATATGTACTTAATAATGTTCAAAAGGTTTTAATAAATTAGCTCAATCCATACGCCTAAAAAAAATTCATAAAAAAACATTTTTTTTCACGATTTAGCCACTACCCGCCCCCTTAAGGGTTTTCTTAAAATTTTGAACCCAAGGATAACTTAAATTTTAAACCCTAGTGAATTCACTGTGACAAATTTCGAGAGTAAGCGTGAATAGAATCCAAAGTTCGCTGAAAAAAAAATTTCCAATTCCTTCCGTACGCAGAGCGATTTTTAAAAAAACTTTGGAACTCCGAAAATCGAAATGAATGCGGGTTTAATTGCAATATTCACTCTGAATTCACTACTGGTTTTTGCAGTCAAGTGTCATAGTCATAAAATAAGTAAATTAATATTGAAATTTACCCATAGAGACAATGAGCAGCAGTCAGTACATGTCTATCAGTAACCAAAACTCCTCCGCAATATTGATCCGAGTCCCTTCGTATCAATGCGACCATCCAAGGCCATTCTTTTGGATCAGCTGGCTGTCCACCCACAACTCTAGTCCATCCTTTCGAGCTCATTCCACATCCCCGTGGACCGCGTCCGCTTCTCGAGTTTGTTAAATTCCTCCGAGCTCCATCGATCCAACTCCCATTAAACTTGACCCTCATGACATTTTCTGAAAAAAAGTAAAATAAAGAAACGACGAAATGACAAATTATTATGTCAAGCTCCCATCGCAATTCATTTGCCAATTATCGGTTTCTATATTCCAGCAGGGGTCATTTTCTTATAAATAAAAAATAAAAAATTACCGATAGCATTAAATAGAATAGGGTCAGTGTGTCCATGCTCGGTATGTCCATACTCAATCAACGACACGACCAACAAATGAAACAAAACTGCTGGTAAAACTCTCTCTCGAGTGTGTTTTTGCATTTTTTATTCTGTTATACACTTTTTAGTTCACTCTTTCACAGCTGAACTCACACATTTATCTTAACCCATACACTGAAACAAAGTTGTACGTTTTAACACCAATAGACAATACTGATAAAAAATAAATACAAAACTTTGGCGGGTTCGGTTAAAAAAAAAATTCTAACACTAGCCAACAGATGTCGTAGGCTGTTTAATGATCTTTATAAATATGTATATAGATTATTCCTTTTTTTGTATGGTATAGTTGTAGTGTAAATGTAGACTTTGAGGTTATAGAGAACAAAGTCCGTAAGTCTTGCTCGTAGATACAACCGTAGAAAACTGAAAATATTAAAACACCAGTGGGTCTTCTGGTTATCTCACACAGACGCCGAGTAACTGGACCTATCATAGATGTTTAATGTTGTGTATTATTATTATCATTGTATTTTAAATATGTATAGGTGTACACTTGAGTTGAGTCAACCCGAGTCTATTATATTGTATTGTATTGTGTTATTATATGACAAGTGGTACTTAGCGTCACCGTCATGTTATACTGAGAAATCATCTGTCATACAATCAGTTGTATAACGAGATGTTTGATGTATAATAGTGCATTGATTTTTGAATTTTATATTTTATTTATTGATTTAGGACCGTATTTATTAATTTCGATCACGTGCATATCACGTTATTGTTATTTTTTTATTGTTTATGACAATTGTTCAATTTATGTTGTACAAGTCATTGTTTTTTGGTTAGCTATTTCATAGAAATTAAGCCTTTGCAGAAGTCTCAAGACAATAATGGAAAAATTTTGCCATGTGTTCAAATTAGTCGGCAAATTTGAAATATACTTATTTTATAAGAATTGAAAATTGTGAAATTATATTCAGACTACTGTTATGATGATGTTCGAGTGGGCGTGTGAGAATAGAAAACTTGAGATCAGTCTCAAAGTATTTAAAAGAAATAAAACACGAATTATGTGAAAATTCAGGTTTTTACTGAAAAAATGTTTTTTTTTTTAGCAGTTTGTTAAAAGCCGATTTATGCTGAAAATTTATTGTTCATCGCATTGACAAGCTTTTTTGATGCTGTCTAAGTTCATTTATTCAAGACTGATTTCGATCGAAAGTATTAAAAATGGCTCAAAACATCCATATGATATTGTTTCGAAATATGGCTGCGAAATCGATAGTTTTTTCCAAAAATGCAAAAAGTATTTCTCCCCGGCGGGGAATCGAACCCCGGTCTCCCGCGTGACAGGCGGGGATAATGGCCATTATACGACCGAGGAAGTTATCTAGGAATTATTGTTTTTTATAGAAATTTTTCAGAATACTCTCTAAATCTGAAACAATGACGATATTCACAGTTTCACAGCTATAAGTATATACCGTGGTATGCTTATAGCTGTGACATGGTGTATATACGCTACTTTTCAGTGGTTTTCACTGTTTCAGATTTAGAGAGTAGGCTACTATTGCCGAAAAAATTTTGTAGCTGCCATTAACAATTTTTGATGAAAACCCTGATTACACAACTGAATTCGACCGAATTAAAAATTTAAATTCTGTTATATTCTGTCGAATTCTGCAAAACAGAATTCAACTGAATTGAAAATTTGAATTTGAATTAAACAGAATAAAACCGATTTGAAAATTTCAAATTCGTTTTAATTCAATTTAATTCGGATTCAGAACCAGAAATTGGAGAATTATTTTCGAATTAATCAGAATTAAACCGAATAGAATTATTTAAATTCGTTTTAATTTGGACAAATTCTGGTTTTCCTGCCGAATTAGACAGAATTCATTTTTAAGTTAGGTACCGAATTAACAGAATTTATCTGAATTAAATAGAATTAAAAATTGAATTCTGTTTAATTCGATCGAATTCAGTTGTTTAATCAGGGAAAAGTATGCCATAATTTTTAATAGTATCCTATTGAAAATTGTTTCGAAAGTAATCATTGTATCTTTCATTAATTTTCTTTGGATTTTCTCGTGATTTCCATAGAAAAAAAAATTTCTTATAATTTAATATCAAGAATAAATTTTGTTATGATTAGAATGAATGAGGGTGATTAAATAAACGGACTTTCACAGGCTAAATTTTTATTAAATGCCAGCTTTCAAAGTTCATAGGTGGCTAAGGGTATTTTTTTGCTACCAGCCCACGATTTTTCGGCCTCATATGTTGTCTTAAACTTTGATCATTTAGTTAATTTTTTTTGTTATCAGCTTACGGCATTTATTTTTTCAACACTTTCATTCTATTTCTGTTGAGTGAATTGAAATTTATCTAGTCACACTGGACATGAGAGTAGACCGTCATGAACTGTAACACATCTCCGTGAATATATGGAAAATGTCACCGAATATAAGACCTTGCTGGTGTAGGAGATAAATAGCTTTAGTATATAGAATATAGAAGATAGTTGGTAGTAGCTTGCTGTCTACAATATGTATAAAATAGTCATGCAAAGAGTTTAAGCATAAAATGAAAAGACCTCGGGGTCCAGTTCACACCTTCGAGAACACCCACATGCATGGCACGTTTTATACTGGAATTTTCACAAGACCAAGAATAACGAGAATAAGAAGACGAAGGAGCTGAACAAGGTAACGGGGTCTTGACGTACGTGATGTAGTATTGTCAGTTCCTATATATATGACACGGCATTCACATAAATCCATCATTACTTATTTTATTTATGTATTTCTTGCTACCAATAACTGTCGATATTTTGTTCAATAATTGTTGAAAATTATTTCACATGTCGCAGTACTTAAAATTATATCGATTACTCCCGATTTTTTTAGACTTTAAAGTTTGAGGTTCAAATCCCGTTCAAGATAAAGAAGCAAAATCGATCCCAATTTTTTTACTGCAAATTTAAAATCTCAAATCGGTCCTAAAAATTTTTCTAGCGGGTTTATTTTGCTCCACTAATTTTTTTTTCTCAGCCATATTGATCCCGAATACTTATTTAGGGACTACAAAAAGTGGAGCTAAAAAAACACACTATTGATATTTTTTTGAGCGGCTCATTTTTTCCCCTTCTCCTTCTATTAAAAAATTTTTTTTCAATCATAAATAAAAACAATAAATAAAAAAAGGCCATTTAGCAGCCGAAATGAAAGGTAGATTTTCCAATTAATCTATATAAAAAGTTTCATACATACATATCTTGTGATAGATGTTAGTGTATAGTCACGATATGCGAAATTAGGCTCGTTTTCTAAGAGTGAGGGTAAAAAAATGACAACGACTATTTTCGATAGAGAACTGATATTTTTTTGGGCGGCTCATTTTTTCCTTTTCCCCTTCCATTAAAAAATTTTTTTTCAATCATAAACAAAAACAATAAATAAATAACTCTTCCCCTATGGGTAAGAAAAAAAATATATATATAATTGTGGGTAAAAAAAAGTCATGTGAAACAATAATTAGCATAAAAAAAAATGATTTAAATACTGATAATTCTTATCATACTCATTTAATTTCCATCAAAAGTGTTACAATAAACTAATAATTAAAAATACATTTTTATTTTCAAAGCGATAATTAGAAAAATAATTAATGCATAGATAAAACTAGTAGTTACAGCTTACAGCAACACAAAAAATAAAACTTTTCATTAAACGATATAATCGTTACTGTAAGATTTACGATAAGATATACATAGATATTTTTAAATTAATAATCAGTAACATGAACCTCCTGGGTTGGCTGTTTGTCTTTGATAATTACCATTAACCGTTATATGTCTTTATGTAGCGTAGTTTATATCCGTTGTAACTATCGCAGTAACGTCACCACCTACGCACACAAATAATAGTTAAATGTAACGTTCAATTAACTCGTCTAAGATTAAATAAATAAACAAATAGCCAAATTAATGACTTGAGATTTAAATAAATTTTTTAGTTGTTCTGAAGTGACGGGTTTATTCATACCGTCAGATACTGCCGTTCATTATGTATGTATTTACGCATACATAAATATATGGAGCATTATAATACGGATGATTGAAAATTGCTGCACGCACGCAATGTCACGCAAAATCTGTTGGCCTCATTGTGAGTCATACAAGAGAAGATATCAGCTCCCGGTTAAACGATAACCGATAAAGTGTGTCGTTCAAGAGTTAAGTCTTTCTTTACTTAACTTTAAATTTTATTGTTTTACTTCGCTATATTCTACTCTATAAATTCGTCTCGTATAGATTATATTCTATTAAAATTATCTACGGCAATTAAATTCAGTTTGATTGTAATTTGTTGTACATATATATTAGGGTGACCCAAAAAAACCGACTACTTTTTTTTTCGAGTCTCTTATGAAAATTTGTTGGCTTACGATGTTTTAAGAAGCCTCTCCAAAAATCAGCTCGATAAAACATTTTCAAGAGGTCGCTCACGAATTTTGAAAATATCAAAAATGATCGAAATTCGAATTTTAAATTTCAAATTTTTTTCTTTTCGTGGCAGCAATCGTTTATATTTGTGAAATCATGACTACGCTGAAAATTTAAGCCCAAAATTTGAATTTTTAAACCTTGCTCAAAAATTTTGACTGTTTCCGAGTGCTGTCTTTTGGACGTTTTCGAGCGACCCTTAAATATTAATAATAAAGCGTCTCGATTTTTCCACCATCAATTTGCATAACAATGAATGAAAATATAACTCGAGAAATAGAAATAATTTGTTTACATACTTTTTTATTTTTAAATTCACTTTGTAGGCTTTTTCGCTGTTTCAAAACTTACCAAATTTTATTGTTTAAGACTGTCCTGTATATTTTTGGTTATACAAAAGTTATATTTTAGTGAAATAACAATAATTGAGTTATAAAAAAATACAAAAACTAATTCAAAGTATTAGTTATGTATCATCAATTAATATTCAAAATTCTTGAGCGCCGTTTAAATATTTAAATTTTTGGCTGAAATTTTAAACATAGTCATCATTTTACAAATATAAACTATTACTGCCACGAGAAAAAAAAAATTTAGAAATATAAAATCCAAATTTCAATCATTTTTGATATTTTCAAAATTTGCGAGCGACCTCTTGAAAATTTTTTATCGAGCTGATTTTTAGAGAGGCTTCTTAAAACATTGTAAGCCAACAAATATTCATAAGACTCGAAAAAAAATAGTCGGTTTTTTTGGGTCACCCTAATATATATATATGACTGCGCAAAATGAAATCAATATTTTTTTCCCATACAAAAATTACGTTAAATGTAACATCAAAAAAAAAAATTAGGTGCCAAATTGGGTCTTCCAACGCAATTACCGACCACGCACTCGCTAAAATAAGATTTCCTACAGAGAAAAAAAAGATTTCTTGGCACAAAAAATTTTTACTTACCCTAAGAAATTTTTTGCATGAATTAAAAACGAAAATTTTCTTGGTGTGAAAAAAAAATATCGATTTTATTTGACACAGTCTAATATATATCGGACCAACTTATTGAATTTTTTTTAATAAATAATTAATCTTCACCTCCGAGATAAAAAAATGTATTTTCAATAACGATGTCATTAGAAAGTACAAATTTATCAATGAATATTAATTAGTAATTATAATCAACATCAATTACAACAGTTATTAGTCACAAGTTTATCTAAAAATTACATCTGTATGTAAATAAATAAAATATAAATATAAATCCATTAATACATAAAATCTATAGGCATACATATATGTATATATAAGACAAAATAATGAAATTAATTAAAACCATAAAAGAAATGTCTAATTTAAATAATCGAAACATTTATTAAATATAAATGACTTTGTATCTCATTGACGTTCGCTGCACATCAATAAATCTAAGATTCTCTTTTCCTCTATATATATATATATATACATATATTTTTTTTTATCATGCTTTTAACTCAATACACACAAGTCATTGGCGTTTTTCCAGTGCAGTCAAACCAACTAAAGTTTAAATGGTATAAAATCCCTCGACAGCTCTCCAGTGGCTATATATAAGTATAAATATAAATATATATACAAGGCAAGGCAAGGCAGTCATACATTTATTGGCAATCCGACCAATTTCTTGTACAAGTTGCATTACCAGTGGCAAAACTACTTCTTGCTGCAAGAATTAACATCCTTTTATCTTAACTTCTTATTCATTTATACGAAATTATTTTAAACAAATATTCCTTATTTATTTATTTATTATTTATTCATATTTGTTTATCCGTTTTTTTTTGTTTTTCAAGACACTTGAAAAATATTTATTTTTAACTCGTAATCTTATCTTTATTTTTTTTTTTTTACCCACAGTTGTTTTTTAGTTCCACATACATAAGAGCATACGAACGTTAACTGTTTGTGTTGAAGCGCCATACAATTTCTTGTCTTCCTTTAGTTGTATCCTTGTATATCCTTTAACTCAAGCCATCACACATTATGGTACAGCAGTTGCTGTTAGTAACAGACGGTGAGAAAATTTCAAATCCTTGGCACGTGTACATCGTCCTTTATTTACTTCCTGTGACCTCAAGTTTTTCATCTTTTTTTATGATCGCTACCGGAGGATTACAATTATGTAATAAAAATAAAATCAATGGGTAATAAACATAAATAAATTGACAATAAAAAAGATATTTTCGGTCTTTTGTTCCTTCAGTAGAAGCAGTGAAGAATTCGATACTTCTAAGCAAGAAAACAGTCTTTTTTTTTTGTAAATTGTGATACTTTTTAATGACACAGAAAAATAGTATATTATTCACCTAGTGAGGAAAGTAGAATATTCTAACCCGTGCGTGTAATTCCCCGAGCCAAAAACTAGGGCAGCAAGCACGTGGATTTAGATGCCGATCTTTCTGTCTGAGGTGTGTAATATAAAATTTTCCAGCAGATGTACACTTGGAAGTTCAAATTTTTCCCTCTATTTGCGGAAGAAATAGCGCATGTGTTAATTCTTTCCACGATCCCTGCGCTGAAAGTTTAGTCGGAAGAAAGTCGTGCTGTTTTGTTATGCGAAAACACATGATAGAAATTGCGCATGCGCCATTTTTCCACAAAGTAAAAAGTTTGACCTTTCAAATGCAGATTTAGTGGAAATTAGTATATTACACACCCGGGGTGGAAAGGACTTCTTAATCCGTGTGTTCGCCACCCTTGCGTTCAACTCGGGTAGGCAATTACACACATGGGTTGAAATGACACACTTTTTACTCTCGGTGTATAATGAACTAATTAATTTATTTTTCCACCAGAGAAAAGTACGACTTTGCTTCCGTTAGTAAAAGAAGCCGCTAAAACTTTCGGTGTAGATACGATGAAAAATTTTGTCTGCAACAAGAACGGCTGGAATTGAAGTTTCTGTAAATTATAGTAAAGAAAAGCCAACTTCAACACAAACTACAGTTGCTAAAGATCAGTATTACGTATATTTAGGTAATGGATGTTGTTTTCTGTGACAGATTTTACCCTAATGATCTTACGAGAATGTTATTATTCGGGGATCCAAAATTTAGTTACCGTGTAAGGTTTTATTCGAAAACACGTCACAGTCATGTGAGCAACTTTGCAAGTGTTACAGGTGAAATTGAACAAACAAACACAGTATAAAGAATTATTGAATAAGACTAATGATAAACAAGATAAGATTAAGAAGACGTAACTGAATTTTATAAAAGTGGCCAATTTAAGAGAGTCAGTTCAGAGAGAATCCAACTGCCGACAAAGTTTCATTGGAAAAATACTGAGTAATTTCTGATCATAAATAATTTTTTTTTCATTGAGGGAAAAAACGGTTTACTTCTGCGAAGATCGATTTAGATAAAAAAATGAATACTATGGTTTTAAATTTGAACATCGTGTTGATTTACAAAATGACATTTTTTCCCAGACATTTTGATTATAGAACTTTGTTTGTACTATTGATGAAAAAAAAATTTTATTTGACCTAATTAATAAAAGCTATGAATATATTCAGAGGTTTGATTGGAAATTTGGATTTATTATAAAACGATTTTGGTAAAACTATAATATTTAGATTATTTTACCTTAAACCTGTACAATTTTTTCAGCGTCGAAGAATAATTTTTTAGTAAAACATTAATCAAAAATAAAAACATTAAAATATTTATTATTATTATTTACCACAAAATTATTGTTATGCAGTTGCGATAACATGAATTTTGTTTATACATTAGGGTAATGAACGATAAATATACTTTTTGGAAATAATATAAATAAACATGCGTTATTTATTCAAAAAGATAAAATATAGGTATATATAGGTTATAATAAAGTTTAATAAATTTACATAATTCTGAAATTTTTGTCTTGGGCTTGCCGATATTATCGTAAGTACAATATAAATAAATAAATGAATATTTTTTTTTAATTATAATCACATATATATATATATATATATATATACTGATGACTCATAATATGCCTGATAAACTTATTTTGGCCAGGAATAACAACATGCGGATATTGATGTTCCTCATGATGGCTGCTATGCCAGTATATGTGACAACAATTCCGTATGATCGACAAGAAAACACTGATAACAATTTGATGAAAACCTTACGAAATGAGAGAGGGGATAATAACGGTTACGACAGTGATAATCAAAAAAGAATAAATGGTCTGAGAGAATCAACTGTAAATAGTGGCATTAATCACGCTGGAAGACAAAATTTCGATAATAGGCTTCATAGTAATAGAGGAAATATTGATAAAAGAAATAGAGGCTATAAATCAGTAGACAACAGCATTAAAAATAGTGTAGACAACAAGGTAAGACATACTGGAAGACACAATAATGGTCACAACTTAGTAGGTCATACTTCTGCCAATACTCTAAGTCACTCAATTAGAAATGCTAGGGGAAATCACAATGGTAATAACTTTGCAGGATACCCTGTCAATCCCAGCAGTGATAACTCGATAGCCAATACCGGTGGCAGTGCACTTGATAACACGGTAGGAATTATAAATAGAGATAGTAGGCCTGATACCTCAGCAGGAAGTACTGTTTCCGATCCTCATGGAATTGTAGAAAATGCTCCGGAAAATAGGGATGATAAGACTGTAAAAACACAGGCTGTTGAAAGTACTGTAGGAAATATGAATGGGAATACTAGTCCTGATAATTCAGCAGGAAGTTCTGTTTCCAATACTAATGGAATTGTAGAAAATGCGCCGAGAAACGAGGACGATAACAAACCTGTAGGATCACAAACCGTTGATAGTACTGTAGGAAATATGAATGGAAATACTAGTCCTGATAATGCAGCAGGAAGTTCTGTTTCCAATACTAATGGAATTGTAGAAAATGCGCCAAAAAACAAGGACGATAACAAACCTGTAGGATCACAAACCGTTGATAGTACTGTAGGAAATATAAATGGAAATACTAGTCCTGATAATGCAGCAGGAAGTTCTGTTTCCAATACTAATGGAATTGTAGAAAATGCGCCAAAAAACAAGGACGATAACAAACCTGTAGGATCACAAACCGTTGATAGTACTGTAGGAAATATGAATGGAAATACTAGTCCTGATAATGCAGCAGGAAGTTCTGTTTCCAATACTAATAGAATTGTAGAAAATGTGCCAAAAAACAAGGACGATAACAAACCTGTAGGATCACAAACCGTTGATAGTACTGTAGGAAATATAAATGGAAATACTAGTCCTGATAATGCAGCAGGAAGTTCTGTTTCCAATACTAATGAAATTGTAGAAAATGCGCCAAAAAACAAGGACGATAACAAACCTGTAGGATCACAAACCGTTGGTAGTACTGTAGGAAATATGAATGGAAATACTAGTCCTGATAATGCAGCAGGAAGTTCTGTTTCCAATACTAATGGAATTGTAGAAAATGCGCCAAAAAACAAGGACGATAACAAACCTGTAGGATCACAAACCGTTGATAGTACTGTAGGAAACACAAATGGAAATATTAGTCCTGATAATGCAGCGGGAAGTCATGCTTCCAATACTAATGGAATTGTAGAAAATGCGCCGAAAAACAAAGACGATGACAAACCTGTAGGATCACAGGCTGTTGATAGTACTGTAGGAAACACAAATGGAAATATTAGTCCTGATAATGCAGCAGGAAGTACTGTTTCCAATACTAATGGAATTGTAGAAAATGCGCCAAAAAACAAGGACGATAACAAACCTGTAGGATCACAAACCGTTGATAGTACTGTAGGAAATATAAATGGAAATACTAGTCCTGATAATGCAGCAGGAAGTTCTGTTTCCAATACTAATGGAATTGTAGAAAATGCGCCAAAAAACAAGGACGATAACAAACCTGTAGGATCACAAACCGTTGATAGTACTGTAGGAAATATGAATGGAAATACTAGTCCTGATAATGCAGCAGGAAGTTCTGTTTCCAATACTAATAGAATTGTAGAAAATGTGCCAAAAAACAAGGACGATAACAAACCTGTAGGATCACAAACCGTTGATAGTACTGTAGGAAATATAAATGGAAATACTAGTCCTGATAATGCAGCAGGAAGTTCTGTTTCCAATACTAATGGAATTGTAGAAAATGCGCCAAAAAACAAGGACGATAACAAACCTGTAGGATCACAAACCGTTGGTAGTACTGTAGGAAATATGAATGGAAATACTAGTCCTGATAATGCAGCAGGAAGTTCTGTTTCCAATACTAATGGAATTGTAGAAAATGCGCCAAAAAACAAGGACGATAACAAACCTGTAGGATCACAAACCGTTGATAGTACTGTAGGAAACACAAATGGAAATATTAGTCCTGATAATGCAGCGGGAAGTCATGCTTCCAATACTAATGGAATTGTAGAAAATGCGCCGAAAAACAAAGACGATGACAAACCTGTAGGATCACAGGCTGTTGATAGTACTGTAGGAAGCATTAATGGAAATACTAGTCCTGATAATTCAGCCGTAAGTAATGCTTCTAATACTAATGGAATTGTAGAAAATGTGCCGAAAAACAAAGACGATGACAAACCTGTAGGATCACAGACTGTTGATAGTACTCTAGGAAACACAAATGGAAATATTAGTCCTGATAATGCAGCAGGAAGTACTGTTTCCAATACTAATGGAATTGTAGAAAATGCGCCGAAAAACAAAGACGATGACAAACCTGTAGGATCACAGACTGTTGATAGTACTGTAGGAAATATTAATGGAAATACTAGTCCTGATAATTCAGCCGTAAGTAATGCTTCTAATACTAATGGAATTGTAGAAAATGCGCCGAAAAACAAAGACGATGACAAACCTGTAGGATCACAGACTGTTGATAGTACTCTAGGAAACACAAATGGAAATATTAGTCCTGATAATGCAGCAGGAAGTACTGTTTCCAATACTAATGGAATTGTAGAAAATGCGCCGAAAAACAAAGACGATGACAAACCTGTAGGATCACAGACTGTTGATAGTACTGTAGGAAATATTAATGGAAATACTAGTCCTGATAATTCAGCCGTAAGTAATGCTTCTAATACTAATGTAATTGTAGAAAATGCACCGAAAAACAAAGACGATGACAAACCTGTAGGATCACAGAGTGTTGATAGTACTGTAGGAAACACAAATGGAATTATTAGTCCTGATAATGCAGCAGGAAGTACTGTTTCCAATACTAATGGAATTGTAGAAAATGCGCCGAAAAACAAAGACGATGACAAACCTGTAGGATCACAGACTGTTGATAGTACTGTAGGAAATATTAATGGAAGTACTAGTCCTGATAATGCAGCAGGAAGTACTGTTTCCAATACTAATGTAATTGTAGAAAATGCACCGAAAAACAAAGACGATGACAAACCTGTAGGATCACAGAGTGTTGATAGTACTGTAGGAAACACAAATGGAATTATTAGTCCTGATAATGCAGCAGGAAGTACTGTTTCCAATACTAATGGAATTGTAGAAAATGCGCCGAAAAACAAAGACGATGACAAACCTGTAGGATCACAGACTGTTGATAGTACTGTAGGAAATATTAATGGAAATACTAGTCCTGATAATTCAGCCGTAAGTAATGCTTCTAATACTAATGTAATTGTAGAAAATGCGCCGAAAAACAAAGACGATGACAAACCTGTAGGATCACAGACTGTTGATAGTACTGTAGGAAATATTAATGGAAATACTAGTCCTGATAATTCAGCCGTAAGTAATGCTTCTAATACTAATGGAATTGTAGAAAATGCGCCGAAAAACAAAGACGATGACAAACCTGTAGGATCACAGACTGTTGATAGTACTGTAGGAAATATTAATGGAAGTACTAGTCCTGATAATTCAGCTGTAAGTAATGCTTCTAATACTAATGGAATTGTAGAAAATGCGCCGAAAAACAAGGACGATAACAAACCTGTAGGATCACAAACCGTTGATAGTACTGTCGGAAACACAAATGGAAATATTAGTCCTGATAATGCAGCAGGAAGTACTGTTTCCAATACTAATGGAATTGTAGAAAATGCGCCGAAAAACAAAGACGATGACAAACCTGTAAGATCACCGGTTGTTGATAGTACAGGAGGAAATATGAAGGAAAACACTAATCCTGATAACTCTGTAGGAAGTATTGTTTCCAATACTAATGGCGTTGTAGGAAATATTCTAGAAAGCAACGACGATAAGCCCGCAGGAAGTACTGTTGACAATACCCCCAGTCTCATCGTTAAAAACAACAGTAATATCAACAGTGATAATAACTCTGTATCGCAAGCTGTCAGCAGTCCTGTAGATAGCACTGTAGGAAACAATGATATTGATAACTCAGCAGCAAATGCTGTTGTTAATATTAGTGCCATCACTGCAGGAAATCCTTCTAAAGACAAGAGTAGTGGTAATCTAACAGCTTTACCTATCGATAATAATCTTGAACCCACACCTAACAACCATCCTGAGAACAATAGTGGATCTATCCCGATAGTGAATACCATTAGTAGTCCTTCTGATAACGCCGCAGAGCATACGGATGGAAAGAATAGCAGTGAAATAATTGGACCAACCGCTGATGATATTAGTGGAAATACTGTAGCAAATGCTTCAGAGAACACCAGTAGTAACTTAGCAACCAATATTACCAATAATACTCTCGATCAAACTGTTAATCACGATCTCAATAATGCTGTTAATAACTCTGTGGTAAAGACAGTGGATAGTCCTCCCGTAATCAATGCAGGCCCCGTAGACAGTACTAATGTTAATACTGTTGTAAGTACTCCTGCTATTGACCCAGTAGGAAATACTGTTGTCAGAACTTCTAGTAGCGCTATTGCAAATACGGGTCAAATTAATAGCGCTAATAGTTTAGTAGATAATGCTGTTCCAATTACTATTCAAACACCTGTACCAACTTCTCCTGGAATAATTGACGGCTTCAATTCTGTCAGCAATGCTATCGAGAATGCTGTTATAAGTAATACTGGCCTATTCAATAACGGTTATCATTTGTTGCAAAACACGATTGGTAACACAATTGAAAAGATTGGTGTGAACAGTTATTCTAATAACAACAGACAAAATACTAACAGTGACCAAAAAGTTTATACGTAAGTGATTTGAAATTTGCTATTTACTTATGAATTAGAAACAAAGTATTTATTTGTTTTTTCTATGATAAACATAAATCACCATAAGCTAAATTTTTTATCGTTTTTCAGAGGAAATATTCTTAGTTTCACCCCAGCAGTTGCTGTAGAGCCTAGTTTGACGAATGTACGAAACCTTGTTTCCTACATGATATACCATCCACCGATATTGTCATTTTTATTCTGATCTTCATAACCATTTTCTGACGAGTTGGAAAATTAGCAATACGATCTTGTAAGGACTGTACAATAAAAAGCAATGTTTTATTTAATACAAATGATGTTTTCTATACATACATAAAATCCTATTTTCGTATAGAAACTATTTCTTGTTCAAAATATTCTTATAAAATTCGATGCATTCTCATTGATTTCTGAAGAGATTTTAATAAAAAATTAATGAGTTCTATGACAAGTGTTATATACGCATTACACATACATCTATGAGAATCTATCGTTTTTTCTAAGCAGGGGTCCTATACTATAGGCAATATTCCTTAATTATGAAAAGTACACCATAAATATGAAGATCCTCTGTAACGTATACACTGTAAAAAATCACCGGGGTAAATCCAAGCGGTGTAGGTGTCAAAATTTGCGGTGTCAAATTTCAACACCGAAAGCGGTGTGAAAATAACGCCGCCGCCGGTGTAAATATTCTGTACCGGTGTTAAAAAAAATTCTCCGGTGTTAAAATAACGCCGCCGCTGGTGTAGCTATTCTTTACCGATGTTAAAATATTTTATTTTGTGAATATTTTTACTTACTCGATCACTATACTTGTTAATAAATGATATTTTTTATTAATTTTCATAAAGAACTGACATTTTTTGTGTTTTATAATCTTTAAAGTTAATACTCCAAATGGACGCAGTTTACCCAGCTTTTACACCAGTATTACTCCGCATTTACACCGGTTACCCCGCTTTTACACCGATTTTATTCCACATTTACAACGGTTTTCCCTGATTTAGCACCGGTATTTTTAATATCGGTGAATTACTCCTCCTACACCGGTGTAATTTTATTTTAACACCGGGCGGAGTTAAAATGGGTCCATTTTTAACACCGCTCTTTTTACAGTGTAGGAATGGTCACCTTAATATTTCAGAAACGGTTTGTTTGTATACACATACGAACATTGTTCCTATGTTCTATGGATCATGTTCCCCAAATGACGAACAATGATCTCACTATTAATAAGAAATACTTCTGTAAGTTGTGAAGAACCTGTAAATAGTGTGTGGAAAAAAAAAAAAAAAAATATATCAAATATAATTTTGTTAAGCTCTAAGAGTCAATCCTTTTACATTTTTTTTTCTGCGTTGAGAAATAATTATTGTATTATTTTATGATTTTGTAAATTTAACTGTTATTTATACTGCGCTGAAATTAATTGTGACTCTGTTTTTCTCGTATCGTTTATTTTTTTCTATATCATTTAATTCTTTTTAAAGGAAAGAGATTATTCATTTTCTTATAGTCTATCCATTCGTAGGCTTATTTTTCTAAGTTAATTTGTATCATTCAATTCTTTTTCATGAAAACGAATTATTCTGTATCTTTGAACACATTCATTCGTAAGCTTATGGATCGACAACAGCAAAATTCAAACACTTTGAGTTGCTAATAAAATACTTATACTTTTTCTTACATTCTTACTAGTACCCGAGCCGCCGATAGAGGGACAAATCATTTCGTTTGTTTCCACTGGTACAAAGGTTGCTTGAACCTTTAAGTACCAATGTAAAATCCGTATTAGATCAACCATTTTGGACGGTGAATATTCAGTAAGAATTTTGATTCTACTGAATATTTGGCCTTTACCTTGCCGCAATAGTCCCGTTGGGGAAAATTGAGGTAAGATAACCGGATATCCCAGTACTTTGGACTTCTGTCAAAGTACTGTAGGTGATCACAGACCGAGTAGGTGGGGCTTGCAAGATTTGATCCGCTTGTCCCTGGGTGTAGCTTTTAGGGCCACCTGAAGACGTCGAGTCACCGGTAGGAGGGGAAACTAGTTTTGCTGGGAGTAGTCCACGATTTGTGGGGAAGGAGGTAACCCGCGTAGCCAACAAGCCCGGCGCCGTAGCCAGTTGGTACCCCGTGATCGGAAACCGTAAATATAACGCCGCGAACGGGTAAATTCGGTACTAGTAACCTTTTCTTTTTCATTTTCTACTGTATAAATTAATATTCATAATTTATACTATTGTTTAATTGTAAACGATATTGTTATTATTGTATCGTAATCCTGTTTACCACTGATAAACATTGTTAAATAAAGGAAGGCAAATTTATGTTTAATTCTCCCAAACAATCCTTGGACTCCGGCGAGCTAAAGCAGCAGGGAAAAGTCCAGTAAAACAACACGTTACAAAGTATAAAGCCTGTTTTCATGATATTTTTGGATGATCCACATAATAATATAAGAACAGGTTTTTCCATGGTAATCATTTCAATGCATACACTGTAAAAAGAGCGGTGTTAAAAATGGACTCGTTTTAACTCCGCCCGGTGTAAAAATGAAATTACACCGGTGTAAGAGGAGTAATACACCGGTGTTAAATCGGGGTATCCGGTGTGAAAGCGGAGTAAAAGTGGGGTAATCGGTGTAAAAGCGGAGTAATACTGGTGTAAAAGCTGGGTAAACTGCGTCCGTTTGGAGTATTAACTTTAAAGATTATAAAACACAAAAAATGTCAGTTCTTTGTGAAAATTCATAAAAAATATCATTTATTAACAAGTATAGTGATCGAGTGAGTAAAAATATTCAAAAAGTAAAATATTTTAACACCGGTAAAGAATATTTACACCGGTGGCGGCGTTATTTTCACACCGCTTTCGGGGGTAAATTTAACACCGATTATTTTAACACCTACACCGCTTGGACTTACCCCGGTGATTTTTTACAGTGTACTGGAAAGTGTTCTCATAATATATAAGAATTGTTTCTATAATATGACAATTGTTCCCATCTATTATAGTCGGCTATTTAACGAAAATAGAAATAAACACATGCAAAAATTACTACGGCCATTGTAATTTTTGAACGTGTGTATTCCAATTTATGACAGGAGGCCGACATGGTCCGGCATTATACTATGACACGATAGCATTTCAAAAAAGAATAATTTCTGCGTGCATGGGAAAGGTTGCTATACATTATGGAAAAATTTTTTATACTTACGGTATGATTTTTCTAATATATTAGGGTTCCTTTCATCCGTCTAGCGGTACCATATTTATATTACTATGCGTTCCATTCGTTATTAATAGGTATCATAAAAATTTGATGATATCGAAATCTTAATAAACACTTCATCGAAAAGTCAATGGAAAATTTTTATATTTATTGAAATATACACACACACATATCCCTCAACAGGCTCTTTAAATTTATTCATCAGAAAATACAAAATTATTCAAGGATTGTAAATAATATCTTTGAAACCCGTCATCACAAAAGATTTCATCCAATTGCAATAATATGAATACATATTTTTGTTTATGGAAACATACATTTAATATTTTTAAAAACTGAACTGAAACATCATTTATTTATTTAATGATATAACTAGGGGTATAAATACCGAACAGTTTCCAAAACTGCATACAACGATTCTGACTAAAGAACTTAACTTCTGTTTTTGAAGCCGAATATTATAAAAGTAAGCAGTCATTTTTTAAAAAAATAATTATTTCTTAACCAAATAATTAATTGCTCTATTAAATTATAAATTCTGATAGAAAATCAAGATGCGTTTCGCAATCATATTCCTGATCGCTGCTATGCTGGTTTGTCTATCAGTTAAGAGTGTTTACGGCGCTGCAGCAGCTTCTGGAGCAAATTCAGGGGCTAGTTCCCAAGCAGGGTCTAGTGCTCTTAGTGGCATCACTGGTATGACGTAAGTGATAAAACCCAATTAAATAGATTTACTATGTACTTTTTATACACTAAAGACGAATAGTTAACTGCATTATATATTAAATTGTCATTGTTTTTTTCAGGAGCGGTCTTATGCCTATAGCGTAAGTATTTTCTTTATAAGAATTTCGCTTTCTCAGTAAATTTGTCCCAAATATTTTTTAATTTATCTTTTTTTTTTTTATTATAGGTAATTTAATCTTTCAATTCCAACAAAGAAGACCACGATAACTATGTAATAAATTTACGTAGTTAATCATATTGAAGATAAACTGCAAGAATTCATACTAACTATTATTATGAATCAGCTAAAATAGTAAAAATGTTCTATTGTGAAAAGTTCGTTTATTAAATAAAGAATTTTTAATAATAAATTTATTTTTTATTTAAATGTGTGTAAAGATATTCACTGAACACATTATTACAAACTCGAATAATTGAATAATTCAAAACATAATTTTGGAACATAACGTTTATTATATCAGGTGATAACGGTAATTTTTTTAAACCCATAGTCATAATATTAACGTGTATTGTTTTTTTAAAAAAACGGTCAGAACAAAACTGCAAAAACAAAGAATGAATCATTACAATTCCCAATTAAAAACATGGTAGTTATTTTTGAATAAGAGTAATATAACTATTTCTGTACAAAAATATGTATATATATTATGTTAGACTGTGTCAAAAAAATCGATCATTGTTTTTTTCAAAAATTATACGAAAAATATTGTTTGAGATGACGAAAAAAATATACCGTTTAAGTTTGAACTCTTAATATTAATATTAACAACCGCGTCATCGCAATTTTCGATTTCTCATTTAAATAGCACAAGAATCATTTTTTCAAAGTTTTTAATTTTATCACTCGTCAGCGAATCAGTGTATGATATGTCTGTCATCATATATATATATAAATATATATATATATATTTCCATGCAGGGCAGGCTCTAAAATTTATTCATCCAAAACTAAAAATTTATTAAGCCCGCTGTTGGAAATGAGGAAGGTTACAGGATCGTATTCAGTTCTATTTAAATGAATTATGTCTTTATTAATTTTAACTGTGATTTTATTTATAACTGAAAAGAGCAATCGGAAGATACGTGCTTACAGCTTTGAGAGCTAGTTAAGACTAAATATTTATTTCTATATATTTCTTATCCTAGGTCCTTACATCCTACAGTTACATTTGGTTTATGTACAAGTTATAGCTTGTATTTTGTCTCAAGAATATACCCAGTTTTATTACCCTGAGAGAAATATTCCTTTCGTTTTCAAAGAATTAATAAAACCCAATCCTGCTTCAAGTGTCACACTAGTTGAGAGTATATGTATTGAGTGTCACATAAATTGGAGTTTATCTTTATTTCGTTTTTTGTTATTTTTTAATGTAATTAAAATATTAAATAATGCTAATTATTTTTATATTATTAAGAATGACGTATGTCCCAATAACATCTAGTAGACGATAGAATTTATATGATCAAGTTGCTGAAGAAGTCCCAATAAAGGGACGAAACGTCCAATATATGGTCGAAATTAAATTCTAATTTTGCTTTTATTGTCCACCTCCCTGTGAATTTACCATTGTATTGTAAATAATAACTTTGAAACCCATGTGTCATCACAAAAAATTTTAAGCAATTGCAATAATATGAATACATATTATTTTTTGGGGAAACATACATTTAATATTTTTTAAAACCAAACTGAAACATCGTATATGATAATGGTAATTTGACCATAAAAAGAACTATTTATCCGTCAAAACATCGCATTTTTCAGCGTTTTTCGAAAATCAACTAGAAACCAATAAATTTTTAACTTCCCGCTAAGAAAATCGACGATTTTCAAAAAATTGGGAAGTTATTGTTTTCACCCCGATTTGCGAAAATCGAAATTTCATCAGATGTCGACGTTTTGAGGTCCAAGGAAGCTATTCTAACTATTTTCAGAATGATGTCCGAGTGTCTGTATGTATGTGAGTGTGTGTGTGTGTGGATGTGAACGCTCTATAACTTTTTAACAAATGAACCGATTTGAATGGTTGAAGTGGCAATTGAAAGAGCTTGTTGGCCATCAACTTCCCTAAAAATTTTAGATCAGTTGATTCAGTAGACTCGAAAATATTTGCGAATTACGAAAAAAAAAAATTATTTTTTTTTAGTTTTTTATTGATTTCTCAGAAACGAGTTGAACGATCAACTTCAAAATCTAATTAGCTCTAGAACTTAATAAAACGCGTCAATCGCCGCCTTAACCATCTCAATCGGTTAATTTTTTCGAGAGATATCGTTGGAGAAAGAAATGGTGAAAAACGGGTTTTTCCAAATATCGTCGAAACGGCTGAACAGATCGATTCCAAATTCGTATCAGCTCTAGAATTCAAGAAAAAGCGCCGATTGCCACCTCAAACGTCAAAATCGGTTCATTAGTTCAAAAGTTACCCCGAGGCCCTCTTTACTGTGATTTGGCTTGAAAAATTGGAGTGTTGTTAACTCGGGGGATAGTAGAAAATCTAGCAGGGGACGAACAAGCGGATAATTGCGTGTTGGGAACCAGAAAGAGACAAGTGGAGAAGCCTTTTACATAGGGTATGGGGAGAACTTGCGTCCTACCACTAATCAATGCAAGCAGTTGACCAGAGCTGAAGTCTGGTACCATGGGGGATCCATTCCAAGCCCCACTTCGACCAGAGTATCTCTATTTCCTGAGATGGGAGGAGTGTTTGGGTCCAAATGAGGTCGGACTCGTAGTGATTGTTGGTGAGGCACCCACATGCGATGCACGCCTAATGGGTAAGCTAATGTGAGCTTATGTTCATATTTCGCTTTTATAATATATGGTAAAAGTTGATTATATAAATAGGGACCACGCAGCGCGAGTATGCCCAAAAGGGCGAGGAATCGGCCTCCCGTCAAACGGAGGTGGGCCTAACAGCCCTGTTACATTAATTAATCAATTAGTTCAAAAGATATCGGCGCTGAAAAGTTAAAAAAATAACATAGAATGGTATTTTTTCCGGATAAATCAAAATATACACTGTAAAAAATCCGGAGTGAATTGGGAGTGAAATAAAATCCGAATTCACTCCGCATTCACTCCGCCACTCGAAGTTCCGCAGTTTAAAAAAAAAACACTCCGCATGCGGAGTGAATTAGAAGTTTTTTTTTAGCAGAGTGATCTCGGAGAGACGCGGATTTTATTTCACTCCCAATTCACTCCGGTCCGGAGTTTTAATACTTAAATAAATTTATATTAATTTATATGAAACTGCTAAACAATGTGTGTGTGTGTGTGTGTGTGTGTGTGTGTGTGCGAGTGTATGTTTGCGTGCATGTGTGTGTGCAGGTGTTTGTGTGCGTGTGTGCAAATGTGTGCGTGTGTGCAAATTTGTACGTGTGTGCAAATGTGCTCGTGTGTACAAATGTGTACGTGTGTGTAAATGTGTGCATGCGTGTGTGTGCGAGTGCGCGTGTGTGCCTAAATATGTATGTGTGTATGTGTGTGCATATCAGCTGATCAATAATGTAATATGCGAATTTTTACTTCGATTTTATTATGTGGAGTTATATTTTATTAATAATATTTTCAAAACTCTGCTCCGGAGTGAATTTCACTCCGGAGGGATTAAATGAATAAAAAATTATCTACTCCGCGAAAACTCCCCTGTGGAGTGAATTTCACTCCGAGGGGAGTGAATAATTAAAAATTCATTCACTCCGCATTCACTTCGCGAATTTTTTTACAGTGTAATGTACTAAAATGTATCTGAAATCATACAAACTCTTCCTCTTTATAGTCTCTTTCGATCATCATATAATCTCATTTAACTTGTTCTTTAGTGTAAATCATGTTATCAGCAAAAAATTGAGAAAACTCAGTTTTTAATGTTTTTCTCGGATATTTCATGTATTATTGCTCTGACCTAAGTCAAAACTCACTCAAATCTTGATTTTGTTCACTGACATTGATTTCTGCCTCGATACATTTATTTCATTGAACATAATCGAGAATAAAAATTTTAAAACCGCTTCTTCATTAATAATTTTCTATTCTTAACTTGTCAAACTTTAGCAAAAAACGTAACTTGGTAGAGCTTGAAAAGCTCATGAACAAATAATCCCAGGTAATAAACAGTGTTTTCGAGCTCAAAGAGCTCGAAAATATATTCACAGTAATGTTTTCAAGCTCCTTGAGCTCAAGGAGCTTGAAAACAGCGGGAAGTTTTGGGGCTGGCCCGCAGGGTCAACCGACGCCCATATTTTTTTTTTTTTCAATTTTTTATTTCAGTGGTGAAGAAAACAAAAACTTGTTTATTTTTTTTACATCAAATTATCAGAATGTTCAAGGATTAAGAAAAACAAAAATTTTCCGACAAATTAACACTAAGAATTTGGAGTGCAGTTGCCATAACATAAATATTTAATGTTTATTGCATAAAGATAAAATAATTATTGCGAATAATTATACGAAAATTTATTTTATTTATTTAACGATAGCGGACATATAAATACCAGATAATTTTTAAAACAGCTAACAGTATTCTTGAATTATAAACTTTAACGTTTCTTCTAAAGCTGAATATTATTAACGTAAGTACATAAGTAATATAATGATTATTTTTAAAAAATAGATATTGTTCGGTAGACATTTTTAATTCAAGGATTCGCGCTACGCTTGTTAATGGCATGTCTCGGATTATGACGCATTCTTAACGGAAACGAGTATGTACGTTTTTTTACCACGAAAAAAAATTATTGTGACCAACACGATACGATTTTTTTACTGCAACGACACTTGTTCAAATATTTGAAGGTTAGTCTCCTATCAAAAAAAATCCATCAAGGAAATCATGAGTTACTTGATTCCCATATGGGACATTCACATAGGAAACTGTGAATATCTAGATTCCCACGTAGAAACTACACATATGAAACTGCGGACACCTGGATTCCCCTATAAGAACTTGGATATAAGGATTTTTTTATGGGAAATTTATGTAGGAATCTGGATTTCTGTACAAGTGATTTATATTGAACCCGGGGTATCTGGAGTTCAATGTCTATCGTTTATTGATACGCATATGTGAATAGAACAGATTAATATTCCCATATAGGAAACCATATGGATATGCCATGTGAGATTGTGTGGTCAGATCATGAATAAAAATTTACCCCTCTCAGCATTACGCTCCATGCTATTTCATCGCGGGAAAGGGAAATTTTTACCCACGATCTGGACACACTAGTGGGAACCCACATAAGAATCTAGGCTGGATTTCCATATGGATTTTTTGATAGGATCAGGTTAGCAATACGTACAGTGGCGACATCGATTATAACATATTGTGAATAGGACTAGAATGGATTGCTACAATAGCTTTCGTGATTGTTACTAGATCTATGGCGTGTCAAAAAATTTCCAAAAAAGTTTGACATGTAGAACTTCTAAGTTTGAGGCAGATTAGAACTTCATGTTTAATTTTTTGTAGATTTAGGATTTTAATAGTGAACCATATGGTGAATTTGAAATTTCATGTGATCGAATTTTGAGTCAAATAACAAAGTTTTGAACACATATTCACTATATATTTCCATTTCAATATAGAGATTTTTTAACAGTTTCTGAACGAGGAAAAATTAAGCATACATACGTTTTGAAATTTTTTTTCGAAAACGTTCTCATCAGATTCAAAATTCGTCAACGTAAAATTCCAAATCTACCAAATTTGTTACTATCCCGGCTAGAATTTTTCATAAGGGCCTGTCGAAGTCCTTATCGGGTTAACCTTATTTCAAATAAGGTCCCGATCAGGGTATCCTGACAAGGATCCTGATATGGATGTAACGATTAAGACCCATGAGGTCCTTATCGGGATTGCCTTATCAGGACCTTACTAGGATATCCTTATCAAATCCTTATCAGGATTGCCTTATTAGTAATTATTTAAAAAAAAATATTAAATTGCAAAAAAAAAATTAGAGAATTTTAATTCGATCGAGAATGTTATCTATTGTATTAAGAGCATTAATTAGAGGAAGTAAACATATTTTTTATTGATGAAAAAATCCCGATGACTGCTGGGCTCGAACCTGCGTCCTTCCGATTTAAAGTCCTCGATGCTATCCACTGCGCTGACATACACATGTGATCTTGAAAGTGTAAATATAATATTCATTGTGATGTCAAAGAATAACTGATGAAGAAGTTAAAAATCTGTGCTGCAATGATTGACGTGATTTTTATATAATATTCTTTGGTACTTTGTTTAATGTTTAGCCTGTAAATGAAATATTTAAAGTGATGGGATAACTTCTTTTTGAATAATGATATCCTGATAAGGTCCTGATCAGGAAGTCATCAGGTCGACCCGATGGCAAATAACTTTTTTTTGAATAGGGATATCCTGATGAGGTCCTGACAAGGAACTTGTCAGGTTTGCCCTAATAAGGCAAACCTTATATTAACCTGATAAGGTCCTTATGGTACTTCAGGCAAATTAGGAAGAAATTCTAGTCGGGATAAAAACCCTACAATTTAGAAAAAAGTTATGCTTGGTCTCAAATTTACAAGTTCTACGCATCGAATTTTTTTTTAATTTTTTTGGAACGAATTTTTTTTATACTGGATGTAGATGGCTCCCATCACGATCTATTAGATGCTTCCAAACATAAAAATTTTTTTCCCTATACCAGAGGAATTACGATAATAATCGTTGAAAATGCGTCATAACTTGGGACTTGGGTCGCTATGATTCAATCATATTGCAGATCCTTATTTTAAACATTTGTATCAAACAATTTTTTATAACGACTGTCTTTGAAGTTCAATTGAGAGAAGTTTGATCATTACAATAACAAATATGACAATCCTTCTGTAAAAAAATATATATGAATATCTTCAATAATCTATTTATGTTATTTTTTACTCCAATATCACATTTCTGTTTTTTTTCTGCTAAAATTTAAATGATAATTTCATAACATAAATTTTTTAAATCGTAATCAATAATTAGTACAGTGACAAGTAAAACAGCTGATTATTAATGCAGTTCTATACTTTGTGTGTCGGTAAGTTATCGACAGAAAGATTTTTCACTCACGCCCGTAGCGCCACCCGACACTTGAAAATTAAACTTTAAAGGCGGGAGTTATAAAAAATAATTTCTTGTTACTTATAATGAATTTTTTTTTCTATTTATAAATTCAGGAAAATGAGCCTGATCCATTGTGTAGCTGTATATCTGATAGCTGTTATGCTGTCTTGCGTAATGGTCAATAATGCTCAAGTCGCTCAGAGTGCTGAGGCTAATGTCGCTTCCAATTTGACCCAAGCGGCTGATAACGGTACCAATACAGCAAATCAAACTACTAACGTCAGCCAAAACCTGACCAATTCTCAAATGGCTGCTGTACCAACTACTGCAAGTGCTCCTAGTGGGACCGAACCCTCGTTGAACAGTAGCAATCCTACGGCTACAATGATGTAAGTAATTTTCTAAATAATTTTTAATGCTACAGGAAAATGAATTATTGGTAGCAGCTACTGGTTATTTTTTCGTAGCAGCTCACAAAATAATCTGTGACTGCTACCGATTTTTGTAGCTGATACCGATCATTCTTTTTTATGTAAAAATTAAAACTCAAATTATTATATTTACTATTTATCAAGGCCCACTGTCAGTCCTATGAATAAAATGCTGTAAGTAATTTTCTAAATCATTTTTAATGTTACAGGAAAATGAATTATTGGTAGCAGCCACTAGTTACTTTTTGGTAGCGGCTCACAAAATAATCTGTGGGCCACTACCGATTTTTGTGGCTGATACCGATCATTCTTTTTTATGTAAAAATTAAAACTCAAATTATTATATTTACTATTTATTAAATTGCAGTGAGAACCCTATGTCTGCTATGACGTAAGTAATTTTCTAAATCATTTTTAATGCTACAGGAAAAGAAATATTAGTAGCAGCTACTGGTTACTTTTTGGTAGCAGCTCACAAAATAATCTGTGGGCTGCTACCGATTTTTTTAGCTAATACCGATTATTCTTTTTCATGTAAATATTAAAACTAAAATTATTATATTTACTATTTATCAAATTGCAGTGGGAACCCTATGCTTGGTATGGCGTAAGTAATTTTCTAAATCACTTTTAATGCTACAGGAAAAAAAATATTAGTAGCAGCCACTGGTTACTTTTTGGTAGCAGCTCACAAAATAATCTGTGGGCTACTACCGATTTTTGTGGCTGATACCAATTATTCTTTTTCATGTAAATATTCAAACTACAATTATTATATTTACTATTTATCAATTTGCAGTATGAATACTATGTCTAATATGGTGTAAGTAATTTTCTAAATAATTTTTAATGCTACAGGAAAATGAAAAATTGGTAGCAGCTACCGGTTCTTTTTGGTAGCAGCTCACAAAATAATCTGTGGGCTACTACCGATTTTTGTGGCTGATACCGATTATTCTTTTCCATGTAAATATTCAAACTAAAATTATAATATTTACTATTTATCAAATTGCAGTATGAAACCTGTGTGTGATATAATGTAAGTAATTTTCTAGATCATTTTTAATGCTTCAGGAAAACGAAATATTGATAGCAGCTACCGGTTCTTTTTCGGTAGCAGCTACCAGAATAATCTGTAGCTGCTACCGATTTTTGTAGTTGATACCGATAACTCCTTTCCAAGTATAAATTAAAACTCAAGTTAATATATTTACTATTTAATGTTAATTTTTTCAGGGGCTCAATGAAAGAAATGATGGGCGTAAGTATTGTCTTTATATGAATTGCGCTTTTTCAGTAAAATTGTCAAAGATAATTGTAAATTTATTATACTTTTTATGTTATAGACCATGTTATAGACCATGGGCATATGAATTCCAATGAACACGGCGATAAAAACTATATGACAAATCGTAGTGATTAATCTTATTCAAAAGATTAATACATTATTTCATATTACTATTGTTTATGAATTGATTCAAGTAGTTTATATATTATACTGTGAAAAATGATTCTCACGAATAAACAACTTTAAATAATTAGTAAATTTTTTATTTAATGTAAGACCCATATTTTTAGAATTTGAATAATATCGAAAATTTAGAAAACGGGATATTTTTTGTAGCGAGTGATAACGTAATTTTTTTAAATTAAATAATTATGTTTATTATTTTAATTGAATAATATATTTATCATTTCTCTGAAAGAAAAAAAAATGGCTTGCAATTGTTTGCAAAAACACAGTGAAAGCAAGATAAATTTTGAAATAATTACCATACGGTTTTGTAAACAACTTATGAAAATTGTTAATCGAAAAATTTCACGGAGAAGATTAAAATGGGTAATTTTTTTTATGTTCCACAGTACTATTTCTTTTGTTCAAACAGGAACTTTTACTATGCCAACATAGGAAAACTTGTTGTATTAACAAAGTGAAATTTCCTACGTAACGTAGGCATATTGGCCTATGTTGACACAGTAGAAATTCTTGAGTTAGCAACTGAAATATTACTATGTGCTCATTAATAACAATTTCATTTTATATACGAAGGTGTAGTTCTTATGTTAACACAGCAAATTTTCCTATGTTAGTATAGTAAAAATTTCTATGTGAACGTAAGTAGAAACTTCATTTCATAGGCGAAGGTATACTTCACAGGTTTACACAGCAAATTTTCCTATGTTAGCATAGTAGAAATTCCTATGTGAACATAAGTAGAAACTTCATTTCATAGACAAAGGTATACTTCACATGTTAACACATTGAATTTTCCTATGTTAGTATAGTAAAAATTTCTATGTGAACGTAAGTAGAAACTTCATTTCATAGACAAAGATATACGTCACAGGTTTACACAGCAAATTTTCCTATGTTAGCATAGTAAAAATTTCTATGTGAACGTAAGTAGAAACTTCATTTCATAGACGAAGGTATACTTCACAGGTTGACACAGCAAATTTTCCTATGTTAGCATAGTAAAAATTTTTATGTGAACATAAGTAGAAACTTCATTTCATAGACGAAGGTATACTTCACAGGTTGACACAGCAAATTTTCCTATGTTAGTATAGTAAAAATTTCTATGTGAACATAAGTAGAAACTTCATTTCATAGACAAAGGTATACTTCACAGGTTGACACAGCAAATTTTCCTATGTTAGTATAGTAAAAATTTCTATGTGAACATAAGTAGAAACTTCATTTCATAGACAAAGGTATACTTCACAGGTTGACACAGCAAATTTTCCTATGTTAGTATAGTAAAAATTTCTATGTGAACATAAGTAGAAACTTCATTTCATAGACAAAGGTATACTTCACATGATAACACATAGAAGTTTCCTATGTTAGTATAGTAAAAATTTCTATGTGAACGTAAATAGAAACTTTATTTCATAGACGAAGGTATACTTCACTTGTTAACACAGCAAATTTTCCTATGTCCGCATAGTGAAAATTTCTTTGTAAGCAACCGAAATATTACTATGTGAACAAAGGAAATATAACGATGTTAAAACATTGTGTGAAATTTTATTTTATGTACATAGGTATAATTTCTAGCCTGGCTTAGTAAAAATTACTGACGTAGGTATTTTTCCAATGTTACCATAGGAGTTATTTCTATTTATGCTAACAAAGTAAAAATTTCTATGTAACATAGAAAATTTTCCTATCTTACACAGGAGTTATTACTATGTAACATAGAAATAATTCCTATGTCAATTTACATGTTAAAGATTTGTTAACATAGTAAAATTTCCTATGCTATTAGAAAAATTCTTATTTTTTTTTTCTCTATGTAGTTTTGTTATAATAATAGTATCATAACAGCAAGTAATAATAAGTTCACATTACCTGCATTAAAACTAAAAGTTTCATTGCCTGTTCAATAGGCTGAAATAAGTCTATATCAAACCATTGAAGGCCTAAAACCAGTTTTTTTCTAGGGTAAAAAGTACGTAATTTCTGACCGCTTGATTAGTTTTCACCACATCTGCGCAGAAATATTTGGAATTTGCTGTTTAAAAAACACCTTACGAAAGCTATTTTACCATAACTTTCCAGAAACTCTAAATTCTGTTTTGCTACGCGATAAATAGTATATTACATACCTAGGGATCAAAATAGGACGTCAAAACACGCGTGTTTGCCAGCTTTCAACCAACTTAATTTTCCACATATTTGACAAACCAAAATTTCGAGAAATCAATTCCATTTAAATTCACAGACCCAAAACTTTGATACCTATTTTAAAATGATCAAAAATTACGATTCGCACTTGTAAATGTGAATGAACTCCATTTATTTTTTATTTACTGTTGATGTGTAAGAAGAGGAAAAAAAGTTTTTCCTCATTGAAATATTAGATTATTGAACGACTTGTAAAACAAAGGAATTCTTTTATCACCTTATCATGAAATATTTGCGTAGTTGTAATAACACTAATGTTCATTGTTTCCTAAGATCGCATGAAAAAAAAATACTTTTGAAACAAAGACTTATGTTATTCATATATATTTGAGAAAATAGGTAAAAGTATAAATACCGTTCTCTTTTCTGGACAATTCATAACGATCCTGAATCGACAAGCTAATTGTTCTGTTCAAAAACGAATACTACTACTGTAAGTAATAGTTTTTTTGAATTAGATATTTTTTGTGAACTTATAACTAATTACTTTTTCAATTGTCAATCAAGAAAACCAAAAGCAAGATGCGTTTCGCAATAGTACTTTTCATGGCTGTTATGGTTGTCTATGCATCAGCCAATGTCTGCTCTCATGATTGCGGAGGACACAAAGGTGGCAACACTGTACTTGCGACTAGTGTTAATAATGACGTTACCAACATTGTAGGAAATAAAGGATGCGACGGTGACAAAATAGTCGCGACCGGTATTGCCAATAAAGTTACTAACGTCGTAGGAAGTACCGGTGGACACAAAAAAGGCTGCAACACCTGCGTAAGTTACTTTTTCTAAAACATCTTCTACACTGGTAATGCGACGGATATTTAATAATAAATTAAACCGTATTCTTGGTCGATTGGTCAGTAAATTGATCTTCGAACTTCGGGTACTGGGCAGTCGTGGGTTCGAGTCCTTACGGTTGCTGAATTAGTTTTTTAACAATTTCTGGGTTTCTGTCAGTAGTGATACGCTTTAATAATTGCGAAAAAATAACTAACGACAAAATTACGGCGAGAAAATTAATTTTATTACATTGTACACAATAAATTGTCTGGAAAATTGTTTCAAAAAGAGCTAGATATTACTATTTCAAAAATACTAATTTGAATCGCTTCACTATTTAACACACAATTTTTGAACTATTTGAAGTCCCGCGTTTTTTTTAACGGTTATTTTGTCGCGGTTATTTTGATCGTTGGTCAAATTCTATGGAACCCTGATCGTTGCCCAAAAATAAAGAGAAGATTAACTATGAAATATCGAAAATTATATTTAATAAATTTTTTTTTTTTTTACAGTAATTAATTAATCATGATATCCTGATTAATCGAAGATGATGAGAACATCACAGAAAAATCATCCAGTTTAATTTTTTGGAGAAGTTAATCCACCAATTTTCAATAACTATCGTTCAGAATTTTATTTCAAAATGTCAAATTATTTTTATGTAAAATGTGCTAAATAAAATAAACTTCTCAGATTAAAAAATTGTTATTTTATTTATAGCATAAAATAACTTTATGATACAGACAATCAGAGCTGCAAAACTTATAAAACCAATAAATTATGAACAATTCATTAAATTTGAAATCATATATACTGGAAAAATTGTCTTTTAAATATAAAAACAAACCAAAGATATATGAGTATTTTTACGACTGCGAGTAAGCAAACGTGTTTGTTATTTTCAAAGATTTAAAAAAGGGTCTACCCTACGGGAAAAACCCAAAACTTTCGACTGTTTTCGAACCCAGGGAGTTAAATCTAGATTATCTGTGGAATTCGTATAAAATTTCTTAGACAGTAATCGAAAACTTGGATTTCAAAACAATTTCTTAAAGAAAGAGACTATGGGAAAAAAATTTAGTATGTAAGATATCAAAATCCCATTGTAAAATGTATATGTATACTAGAGTGAGCCAAAAAAACCAACCTATCGAATTTACGTCTTAAAAAGGACCTATATATCGAGAAAAAAACTCTCCCATTGGGCAAAACTTTTAGCTCAATTTTAAAAAGTGTCGGTAGCCATTTGAAATTTCCCATTTAAATAACAGGCAAAAAATTTTTTTTTGATTAAAAATATTATAACTTTTGAACCATGTGAGATAAAAATTCGGCTCAAGAATATTCTTGTAGGGCACTAAATTTCTTAAAAGAAAGTCCTGGGAGTCGAATTTGTAAACTTGATATTTCGTATACTAACAGGCTATCAAAGTCTAGAGTAAACAGAATCATACAAATTTAAGGCTTTATTTGGATTTTCCAAATACTTTTCTTTTATTGTGATCGATAACAAAATATTATTTGTAACAACGTGGATATTGTTAGTGATTACATTGCACTACATGTAGAACAAATTATCTCGTAGTATTGACATTTTTAATAATAAAGCCTCAAATTTGTATGATTCTGTTTACTCTTGACTTTGATAGCCTGTTAGTATACGAAATATCAAGTTTACAAATTCGACTCTCAGGACTTTTTTTAAAGAAATTTAATGCCATACAAGAATATTCTAGAGCCGACTTTTTATCTCACACAGTTCAGAAATTATAATATTTTTAATCAAAAAACATTTGTTTGCATGTTATTTAAATGGGAAATTTCAAATGGCTACCGACACCTTTTAAAATTGAGCTAAAAATTTTGCCCAATGGGAGAATTTTTTTCTCAATACATACACGGAAAAAAATTAACTTTAAAAATTAGTGTTTGAAATTATAACTTGGAACCCGGGTATCAATACGGGGAATTTTCACATTCTAAATAATAAATTTTATCATACGTGTCGTCAATTTTCTAAGTATCAGTTACGATTATTAAAGTTCAAATAGTAATTTTTCTTGCATAGACAATAAATTTTCATACTTATCCTGTAATTATTCACGTTTTTTAATCATAAATAAAAAAATTACTATTTAGAATGATAGTATTTACTGATCACTTTATCATTTTTTTACTTGTCGTTCTTAATTTATATAGTTCATTTTTTTCCGTGTAGGTCCTTTTTAAGACATAAATTCGATAGGTTGGTTTTTTTGGCTCACCCTAATGTATACATAAGAAATCCATCAAAAAAGCGGTATAATTAAAATTTTCCGGGTAAGTTTTACAGTGACCTGATTAATCTCTGTGACAATAGGCAAGAAATGTTATTTTTCGTATGCTATTAATTGGTTCAAAAGTATTTTGGGAATCTAATCGAGTAATCAAAAAGTAGTAGGGGAGGGTGGGGCAGAGCCCCCCTGAAATTTTGATCAAAAAAAAAATTTTTTTTTTTTCGCCAAATTACTATAAATCCGATATGTTTGCGCATTTTTACCCCTACGCATGACATTTGGGGCAAAATGGACAAGCCCAAAATTTTGAAAAAGTGATTTTTTCATATTTTTATCGTCAAATTAAAAAAAAATTATTATAATTCCACATTTCTAGCCCTACGCATAACACCTGGGGCAAAATGGACCAGCCGAAACTTCCGAAAAAATTATTTTTTCATTTTTTTCGGCCGTTTCTCTATGTAAGAGGCAAATTTGGTCACTAAAAATTTATAAAAATTAAATTTTTTTTTTTAGTTGATAAATTTTTGAAATAAAGTAAAATTATAGAATTGATTTTTTTTTTATTAAATAACAATTAGTAATTAAGGTAATCGAGAGTGAATGATTTTTGACGCTTTAAAAAATTTTTTTCGAGTAATATAAAACCAAAAATAGTTGTCAAGAGAAAGAAATACATTCTTAATGATGAAAACAATTTAAAAAAAAAAAAAAAACGAAAAAAAAAAAATTTTTTTTCAGAATTTTGGCAAAACGTCCATAACTTTGTTCGAAATAGGACAAAAGTAAAGTGATCTTATGGTTGAAAGCCACAAAAAATAATAATTGGCTTAGGGGGGCCGCTCTGCCCCACCCTCCCCTACAGCAAAATCCTATGACAATTTGAACATATGGACAAATAAAATGGTTAGATGCTTGAAAAATTTCCTAAAAAATCACATTATTTGTATTATTTTTGATGACGAAAATCACAGATTTGATTTAAATCGTTATCATTGACACTTATCGTTAAAAAAACATTAAGAAATATCAATAAACCAGCATGTCTGGTAAAATTGTTGATTTACGTGAGTCAATGATGTCTACGTCATTAATGTTTTTTAATATGATTATTAAAAATTTCATCATTGAAAAAGTTATATATATATATATAAAAACACTGTCAAAATTGCATATAAAATATTCCAATGGTTATGAAAAACCTAAATATTTGTAACATTGAAACTCACCCAATACAAAGAAAAGATAATGAAAGCATTGGGTGATTATGAAAGTCTGTAGATACAGTTGCATTAACATAAATGTTTATCGTGTTTAAAAAAATAATTTTGACATAAAAATGTTAACAACTTATGTTTATTTAAGGAAAGCCGAAAATCTGCGGTGACCTCTTTTAAATAAATGATTGCACTACCAAGGACCCACAATCAGAAAACTAATAAATAATATTTACAGAAATTTAGTATTATTGGCAAAAGCAACAATTAAGGCTATTGAGAAGTTTATATTTTTAGTATCATACTCTCTAAAAATGAATTCGTGAAAATCACGTGACGATCACTATTTGGCAATCAATGGTCACTTATTGCTAGTAAAAAGTACACCACTGTTTGAATTAGTGACATACTATTGACTAGTAAACAGTGAATAGTCACTATTTTAAATTTAAGAAAGTATTGAAACTCACTAAATGTAAATTAGTAGAACAATTGAGCAATTTAAATTTCTTAAGAGGAAGTTATATTACCCGACATTTGTTATTGTGTGCAATAACATTTGAGGTGTGCCTCAAGCGCGAATGCGCAGAGTGTTTTATTGGCGCTAGATTTTTTTCGGATACCTCATTCACTTTCTATCATCTCTACACAGAAAAAAATAATCGATACCAGCTACCGACTATTTTTCGGTAGCCGATACCGATTATTTCGGTAGCAGATACCGATAATTTCGGTAGCGGCTACCGAAAAATAATCGGTAGCTGCTACCGATTGTTTTTTTCCGTGTACACTTTTTAAAGTATATTAAAATAAGTTGAAACGTATATCATCATATAGAGAATTTTTTAAGGGATAATTATAAAATGCAACATAAAGTTGATTCCTCAATATGTCATTTTGAAAATAAGTAATATATATAATTTTTTAATCATGGTAAGCTCTGAATAAAACGACTGACAGACCTAATTTGTTTTTTATTCTCTAGCGGACCGAATTTACCGTAAATTTACCACATTTCCAGTAAATATACCGCGAAAATTCGGCGGAGTCACCGTACTTTTATGGTAAAGTGCGGTAATCTCGCCACAATCTACCGTAAATTACGATAAATTACGGTGGGTTACCAAATTACCGTATTTTACGGCGGATCACCATACTTATACGACAATTCCGCCATAAATTGCGGTAAAAATATCGTAAATTACGGTAGATCCACCGTAACTTACGGTAAATCGGTATTTTACGTCAGATTACCGTAATATACCGTAATCCACCGTAAATTGAGTCCGTTAGGGAATGAGCGTTGGTTTACTACAAGGACCCTTTCTTTAATTACCATCCAACTCTTTTTAGTTTAATTGTAATTAATGAACTACATTACATTATGAATAAATTTTTAATTTACGATCAATTTAGCTGCCATTTTTGTTTTACTATTGTTATTATATTTTTCTTTTTTCTCTCCACCAACTACTGGCAGCACCAGCGTAACAAGCAGGGTAGAAAAAAAGAGCGACATCTAAGACAAAACGGCGGGATATTTGAAAAAAAATTAATACTATAAAATAAAATAAAAGTAATGAATGTAATGATTAAAATTAAAAATGGCGATTCACGAGTGCACTTTTGGACATCCCAAAATTTTTTCATCTTTTTATGGCTGGGTCATGATGATACCGAGTACTCATTCCGTGACAAAAAAAAGTTTGATTATTGAAAAATACGCACGATTGAAATTTTTTTTTGGAGGCTTTGTTTACTCTTACTTCTTTTTCCGCCAATTTCGAAATTATTCTTCCATTTGTTGTAAACAAGATAATTTACTTATACACTATCCAGGTCAAATCTCTTTCGATAATTTATTAGATCTCCTTGGAAAAATATTTCGAAATAATCAACTCTTCAAATCTTTCTGAGACCAATAACACTTTTTTTTTTAATTCAGGGATTTATTCATCTCAAAAATCAAGTCAGTTTTTTCTGGATTTTCTTTGAAAAGCCTCGAGTGACTAGAAAATTTTCTAATCATTTAATTTTTGAATTATTTGATTCGAACACGATTCACACACCCCTAGAAAATATTTTTAATATTTGGTTTGAAAGTATAGTTAACTTTAAGTAGAAAAATGAACAATTCAACCGGTATTACCGCATAAAATTGTAAACTATTTTTAGAAAAACTTCAAAGCCAACATTATTTACCGATATTATTAACTAATTTTCCTTGTCCAAATAAATTTTTAGTAGAGGACATTAAATTTTAAATTTATTGAATCAAAGCCATCATAAAATTTCTAATTGAATCCTATAAAAATTTAATAACAGGGATCAGTACTCACACTCCCATATTCTGACGTTTTATTAAAAACAATAAAAATACAATCGATTTAATTGCGGAATGTGGAAAAATTAAAATAAATTATGTCAAGATTGAACTCAAACCAACTCAGATTGTTTAGAATTATTATTTTTTCGGGTGGAAAAAATTTTATGTAAACATTTATTGTATTTATTGATACTTCTGTAAAAATATACATATTTATTTTATCAAGATATTTAAAAATTTTGTTAACAAAGTTGCACCTCCATGAATGTTTTTTTTACCAAAATAAATTTTATAATTAATAATTTTTCGCAACCAAGTTAAGCAACTTGTATTTATTCATGGAGATAAGGATTAATATATATACCCGTGAGTTTTACTGGCAAATCACACCGATTCTCAGTTGGAAAATTGATTGTTTATTTCTGAGCTTAATATTATCACTGTAAGTAATAATTATTTACAAAAAAAAATTTCTTTTCTCGCCTCCGGGCGGAAAGCGTCATCTTTCGTTCCACTGTGCAAAACGAAGTTGCCGCATTCCGCCTCTGTCGAGGAGAAATAGTATATTACACTCCTCGGAAAGTAAATAAGAAAACCTCAGATCACATGTTTATTGACCTCGACTTCGCCTCGGCCAACAATTACATGTGATCTGAGACATTTCTTACTTCACTTCCCTAGGTGCGTAATATACTATTAAAACTTATAATTAATTCATATTTTAATTGTTATTTAGGAAAAACATAAACAAAATGCGCTTTACAATTATTTGTCTGGTGGCTTCTATGGTTGTCTGTATATCAATCGAAGCGGCGAATCAAGGTATAAATACAAAAGGTACGAATGACAATAAGATAAATAACACGAATAGAGCCGATCAAACTACCAATCAGATGGCGAACTTGACAGCAAGTAATGTGGATACTAAAGGTCCCGCGATAAATAGGATGTCTGTGACTCAAAATTCGGATACGGGAACAGAAATGAAGCCCACGGTGAGCGCAAAAGGTACAAACACTGGACGCGCAGCTCAGAATGCATCTTAATGATTTCTGAGGGAATGATTAAGTTCTCACTGCTTTCGTAAGAAATTTTTTATATTATCTTTTATTCTATAACACTGTAATAAATATTATATAATTTATTTTATTTTTTATTTATAGGATAATTGCAAAGCTATCCCGGAAATCCGACGAATTCAAACTTATTTAAAGGAATCTGTAGTATGAATATCTCAAATAATATTATATTATCTTATTTTCAAAATTATTGAGTGATCAATATGTGTAACTTCATTTATTAACCCTCCGACCATCGCGCGGTCTCGCCACTGTTTGTTCGTCGCGCCGTGGCGTTCGGATGCCATGTATTTAATATTGCGGTGTTGCCAAGTATCATAATTATGATTTTAAAAAATTAAAACCACACAAGCTTATACGACCAAAATTTTTTTTATTTTTTAATAAAATCCAAATTTTGTATTAAATAAAAACATTAAAGAAAGAGATGAATCAAATGAGCTGAAAATGAGTCGCTGGTGGTGACTGGCAACACTGCGCAGAAAATCCGAACAAATTCAACTCCCGAGTTTACTCGCGTCAGCGGCACATCGCCGCGTTTCTCAGGTTTTCTAACGAAAAAATTTTTTTTATTTAATATTTAATATATCGAAAAAATAATTATCCTTCATTCAGTAGATGCTAAAAAGCACAGTAGAAGAACTCATAAAATTTCAAAAGACTAGGGAATTTTTTTTTTTTGACGAACGAAGGGTTAAATAAAATACTTTATGAAAAAATATAAGTTGTTTGTTGTAACCAAATTAGTTTATTAACAATCACATAACATAACATTATTTATTAATATTAACTACCTATAAAATAAGCTCCGCAATCTTAACATAAGTTGGTCCAAAAAAAAACTTGCCACTAATATGTTTGCTGAAATATTTGAAAACTAGTCACATTGCAATTGACAAAAAGTTGGCGTAGTTATAACGCGCACGTCAATTAATTGCACTTCCCATACAGGAGCTGCCAGAGTTGAACAACGGCCCCTACTTGGCCCAGCACTGGGGAACCTAGCTTTGGCACATCTATATTGGCCCAGACTTGGGCCAAGACTGGGTAACCTAGCCTTGGCCGTCCAATGGCAAGCCAGGCTTGGGCCAGGACTGGGTAATCTAGCCTTGGCCGTTACAATGATTACCCGGGCTTGGGCCAAGGTAGGATTACCCAAGTTTGGATATACCTATGGTTTATATAAGTAGATCATATAAATGTACCAGTTCAACGTTAGTAGGGTCGTCCAGTAGCTACCGTTCGGACCCAGTAATCAGAAGGACGGCAGTTCGCGCCCAGAGTCCAGCAGAATTTCCACCGAGTTTTTTTCACATCATTTACCTCCCTTAAATAATTAAAACGTTAATGATCATGAATTCTACGAGGTTAATAATAATAATTTATTTTAATTAAATTTATTCGTTTCCTGGAAGCCTGGGCAAGGTCTGGCAACCAAGCATAGGCCAGGTCTGGTAACCAAGCATGGGCCAGGTCTGGCAACCAGGCTTGGCCCGAGATTATCATTCCAGGCTTCTACCAAAGCTGGGCCAAGACTGGCTTACAAGCCTGGCCCAAGGTTCTACAAATTTGGGCCGTCTGGGCCAAGCTTGGGCCCGTGGTACTTTCCTCTCTGGGTTATCTTGATATTAAGTTATGACAGTAGATTTATGTCGACTTACCGTCAACTTGCTTACGGGGATGCGATATCAGATATCACAAAGTCGATAAAAAATATAAAATACTTTTATTTTAAGAAATTAATTGGAAAACAGTAAAATTATACGGAAGTAAATATTTTATGAAAAATTGCTGAGTAATTTTTATTATACACGATGTTCAGACATGACTATACCTGTTCATGTATGATTATATATGAGCTCATCTATAACTTCATGTATGATCATACATGAGCCTGCATGATTACATTCGCAGCCATTTACGAGGAAAAATAATCAGGTATACACGGAAAAAAAAAATAGGTGCTGCAGCAGGACAAAATCCTGTTGCAGCGACAGGATTTTCATGTTGTAACAACAGGAAACATCCTGTGGTAGCAACAGGACAAAATCCTGTTGGAGCAACAGGATTTTTTCTGTAGAAGCAGGATTTTGTCCTGTTGCAGCACCTATTTTTTTTTCCCCGTATGATCATATCTATCCATGTATGATCATATATAGCTCAAACTGCCATCTAGAAAAATTCTAGCGTCAAAACTAAACATAGATTAGTTTTCACGCTCGAATTGTTTATGCTTGACGCTAAAATAAATGAAATCGAACTCGATAATAATTGATATAAGGTGAAGTGACATCAAAACATTTGAAGCTATATTTATTTACAACAATTAAAAAAGATGATTTTTATTACTTTTTTCGACACTTATTTAAACTAGCAGCATCGTTGACGCTAGAATTCTTCTAGATAGCAGTTTTGTCAAAACTGTATCACGTGACCAACTTTGACGCTCAAAACTAGCGTCGAGCGTCAGCATGAAATGGCACCTTTATGGAAAAATGATGAGAGAGAATTTTCACGATGCGTACGCACAGGGGTGACACGAAAACTACATGTTGGAGTTGCTACATTGTTATGTAAAACAGAACCGGTTCTGGTGTGGCGCCACACGAACCACACTGTGAGCATCAGACATGCGCGCGCATCTTGACTGCATGTGGAAAAAAGCTAAACTAACGAAGAAAAAAAATAATTATATTGACAGAAGTTGTAAAAGTGATTGTTATAAGCTATAGCATATAATGTTATAGAAAATAATCAAAATTATTAGAAGTATTGTAATTTCAGTTTTAAGCTGTAATTAATAGTAAATTATTCATTAAAGTCATTCGTTTGTGGTTTTAATACTTTTGGTTCAGTTGTCCCTGACTAGTGATTCAATTGCTCCCGCAAAGGGGACGATTGAACTATTTGATGCAGTTGTACAATTTCGTATTTATTAAAAATTTTCATCATTTTTTAAGCTATGTGCTTATGAGAAATGATAGTCTATAAAATAAAGTATAATTTCGTAAAAAAACAAGTTATCATTTTGCTTTTATTTATCTAAAAAAAAAAATGTTAAAGTATTTTTGGTTCAATTGACCCCATTCTCCCCTATTGAAATTCACTAAATGTCAATTTTCTATACTTGTGTAATAGCGATTTATACACACGGAAAAATTGAAACCCGACTGGTTCGTGTGCAGCACACGACTGAGTCGTGTGCAAGAAAAAATAAGGGCAAGCACACGACTAATTCGGGTGCGCACCCGAACCAGTCGTGTCTAGCACCGTACTCAGTCTGGTGCAGCACCCGAATTGCAGCACCGTAATCAGTCGTGTGCAGAACAATACTGATTCGTGTGTGCACATGAACCAGTCGTGTCTAGCACCGTACTCAGTCTGGTGCTGCTGTTGTTGCCATTCGGGTGGCGCACCAGACTGAGTACGGTGCTAGACACGACTGGTTCGGGTGCAACACCGTACTCAGTCTGGTGCTGCTCACGACTCATTCTGGTGCAACTCCGTAACCACTCGTGTGCTACACTCGAACAGTTACTGTTCAAAATTATAGTAATCTACACAGTTACATGATTAACAGTATGATTTTTGCAATTTTCACCAGCAAAATTTAACACTGCCTTTTAGTAGCGTTCACGATTATTATATAAAAGCGGTTTTTATGATAGGAATTAGATGAAAAAAATTGACTTAAACTAACTAATTGTAATTTAGATTGTTTGTCATTGAAATTTATTCATAAAATACATAAGATTATACAATTATTATATTATTACTTTACTGTAAAAATAAAAATTTATACCCAACGTTTTGGTATGAAATAATAACCATTACCGATTTAAATAATACTAAAGGTTACGGAGTTGCACCAGAATGAGTCGTGAGCAGCACCAGACTGAGTACGGTGTTGCACCCGGACCAGTCGTGTGCTTGCCCTTATCTTTTCTTGCACACGACTCAGTCGTGTGCTGCACACGAACCAGTCGGGTTTCAATTTTTCCGTGCACTCACATTCTATCATCTCTACACTTTTTAAAATATATTGAAATAAGTTGAAACGTATATCATCATATAGAGAATTTTTTAAAAGATATCAAAGATAATTATATAATGCAAAATAGAGTTGATTCCTCAATATGTTATTTGGAAAATAAGTAATATATATAATTTTTTGATCACGGCAAGCTCTGAATAAAACGGCTGACAGACCTAATTTGTTTTTTATTCTCTAGCGGACCGAATTTACCGTAAATTTACCACCTTTTTGACGGTAAATATATCGCAAAATTCGGCCGTGTCGCCGTAATTTTACGGTAAATTACCGTAATTTACGGTGGGTTACCTAATTACCGTATTTAACGGCGGATCACCATACGTAGACGGCAATTTCGACGTGAATTGCGGTAAAGATATCGTAAATTACAGTAGGTTCACCATAATATACAGTAATCTACTATAAATTGGGCCCGTTAGGGAATGAGCGTTGGCTTACTACAATTTAATTGCCATTTTGGTTTTTACTATTGTTATTATATTTTCCTTTTTTCTCTCCTTCAACGACTGGCAGAATCAGAGTAACAAGTAGGGTTGAAAAAAAGAGCGACATCTAAGACAAATCGGCGGGATATTTAAAAAAAAATTAATACTATAAAATAAAATAAAAGTACCTAATGAATGTAATGATTAAAAATAAAATCTGAGTCATGATGATACCAAGTACTCATTCCATGACGAAAAAAAAAGTTGATTATTGAAAAATACGCACGATTGAAATTTTATTTGGAGGCTTTGTTTACTCTTACTTCTTTTTCCGCCAATTTCGAAATTATTCTTCCATTTGTTGTAAACAAGATAATTTACTTATACACTATCCAGGTCAAATCTCTTTCGATAATTTATTAGATCTCCTTGGAAAAATATTTCGAAATAATCAACTCTTCAAATCTTTCTGAGACCAATAACACTTTTTTTTTAATTCAGGGATTTATTCATCTCAAAAATCAAGTCAGTTTTTTCTGGATTTTCTTTGAAAAGCCTCGAGTGACTAGAAAATTTTCTAATCATTTAATTTTTAAATTATTTGATTCGAACACGATTCACACACCCTAGAAAATATTTTTAATATTTGGTTTGAAAGTATAGTTAACTTTAAGTAGAAAAATAAACAATTCAACCGAAGTATTACCGCATAAAATTGTAAACTATTTTTAGAAAAACTTCAAAGCCAACATTATTTACCGATATTATTAACTAATTTTCCTTGTCCAAATAAATTTTTAGTAGAGTACATTAAAATTTAAATTTATCCAATCAAAGTCATCATCAAATTTCTAATTGAATCCTATAAAAATTTAATAACAGGGATCAGTACTCACACTCCCATATTCTGACGTTTTATTAAAAACAATAAAAATACAATCGATTTAATTGCGGAATGTGGAAAAATTAAAATAAATTATGTCAAGATTGAACTCAAACCAACTCAGATTGTTTAGAATTATTATTTTTTCGGGTGGAAAAAATTTTAGGTAAACATTTATTGTATTTATTGAGACTTCTGTAAAAATATAAAAATATTTATATTTATTTTATCAAGATGTTAAAAAAATTTGTTAACACAATTGCACCTTCATGAATGTTTTCTTTACCAAAAAAAATTTTATAATTAATAATTTTTCGCAACCAAGTTAAGCAACTTGTATTTATTCATGGAGATAAGGATTAATATATATACCTGTGAGTTTTACTGGCAAATCACACCGAATCTCAGTTGGAAAATTGATTATTTATTTCTGAGCTTAATATTATCACTGTAAGTAATAATTATTTACAAAAAAAAATTTTTTTAAATCTTATAATTAATTCATATTTTAATTGTTATTTAGGAAAAACAAAAACAAAATGCGCTTCGCAATTGTTTGTCTAATGGCTGCTATGCTTGCCTGTATATCAATCGAAGCGACGAATCAAGATATACAGGAGGAAGGTAGGAATACCAATGACGTGAATAGCGACAATAGAGCCCATCAAACTACCAATAACATGGCGAACCTGAATGCATGTAATCTGAATACTGATGGTCCCGCAATAAATGATATGTCTGTGAGTCAAGGGGCGAATACGGGAGCAGTAATGGCGCCCGACGTGACCGCAGAAGGTGAAAACGTTGGAAGCGCAGGTCAGAACTTATCCTAATGATTGCTGAGGGAATCATTAAGTTCTCACTGCTTTTGTAAGAAATTTTTCATATTTCCTTTTATTCTATAACACTGTAATAAATATTATATAATTTATTTTATTTTTTATTTATAGGATAATTGCAAAGCTATCCTGGAAATCCGACGAATTCAAACTTATTTAAAGGAATCTGTAGTATGAATATCTCAAATAATATTATATTATCTTATGTTCCAAATTATTGAGTGATCAATATGTGTAAACTTCATTTATTAAATAAAAAACTCTATGGAAAAATATAAGTTGTCTGTTGTCACCAAATTAGTTTGTTAACAATCACATAACATAACAATATTTATTAATATTAACTACCTATAAAGTAAGCTCCGCAATCTTAACATAAGTTGGTCCAAAAAAAAACTTGCCACTAATATGTTTGCTGAAATATTTGAAAACTAGTCACATTGCAATTGACAGAAAGTTGGCGTAATTATAACGCGCACGTCAATTAATTGCACTCATCTTGATATTAAGATACTTACCGTCAACTTGCTTACGGGGAATGTGATATCAGATATCACAAAGTCGATAAAAAATCTAAAATACTTTTATTTTAAGAAATTAATTGGAAAACAGTTAAATTATACAGAAGTAAATATTTTTGAAAAATTGCTGAGTAACTTTTATTGTCCACGATGGTAATTTTTACTATCTTGGTATAATATGAATTATCGTTAGCTAAGATTATAATTATTACTATTGATTGTGTGAGCAATTAGTTATGTAAGAAGCGTTATTATTATTCAGGGATAATAATAGTTCCCATTCTCGATTGTTTTCAATCGCATAATGGTCATATATGATTGAATTACTGTACTATATAGTAATCATTGAAAAATCCTGACGACAATTAATGCCATAAGATTATCAGTGTGCAAGAAATGTCGCTGTTTCGCATATTATATTGACTCGATTACTGTTCTGCGCAAAAGTACACTGTAAAAAGAGCGGTGTTAAAAATGGACTCGTTTTAACACCGCCCGGTGTAAAAATGAAATTCCACCGGTGTAGGAGTAGTAATACACCGGTGTTAAAAATACCGGATTTAAAGCGGGGTAACCGGTGTAAAAGCGGAGTAAAAGCGGTGTAAAAGAGGGGTAACCGGTGTAAAAGCGGAGTAAAAGCGGTGTAAAAGAGGGGTAACCGGTGTAAAAGCAGAGTAATACCGGTGTAAAAGCGGGGTAAATTACGTCGGCTTGGAGTATTAACTTTAAAGATTATAAAACACAAAAAATATCAGTTCGTTATGAAAATTAATAAAAAATATCATTTATTAACAAGTATAGTGATCGAGTAAGTAAAAATATTCACAAAGTAAAATATTTTAACACCGCTAAAGAATATCTACACTGGCGGCGACATTATTTTAACACCGGTCTAGAATATTTACACCGGTGGCGGCGTTATTTTCACACCGCTTTCGGGGGTGAATTTAACACCGATAATTTTAACACCTACACCGCTTGGACTTATCTCGGTGATTTTTTACAGTGTAGTAACTGTTTTATTTTATATCAGTGCACTAGATGTATAAACTACTATTACTCTATTCGTGGAATCAAGTTAAGTATTACTGAGATAAACTGCAGAGATTTTTGTAAAATCACTCCATGACAAAGTGATCAATTTTTTGTAACCCATACTCTAAATGTAGGCCATTTAGCGTCAAGAGTCAGCATCTAAAAATATAAGACGTGACAGCGGATATCAAAGATGCCTAATTGTATGAATTGTGACAAAGTTATGGGTTGATATTTCACAAACGTACTAGAAATGGTCATCATAATTTTCTCTCTCACGGTGAAATTTTTATAAATTTTTATTATAATATACACTGAGAAAAAATTATGGTAACCGTTTCTAGTAGGCTTTGAAAATATCAGCCCATAATTATATGGTAATGATTACTTGGAACTAATGGAATAAACGTCTTTACTTTCCGAGAAAAGTTTCCATAACTATGGGAACACTTCTTATAATTATAACAAAATTTCTTATAATGGAAGGCAATTTAATTATGGTAATGATTACCATATTCATGGAAATAGCTCCCATAGTTACTTAGGAACACATCCAGTAACCACATTGAAACGGTTCCTAAGTGCGTCTGGGAATAAACCCTACACAGAAAAAACAATCTTGAGTCAAAATAATATTTTTGAAGACAAACGTTTTCGGGAACCAAGTCAAGATTTTCTTGAGCCAAGAGAATTCGTCTTGGTTGGAGAAGATTTCTACTTTATCTGAGAAAATTTAGGTCTCCAAAAAAATTTTCTTGAATCAAGAATATTTACCTTCAGTCGAGAATTTTTTTTTGTGTATACATCATTGTAACGGTTCCCATAATATGTGTGAAATATTCCTATAATTTAATGACAATCGTTCTCATATGTTATGACCACCATTAGCATAATATGGGGCAGAGGGGGGGGAAATGGGCCCCTTACGAAAAAATTTTCAAATCCTCAGTTTTTTTTACTCCCTTGCCAAGTATTTGACTTTAATTTGTTCTGTCCATTAAAAATAAAAAATTTTTAAATGTGGGGCAAAATGGGACCCCCTCAAAAAATTTTTATAACGCGAGTTTTTCAGCTTGTTTCACTTTTTTTTTCCTTCTGTTGAGTTTTTGGTGTTAATTTGCTGTGTCTATGAAAATTAAAAAATCCTGAAAAGTTGGGAAAACGGGCCCCCAACAAAACTCAATGTATGTTTGTCGCTTGTTTTGTGTTTTGAAACTTTTTGCTGTGTGTTTAGTATAAAAAAGAGTTCATAGTGAAAATTTGGACCTAAAAATAACTTAATTTCATTATTTGATTGCTTATATTTTAATTATTTTCGATTATATAGAATAAAATGTTTTTGAAAAAAATTATAGTTAGTAATGCTGTTGAACTCGTGACCTAGTTTGCCCCTTATCATAATTCTTTAATCATATTTGTTAAAAAAATTTTAGGAACCCATTTGGCTAAAAAATATTCGTAGGTTTTCAAAGTCTAGACAGCCCATTTACCCCCGCCCCAAACACTTTTCATGTTGAAAACTTTGGGGGGGGGGGGCCCATTCTGCCCCCTAATATTTCGAGGCATCCAAAATTTTAGGGGGCCCATTTTGCCCCCCCCCCCCCCTTTCCCCTATATGGGAACAATTACCGATATATCATAGGAATTATAACCGTAATTTTATAGGAACTATTCTGATATCGTATAGGAATGAAACTCATATACATAAGAACGGTTATCATAATTTGTATGGGTGTCATTCCTATAGTCGACATTCGAGAATAACTTGTTACCATACGATATGGGAATTTTTCCCATAATACATTGTGATTATTACCATAGTTTCTTTCTGTGTATCATAAATCGTCGAGTAGGCTTTAAAAATATACCGTTGTTTCAATATTTTCAAAAACATCAAGCTTACGTAAAAGACGAGCGACAGATGCAAGCAGTGCTAATTATTAATCAGACTGATCACTGATAATGATAATAAAATAAATAATTACCAAATGAAATCGGTATTGCACAAGTGTAATAACATGAATAAGTTTGAATTAAATTAAGATCAATGTCAACTGTTTCAAAGTCTTGGTTCAGAGAGAGTCCAACTGTCGGTAAAGTCTCATTAACAAACTCACTGAGTGTTTAATGACCATAAGAAATGTTCTCTCCGTCCCTCTGCGCCCTCTATAATTTATAATAATTTTTTTATTTTAACTACGACTATTATTTCACTTGAAGTAACTCCGTTTTCTGTGTTTCCATTCACTATTATACTTTTTTTTTTCAGAGAAAAAAATTAAAGCCAATTAATTATAGCTGACGTAAACAAATAAAAAGTGTTAATTTATTCTAAACGGCGCATTAAATAAAGGAGATTTAATTGCACATAAAAAATAATGCAACTCTAGTGGTGATACCGGAAGATATTTGATACGATTTGCGTCCCGGATAGAATCAATGAGGATAATTTAAATACCCACTAATGAGATTAACGTTTATACGTAGATCACGCTTACACAGTATTATAGCTTGTCTTTTAGTATATATTTATATATATAAGTCAATGATTAACTATGTGAAGTTTTATCACAATTTCACTGGCTTACAAAGTAGATACTAATAAATATGTGTTCATCTATTACTTTCTTTATATATTTTACAAAGTTCTCTCCCTCTTTTCCTACCAGCGGCAATAAATTTGACTGTAGTTACAATTCCCTAAATCTGTCAACATCAGCTGAGATATTCTACAGAATTTTTAATTAAATAATTTATTCAAGTGATTGATAAAGCTATAGTCTCTCTAATTACAAGAATATTAACAAAGAAGGGATAGAAATGAGCTCAGTAACTCAGGGGTAAGCGCCTGCTTGTAAACCCGAGGTCGGTGGTTCGATTCCAGCTGAGGTAATTTTTTTTCCAAGAGTTTAATTACATTTTTTTCTACATCTCTATTCTTGAGAGCTGTTGAGATTTATGTCAGATAAAATTTTTATTTATGTGATAGCTATTTTTTTCTTATGCTAGAAACAAAGTCTCCATTTTCTATGCCGTGCAACGAGGATAGTATCATTCGTTCACTTGAGTGACAAGGAAAGAAGACCAGGTCCCTCTTATTACTTAGTATTCATATTAATTGATAAGTTAATTCGATAAAATTAAATTAAGCCTCCAATCCTGCGGTAAATTAAAAATATATTAATTAATTTTTCATTTGTAACTGACAAGTTATCGATCAAAGGTAATGCAGGCCGTCATGTATCGCCATCTTTACGCTACTTTTCGTACTGATAATCAGTTTTGATTATTTCTAATTTTTTAAAATAAATTCTGATAAAAAAAATCGATGACGTAGCATTATATAGGGGAGGGTGGGGCAGAGCGGCCCCCCTGAAATTTTGACCAAAAAAAAAATTTTTTTTTTTTTCGACTAATTTCTATAAATCCGATATGTTTGCGCATTTTTACCCCTACGCATGACATTTGGGGCAAAATGGACAAGCCCAAAATTTTGAAAAAGTGATTTTTTCATATTTTTATCGTCAAATTAAAAAAAAATTATTATAATTCCACATTTCTAGCCCTACGCATAACACCTGGGGCAAAATGGACCAGCCGAAACTTCCGAAAAAATTATTTTTTCATATTTTTCGGCCGTTTCTCTATGTAAGAGGCAAATTTGGTCACTAAAAATTTATAAAAATTAAATTTTTTTTTTAGTTGATAAATTTTTGAAATAAAGTAAAATTATAGAATTGATTTTTTTTTTTATTAAATAACAATTAGTAATTAAGGTAATCGAGAGTGAACGATTTTTTACGCTTTAAAAAATTTTTTTCGAGTAATATAAAACCAAAAATAGTTGTCAAGAGTAAGAAATACATTCTTAATGATGAAAACAATTTAAAAAAAAAAAAAAACGGAAAAAAAAATTTTTTTTATCACTTTTTGAAGAGAGGCCGCTCTGCCCCACAAAAAAAAAAAAAAATTTTTTCAGAATTTTGGCAAAGTGTCCATAACTTTGTTCGAAATAGGACAAAAGTAAAGTGTTCTTATATGGTTGAAAGCCACAAAAAATAATAATTGGCTTAGGGGGGCCGCTCTGCCCCACCCTCCCCTATATGTGTATATAAAATAAATTCCAATGGTAAAGACATAAATATTCTGTCCAATATCATCGGAGTAATTAGCCGCGTTATCAAGACACTTCGGCGACAGAGATATGGGAAATCAAGACGTCGCGACAACAAACTTGTGCTACAGCAGTCAACACTACATTGAAAAATAAAAAAAAAGGACGAAGTAAAAAAAAAATAATAGAGAAAAAGAGTAAGAAGTTATGTTTGAAGAGTATCAGTAAGAAAGAACAAGAAGAGACAACGAAGTACGTCAGAAAAAAGGGATCGATCGAGAGGATCGATAATGCACTCCGAGACCAATGGGCTTCTTCGTCATCTTCTTTTTCCTTTTGGTCTCTTTCGGTCTCTTGTGTTTTTTGCCCTGTGATGTTGCTTGTAGCCACTGGTTGAAATGCTTTTATTTGCTTGTATAATATTCCGGTATGATGCTTATGTTGTTTCAATTCCTACTGGATTTTTATACACAAGCATCAGAACTTTTATCGAAGTTGCTATCGCTCAGAAATTTCGGGAATTTTATTATTTTTTTTGACAAATTACTTTGACAAATAGATTTTTTTTGTGATATGAATAACAATAATTATTTTTACTACCGAAAAAAAAGAAACAAAATTTAAGATCGTAGATGAAAAATTCTTGAAATGTTATCTCGTAAAATTCCAACAGCATTTGCTTTCAGTAAAAACACTTTACAGGAGATAATACCAGCACTGGAGATATGATCGTACAGTATCCAGTGATTCGGCTACTGCTATATGTGTTACATTCTACTCTACACTATATAGTAATAGATACAATAATATAACAGTATATAATACGACAGTAGAACAAGGATGATAAGAATAAAGAGCCGCTAGCTGACAAGAAAAATATAATAAAACAACTAGGTAGACATAGGTGAATATAAATAAATTTAAAAAAAATATTTATATATAACTATCCACGTAAATGTATACAGAGTAGTAATAACAGTAAATCTATTTCACAGCACGGTAGATTTACCATAAAAGAAAAACTTCTTTTTTATGTCATCATAAAATATTTTTTTAAAACCATAAACTGTAAAAAAATCATTAATTCCGCTTTCAAAATTTTATTATTATTTTTTTTTTTTTTTCAAATATATGATGCATTTTTTTTTAAATTAATGACTAGTGAGGAAAACAGACCAGCCCAGAAATAAAAAGATCTATGAACGAATATGTCAACATATGCACAGATAAAAAGTATTTCTTGGCGCAAGAAAAATTTTTCATCGTGAAATGAAAACAAAAATTTTCTAAGGCGTAAGGATTTTTTCTCGCCCCAAAAAAATTTTTATTGGTTCAAGAAAAGTTGTTTTTCACCCCAATAAAATTTTCGTTTTCAATTGATGATGCAAAAAATTTTTTAGGGCAACCCTGGTGAAAATTTGTCGGAATCTTAACTGAAAAACTCAGTTCCAAAGTTCCAAAGACTTTTTCAGAGAAAAGTCCGAAAAATTTCCACCAAGGAAAAAATTCTTTTTTTTGTGTACGCGCAAAACTTATCGCTCATAGATTTTTTACACCCATAAATGTAATATATGCAGGGTTGTAAAATTCCTAATGGAAAAATATTAAATTAATAATTAATTATTTATTTATTCTTAAATGTAGATCGTTCCCATTGAAAAATTAAATTTCATGGCTAATGAAATCGCTAATGCATTGAAAAGAGTAATGCATTATTTACAACGCTGTGCATATGTGTGACGTATATTTTCCACGCAGAAAAATCTAATTTTCCGCAAAAAAAAAAAAAATAGAATAATTGAAACTATATTTCTTCTCGAAATTTTTAGCAAACGATAATTTATAATTTTACTTTGGAGTATTTATTATAAGTTACAAAAATATATAATAAAGTTTTCAAATATATTTTTTATTACAAGATTTATTTTTTCGAGCTTAACTTTAATAATCAAACACAAACTAATACTTCTTTAAACTTGATTCAAAATTCTTAATTATTACATTTCCTCTCCTTCTCTCTTCATATATATATATATATATATATGCACATACTCATAAACAAAACTAATTAAAAACCTCATTCAAACTTTCATATCAACTGTTAATTAATAAAAATACTTTAATTGATTAAAACTTACACAAAATTATTATTATCAATATATTTAACCAAAGAAATTTATATGTACATTTTATTTTCCTTTCATCAAATTTTTTATAGAAAAATTTTAAAAAATTTATTGGACATAAAAATTAATAAAGAAAATTCTAAAGATAATTTATTGCTGAATATTTTCGTGAGTTCTTGACATATTTATTTTTCATAAGATCGAGTATTATGTGCATGTTAAATTTATATAGTCAACATTTACATAAAACAGCAAAATAAAATTTTACAATTCTTCATACACTGAGAAAATAAAATAAAATTTTAGTTACATAAATTTTTCAATATTTTTGAATTTATTATTTTTTTTTTTCAAGCGAAATATTTAATTAAAATCAATTTCAAAAAACGATTTTCTCAAGATGATACATATATATTTTCTTATACTTATTTTTAGCTCATTGTTCAAAAAAATTTAATTACCGAATTAATAAACCGCCGCTTTACGGTTTCTTAGATAAAAAAAAATAATGAATTTAATTTATGGTTTCAATGTTTAATTACCGGACTTTTTAGCATCAGTTTTAACCAGAACTGGCTTAGCATTGGGGTTTGATGTATCATAAGTATACTGATACGTTTCAATGGTATCAGTTTTCGGATTATAAATTCGTTCAGTACGATGTAAAACTGAGCCTACCATTCGGTCAGTAATATCTCGGAAATATGCTTTCCCATCGGCACCAGTACCTGACAATACAGTATGTGATTCACCACTGCCTCCATTGACAATTATTGTTTGTCCATTTGCTGCCGGCGGTAATGGAATGTTATGAATGTTACCTAAAATGAATTTTATTTTAAAACAATAATCGTTAGATTCCGGAAATAAAGTAAATAAATTAATTTAGCTCTACGTCATTCGACAAAGAATATTTCAAATAATAATAATATACACTAGGGTGATCCAAAAAATAACAAATTTTTTTTTAGTTCTCGGAAACAGGTTCAAAAGTTTCATTTAGATAAAAAAAGACGCCTGTGAAAATTAGAGCTCTTAATATTAACATTAAGAGTTTCCTCATCGCATTTTTCTATTTTCCATAAGAATAACATGGAAAAAAATTTTTTTACGTCTTCTGATTTTTATAAGTAGCTAACGATGCGTCATAGGAATAATTGGCAAGCTTATTTTTGTAAGGAATTGAATGCTCTACAAAAAAAGATTCTTATCATTTTTTGAGGAATCGCTTTGTTCAAAAGTTATTTGAGGTTGAAGTCGAATTCATATTAAATTTGGAGATTTTCTTACTTTTCCGGCGAAACTATCAGACCTATTACAAAATATCATTGGACCTTTTTTGTAGACAATTTTATTCCCTAGAAGTTGTTTCCAATAAAGTTTTTTCGAATTCCGCATTGTTTTCTAATTATTTTTATTTTAATGTCAAGCTCTTAAAATTGATCAGAAGACTATTTTTTTTATGAGCATGACATTAAAATGAAAATAACGAGAAAACAATGCGGAATTCGAAAAAACTTTATTGGATATAACTTCTAGGGAATAAAATTGTCTACAAAAAAGGTTCCATAATATTTTGTAATAGGTCTGATAGGATCGCCGGAAAAGTAAAAAGATCTCAAAATTTAATGTGAATTCGACTTCAACCTCAAATAACTTTTGAACAAATAGATTTATCAAAAAATGATAAGAAACTTTTTTTGTAGAGCATTCAATTCCTTACAAAAATAGGCTTGCCAATTATTCCTATGACGCATCGTTAGCTACTTATAAAAATCAGAAGACGTAAAAAAATTTTTCCCATGTTATTCTTATGGAAAATAGAAAAGTGCGATGAGAAACCTCTTAATGTTAATATTAAGAACTCTAATTTTCACAGGCGTCTTTTTTTATCTAAATGAAACTTTTGAACCTGTTTGCGAGAAAAAAAAAAATTTGTTATTTTTTGGATCACCCTAATATACACTGTAGAAAATCGGGAGTGAATTCGGAATTATTATGAATTCTATTTCAACCCGAATTCACTTCGTCACTCAGAGTTTCGGAGTTTTAAAAAAAATTATTCCGCATCCGGAGTCTAAAAGGAGTTTTTTATCAGCTGAGTAATTTCAGAGTTTTTCAGTTCTCATTCACTCTAGTGTCCAATTCGAAGTTTTAATATTAGAATAGACTTTCTTCAGGAGTCAATTTTATTTCAAACCGAAGTTTCAGTATTAATATAAACTCCCGTTTGGAATAGATTTTACCCCCAGGGGATTAAATGAATAAACGGTCATCCAGTGCGCATTTACTCCGGATTTACTACGCGTTCTCCGCTAACTTTTTTTAGTGTAATATTGAAATAAATTTTCTTTATGAGTAAATTTAACTCTGAACCGGAGTTTGAATGTAAAAATAAATTCCCCTTCGAAGTAAATTTTACTCCAATGAAATTGAATAAATACACAGGCGTCTACTCCGCATTGACTCCGGATTTAATTTGCGATCACTCCACAAATTTTTCTACAGTGCAATAATAATAATAATAATAAAATAATATAGAGTGAGTCATATTGAAATAATAAAATGTTTGTACAGTTGAAGGTTACAAGGAATGAATTGAGAAACAATTTAAATAGAAGAGTATATACATTATAATTGTATGTAGTTAAGGTGAAAGGAGAACAAAGTGATTAATGTAATTAAATACAAGTGTTTAATAATAACTTAGTTCTTATCTGGGATTTCATGCATTATTTACATTTTCTTAGAATACTTGTATTTTTCAACGGCAGAATTTTTTTTCTTACTTTTCATTTTCCATGATTTTTTTCCGGGAATCGGTTTAAAAAAAAAATTAATTATTTGTTAATTAAGTACTTACTTATTAGTCGATCGACATTTAACAATTGATTGGCAATATTATTGTTAATTTGTTGGTGCATAATCGCCATTTGATTATTTATTTGAGAATTCATATTTTCCATCATATTGTCAAGAAAACTCATGTCCATAAATTGACACTGCGATACTCTGGAAAATAATTATGATTTAGTGATTTTCGCGGGAAAACAAAAAAATTGAATTTATTAATTTGAATGGTATTTGAGAGAAATCTAAGCAAGTTGTTAACATTGTAATTTGAGAAAATGATTGAGATTATCAATATGCTGTTTTACTCTATTACATCCATTGACTTTGTAAGAACTAGACAAGGATGTTAACTACACTGAGAAAAAAAAATACTATTTTCCAAACAAGAATTTCTTGGTCCAAGAAATCCGTTCAAAATAGTTATTTTATTATTATTAATTATCAATTTCTTAAGAGAAGAGCATCATATTTATTTTTGTTATTATATGAATTTGATATCATATTCTAAGTAAACAAAAGAATAGCTTTACTTGAATTAAATAAAAATTATTTCCTTCAATTCTACGAATTCTTGAGACAAAATTATATATTCTTGAAAATTATCAAGAATATACGTTATTGTATCAAGTAAATGTTCTTGATAAAAGTATTTTTTTTTCTCAGGGTATAAGAGTAACTATTGTTATTTTTTAGTTATATTTGTTTCATATGTCAAATATTTGGTTCCGTAACACAATATCCAACGACAAAATAACCGCGACAATATAACCGCGACAAAATAACCGACGACAAAATAACCGAATGACAAAATAACCAAATGACAAAATAACCGCTCTTTTATCATGATTTTTGTGTGTTTTGTCGTCGGTTATTTTGTCATTTGGTTATTTTGTCATTTGGTTATTTTGTCATTCGGTTATTTTGTCGTCGGTTATTTTGTCGTGGTTATTTTGTCGTTGGATATTTTGTCGCGGATATTTAGTCGTGACACCCAAATATAATAAATATATTTATATTAACAAAAAAAATTTTTTTTTTGATTGTTAGTTCGCCTGATGAAGCTGAAATAAATCAGCGAAATGTCGCAAATTTTAAAATATAACATCTTCACTTATTGTCCAAAATTCCCAAGATTAAGTTATTTTAAAAAAATTGAATATTCAGATATCAAATTTTAAAAATTTAATGATAGAAAAGTTTTCAAAAAAAAGAAAAGTTTAATAAAAAATTTTCCTTCTTACTCCCACTAATAAAAAAAAAATAATTATTTTAAAATAATTTTAATTTATTATCAATTAAAATATAAATGCACCTGATCAAATTAAACGACAAAATTATTTTTAAATTTTATCATCGCCTTTGATATTCATCGAAATTTTGCTAATATATATAAAGTACTAAAATATACGTTTTTTTAAACAATATATTAAATCATAAATAGTAAAATATATAAAAATATTTGATGTACTTACGTGATAAATAAACACAAAATAACCACAAGCGACTTCATGATATTTTAGAAAAAAAAACTATTAATAGTAACTAGAAAATATAAGTATTATAATTAAAATAATTATAATATGAAATAGTTATAGGGTTTTTTTTATCAGATAAACAATATTTCAATAGAATAAAAATGTATGTGAGATCTAACGAGCGAGTGGTTTATAACTGACTGATTTAACAACAGCGATTTCAAGTGACCGATTCGGTATGATCATTCACACACTCGACAACAGGTATTATATTCTCGGTCTGGCACACAATCGCCTTATGACATCACTATATTACTTGGTCATATCTGCGTTTATTTTCAATACATTTACATTATGCATCATGCAGTAAATACTGCGTATATATGTGTGTGAGTATGTTTTCAAAAAAACATGTGTCAAAATATATTAAGAAAACAAAATAATAATAATAAATTAAAATATTCATTTATAATTTAATGTATAGCAAATATTTTTTTTTTTTTCTATATGTATTGTTTTAAAAGTCGCATAAACTTTATGATCATATACAACCGGTAATATAAATGAAGTACAATTTATACATAGAAAAAAAGAATTCTTGACTGGAAGTAAATATTCTTGATTCAAGAAAGTTTTTTTGAAAACCTCAATTTTTTTGGATAAATTAGAAATCTTCTTCGACTAAAACGAATTTTCTTTAACCAAGACCAATTGGCTCAAGAAAATCTTGACTTAGTTTCCAAAAACATTTGTCTTTCAAAATATTTTCTTGACTCAAGGTAACTTTTTTTTCTGTGTACTAATGTACTGTTGTATAGGGGAAGGGGGGTGGGGGAGGGGAAAATGGGATACCTCCAAAATTTAATAAAAAAAGTTTGGTTTTTGAAAATTACAAAATTATTTTTGTAAATATAACTGAGCATTATTTTGATTTTTTTTTGTTAAACTTTTTCAAAAACCGAGGGTCAGTCGAAAAATATAAATGACTTTTGTTTTGATAAAAACGATTAAAATATGTTTTTTTCTTCGTTTACATCCAATAGTTATGTGAAATGTAATTTTTCTTTATGAAAATTACTGATAGGAAAATTTGGTTCAATTAAATTTATTTAATTTCCAGAAATTTTTCTTTTCACCTTTTTTAGGGGGTGCCCAATTTTGCCTGCATAAAATTAAATTTTTTTTTAACGGCAGCTGAAAATTTTTTCTATTCACTTCGAATATCATAAAAAAAAAAAAGAATTTCCGCCCCGTATTTGAGTCCCCGTTTATTGCTTCTTATTATATAGATCATATTATTATATAGATCCAACTTATTGATCTATAATAAATAAACCGTATTTGAGTCTCCGAAAACTTCGTATTTTTTCAAGTACAGTAGGACCTCATTATAAGACTACGAGTTATGAGACTTTTCCCCTTAATTTGTTCAAACTCGCTCGGAACGCTTCCCCCACCAACAACTCAATAAGAGTTTTGCGCCGAAACCTCGCTATAAGACTAATGACCAGTACGACTAAAATCAAGATAAAATGTACAAATATAAAGATTTTAGATTAAATAATTTATTTTTGTAAAGAATACCTAAAATTTCGTGGTATCACATAATTAATTAACAGAAAAGAAAGACAAAATTCTGTTTATTTATGATTATATATAAAATAGATTCACTGTATAAAAGCGTAGAGTTAGCTGAATACATAAATAAAACGCAAAACGCCGATAGTCTTATAACGAGGTTTGGGCGCAAACGCTGTCAAGCTCAATAGTGGGGGTACCTCAATTCCAAGACTTTTTTCCCCTACAGACCCGAGCTAGTCTTATAGCGAGGTCCTACTGTACTCCGTTTGCCCCTACAACTAGTGCAGAAAATAGAAAAAGAAAAAAAGCAAAAAGGGGATTTAGATTTCATTTACCAGTTTGAAACTTTTCAAAAGATTCAATGCTACAATTAAATTGATTTTATCATTTAAGAAGGGATTATACTAATTTTTTTCCCAAGTGTTTCTGCCAAACAAAACCTCGAAACCGGAAAATTCAGAATGAGCCCCGTTATCATATTTCCAAAATTTTTATTTGTTTAAGAGAAAAACGTGGACAAAGTTTCTATTTACTGCGAAAGTGCAACAAGGATACTTTCGTTCGTCGACTCGAGTCTGATAGAGAAAAAAATTCAGACCCTCTCGAGTATTTCGATATTTTCACTGGTAATTTCGCAGATATTGTTTACGATTTTTGGAGACTCATCTAGAAAGTGCTGGACTTATTGATGATTCACCTTTCGGGCATTTATTGATAGGTGTTCGTATTGGGAAGACATTTATATATATGTATTGAAAAAAAACATGACTCAATTTATAAAGAAAACAAAATAAACAAAACTTCATTTATAATTTAATATGCAGCAAATTTATAAATAAACTTATTTTTAGTATTACACATAAAAATATATTTTTTAAATAAATAAAATATATGAACAGTAATGATAAATATTGAGACATAAAAAAAATAAAAAACAAAGCGATTAAAATGATGGAATAATTTTGTTGTAAAAGAAAAAAAAATTATTGTTTAATTTATGTCATCATAAATAAGAAGAAATTTTATTAGGTATATATTTTAATTTATTACTTAATATATTTTTCTGTCGTGGACTTTTAGGGAGATGGGAATTTTGATACTTCAGTGAGAATGTGAGTGAGGATTTTTATAATATAGTAATTTTTCCGAGGTATCAAATAGATAGATAGGAGACTGTTAGACAGCAAATGACCGAAGGTTATTAACGCGGTGTGTTAGATCATCGCCTATGATCTCCTGACATTTTTAAAAAGCCTCATCTTTGATCGTGTGATCGTGCGAGGCACACCTTAATCGTTTTATCCATGGACCATGGGTCATCATGAGCCGTGGACGAGGCAACTAGCCAAGATATTACTCTGAAGATATTATTTTAAACTGTTGATAAATGATTCTTAATAAATTATCGTTATTATTATTAATTAAAATTTTTTTTTTATAAATGTATTTAATAATTTAATTATATCATTGAATGCTTATGACAGATTTAATAATATTAATTTTTAAGCAATCAAACATTGTGTATATTTGATAATGAGCTTATTTTGGGCGCTTAGTTCAATACTTTCCGCTAGATGGCCTGTAAGGAGGTCGTTCCATAGATCGAGCAGTAAATGTGGAATAGATTAATTGTTTTTGGAACAAAATCGTAATGGAATTTCGGTATTAATTTATAAATTCTATATAAATATATGTACATGTGTGTATATGTATGTAAATTGATGTCTTGATTACCTAAACTTTCTTTATCATGCATCGGTATCACAGAGAATTTTTTAAATAAATTCCCTAGTGGAAAAATTTTTCGGACTTTTCTCTGAAAAACTCTGAAAAAGTCTTTAGAACTTTGAAAAAGTCTTTAGAACTTTAGAACTGAGTTTTCCAGAGAAACTTCCGAAAAATTTCCACCGAATTCGGTCAGTATTTTTAAGGATCAATAATTGATTGGTTTGAATTCTTGTTTTTGGGTTAATTTGATAGAAAATATTTTTTGTTATGGTTTACAAATGAAAAGAACTTGGGAATAATGTTTTTTCGTTTTTTTTTTTTTAACCCCTATGGTGTAAAAAATTGGAAGCAAATTTGAAGTGACTACAGATTTTATTTTAATCAGAATTGACTCCGTGACTCAGAGGTCTAGAGTTTTGAAAAAAATTTAGTTTGCATACGAAGTGAATAAGGAGTTTGTTTTTTCAGCGAAGTGATTTCGGAGTGATCTGAATTTTATTTTAATCCGCATTGACTCTGACTCGGAGTCAATATTAAAATAAACTTCCCTTCGGAGTAAATTTCCACTCCGCATTTACTTCGATTCCACTCCAGATTTCTTCTGCTAATTTTTTCACAGTAGGGGAGGGTGGGGCAGAGCGGCCCCCCTAAGCCAATTATTATTTTTTGTGGCTTTCAACCATAAGATCACTTTGCTTTTGTCCTATTTCGAACAAATTTATGGACATTTTGCCAAAATTCAGAAAAAAAAAAATTTTTTTGTGGGGCAGAGCGGCCCCCCTCCAAAAAGTGATAAAAAAATTTTTTTTTTTCGTTTTTTTTTTTTTTTTTTAAATTGTTTTCATCATTAAGAATGTATTTCTTTCTCTTGACAATTATTTTTGGTTTTATATTACTCGAAAAAAATTTTTTAAAGCGTAAAAAATCGTTCACTCTCGATTACCTTAATTACTAATTGTTATTTAATAAAAAAAAATCAATTCTATAATTTTACTTTATTTCAAAAATTTATCAACTAAAAAAAAAATTTAATTTTTATAAATTTTTAGTGACCAAATTTGCCTCTTACATAAAGAAACGGCCGAAAAATATGAAAAAATAATTTTTTCGGAAGTTTCGGCTGGTCCATTTTGCCCCAGGTGTTATGCGTAGGGCTAGAAATGTGGAATTATAATAATTTTTTTTTAATTTGACGATAAAAATATGAAAAAATCACTCTTTCAAAATTTTGGGCTTGTCCATTTTGCCCCAAATGTCATGCGTAGGGGTAAAAATGCGCAAACATATCGGATTTATAGTAATTAGTCGAAAAAAAAATTTTTTTTTTGGTCAAAATTTCAGGGGGGCCGCTCTGCCCCACCCTCCCCTATAACTTTTGTTAAAAATAAAAATTTTGAATCTTTTGTTTGACTTTGATCCACCGTAGATTTTTCATGTACACATATACATATATATAAATAAATAATAAAAAAATAAGATCTATGTAGATCGAACTAAAAATTCAAATCTAAATCTTAGATATTTTTTTAAATTTATTAAATAAATTCCTATTTTTTAGTATTACTAAATTTTATTACCTCCCACCTGAAAAAATTTCAGTAGAAATATACGTCCAGCTAACATTTAATCCACAAAAATTAGTATTATTGCATAACATATTTATTTAAATTTGTATTTATCATTTAAAAAAATAAAATAAATTCTTTTTCCTACATCCTATGCTTAACTGAGCGATTAATTTATAATTTACTGCTTGAGATTATAATTTAAATAGCAACGAAAGACAATGTGTACAAAACAGACAAAAAACTTATATTTTTTTTTATTTTCTCCCAGTCTCTTAGTCGTTTATTTCATTTTATAGTCTATCCCTTTACCAGAAAATTCATGAGATTCTCTTTATATTTCTGTTTCTAGATACTACGCTATATATATTTATATATTTTTTTTTTTTTTATTAACCATAAAAAAAATGTATGAGTAAAAGTCACGTAAATTTAAAAAATAAAATGCATGAATACTTTAAACCTAAGTACAGCATTTAAGTACATGGTGTACTTTTTATTTCATGCACCGGAAGTTATCCATCAATTTACGTAATGGACTATATTAAAAAAACAAGTGCATTATCTATTTTTACTCTGGTTAAATATTAAACTGTATTTACTTATTATGTCAATTTGAATTATTTAGCCCGAGCTAAAATTCTCCATTAATTATAAACTTTTTTTTTTGCACACTTAAGACCCACTAAATCACATTGTATTGAAACAGCCAACGTTAAGCGATAGATCTACAATATTAGAAGGTAAAAAAGTAAATAAAAATAAAATTACTCTATTAATCTTTGGTCGGGTGACTCAAACCTTGACTTTAAGTGTCTGAAGTTATTTCATAGCTTAATTTTGACTTTTGTGTGTCATGACGTTTGGAAGATTGATAAATTATGTTTTAAGTAACATGGTAATTTTTAAATGAATAGGTACATAAATAATAAAATGATTTTTTTTAAACTGGCATTTGAAGCTGAAAAATCGGCAATGAATTTTTAAAAAATCACTTCATCTACGGAGTGAATAAAGATTTTTTTTCCGCGGCTGTCTATAGATTTTGTTTTAATCCGCGTCCACATCAATCCGGACTCTTAGGAGGAGACTAAATAAATAAAAAATTATGTACTACTCATTTACTCCAGATTTAATCCGGGTTCAATAAGTGAATTTTGGCAGTATCGCGAGTCAAATAAAATTTGGTCGCGGGTGTTGACTAAACTGTTAATAGTAAAAAAATTGGAAGTGAATTCGAAATGAGTATCCCATACAAAATAAAAGAATCGGCCCATTCCTGGGTCGTGAAGGACTGCCAATTTTGAAGCATCGGCTGAAGATTGGCTAAATATCGGATGATAACGGTATGTCAAGCATAGTAGTCGCAAGCATTGGCCAATCGTGGCAATCAATCATCGGCCAAAGCTTAATTTATCTCAATTATTAAATAACAACTATACTAAATAAAAATGATGAATTCGCGTTTCTACGCGTTGATATGAACCACTGACATGGTGAATAAAATTGAAATGTAAGATTTGTTCTTTAATCAAAACAACGAACGGCTGTTAATTGTGCGCCATTTTTATAAGCAAAAAGACGGCTGCCAATGATTCACCATGCACGGGCCAGTATAGTTAGCCATTTATTGGCCAATCATTGCAAACCAAGCATCGGCCGATCTATGGGAAAATTTCTAAGCTTGGCGACTTGGTATGGGATGAATTTTAATTCAATAAGAATTTACTCCGACACCCGAAGATTTTGAGTTTTTTTAAAAAATCACTTCGCGTATGAAACAGAAATTTTTTTTCAGAGGATGTGGATTTTATTTTAATGAGTAAATTTTCCTTAGAGAGAATAAAAAAATCACCTGCTCCGCATTTACTCCAGAATTACTCCGCAAATTTTTTATAATGCATAAGTTATTCTTCGTCACGATTAAATTTGCAATAAGACACGTGTACAAGTCATGGAACTTAATTTTAAATATTCATAATATAAATAAATATAATCAGTAAATAATTGAAGAAGGAGATAAGAGACCGTATTAATGCCTCTTATTTACTTTAATAAAATTTTACATGCATCATTTTTGCTTCCATATGTATTTTACCAATCGCCTTATTGTTAAAACAAATAAATAAAAATATTAAGACCCACAATATATACCCTGCCTACAGTCATGAAAGATCCATCTGAGACAAGTAATTTTTATCTTACACAGAGAGAATTTTTTTATAAAATTTCGGTAAGAATTACAGTATCACTTACAGTGAATACGAACAGTCAAACCTGGAATAAATTAATTTAGTACCAATTATGAGACAAGATTAAAAAATCATCCCGACACTCTAGTCATAGTCCTACAGACCAACGAGCAAATTAGCAGATGATTGAGAAGATTTAAACCATCAGATCTGAAAAATCGATTCAACTAATTAAATACCAAACAAACAGTGGAGTTTTTCTCTAACACCTGTAATATGCGTCATAAAATTACGTATTTTTTGGAAAAAAAAATCGCAATTTTCGTGAAAAATGGATGAAAATTCTTTTATGTCGCATTAAACTGTATCGAAAATTGTTGTCTTTGATTATTATATCAGCCGAATGACCGATTTCATCTGTAAAAAAGTGCAGCGAGTATGCACTTATTCTAGTAAAAAATTTTAAGGTCAAAATATTTAACTAGTATCTAAGCGGCACAAACTAAAGTTGTTAGTTTTATATTTAATTTAAATTAACAACTAATACTTGTTGATATCTTGTTAAATCCAATTTAACAAAAATCTAAGGATTTCTTTAGCTGTGCTTACTGCAGAAATTATTCGTGAGCTTAACTGAATTATTTACTTTATCGAAAATTTTTTGGATCCAAAAAACATTTGTTGGATTGACAAAAAAAAATTTAATTTCTCGGAATAAGGACTATTCTTTTAACGCAAGAATTGTCGTATGCTCCGACTATGAAAAAAAAGTTGATCAAACCAAGAGAAAAATTTCTTGTTACTAGACAACGGCAATGGGAGTAGTTCCGTGCTCGCCACTAGATAGCGCCTACCATTTGTAGTGTTCCTGGTAAGAAACTTATTTCAGAAGTATTATATTCTTACTTGGGAGCAATCTGACACATTAATAAATATTTAATATGACCAATAATTATGACTTTATGTTCAACGATACTTAAATTTGGATTATTTTCAATGAAATACTTACAGTAAATAAAACTACTAGAATTAAGTTATGAAAATAATAAAATTTTTATTTCACAAACATTTTTAAATTAGTCATGTTAACATTTGATATGACTGATGGTACCAAAAAATAGTTATCTTGACTATTTTCCGATTGATATAATAACTATAAATCATTGTTGTAGAAATTATGATTAAATAGTTGAAGCTTTATTGCACTATAATTTGATAGTTAAATTAACTAAATTTTTCTCGGAGTGTAATGCCGTTCTTTCATTGAAATGCATTAACGGCTCCTCGACGCTGTTTATATCAACCCCATTTTCTAAAAGTAATTTTATTATTTCACGTTTGTTGTAAGCAATGGCTAAGTGAAGTGCTGAGCTAAGTCAAGTAGTCGATGACATATTCATCCATATGCATGTTCTTTATAACGCTGACAATTAGTTTTACATAATTACATTGTGTGATAGTGTTGTATGGTGGTAAATGATTAATAAATAACTTTTTTATGTCTTTGTGGTTTAGAAGCATCGCGATTTGTAATGAACAGACATTTTCTTTATTATTTACGAAAATGTCAGCTTTATGTTCTAATATTTTTTAGTACCACCAGTCATATTAAATGTTAACATGACTAATTTAAAAATGTTTATGAAATAAAAATTTTATTATTTTCATAACTTAATTCTAGTAGTTTTATTTACTGTAAGTATTTCATTGAAAAGAATCCAAATTTAAGTATCGTTAAACATCATAGCTAAAAATTAATAGTGAAGCTTTTAATGAATAATTACCTATTAAATTAATTACCACCCTAGTCTTTCCGATCTTTGATTACTGTTGCGCTGCATTTACAAATATTACAAGTAGATTACAGACTAAATTACAAAGGAAAATGAACGCATGTGTTCGATTTATATATAAAATATCTAGATTTGAGCACGTAACAGCATATTATAGAAGACTAGGTTGGCTTAAACTTAATACAAGGAGAGATTTTTTTATTACATGTTTATTTTATAAAGAAATTCGTATGAACTATCGACAATTATTCGGTTGCAAATTAGAATTACTGCCAATTACACTACGTAGAGGTGACATTAGGCAAGATTATTTAAGATTACCTAGAACTAACTCGACAATATATGAGAAATCTTTTTTAGTGCACGGCATACATATCTGGAATTTTTTGCCAGCTGATATAACAACATTAAACAATTTTGAGGAATTCAGATCTGTGTGTTATAAATATTTCTTTGAAAAGGATATTTAACAGATTTAATAAAAATAATAATAATAGTTAATGATAATAACAATAGTAATAATAAAATTAATCGATGAGTACTTATTGATTGATGATTAAATAATTATTAATTAATGTCAATTAGATGCCTAATACTTAATGTTTAATGGTAAATATTTAATATCTAATATCTAATACCTAATATTTGATAACTGCAGTTAATATATGTAGTTATAGATTATTAACTAATAATTAATTAAGTGATGAACAAATTAACTAATAAATTTACCTATTGTAACTTTGAAAAGAATGATGTGCGTATATGTAAAAATAATGTAACTTTTAAATTGATGGTCCTTAGGGAGCTACGGCTCTAGGATCAAATAAAAATTATTTATCTATCTATCTATCTATCGTTAAACATAAAGTAATAATTATTGGTAATATTAAATATTTATTGATGTTATTACTTTTATATAATTGATACAAATCTAGTGTATAAGTCAAGTAAACTATACATTTGTGATCAAGTGAACAATCATTTTAGTTATCACGACTAGAAGATTATATTTATAATGTCCATAACTTTTATTCTGTTCTAATTTTGTATTTAATTTAACTAGTAATATTAAAGTTATTGAATGAAAACAAAATAGACTTGTTGTCTGATATTATATTTTTTACTTTCAATATAATATCATTAATAAAGTTATTATATCGAGTCATTCAAGCACAATGAAAGATTCCAAAAATGTTGACCACCCAAAGAAGTACTTGGTACTCGGTCGTATAGCAGGAGAGTATTGGTGTCAGAATTGCTCTCAAGTTAGAATATAATACTTCTGAAATAAGTTTCTTACCAGGGACACTACAAATGGTAGGCGCAATCTAGTGGCGAGCACCGAACTACACCCGTTGCTGTTGGCTAGCATAGTGACCTGCCTTTTCTAATAGTAAATTTATAGTAGGTCCAAATATATATATATAATAATTTCGAACAAATATATATATTTATTCTAAATGAATATATTTTTTTGTGTCTAAGTAATATTTATTAGAGTTAATATAATGAAACTTTGCTTTAATATTTGGGTTTGTTGGCGTTATTAAATAATTTAGTTGTCTATCAAATAAATATTTTCTTAACTTTACCAAATGATTTTATTATCTTAGAGAGAGAAATATTAATGTCAACCAAATTGAGTCTATTAAATCATTTGTTAAAAATGACAAAATAGATTATGTTGACGTAATAAAATTAAGTTGTCCCAAATAAATTTTAGTTTAACAGAATTTAACAAAACCGATTTAATTGTCCGAAGAGAAATTTTTCCTCACTGTATTGTTAGTTAGCAGATTGTAGTTCAAGTTAATAACAAATAAAAATATATGCAATCTTATTCAGAATTCCAGTATTAACAAGTGCAACATTTCTGTTGCTTCTTATCAAGAAATATGTAATCAGAAACCGAGCATTTGATTATACATATTAAGATTTTTCCACCCCCCCCCCCCCTTAAGATAAATGTATCCTGAAAGCAGAATTAATAAAATAACTATAGAAAAAATAATAAAGCGGACTGTAGGCGAGTAAAAAATTTACGGTATTCTCGGTGGTAAAAAAAGGGATAAAATTTATCAGGTGTGATCAGGCGGATGCACGGAGCATCTAAGTGTTGGTAGCACTCCCAGCAGGATTGTATGCCCGTAGGTGATCTTTCTCGCCTCGTTTGATCCTCACGATGTCCGGAAGGATTTCAGCTCCACCGGGTGATCGTAAACACGATCATGAAAACACAAGTGTCTTTAACTCTACCGTATTTTTATACCGTCTTTATAAATGTATACAAAATATATATAAAGTGTGTAAATATAAGCAACCGAAGTCAAGTAAATCTGGCCATAAAGACAACAGAAGCAGTGTGTGGCATATCCATGTTAGTTTCTGGTTCTGCTACACCCGAAATCCGGAGGCAGCCCTAAGATTTTTTGTTTTTTATTTTTCTACTGAGTGAACCAGAGGCTAAATTTACATTTAACGCGTTTAGTTTTTGAGTTTAGGGTCTAGATGTATCGAAAAGGATGTTGCTGACCCTAGTGTAGTGTAGTAAAGTAAAGTTGAGACTAGAAACAGGTTTTTTGGTTTTACTTATATGTATATTCTCTTTCTTGTTTTGCCACTCATACTCATCATCAGATACCCGGCCCCCAAGTACTTTAAAAATTTTTTTATTTATTTATTTTTGTTCTTTTGTGTACAGTCGAGTGGATATAGGATATGGGGAAGGATGCGTCTATAGAGATAGGCGAGAGCTGTTCGAAAAGATAAAATGGATGGAATAATAAGAAGCTCGAGGGGTCTCCTTGATACGTCCTTGATGGATACCCGTGTTTTTTATGGCTGTCTAACGCATCTAAATCATTTCAAATACATTGTGGTCCATATTATACTCTGTCCGTTCTATTCTATTCCCTCAAAGTTATGACTTAGTCTTATATTAATTTATATTACGTCGCGTCGACTGGCTAAGAAAAGGGACAGGTAGCGCTTTGGAGTTGAGTTGTAATTGTGACCCTACAGTAAAGACTGGCTTTCAGCTTAATTTTAGATAACATCCGATATACATTAGTCGTTGAAGTTTATTGGGTTTTAAATATAAATTTTTAAAAAATAGTTTTTTTTTTTACTGTAGAATAGACTTTTTTATTTTTGGATTAGCGCTGATGGCCTCTATTGTTCAAAATTTTGTGGTGTCAGGGATTTTATCGTAAATTAAGATATTTTGTATAAAAAAATATATCGCTTTTTAATTTCATCAATTAATTATACGTTAAATTAGTGAACATGAATACAGGTCACTACGTCATAATTTTTTTCCCCTCAATCGGCAGTTACTGGGACTAAAGGCTTCCCTTCTTAAGTGGACGGTAGTGGGGAGCCTGAAATCCCAAGGAAAATTCCCTCGACGTCTCTAGACCGGGCTCAGGTCGGCTAGCCGACTGTACATTACTTTTTAATTTCATAGATGAGTCATCCGTTAAATTGCCGAGCATGAATATCGATATTATGGGTGAGAAAAATTTTCTATTGGGGATATTGTTGATTTGAAATTTTTCAAAGGGCGGTAATTTATTTTAATTCAATTTTTTTTTTCTATCGACCCTTCCGCTACATATTTTCAATTATTTTCATACCATACTAGTCTACAGAACCTGTCAAAAATTTTTTTCCATCACAAAAGCTTAAGAAAAGTATTTCGAAGATTTAAAAATTGAAAAAAAAATTTTGGATAATTATTACTGTTTACTAGTATTTAATTTGATTCCATGTAACTTCATTCTACGTAACAGTAACAGGGCAATAAATTATTACTGATAAACAAATGATTAGTTATTATTATTAAGCTTCTGGAATTAAACGGGTTCGGTGCGTTTTGATCCCCGGACAAAATACCACTGACTAAATATCCCCGATAAAATATCCCCAGACAAAATATCCCCACGACACAATATCCCTAAGACAAAATATCTCTGGACAAAATATCTTTGTATAAAATATTTTAGAGCTAAAAAACGAACATTTTTCCACAGGGGAAATTTGTATTTTCACAAGTATATTTTGTCCGAGTATATTTTGTCTGGGGATCAAAACGCGCGATACCATTAAACGTCACCAAAAATTTTTGGCCGGCTATAGAAAAATTTCGGTAATTAAAATAATTATTTGGAGTCTCGTTTGGCGGACGTCACGTTTTTCTCTTTGACCGAGCGGAAAGAAACTAGCCTTATTGCCTCATACATACAGAAAAAAAGGATTTCTTGGAGCAAGAAATATTCTGCATCATAAATTGAAGACAAAAATTTTCTTAGGATCAGGAAAAATTTAACCGCAAGAAATTTTTTTCCACCTCAATAAACTTTTTACCGGCAACGAAAAAATTTTTATTTTCAATTGAAAATGGAAAAAATTTCTTGGGTCAAGTGAAAATATTTCACGCCAAAAAATTATTTTATTCTGCCTCTCTAAACCTGAAATAGTGAATTATCACTAATTCACAGTGTATATTCACTATTTGCCACAGCTAAAAGTCGGCCACTTGGAATTAGTGCATATGGGGCATACACGCCAAATCGACCATTTTTGAACCCAACCCCATTAGATTTGGCTGAAAATTTTTTTTCTTTTTCTACCCCATCAAAAACGTTTCTCATAATTTTTTAAAATTTTTTCACCCAACCGAAAGAAAAGTTAGAAATTTAAAAAAAAAATGGCTTTTTTTATTTTAAATAGCTATAACTTTTTCAAAATTCGACTGATTGGGACGTTTCATTTTTCAAAATTTTTGTTTTTAAATGTACTTTTTGAAAAAAAATACAAAAAAATTATTGCAACATATCTTCATTGTTTTTTTGTAGATTTTTAGAAAAAATCAAAAATTTTTCGACGTTTACCATTTTTGATTTTTTTTTTTCTATATGAAACTTGGACATTTTCAGCAGATCCTCAAATTTTTTCAGAGTGATGTTTTTTCAATTAAAATTTTTTTTTCCAATTGAAAAAAAAAATTTTTTACAACTAGCCTTATTTCTCATAACACCATGCTTAAAATTTTTGAAAGTGCTCAGAAAACTTTCAAATTGGGAAAAAAAAAATAAAAACAATAAATTTAGATGGTAATCCTCGAAATAATTTGAAATTTGTTCGAAAAATTGGAGGACCTTCTAAATAATTGTTTTGTATTTTTTTCTGAAAACTACATTTAAAAACGAAGAAAAAAAAAAAAAAAAGTTTTCGTTTGGTCCATTTTTGGACAGATGCTGTCAATTAAAAAAAAATTGTTTTAACCATAAAACAATGAATGTAGAAGGAATTGTTTTGAATTGCCAGCATCTGTCCAAAAATGGACCCAACAAAAACTTTTTTTTTTTTTCATTTTCTTCGTTGTTAAATGTAGTTTTCAGAAAAAAATACAAAACGATTATTCAGAAGGTCTTTCTATTTTTAAACTTGATTTTTCGAACAAAATTCAAATTATTTCGAAGATTACCTTCTAAATTTATTGTTTTTTTTTTTTTTTCCAAATTTAATGTTCTCTGAGCCCTCTCAAAAATTTTAAGCATGGTGTTATAAGAAATTAGGCTAGTTGTAAAAAATTTTTTTTTTCAATTGGAAAAAAAAAATTTTAATCGAAAAAACATCACTGAAAAAATTTGAGGATCTGCAGAAAATGTCAAAGTTTCATATAAAAAAAAAAAATCAATAATAAAAAATGGGAAACATTGAAAAATTGTTTCTTTTTTCCAAAAATCTACAAAAAAACAATAAAGATAGGTTGCAATAATTTTTTTTTCAAAAAGTACATCTAAAAACAAAAATTTAAAGAAAAAAACCCGGGAAAAAATGTTTTTATAAAATTTTATAAAATAATATAAAATTTTATACAATTTTATAAAATTTTGTAAGATTTTATAAGATTTTACAGCAAAATTTCATAAAAATTTATACCATTTTATAAAATTTCATAATATTTTATAAAATTTTATAATATTTTATAAAATTTTATAAAATCTTATAAAATTTTATAAAGTAAGATCTGAGTAAGGAACGTGATAAATAAATGTCATTGTATAAAATTGTATGACATTTTATAAAATTGTCTCAAATATGATAAAATTTCATAAAGTTTTACACAATTGTATAAAATTATATAAAATTTTATACAATTTTATGAGACTGTACAGCGAAATTTTATAGAATTTCATATAATTTTATCAAATTTCATAGAATTTTATCAAATTTAATATGGCAAGATCTTAAAAGAGAAGTAATAATTAGATCAAATTTTCTATAATTGTACGAAATTTGATAAGATTCTATAAAATTTTATAAAGTTTTATACAATTTCATAAAATTATATAAATTTTTATGCAATCTTATACAATTTTATAAAGTAAGATCTTAATGAGGGAAGTAATAACTAAATGAGATTTGATATAATTGTATGAAATATTATAAAATTCTATAATATTTTATAAAACTTTAGAGAATTTGATGTCACTATTGCATCTAGTGTGGGGAAGCATTCTGTAAGATTTGATAAAATTTCACACAATTTTATAAAGTTTATTACAAATTATTATAAAAATTGTTAAAAATTCAAAGTAAATAGACAAAATTTTCAATAGCCATAAAAAAAAAAATTTCATTTTTGTGGGCAGCATATGGTGATAAACAAATATGAAAATTATATAATAAAAAATATAATTGATTTCCTAAATACATGCAGGGTACCCCCAAAAAAATGTAGTAAAAAAAAAAAAATTATGAATATTAAATAAAATTGATTTTATTAAAATTTTCTGTAAGTTATTTACACTAAGAAAAATAGTATTTTACACAATTATTGGATGCAAAGGAAGATAAAAAAGTGTTTAATAGTTTTTATCATAATACAAAAGTCTTTAACATTTTTCGACCGGCACTCGATTCTTGAAAAAGTTAAACAAAAAAAATTCAAAATGATGCACAACTATATTTACAAAAGTAATTTTAGGATGGTTATAATAGATTTTAAGAAAAAACTGTTTTTTATAAAATTTTAGAAGTACCTCGTTGTGCCTACCCCCGCCACCTCTTTCTCTTACATATTTGTATATATATTACATAATGTGATAATTTTGAATTTAATGTTTTTAAACTTTTATTTTGTCAACTATCAATTAAAATTAATGCCTTACTACTCAAGGAAAAGTTCAAAGCTCTCGCCATTAATTCAAAAATATAAATCATTAAAAATCAATAAATTTAATTAATTTTAAAATTTTATGTCCTAAACAGTCGATAGTTGAATTATTCAAATCTTTTTTTTATATATAATTATAAATTAATGCTATGAAATATGGCTGATAAGAATTAATGAGTAATCATAAATACAGCCACGAATTTTTCTCAGCTACAAGTGACCAATAGACAAGCAGAGCAGACGACGATTCTTCAATCATATAAGTTAAGCAGCATCGAGGTTGGATATTAGTTGGATGGGTGACCCATGCGGGTTATTTATGAAATTTTACAAAATTTTTTTAATTTTTAGAAATTTTTAGAAAACTTAATAAAATTTTATAAAACTTTATAAAATTTGATTAAATTTTACCAGGCCATTTTCAGTATAAAATTTTATAAAATTTGAAATGTTAGTACTAAAATTTTGTAAAATTTTATAAAAAAATTTTTTCCCGGGAAACTTCCCAATCAGTCGAATTTTGAAAAAGTTATAGCTATTTAAAATGAAAAAGCCATTTTTTTTTAAATTTATAACTTTTTTTTGGTTGGGTGAAAAAATTTTAAAATATCATGAGAAACATGTTTGATGCGGTAGAAAAAGAGAAAAAATTTTCAGCCAAATCTGAAGGGGTCGGGTTCAAAAGTGTTCGATTTGGCGTGGAATGCCCCATATACACTCATTTACTCAGTGAAATGATTCACTTATAAAAACATTGAAATTCACTGTAGTTATTAGTAGTAAATAGTTCTAATGATAGTTACTTATTAAAAAGTAATGTTTTAAATCTACTGTGTAAAAAGTAAAATTTTCACTATTTATATATAAAATTCACTTTTTTCCAGTGAATTATTTGATCACTGGGAAAAACTGTGAAAATGTAACTATTTCAAGTTTATAGAAAGTACAGTAGTACATTGCCTTAACATTTTACCTGGTAATGACACCTAGAATTTCAAAAAATAATTTTAAAAGAATAATTGGAAACTCTTTGTTGAAATAAGTGCTAAATTTAGATATGAGAAATTCTCCGAATTATGTCTCATTACTCTTGCCATATAAATTGATAATAAAATCCGTCTGCTGATCCCTATCGTAATTCAACAAGGAAATAAATATAAGCTTCTTATTTGTACTTCCGAAATTATCCATAGTAGCAACAAAGAACTGAAAGAAAAAGTGCAAACAATAAATTGTCTAGTCCCACGTGTTCAAAATTCTCCCATAAATATTTCAGACCACGTGATTTCGTTAATTTGGTCACTTGGATTTTATATTTTACTCATTAGTTAGCTGATGCACAACACCCGGACTGCATACAAGTAAAGTGTAATCGACCAATTTTTAAATTATTTTTTTTACTATTTTAACAAATCAAAGATAATAAATAACGTTAAATAATTATTAATTTTTGACTATAAATTGTGTGTAAGAAGTGCTGGTATACTTTTATATCCAAAAGGGTTAAAATAATAAATATTTTAATAGAAGAGTTTAAAATCATCAGTGTAAGCTCGCGTGTTATCAATCATGTTTTGGCGTAACGGTATTGGGCAATATCTGCAAAACCAGACGTTTGCATCAATGGCGTATTCAACGCTTTTGCATGCGGTTGAATATCGTCAGGAAGCATTAATACGACTTTTGCTGGTAGCCAGAACGCCGGTTAATTTGCCAGGTCTCGAACCTCATGACACCCCACTGCACTTGGCAGTCAGCTCAGGCTACTTGAGAATAACGAAAACGCTGTTAAAATATAATGCCGACGTTTTTATTTGCAATCAAAAAAATGTTTGCCCACTTGAAATTGCGATAAGAATGCAGAATCGGAAAATAGTTGAGTTGTTTCTTGATCATATGCGAGATTTCGATTGTTTGACAAGCGTCAATTTCGTCAAATTAATCATCAGCGTTATGTGGCAAAAGGATGTTGAAGATGGTCTTATCTCTTGGCTGACTAAGCCCCCACCGCAGGTAATCATTAAAGACTGTCCGGGCATAGTAAAAGTACTGCACGGTGCGGTCTTTAACAACTATCCTAAAATGATCCAAGTACTGTTAGACAATGGGGTTAACATAAACGGAGTCGATGAGTCAAAGACTTATTATGACCAAAAAACGGCATTAGCTATTGCGTGCAGGGAGTCTACGACCCATCCGTTAGTTAAATATTTGCTAGAAAAAGGAGCTAAGGTAAATGTTGAAGGTGTAATCGACACTGCATTACACTCAGCTTGTATGTCCGAGAATTTGGATGTCGTCAAATTAATTGTCAACAGTGGCGCTGATCTATATGTGGAAAACAGTGAAGGTCTTAGCCCAATTTCTCTGGCTATAAAACGTAAACAAACTTCGATTACGGCATTTTTGTTGAAAATGGGAAAGTACAATATTTCTCATGGTGATTTAGAAAGTGCTATTTTCATGGCTGTTAACGTGGGCGACGTCGAATTCATCGAAGAAATTTTTGGGCGATTGAAAAAATTGAGTTTCCAAGAGCGATTACAATATGGAATAAATGCTGAGGTTTTGAAGAAGATATTTTGTTGTGATACTTACTACCATTCGGGTAGATATACTGACAAATGTATTGAATCAATGGTCAAAAATGGATTTGATATAAATTTGGAAAATGCATCTGGAATAACCCCGCTATTTTCGGCTATGATGATTGGTTATGATGGAGTAGTTATTAAGCTGCTTCAATATGGTTCCGATGTTAATCAGAAGTGTAATTTCGGCAGGACACCGTTTAATTACTTCCAGCAATCGATTAAATCCCGGAAAAGATTTAGAAAAATTGCTATCGACCATGAACCTCATCAAGTGCGCCCAAAACGTGATCAGAGAGTTGTTGACATTTTTACCCAACATGTTATCAAGATGAAGATGTTGGGGCTTGAGGTGGACCAAGTCGATTACGACAATGCTATTGAACTTGGTAACGAACCGTTGGTCAAAATGCAAAGATACGAAAAAGAAGTTGAAAATTTGAAAAAAACTGTTATTTGTGATGGCATTACTTTTTATGATATCGCGTCAGCTAACTTGAACAAGATGATAAGGTTTTTGGATAATGATGTCATTTATAAAACCCTCAAGACTGGAAAATACAAATTTAAATTCCGACTCTTTGGGAGTATTATAAGTAATTCTTATCACCGAGGACTATACAAAAAATCACTGTTGGATCAAGCGTGTGATCTTGGAATTTTTGATCATATTTTTGAACTTCCTTATGATTGTGTGAGAAAAATAATTGAATATTTAACCAACATTGATTTAGTAATTCTGATCTATAAGCATCAATGGCATAAAAACGATAAGATTTTAAATAAAAAGAGAACTAACGATTGTACTGAATATAATAAATTTTTTCATTGTAACAAAAAAATGAAAGTATAATTTTACTTTCGATAAAACGATTTATGATTGCATCGTAATAATAAATAATTTATTCATGCATTTATTTACTTATTACTTTACTTATTATACCTATTCATTTAAAGACTTAATTATTTTGTTACAAGTTTACGCTCAATTATTATTATTATTTTTGTATTTTTAAAAAGTGTTCGAAGTTAATGCAAATTAACTGATTAATGAAAAGTTAATGCTAAAAAATGAAGTCAAGATTATCGAGATTGAGAACAAAGACGGAGTACGTCCGTATATTATACGAGTAATTAAGACTGGAAATAATCGAATTGCAAAGATTCTTCTGCCATATTACTCTCTCAGTGGTCCTTATCCTCTGAATTATATTCTACGTACAGTTATGCTAGAAAAAAATCTTGAGCTGCTAAAATATTTATTAATGCATTATGAGCTTGAGATAAATACTTCAACAAAGACGAGATCTTATTTTTCTGTGCTTCGCCCGCATGTAAAAACTTTATATGTGAAAACATATATGATAGAATATATGAATATTATAATGTGATATATTGTACAATATATAAAATAATATTTATATTTTTGCCGTATTAATATATGATAATATATTGAAAAAAAATATATTGCTAGAATATATTATCAATATATTTATCAATATATGACTTTTTATGTATGTTTTACATATATATTTTAATATATCTTTTTTATATTGATATATTATATTGAAAGTAGTATATTAATTAATATATAGTATTTTTTATATTTTTTATATATGTTTTCCAATATATTGCAAAATATATGGTTTCTAATATATTGTAAAATATATGGCACTTTTTTTACATTTCTTAGGTTATTGCCAGTAAATATAAGGTCAATGAAAAAAAGGAGGAAAAATAATAAATTTGACTTTTTTTTGTGGAATTGTGTAGAAATTGGAAAAGTATATTGAAAAAATAAAATTTTCAATATATTGCGAAAAATATAAGTTTTGATATACTGGAAAAATATAATTCCAATATACCGCGAACCATATATTTAATCATATAAATTCTTTCATGTATAATCAATTATATAGAGACCATATACCACTAATTATATGAGTCAAAATATATGGATATATATATCAAGTTTATTATATTATACTTATAAATTATATATACTATAGTATATATCCATACATGATAAGAATATATTGAGCATTATATGAGATAATATACACTAATGCAAAAAATTAAAGGAGCAGAAAAATTTTATAAATTTTTTAGTGATTTTTGGAAGGCTGTAAATTGGTGAAAAAAAATCGTATCGAAAATTTAAAAAAAGCATTTTATAGCTTGAAATCTCTAGTTTAGGTGTATTTTTTTCAAAATTTTTGTTCTTTGATTTTTTTTGACATTTTTTGGAAACTTTATTTTTTTTGTCATTTCCTTGCATTTGCTGAGTTACCAACGCAAAAATTTGAGAAAAGTCGAAAAAAAAAATTTTTTCATTTTGATTATGATTACACAATTAAAGGAACAAAACTTGCTCCTTTAATTGTTTAGCTAAACTTTGATCGATGATTCCCAAAAAACGGTTCGATAGATCAATTTAAAAATTTACAGGGGTCTTGGGGGTACATTAAGCTAAAAAAGTCCCTGGCAACATTATTTTTTTTATTGATATTTGCAGAGTAGCGGTTGATTTACTAAAAAACCAAAAAAAGTCATTTTTTTGTACTTTCTTCTAATGGATGTTAAAAATAAAAAATTTTTTTTTTTTCAAAAAATGATGACAGGGTCTTGTAGGGAATTTATTCAAGTTTTCAACGCCGCCCTTCAACTTTCTGTGCGATCATTGGTACCTGAAATATCGAAGATCAAAGCCAAAAGGATCATTTTCTGTTTGAAGGCTGATATCTCTGCGACAAATCGTCCTACGAGGTTAAAAAAAAAACTAAATTGAAGCTGAATAAATTTGCTAAACGATGTATGCATTTGTTTAGTTGAAAGAATTTTTCCGCGGTCCGTGGGCTCTTCGGAAAAAAAAAAAAAATTTAGAAATTTTTTGGCTCGCGGTATTTCTCATGTTTGCGCAATAATCGGAGCTTTTGAAAAATTTTGAAAAAAATACACCTAAACTAGAGATTTCAAGCTATAAAATGCTTTTTTTAAATTTTCGATACGATTTTTTTTCACCAAGTTACAACCTTCCAAAAATCACTAAAAAATTTACAAAATTTTTCTGCTCCTTTAATTTTTTGCATTAGTGTATATAGAAAAATACAAAAAATTATATACAAGTAAATATATTATGATAAATATATAATCCAATATATGTAAAAAACATATATTTTTCAATATAGATATTTTTGCCGCTATATATTTATCAGATATTCACCATATATTTTTTTATATACTTTTAACAATATATAGCTTTTCCATGCGGGATCGTATTGCGATTGAATCTGATATTAATGAAACGGTAACTGAATTTCTTACACAGAAAAAAAAGTTATCTTGAGTCAAGAAAATATTTTTGAAGATAAACGTTTTCGGGAACCAAGTCAAGATTTTCTTGAGCCAAGAGAATTTGTCTTGGTTAAAAAAAATTCGTCTTGGTCGGAGAAGATTTCTACTTTATCTGAGAAAATTTAGGTCTCCAAAAAAATTTTCTTGAATCAAGAATATTTACCTTCAGTCAAGAATTTCTTTTGTTCTGTGTATGGATGATGGTATTGATGTCAACCCAGAAGATCTAACACATAAACTGCCGATTGAATACAATGGACGACAATCGCATAGAGTTATACCAATAATTAAACGACATATTGTAAAATTAATTGCTTGTAATTATCACGTCTGTGTTAAAAATTTAAAAGCTGTGAGTGGTAAAGAGCTTGATAACTTTCGTGAACCAGTGCAAGGAAGAAGTAAAACTTCTGAAAAATTCTACATTTCTTAATACAAACTTTAATTTGTATAGTATACTACACAAATCTCTACACAAGCTAGCATTGGGAATAACGAATGTCGAAACACATGACATTTGTAACAGGAAAAATTTGAATTTTCCGCGTTCAGATTACCATGATTGCCTATTATGCGCGCCGTCGATAAAAACTATAACTACCCCAGGGTTATCCGGAGTAGAGTGCGACTTGTCGTCGGGAGTGGTAATTGCAGGGGCTTGTCCGTCAGTCCCCCCCCCTAGTCGTAAGTAGGAGTTTCCAGATTTCCGGAAGTTGCCGAATTTTAACGAGTGGGTGCACAATGATAAGTGTCGGTGAAAAATCGAGACCGGAACACAACCGGACAGATCTCCGAACCCTATCCAAAAATTCTCATAAAATCCATTCAACTGCGACAAAAATTGCATAGAAACCAATACAGTCTATAGGATTCTATGCGGTTTTTGTCGCAGTTGAGTGGATTCTATGGGAATTTTTGGATAGGGAAAGATCTAGACGCTCAACAAAACCTCAGGTAATTAATTAATTATTTACTTGGATTCTGTAATTGCGGAACCAAGCGATATAAATTAAATATTACAGATACCAGGCTCTTAGCCGGTATCTTTTATAACAATTAACTAATTATTCTGGAAAAGCAGGTGAAGGAGAGTACGAGACAAAATTTGATACTTTGAGAGACGAGAGGAAACCAAGACTACGACGGACGAGTTAAGAGGAGACAAGGAACTACGAGACAGAGATTACGCAACAGGAAAAAAACATCAGAATTGAATCAATTGTCCTAGGCCCAAGCCAGAATGTTAATTTAATTCAATAAAAATACTTAGTCGTTCGTCGGGTAATCCGCGTCTAGGCCCGTAATAAATTAATTAGTTATAAATGTGTTAAAATTAATTTAAGCCAGACGTTGTCTAACCGGATCCAGGCCCTTTAGCTGGATCCAGGGCGTCGTAGATAATTTCAGGCCATTACCGGAATTATTGCGTCGTAGAAATTTCTGGGCCCATTGTGCGAGCACACGCCAGAAATTTCGTGGTCCCGTCCGCGTTAAATTAAATAAAATTGATTAAAATTAATAAATAAAATTAAGTACAATAATCAAGTTAATCGATATAAACAAATTGAACTTTAGGAGAACCGATAATAAATGAAAGATCGATTCAACCGACGCGAAAAGTCTGAAATAAAATTTAATTAATTAATAAATAAAGTTATTAAATAATGTTAATTAATAAATTACCGTAATAAAAATAATAATAATAAAAGAGATATTGCGTCAAGTGTCTGAACAGAACAGAAAAGAATCAAGGAAAATCCAAAGTAGTCAGTAACGCATACTTTGAAGAATCGAGTGAGAATCGGGTAAACGCAGTATCGAGATCTCTAACGGAAAATTTATTGTGGATACAGATAATGACAAAAATGGAAATTAATAAAAGTAATCGAATAAAAGAGATCGAAATTCGAATTTTTTATTTCAAATTTTTTTCTTTCTCATGGCAGCAATAGTTTATATTTATGAAATCATGCACCGTAAAAAATATTGTGTAAAATCAATACAGTTTGTGTGTTAAAAACGGTTGACACGAAATTTGTGTTGAAATTTCGACACAATCTTTGTGTAACCTCTTTTTAACACAAAGATTACGTTAAAATATCGCCACAAGAGGGCGCAAAGAATTCTACAGTAACACACAAAATGTGTTAATAAAGAGTGTATAACACATTTTTTATGTTTCAAAATAAAGTGACACAATCTTTGTGTTAGTTTAACACACTACAATTTTTAACACAAACCGTTTTCGACACAAATACACAATATTTTTTACTGTGTGACTACGCTGAAAATTTAAGCCTAAAATTTGAATATTTAAACCTCGTTCAAGAATTTTGAATGTTTCCGAGTGCTGTCTTTTGGACGTTTTCGAGCGACCCTTAAATATTAAAAATAAAGCTTATCGATTTTTTCACCATCAATTTGCATCATAATGAATGAAAATATAACCCGAGAAATAGAAATAATAAGTTATTTACATACTTGTTTATTTTTTAATTCAATTTTTAGGTTTTTTCGCTCATTCAAAACTTACCAAATTTTATTGTTTGGGACTGGCCTGTATATTTATGGTAATGCAAAAGTTATATTTTAGTGAAATGATAATAATTAAGTTATAAAAAAATACAAAAACTAACTCAAAGTATTAATTACATATTATCAATCAATATTCAAAATTCTTGACACCGTTGAAATATTCAAATTTTTGCCTGAAGTTTTCAGCATAGTCATGATTTTACAAATATAAACGATTGCTGCCACGAGAAAGAAAAAATTTAGAAATAAAAAATCCGAATTTCGATCATTTTTGATATTTTCAAAATTCGTGAGCGACCTCTTGAAAATTTTTTATCGAGCTGATTTTTGGAGAGGCTTCTTAAAATATTGTAGGCCACCAAATTTTCATAAGAGACTCGAAAAAAAAAATAGTCGGTTTTTTTGGGTCACCCTAATAAAGTATATAAGTTATAAGGTTTATAAGGTATAAGGTTTATAAGGTATAAGGTTTATAAGGTATAAGGTTAAAAGGTTAAATAAAAGATTTCTCAAAGGTAATTGTCGTAAATAAATAAAGGTATAAATTGTTAAATTAAAAAGTGGATTGAATTTATCATAAATTATCCTTCCTCTCCTCTCTCTTACAATTAATTAATTTACACCGACCCTGATGATCTAAGATCCGGCTCTGGGAGGCCGTTATCACTTCCAGTGGCGCCCTTGATAAAGGACGACCAGAGTAGCAGCATAGCCCTGTTATACATTTTTAAACTCAAATCTAACATAAAATTTCCTCTATATAGAGGAATGATTTTTAATCGTTTAGAAAAAGCAATACAAAAAAAAAGTTAATAATTAACGCTGAAAGTTTTTTTTTTAAATATCTTTAGGAGAGAACTTCCGCAGGTTTTTAAAAGGAACATTTCCTCATACTTAAGTGACACAGATTTGGCCAAATTATGTGAAGAAAAATAAAATTTATATTGTATAATTTCTAAAATCTATAATTGTAATCTTTAAAAATGAGAAGTATATAAATTATAATTAGAAAAAATTATTTTTTCAAAGATGACAAAAAATACATTTAAAATGCGTGTCATAATTACTTAATTCTAAATCTTGCCTTCTAATAACCCAACCTTTCACTAGAAACAATTACTAATTCGTTAATAATATACAACTTCATTAAGGATACAAAAGTTCAAATTTACGAGTGAAGAAAGTGAACAAAAGATTTATTTAGTCTAAACTGAGATACTGTTGCGTTCTCAGCTCGAACTATTCATTTCAGAAAGGTTCTACACTCAGAAAATTAAGTAATTGTGTTTATTATGCTTATTGCACGACTCATGAGGCGAAGCATCAGAGTGTGCTTTACAGTCGAAAAATTTTTTTCGCCTCACTTCGGCAACTATTTCAATTATTATACCCTTGTTAGTCCACGGAATTAAGATATTTTGCATACTATTTTGAAGAAAATTTAATGGAGATTAATTCCATACTTTTCAAAAATTTATTTAGTTCAATAAAAACGGAAAAAACATCAAAATAGTATAAAAAAATTTCCTGTACGTCAACTCTGAAACCCGTATAAATTGTAACTTGCGAAAAAATCCAGTAATTGAATCAAATTTAAAAAAAAAAAATTCTTCGCAAGAATTGTAGGTCTCCTATTGCGAATGGCTCAGAATAGATTAGAAGACTATTATTTTTACGAACTTAACAGTAAAATGAAAATAACTAGAAAACAATGCAGAATTTCAAAAAATTTTATTAAAAATAATTTGTAGGGAATAAAATTGTCTACAAAAAAGAGCTTATAATATTTTTTGATAAGTCTGATAATTTTTCTGGAAAAGTAAAAAGATCTGGAAATTTACTATAACTTGACTTCCAGCTCCAATAACTTTCGAATGGATGGATTTATCAAAAAATGATAAGAGATCTCTTTCGTAGAGCGTTAAATTCTCCACAAGAATATGTTATGGACTGATTTATATGAGATGCGAATGCCAAGCTAGAAAAATAAAAAAATAAAAAATTTTTTTTTCCCATGTTATTTAAATGGGAAATAGAAAATTACGATCCGCGACCTGTAAATCTTCAAATTAAGAACTCTTACTTTGACGAGGTCCTTATTTTGGCATTCTCGGGAAGAATTTTTTGGCCATTTGAAGAAATAACAAAAGTCGATTTTTTTGAAACACCCTAATATCTATAGTATAGATAAATAAGAAATAATGTATAATGAGGTCCTATAAATGGCAATTACCATATTGTAAGAGCACGAGGTCAAGAGCACATGGCTGTGTTAAAGGTTAACCTTAAATAATATTTTAAAAAAAATAATTGATGTAAATTCACGTTATGGTTTGTATTATTATTGTTTTAAAGTCAATTTAAATAAGACAGTGTCATAACTAAATATCAATCATAATATCACTCCGGTTTTTTATCAGAATATTATGCGTCCAAATTTCGTAGCGTATCAATGTCATAAAAAAAAAAAATTAATTTAAATCTACGGTGGAAAAAGTCGAATTTATCGTTATATATTCAAATATAAATGTTCTATGGCTAAAATTCGTATGGTGATAAATGTATTATTTTTTTATGATATTAAAATATTGCGATATTTGAGCTAGTAATAATTTATTATACAATATTTGTGATGAGTGCCCTCGCAGATTTGAATCACGGTGGAAACACGGTGGGTTTGTTCCACTTTACCACTGTGATTACGCGGTGTATCCACCATGATTCCACGATGGCTTTACCACCGTGTATACACGGTGTTTCCACTGTAATTACACGGTGGATACACCGTGAAACCACGGTGGTGAAATAGCACAAATCCACCGTGGAATCACGGTGGGTACCCCGCGTAATCACAGTGGAAACACCGTGTATACACAGTGGTCAAGCCACCGTAGAATCACGGTGGATACACCGCGTAATCACAGTGGATACACGGTGTTTACACTTCCACGGTGTTTCCACCGTGATTCAAATCTGCGAGGGTGTGAATGTAGCAGACATCAGACAAATTTGAATTGTTAATAAATCGTGTAAATAAGTAGTAAAATAAAACTTTAAAAAAAATGCGCATTTAAAAAATTTTGAAATCAATAAGTCCATTTTTTTCACGCTTATATATTTTTGTATGTGATATTTGGACATGTAATTAAGATGGTGTAGCGACTAAATATCACATAAAAAAATATCAAATCAGAAAATATGATTGCGTCTAATTATTATGTGTCAGAATATAATGCGTTCAAATTTATTAGCATATCAATATCATAGGAACAAAAATATCCTTTATATTGAAAGTGAAAAAAACCAAATTTATCGTTTTAAATTTAAATATAAATTTACCATCACTAGTATATTATATGGTGATCAATATATTATTTTTTCGTGATATTAAAATGTTGCGATATTTGAGCAAGGGATAATTTGGACGGGCGATAAATTTGTATAGTTCGACATATAAAATTATGACTGATATTTAGATAGCGACCAATAAGGTCTAAATTTATTTTTATAAAAATGTATATCGAGAAGCAATTTTAAGTCTAACTTTTACATATTTGTTTTCAGATATATTAATTTCATTGAAATTTGTTAATTTTTAAATTTGAATAATTTTGTGAATTGTCAGTATGCCCGAAAAAAGTTTACGATTTGCCGTTATATGTCTCGGTAACATGAACAGAAGCATGGAAGCCCATAAACGTCTGAAGAAAAAAGGTTTTGATGTTAAATCTTACGGAGTCTGCGATCAGATAGGAATGTTGTGTCACATCGAAGGAAAAGTGAATGTTTACTCATTCGGGATGAAGTACAGTTGCATTTACAACGATATGGTTAAAAAGAATAAAGACTATTATGAGAAAATAGGCTTACTGGGCATGTTGCAAAGGAATATGAAAATAAAATTTGGACCAGAGCGATTCCAATCGACGGAAGAACGATTCGATGTCCTTATTACCTGCGACGAGAGAGCTTATTTTCGAGTTAAAGACTTTATGGAAGCAAAAAATGGAGATTCTTCTTCTAGTAAGCAGCCAGTTTACTTGATCAACGTTGATATCAAAGATGGAATTGCAAGTGCTGCCACTGGTTCCCTTCTTATTTGTGAATTAGCCACGATGATAGCCGGCTGTGAAAATTTGGATGACAATTTTGATGATTTAGTTGCTAGATTTGAGACTGATGTGTACAAGAAACCCATACTAAGATCTGTATTATTTAATTGAGATGACTTTTTTGTAATTATAAGTATACAATAAGTTTGATAATTTATTTTTTTTTAGACTATTTCAGATGAGCTGTAAATTTCCCTGATAGCAAATTTTTTTTCAAAAATCTGCTGTTCAACATTCACGGTTAAATTATCGTCAAATTCATGTTGTCAAAATTTTGACTAATGAACCATAAGTTGACGTAATTCTACACAGAAAAAACAAATATCGTGAGTTAAGAAAATATTTTTGAAGACAAACGTTTTCGGGAACCAAGTCAAGATTTTCTTGAGCCAAGAGAATTCGTCTTGGTTGGAAAAGATTTCTACTTTATCTGAGAAAATTTAGGTCTCCAAAAAAATTTTCTTGAATCAAGAATATTTACCTTCAGTCGAGAATTTTTTTTTTGTGTGTACAGCCCTTATTAGAGTGCAAGTTTACAGCAATTTTTACCGAAAATTGCAAGAAAAATTTTGACAAGTAAAAGTTACTTCCAAATTGACGTCAAGTTTGGGCCGTAGATTTCCGTCGACTTGCGATCAAAGCTATCAGGGATTTCGATATTTTATTTTAGCGTCGTTTTTATTATTGTTAATATATTTGTAACAAAATTATGTCATGTGGTTTTTTAAATTATAAATTGATGTTAATAAATTTTTTTTTAACCATAAAATTATCTTGAGTATGAAAATAATTATTTTAAAAAATTTATTTTCAAATATAGAATAACTTTCAGAATGTTTAAAGGTGGGAAGTTCTGACCAAATTTCCGCATTTTATGTTTCTAATGACATCACTCGAATGTCATACATTTTTTTTTCAGAAACTATAAAAGTTGCCGTAACAACAGTCGATTAATAAATTAAATGAAAAGTAAAATTCAAAAATATGATCCTGAAGTTAGAAAATAATTAAAAGTTTTTGGATTTTTTTTTAAAAATAAATTACAAAAATTAAAAACAAAATAAAAATGTACACTTATAGAAAATGAAAAAAAACTACATGTTCATTTTCTTGAAATTTTTTTTTTTTATAATTTATCGTTTCTAAAACAAATTCAAAAACTATTCGAAGTTGGCTAACTTTAGTATGATTTCAAAAATTTGCTCATTTAGCCTAGCCTCGAATTCAAACATACAGTGACAGGTTATGACATCTGGAGTAAAAATTTCGAACCATAACCCGAGTATCCAGCATCCAGTGGGATGTAAAATTTACAGTCCGTCACTGATGACGCTGATACGCCATTGTCTATTGCAACGTGGATATCTATTTTACATAAATTTAATTAAACAAAGGCAATTACATAACGTATTGTCACACCGATAATTTATTGGCGTGTGAAGTGATTAATTTATCACTTATCTAATTAATTTCAATTACTAAATAACCGTCAGGATTTACGAGTTAGATATATTTCAGTCGTTTAACCTCGAACTCAACGCATGCTTTTTCGTCCATTGTAACTACGTAAGTATTCTACATCTTTCTTGGCATCCACATGTTCAAAATCACAAAAAACTTTTTGCAGACATCCAAAAATGGCCGCGGCGGAGGGAAAACCATCAAACAAAGAGGAAATGGATAAATTGTACTGGTCCCTTGTGATGGCACTCCGAAACGGGAATCGAGAACTGGCTCATTCGCTACTGAAAGAAGGCGCTCCGGTCAACAACGACCGCCGGGAACCCTACCCTTCTCCGCTTTACTACGCGATAATTTCAGGCAACATTGAAATGGTAAGAATGCTGTTAGAAAGAAAAGCTGATATTTACTTTATAAATAAATATGGCGATCAACCATTTAATGCAGCGCTGAAACAAAATACTGTACCGATTCTTAAACTTTTTGGAGAGTTTGCCGTTAATTGTACATATATAACAAGTAAAGATTTTATACGGCTGCTTCATTTCATGATGAAAAAAAAAACTATGCGAAGCTGCGCTGAAAATTTAATGGCAAATCGTCCGGCTCATATTGATTTCGATCAGGTTCCCTTTATTGAGAAAACTTTCCACGAAGCTTGCGTCTACGGGTACTTGAGTTTCGTCAGAATATTTTTGGACAGTGGCGTCAATATCAATGCAGTGGGAAAATTCAAAAGTACTAAGGAATGGAGAACTGCTTTAGGTCTTGCATGTGAGTATGGCCATCATGGAATAGTCGAATTTCTGCTGGACAGAGGAGCTGAGCTAGACGTTGAATGCACGGGCATTCCCTTACAATTGGCCTGTGAGTCAGGCAATAAAGACATAGTAGAACTGCTGGTCCAAAAAGGCGTTGATGTCAACATAAAAGATGCCAATGGACGGGCGGCTGTCGACATCGCAGCTGAAAATTCTCACGTGGATGTTGTGGTCTATCTGTTGAAATTCGAAAATCTCGAGCTAAAGTTCGACCAGATTAAGTCGATAATCGTCGACTTTACGGAAGACAATAAACCGATAATAATAGAAAGCATTTTCTCGTTTCTAGAAAAATTGAGCTGGGAAAATTGTTTGAAGAACGGAATAGACAGTAGCGTAATTGAAAATTTAATGAAGCTGCCGTTAATTTACAAAGCCACTGGTTTCGGTCACGTCGACTGTATATCGACTTTGGTTAAATTTGGGTTCGATATAAATCACAAAAATGGTGAAGGCAAAACTCCACTGCATCGGGCTTCTGCAAATTGCGATCATAAGCTTATACTCAGGCTCCTGCAATATGGCGGAGATATTTCTGTAACTTGCGACCAGGGTAAAACGCCATTTGATTACGTGGTTAAGAAAAAACCAGAGGGAACTATGAACCGTAGAATATTTTACAGACTTGTCCAAGACAACGAGTCTCGTCTTATTAAATATGATATCAATATTGTCAATACTTTTGCGCAATATTTCATCAAAATGAAGTTATTGAAGCTCGATGTCAATGAAAATAACTATAGAGACGCTGTAGAAAATTCTACGACTCCATTTAAAAAGATGAAGAAATATGAGCAAGAAGTTGAAAGAATGAAAAATAAGTTTATAAGTAATATGAGTTTTTACGACATCGCCAGAGCTCAGCCAAATCAAATGATCTTGTACTTAGAACGTGATGGTGTTTTTGAGACACTCAAGTCTGAAAAGTACATGTCTGAGTTTCCCGAGTACGCTGATGTTATCAAGGGTAACTTTGAAAGAGTTTATGTAAAAAGGGAGTTGTTGGATGAAGCTGACAAGTTGGCGATTTTTGACGACATTCGGGCACTTCCTTATTATTGCATGAAGGAAATTATTAAACATTTCAGCAATGTTGATTTGCAAGTGTTAATTTACAGACACAAGTGGTGCAGAAATTGTAAGCATGAAAAAGCTGTTGATGTTGTTAACAGTTTTAAAAATTATGCTACGGCACATCGCCACAAGAGATTGAAACGATAGTTTATATATTTTATGTAAGTCAAGTTCTGCATTTTTTTAGCACATCTGTGACAATATTAAAGATTTTAAACTCGTAATGCTCGATACCATTAATATCATAAAATATTTTGATAACATTTTAGTGTTTTTTTAATTAAGAATTTCTGTTTTTTATAATTTAATTTTCTTTTTATTAAATATAAGAAAAAGGGGCAAAATGGGCCTCTGAGAAAAAAATTATAGTGAGTTTTTTTTCTAGTTCTAGTTCTAAGTTATTACAGAAAAAAAGGATTTCTTGGCGTAAGAAAAATTCTCAGGAAATGAAAACTAAAATTTTCTCAGGGCAAATAAAAATTTTCTCGGGGTGAGTAAAACTTTTTTGCGCCAAGAAATCTTTTTTTTTCCTGTGAATATTTTAAGTTTTGAAAAAAATTTGAAGGTATGGATCAAAAAATATCAATGTTGGGAAAAATGAACCGGTTTAAAAAAAATGTAATTTTTAATTGACAAATATTTTATGTTTATTTATAAATATTATACGCCTACACGAGTCAACTAGGGAATTGAAACTCGAATTAACAATTTGATTACCATACTAGCAAATTATTTTTTTTATTTTAATCATAGTCAAAAATATTAATTTATTTAGTATAAATATTAAATGAGTAATATATATTATATATCTTAAAATGTATTGAGATAAATACAGTTGAAATTAATAAAAAAAAAAAAAAAAGAAAGTTTGTCAGCTATCTCGTCAATCATGTCAATGCGTTTAATCGGTATCGGTTATAAAAGTGCCTCGCCTACGTGCCGTGTCAATAAGATTTTACGATATCGGAATTAAACACTTCATTGGATATTTAAGATGACGACGATGATGATGATTTTGAATGATATTTTTTATTTGGTACTGAAGTTATGATCACGATAAAAATGATAATCGCTTTATGATGAAAGCGAGTATGAGCTGCCTCGAGATTATTTATCTTTACCAACCCAGAAAAGCGGTCAGAATTTTAAAAAATCACCAAACAAACAAGTCCCTAAATGACAAAAATTATCAGGGAACCAGGAATTTATCTTTTAAAAATGTGATAAGAAATCTTTGCATAAAAATCACTTAATAAATGTTTGGAGAAAAAAAAAAAAACATTTTTTTTTGTTGACTCAGTCCGATGTCAAGGCTCATATCTTATTTTTTATTTTTTTTTCTTTATCTGGCATTTTTATACTTTTCCTTTTTCTTCCAATTCTTTAAGAGTCGTAAAAGGACCTCCAAAGGATTTACCAGGTCACTTTTAATGGCAATACATAGTGACATTTCGTACGAAACACAACGGGAGATGAGTGGGATATATGTTTTTTTTTTTTAGTCTACTTAAAGTTTGACGCAGGTTTATAACTATATATATATATATATATATGAGTTATTCATGTACTGAAATTATTTTGCTTATTAATTTTCAGCCGTAAATTTGTGAAAGTCTGTAATTTTTTAATTTTTGAAAAAGTTCGAAAAACAGAGATTTGATAAATTTCCCAGGGTATAACTTCAAGTTGAGCGATTATTCTGATTATGGTACATTAACATGGTTATAGTGATTATTTTTTTTCTAAAATATAGTTATTTGAAAAAAAAATTTGTCATAGTTTTTACTTTTAAGCCTAATTTTGATAATTTTCAAAATTACTATTTGGTCATAAAGTATTGACCTTAATTTTAAAACATGAATAACTTGTGTTTAAAAAAATCGTATTAGAACATGAAACACATAGATCGTTAGATTAAAGTCTCTTCTACTCCTATCCAAAATTTCATGAACCTAAAAAATTTTTTACCCGAGATATAACCAATTGAATATAAGCTTTTCTATTTTTCACGCAGGTGATTATGAGCAGTTAACCCTTAAAGCTTACCATAATGATCTATTGTCATCATTTTTGTTAAAAACGTCTAAGCCATAAAAGTTTGGTTTCTATACCCGCGAGACTCAGAATTTTTAATTTTTTTTTGTTTGTTTACTATAGGCGCCGATAGCAAAAATACAAATTCCTCAAACTATTTGCTAAATTTTCTGACCATAGTTCTTACACTGGACAACACAACGAAATAGTTTCCCAGGTATATTTCAGTGACTACGCCGATGGGCTACGTATCACTCACGAAAGGTTGTTAAGCCTATGACTGTCATAAACTCCTGGGTGAAAACTAAAAAAGCTTATAATTCAAAAGAATCGCGATCAGTATCAGTAATCGTTCACGTTAAATACTCAATATCACTTTCTGCGCAGATACAAATTTGAATCTAATTCGTATCTTAATTAGATCTCAAGATAGTCCGTGACGATAAATTATAAATTATAGCAATAATTTATAAGAAATAAAATCTTTTTTTTTGTGAACTCTATTCGGAAAGGATCCACTATACAAAAAAAAATCAGCGTAGCAACAGAACATTTATTTACCAAGTTATAAACAATCAAAGTTGGTGCTTGAATTTATACCCCTCAAAAACCACGTTTTTCAACCTTCAATTGCTTATATTTCGGGTAAAAAATTTTTCAGGTTCATGAAATTTTGGATATGAGTAGAAGAGACTTTAATCTAACGATCTATATGTTTCGCGTTCTAATGCGATTTTTTTAAACACAAGTTATTCATGTTTTAAATTTAGGGTCAATACTTTATGACCAGATAGTAGGTAAAAATTTTGAAGCTAACACAGAAGTCATTTGAATATCTCTTATTTTTAAAGTCCAGTACTCTTATTTATTTTTGTACTTGCAGTTTTTAATTACAAACTCTACCTACAGGAAAAAAAAATTTTTCAAATTTATCGGATGTTTATTTTTTGGCCAAATCAAAAATTTATTAATTTGACGAGAATGATACTTATGAATTTGTATGACTCAGCGAATTAGTTACAAACATAATAATAGCTTTTGCGCTTGAGGTGTGCAAAAAAATGATCAATACGATTGCCGCCATATTGTCGTCTACTTAAACTCAAGTTTAAAAATTGCTAAGATTGGCTCGATGACCTGTAACACAAAGCTTTTACATGGGTCATTTCTCTTAGTGGGTTTTCCAAAACTACATTTGTCGATGTTGATATTTCTATCCACACACTGTACGCAACATCAGATACTAAAGTCTTGAGCACTTTACCAAATTGCTTTTGGAATCAAATTATCTTACAATATAAATACTTTTAGTCACTAATTATTTTTCCATCGCTCTCGAGGACACTAGGTCATTACTTAAAGTTTTAGTAACTATTTTAAAACGATACACAACTCTATCAATAATTTTTTTATTTTTTATGGATGTAATATTCCCTAAGGGTGAAAATTTATTTAAGCTTTTCAAAGTTTTAATCGGTTTACTAGATTTCAAGGTTCAAGTTTTTGGTAGATAAAAAATTTAACTGTTAATATTTTATAGGGACAAGTTTATTTCAGATACTCGAGGGTTCAGAAAAAGGTCAAAAACTTAAATGTTTTATTGAGTACTTGCAAGTTTGTAAATTCAATTGTAAAAAAAAAAAAATTTTACTATGAATTATATAAAATCATATGTTTATTAACTTGGTAAAATATATAAACGGTTTGAAATGTATAAATAATATTCTTAGGTCCTTGAAAATTTAAAATTAAGTTGATTCATATCCATTTAAATAATAATTATAAATGCAATCAAAGTTACAAGTCTAATTCACGCCTCCATAAGTTTAAGTAGCTTCGATTTACGCCTTTGTAAGTGAGTTGATTCATTTAAAGCTTTTACAATGATTATGTTCTAAAAACTCTAATGTAGGTTTTCAATGCTCACTTAGGTTCCAAGAATGCCTTAGATTTTTACTCGGGTGTAGTAAAAGATTGTATACTGATCGAAGGATTTCTTAGAATTTAGAAATATTTCTCAGTATTGAAGAAATCATTTCTTTGTATTTAACAAATATTTCTTACTATTTAAGAAATAATTTTTTAATAGCTAAGAAATCATTTTTTAAGACGTGATTTCTTAACTATACCCTAGCAGACCTGATTTACCGTAAATTTACGGTAATTTTACCGTAAATCTACTGTAGAATACCGTAAAATTCGAGTAGATTTACCGTAAATTACGGTAAAACCACCGTAAATTACGGCAAACCCACCGTAAATTACGGTAAAACCACCGTAAATTACGGTAAATTCACCGTAATTTACGGTAAATCGCTATTTTACGGTGGATTACCGCAATTTACGGTGGGTTTACCGTAATTTGGGTCCGTTAGGGCGATGTTTAAAAAATGATTTCTTAAACACTAAGAAATCTTTTTAAATGCTAAGAAATCCTTCTATCAGTGTAGTAGCGGGTACTCCAATGTGTAGTAAAAGATACTGCATAAAGAGTACTGACAATTAAATATTGTAGTAAAAACATTGATGATGGTAGTTGGTGTTACTGCACGCGTGGTTGAGGTGACTCCCAAATTAGAGTTTGCATTTCTTTTCTCCAACTTGTAGTAACCGTAAGTACAAATGTTGTTGTATCCCTGTTTAAAAAATCTCATATAATCCAATAGATTCTTATAAATTCCCATAGAGATTTTATAAGAATGAATGAGTTCTATGAGAAGTGCTATAGTTAAGTATACACTGTAAAAAATTTGTTGGACCCGGCGTAGTATAAATGTCTCGGTGTGAAAATTACACCAAATTCGGTGTAAAAATTTAGGCGGTGTGAATTAAAAATTTTTACTCCACAAAACGTGTAAATGTATAATTTATAACATTTTGCGTTAAAAATAATTAATCATAAAAATATTGAAATGTTCAAAATACTACTTAATATCTTAATAAAATTAATTTAGTTATTGATTAAGTAGTTAAAAATATTCAATGATCGTTTGTTGCTCATTAATCGAAATTACAATGAGCAACACGGAATGGTGTAAAAAAAGTAGATTACACCGTGTTACAATTACACGGATGGAAAATTTACACCGAGAGAATTTTACACCGTTATTTCACACTACATGGCCGTGTTAAGTTCTCCAGGTCCATTTTTACACCGAAATTTTTTACAGTGTAGGGCCTTATATACACTGTAAAAAATCACCGAGGTAAGTCCAAGCGGTGTAGGTGTTAAAATCAGCGGTGTTAAATTTCAACACCGAAAGCGTTGTGAAAATAACGCCACCGCCAGTGTAAATATTCTGTACCGGTGTTAAAAAAAATTCCCCGGTGTTAAAATAACGCCGCCACTGGTGTAAATATTCTAGATCGGTGTTAAAATAACGTCACCGCCGGTGTAGATATTCTCTACCGATGTTAAAATATTTTACTTTGTGAATATTTTTATTTACTCGATCACTCTACACGGAAAAAAATTAATCGTGAATGCAACATGATGCAGTCTTGGTAAATAAACATGATGAAATCATGTTGCATCCACATGATTTGTCATGTCTCGGCTACATGATAATCATGTTGCGGTAACATGAGAAAATCATGTGAATGCAACATGATTTGTCATGTTTCGGCTACATGATAATCATGTTGCGGTAACATGAGAAAATCATGTTGCATTCACATGATTTGTCATGTTTCGGCTACATGAAAATCATGTTGCTGCCACATATTGTCATGTAGCCGAAACATGACAAATCATGTTGCACTCACATGATTTTCTCATGTTACCGCAACATGATTATCATGTAGCCGAAACATGACAAATCATGTTGCATTCACATGATTTTCTCATGTTACCGCAACATGATTATCATGTAGCCGAAACATGACAAATCATGTGAATGGAACATGATTTCATCATGTTTATTTACCAAGACTGCATCATGTTGCATTCACGATTAATTTTTTTCCGTGTACTTGTTAATAAATGATATTTTTTATTAATTTTCATAAAGAACTGACATTTTTTGTGTTTTATAATCTTTAAAGTTAATACTCCAAGCGGACGCAGTTTACCCCGTTTTTGCGCCGGTATTTTAACACCACCGAATTACGGCTCCTACACCGGTGTAATTTCATTTTAACATCGGGCGGAGTTAAAATGAGTCCATTTTTAACACCGCTCTTTTTATAGTGTACATAAAGCTATAAGAATCTATCGGATTTTCTAAGCAGGGTAGAAACTAAATTTTTTTTTCCGTGTAGCTATTTAAGTAAAAAATATAGCCCATTGTTATAATAATTGATAATAAGCAAAGAGTATTGCAGATTATTTAAATGTCTGGTATTTATCAAAAAAATATTTTTAGTTATTTCGATATTTAACGAGCTGTTAAAAAAACAGAAATCGACTGATTAAATTAAAAGATAAAGTGTATATTGACACAGTCAAAATTGTACGAATCAATGATTTGCTGAAAAATATTTATAATTAGTTGTCTTTTGTAAAAAAGTAAGCACTGAGTGTTTCTTTAAGGAGATAACGATCAATATATATATACATATATACCCGAGTCATAATAATTCTGAATTGATAACTGATAAGTATTCCTTAAGCTGCATACTGCCACTGTAAGTAAAAACTTTTTAAAGAAAAAATTTATTTGTAATTTATAATTAATTTAATTTTTTAAATTATTAATTTAAAAGAAAAGTCAAGATGCGCTTCGCAATCGTTTGTCTGTTGGCTGCTACAGCTGTCACTGTATCATCTGCATATCCCAGGTATGATTCCCAAAGAAGTCAGCCCTATGGTTTCCGGTTTGAAAATTCTCCATCAGATCAATATCTGAATGCTATAGCAGGAGAAGGAAATGACAACTTTAATAATCAAGTCATAGCAGATAGTACCCAACTTAATGGAATTTCTAATGAAAATTCTGGCAACGTCCGTTATGCGAATTCTCCTATCCATCAACGTGTCCTTGCTAACTCGGGAAAAGGCCAGAACAACCATGGCAATTTGGCCGCAGCAACTGGTAAACAGGATAACAGTATTGTTAACAAAAATCGCCCGGGATATTCCTCTACTGTGGACTTAGAAAATGCTCCTGTATATCAAGATGCCACCGCAGAGGTAGCAAACGGAGACAATTTGGCCATCGCAAATGCTTACCAAGATAATAGAGTAGAAAACGATAATGGACGTATCAGGTCCGTTAATTCTCCTATTTATCAGCATATCGCTGCTAAGGCAGAAGGAACAGACAACGATACTCGACAACGCACGGCCATAGCAAACGCTGATCAAAACAATGCATTAGGAAAGAATAAAAAGCGTCAAAATGGCACAGCTAGAGCATCAGGATATGGAAACTTTAAAAGTACGGCCACAGTAGATAATGTAGACCCTAATAATTAACTTGACGCTTAAATTTTCACTATCGATATTTTTGTTGGTGATGTAAACATTTTTTTAGCAGTTACTCAAACAATAATATTTTGAAAATTTTTAAATGTTAGCTCCTTCAGACATATGTATTCAATTATTTCGAAAATATCCGACCACTTAAAAATCATATCTGATTTTTCTAAAAATCTATAATGAAGTTTCAAAAAATGTCAAAATGATTGTATGTTTGCTAATTGAACTAAAATAAATACTTGCTATCTGTAAAAATATTAATTTATTAAAAAACCAAAAACATCCTAAAGATCTTATTTATTAATTTAAACATCTGACATTTATCAAGAAAATATTTAGTTATTAAGATATTTAACGAGCTGTTAAAAAAACATAAATCGACTGATTAAATTAAAAGACACACTATATGTTAATACAGTTAAATTTGTTGAAACAATGATTTGCTGAAAAGTATTCATAATTAGTTATCTTTTGTACAAAAATAAGCACTGTGTGTTTCTTTAAGGAGATAACGATCTATATATATATCCGACTCACAAAAACCCTGAATTGAAAACTGATAAATATTCCTTGAGCTGAATACTGTCACTGTAAGTAAAAACTATCTTTAAAAAAAAGTACTTTATTAACTTATAACTAATTTATCTTTTATAATTATCAATAAAAGACAATAAATTTGGGATGCGTTTCGCAATTTTTTGTCTGATGGCTGCTACAGCTGTCTCTGTGTCCGGTGTAAATTCTAAAAGATATAGTTTCTACCTCGATCAGTCTCCATCAACTCAAAATACTCATGCTTTGGCAGGACAAGGAGATAACAACGCTCATAATAGGGCCATAGTAAATGACATCCAACTTAATACAATTACTAACGAAGATGGGTCTGGAAATAATGGCCCTTCTGGTGTCTACAATGGAAATACTCCGTTATATCAACGTGTCGTGGCTGATGCAGGACAAGGCAAGAACAATTATGACAATGCCGCCTTAGCACGTGGATACCAAGATAATACGATCAACAACATAAATCGGCCGGAAAATCCCTCTGGTATCGACGTACCAAATTCTCCTACTTATCAAGAAGCCATTGCACGGGTTGCAAACGGAGACAATTTGGCCGTAGCGAATGCTGAACAAAATAATTCATTGTACAACAAAAATAAATCTTACATCAACGCTCCAAATTCTCCTCTCTATCAGAGGGCCACTGCTGAGGCAGAAGGAACAGGCAACGATTCTCGACCACGATTGGCCGTAGCAAATGTTTATCAAAATAATACACAAACGAACGGAAGTGACCGTCGACCTATGTCTCAAAAAGGCACAACTGTAGCAGGAGGATATGGAAACTTCAAAAGTAAAGCCACAGTGAATAATAAACAAGATTAGTAAATTAACAACTTAAATTTTCACTATAGATACTTTTGTCGCTGACATAAGCAAGTTTCTTATCAGTTGCTCAAATGATGATACTCAAAAATTTTCAAATTTTTGTTCCTAAAGACCTGTGGTGTACTTAATTAATTCATGTATATTCAATTTCAAAAATATCCGACTTTTCAAAAAATCTGTAAAGATGCTTCAAAAAATGTCTAATGATTGTATGTTTGCTAATTAAACTAAGATAAATACTTACTATCTGTCAAATTATTAATTCTTTTAAGAAACATCCTAATCATCTTATTTATAGGCTATCTAAGAAACAATATGGCCTATAGCTATAATGATTGGTAATAAGCAAAGAGTACTGCTGATTAATTTAATACCCGGTAATTACCCAAAAATACTTTTAATGTTTTAGATACTTAACGAACTGTTAAAAAAAAAACAAATCAACTGAATAAATTGACTGATACAATGTATATTGACACAGTTGAAATCGTATAAATATAAAATTTACTAAAAAATATTGATAATTAGTCAACTTTTGTAAAAAAATAAGCACTGTTGGTTTCTTTAAGAAAATAAGGATAAAAAAAAATTCATATATATATATATATATATATATATATAACGGGAAAGGGGGGGCAAAAGGAGGTGACCCCAAAATTTTATAAAAAAAAATGTTATTTTTTGAATGTTTTTTAAACATTCCAAAATCACTTTTGTAAATATAATTGAGCATTATTTTGAATATTTTGCTTGTTGAACTTTTTCAAAACTCGAGTGTCAGTCAAAAAAAAAATTACAATGGATATTTTATTTTTCAAATTATTAAAATTACTATAACTCGGAAACTATGGACTTTAGCAACTTGACTCATAGGACTTTTTTCGAAAGGAATAAAATTTTCTATAAAATTCCTACTAACACTTTTAGTGTACTTTCATTGGTTATGTTCTGCAATCCAATAAAGGTCAATTTCATAGGAAAAATGACTTCCGCAACGGACACAAGTGAAACAGCTGAAATTACAGCTAAGTAACTACGGGCACTTTTGAAGAACACCAAATGCCCTACAATTTGTGACCAAAACCGCGTCGATATTATAAAATGCAACTGAGTATTAGAAACTTAAAAAAAAAAGTAATTTAATTTACGTGTATTTTAAATGGGAAATCTTTGAAATCAAATGGAAAGTACTTAAGATTGAAATTGAGAGCTCAAACTTGGCAAGAATTTTTGTTTTAGCATAAAGAATAATATTTTGGTTGATGAGAAACGAAAAACAAATTTTCGCCGGAAACGAAGCACCCTAATATATGGCTTAATTTTCAAACGTCGTAAGTGACAAGAAGCTGATTTTAAAAATATTTGAAAATTTTTATAGCCTTCAATACTTGAAAATTAGCCATCTAGACCTTAAGTGTGGGTTAAGACGTTTGAGAATTATGCCATCAACATGTCAAAAAAATTCGTTTTTTTTCTTTGCTGCCATATCGAAAATAGTTAGTCTTTAATATAAGAAAAATAGTTTCCAAAGCCCAGCTATGTGACTTCAGTACAGAAGCGGCGCACTTGAAAATAAGATTCCCCATGACTTTTGAGTGGAAAAATTTGTTTATTTCAGTTTCATGTGTACTTATAAATTTTTCGCTGACGCACGTGCGTATACGCCTCTACCACGACCTGTGCTGTTATATAGAGACGTTAATTTCCTACAAGTTTTTTTGTTTAAGCACAATAATAGTCATCCTTGTATATTCCTAAATTATTAAATAGGTTATGTATGCATCAATTGTGGCCAATTTTCTCATTTTTCCAATATTTTTAATATCCGTTTTGATTTTTCAATTAATTACAAACAGCAAGGAAATGAAATAAAGAGGCATAGAAAATTTTAATAGTACAGTAGTTTTAAAATAATATAATATTATGGTAATCATTCCTATACTACTATGGTAACGATTACTATGATCGTGCGGTAACCATTGCCATAATATTATATATATATATAGTAAAGAGAGTGTCTTGGCTGACTGAACATCCAGAGAAGAAGATAATTTTTGATTGCCTGTATTATATCCAAAATGCTTCACTTAAATCATGACAGTATACTTCGAGATAATTTTCGAATACTACTGTCTGTTCGAGATCGGGCTGTAAGACATAATGATGTGTTTTTTCAACCTACATGTAGAACTTACGAAAAGTCATTTTTATTAACGACTATCAGAATTTGGAATCAACTATCTTCAGATGTTGTTGTACTAAATACATATCAAGAATTTAGATCTGTCTGTTACGCATTATTCTTTGAAACTGATCATGTATAAGTAGATTTATTATCATTATTATTATTAACGAAAATCTTTGAAATTTTTATTTGTTTAGAGTCTATATAAATTACATATGCACTATTTTTATACTTTTGTATTTGCGGCCTTTAGGGGACATAAGTCTCAGGGCCGATAAAATTATTAAATAAATAAATACCCGATAAAAAACGTTTGGATCCAACCAGATATGGCTGGATCTCGTTATATCTGTTGATATCCAAACACATCCAAATATTTGATCTTGCTAGATATAAGCATATATAATTATATCTGCTCAGATCTAATCATATATAAGCAGATATAGAGATATATTAAGATTGATATCCAAGTAGATATACGCATATCCAAGCATATATAGGGGAGAGTGGGGCAGAGCAGCCCCCCTAAGCCAATTATTACTTTTTGTGGCTTTCAACCATAAGATCACTTTACTTTTGTCCTATTTCGAACAAATTTATGGACATTTTGCCAAAATTCTGAAAAAAAAAATTTTTTTTGTGGGGCAGAGCGGCCCCCCTCCAAACAATGATAAAAAAATTTTTTTTTTCGTTTTTTTGTTTTTTTAAATTGTTTTCATCATTAAGAATGTATTTCTTTCTCTTGACAACTATTTTTGGTTTTATGTTACTCAAAAAAAATTTTTTTAGGTGTAATAAATCGTTCACTCTCGATTACCTTAATTATTAATTGTTATTTAATAAAAAAAAAAAAAACAATTCTATAGTTTTACTTTATTTCAAAAATTTATCAACTAAAAAAAAAATTTTATTTTTATAAATTTTTAATGACCAAATTTGCCTCTTACATAGAGAAACGGCCGAAAAATATGAAAAAATAATTTTTTCGGAAGTTTCGGCTGGTCCATTTTGCCCCAGGTGTTATGCGTAGGGCTAGAAATGTGGAATTATCATAATTTTTTTTTAATTTGACAATAAAAATATGAAAAAATCACTTTTTCAAAGTTTTGGGCTTGTTCATTTTGCCCCAAATGTCATGCGTAGGGGTAAAAATGCGCGAACATATCGGATTTATAGTAATTAGTTGAAAAAAAAAAAAATTTTTTTTTGATCAAAATTTCAGGGGGGCCGCTCTGCCCCACCCTCCCCTAAGTATATCTGCTCAGATCCAACTATATATAAGCAGATATAAAAATTGATATCCATGCAGATATGCTTATATACAAGTATATATAGTTATATCTCACGGAGGCTAGATATCTAGCCTCCGTGTTATATCTGCTCAAATCCAACTATATATAAGCAAATATAAAGATTTATACCCAAGCAGATATAAGTACATATAGTTATATCTGCTCAGACTCAACTGTATGTATGTGGGTATATACCCGAGTCGAAATTTAGAGCCCATTTAGAGCCTTCTAAAGTCGGACCTATTTCGGACTTGGAGGCTCTAAATAGAGTCTGTTTCCATGTTAACTTAGGTCTGATTTTGGTCCCTGAGGTGCTACAAATTTCCGTTTTCGGCACTTGCGGGCTCAATCTAGAACCTGATGAAAATTAAAATTAGGTCTGATTTAGGGCCTGTAAGCCCTGGTTTATTGTAATAATAATAATATTAATTATTATAATATTAATAATAATACTCATATTATTAATATTATTATAGCATTATTAATATTGTGATTAATAATCTATGTTACTCTGGATTTTATTTGCACTTACAATGCTTAAAATAATTTCAATTAAAATTATCAAAATATAGAGCAAATGCTGTTAATAGTTTAATTTTTTATAATAAATTACAAAAAATTATAACTTCAATTAAAAAAATGGATTATTATTAGTACTTATTATAATTAAAATAATATTATTTCTCGTGGTGTGATGCAGTTTTCATTCTAAAATTGTTATTATTAACAATTAAACTATGGTTATATATTTTCAAATTTCAATTGAAAGTTCCCTAATCATCATAAATGCGACTTAAATTTACAGTGACATAATGTAAAAATCTATATATCTCTGAAGAAAATTATCGGTTAAAATTTAGAATTTGAAAAAATAACGTAAAGTATATAGAACAATAAAAATTTTTATTTTTATATAGTGTTAACGCTGCAGCAATTGAAAAATAAACTATTGTTTAAATAGTGATATTTCAGTATTTATTAAAATATGAAAAATTCAAGAACCATATTCTTAAATATTACACGTTCTTGATTCAACTATGCACTTTAGATAATTATTTACTTATACAAATAATTTGTTAATAAATGCAATTTTTTTATTTTTATATGGTAAATAAATTAAACTAAAATTTTCCTTATTAAAAAGGTTTACAATTTAATTAACCACCTGCTTATCTAACTATTGTTATTAATAAATTTCGTTGCAAGTCAAAAATATTATGCTTACAATTAATTTTTAATTTTTTTTATCATCATAAATTATTCAATTATAATGAATCGAAATTTATTACGGGACTAATATTGTCGGACTTGAAGGCTCAAAATCGGACCTCTCAGTGAATGTTAGGACCTCTGGGTTCAAAGTCGGAGCTACAGGACTACAGGGATCTAAATCGGATCTATTTAGGGCTAGAGGGACCTATATGGCTCTAAACTTCGACTCTGGTAGATGCAAAAATAATTCATATCTGAGCAGATATACGTAAATCCAAGAATTTATGACTATATCCAAAAATGTGTGTCTATATGTAGTCATATTAGGTCAGATCCAACACGGGAAAAAATGCTGGAGTAGAATTTACCACACCAAACTAGTAAAAATTTTACTACACTTTGTGGTCGCCGCAATAACAACTGTAGTAACATAAGCCACAGTGTGCGTGATATTTTACTACTATAGGAGTTCTGCTTACTACTGTAATGTGGTAAAACTTTGTACTTTCCACAACTACTCAATGTAGTATAAAATACTTATTTTGTGGTTTTGAGAACCACACAATTTTATATGAATTGGTATCTGTTACTATTTTTGGAGTATACAATACCAGATTACTTGTACAATCTACTCCAATGTGTGGTAAAATGATCGAAAGAAGAAAATAACAGCGCCACCTACAACTTTTTTACTCCATTCTGTGGGTATCCTCAACTTGTGTCAGTGTATTTAATATTATAAATAATTGATTAATTTAATTATAATTAATAATTATAATTATAACTTTACTGATGAGCCCAGCAAGTATATTCGGGGCGAAACCGTTTTAAAATAAAAAGTAATTATTGATGCTAGCACAGGGAGGCTGGCCAAAAATTACAATAAGTAGGATTGGAATGCCATTGAAGATTAAAAATTATAAATAATATTATAAAACATTATAAATAATAATATATATAATTAAAAATATTTATATATATAATTAAAAATCGAGGCGTGCAATTATAATATATATAATTTAAACAAATATATATATATAAAAAATATAATACAAAAAAATTTGTTTTGTATTACCTGTCATTCTTCCTTTTGCTTACCTCACCTACAACTTCTTCTATTAAATTTTATTTCTATGCTCTTATCAGTGAATCGTGATTTTAATGCAATTTTTTAAATCATTGCCTATTGAGTATTTGTTATTTATTAGAATTATAACTTTTAAAACAATGTTTTTTATGTTTTCTATTAATAAAAATTAATACTTAATTATTCTAAGTTTATGCTTATACGAGAATTTATAGATTACAAATATATTTTAAAAATTATCCTTATCAGGTATTGATAAAAAGTAGGCTTTTGAAATTTGAGTCCTTATTATTTTAAGTTATTCATTAATAAATTCATTTTTATATCATTTTAATTTGATATACTGTAAGTCCGAAGAATCTAAGATTAATTTTTATATTTTTATAACGTTTTCAATATCATAAACACTAATGATCGTTAACTAACAGATATTTAATTAATACATTACGAATAAAATATATTCTACTATGTTGTGGAGTAAAATGAACCACAGTGGTTATTTAATGCTAGTTCTTATTACTACTTACTGTAGTAAATGGTACTACAGGTTGTGTACCACAGTGTACTAGTAACTGTTACTAAACGTGTAGTTATCCTATATATTACTAGTCAGTGTAGTAAATGGAACTCCATTTGTAGTAAATTTAACTACACATTTTTTTCCGTGAATAATATTTAAATTGGTGTGTTTATTTATTTAAGTTTTTATTTATTCATTTATTGTATTTAATTTGTTTTATTTAATAAACAAACAAAAATCAAACATTTTCTACTTTTTTTTTCCTATAATGATTTTGATACATATACGTTATTTAAATCATATACTTGATATTGTAATGAATCAATAAAATAAATCAGTTTGATCAGTGTTTCTAAAGTATTCATATATTTTTTTTACTCAAATATCAATTGACTTTTGATATATATGTTATACATAGATTCATCAAAAGCATTAAGAGGTAATAGCAATAAGATCCAAGATGTAAGTAGATATTGTTTTTAGAATGGTCTAAAGTATAATATATTTATACATGCATTCATTAGAATGTAGTGAAACTTCTTTAGATATATGCGCTTAAATCTATGTAGATTTCTTTAAAGATCGACATTGACGCAGATCTGCTTGGATATATGTACTTATATATTCGTGGATATAGTGAGATTTATTTGGATCTCTTTGGACGTTTTGAGATCTGTTTGGATCACTTTGGATATTTTGAGATCTGTTTGGATATACATAGATATAGTGAGATCTCTTTGGATATTGCCAGATCTATTTGGATCCGCTTGGATCGCGCCAAAATTTGGATCCAAGCATATCTGACTGTTTGGATCCAATTATATATGCTTGGATCTAAACATTATTTATCGGGTAGTATTATGTAAACGATTACTATAATGGCATAGGAACTATTCCGATATCGTATAGGAATGAAGCCCATATAGATAATAATGGTTACCATAATTTGTATATACACCATTCCTATAATCCTGAGTCGAAATCTAAGGCACACTTTGAACCTAAATGAGCATTGAAAACCTACATTAGACTTTTTATGACATAATTATTGTAAAAGATTGGAATGAACCAACTTAGACTTACAAAGGCATGAATTAGACATACAAAGACATATATCGTGAAACAAACGAACTCAGAATTTTTTAAATTTACTCTCTTGTAATTTTTTATATAGTGGAAACCTAAACATGCAAACATGCAAATAACCTTCTCAATAAGACAATTTATAGATAAATTGAGAAAAATATAGATAGCCCGAACTGGGAATCGAACCCAGACCAATTCGGTATCGCGCCGAGTGCTTTACCAGTTGAGCTATCCGGCCCTATACTATATTCCGTTCAATTTGATCCATAACTTATTGAGCCACACCGTCCATCGTACGGTAAGACACCTTTTTTATATAGTGGAAACCTAAACATGCAAATAACCTTCTCAATAAGACAATTTATAGATAAATTGAGAAAAGAGTTGGTCCCAGGCTGCTTCTAGGTGTCATTTATCTACTAATAAAATCGCTGGATCGCAGCAATTTTTACCAGCCTTAGAATTTTTTTAAATCGATCCTGTGTTAGTCCCAGGCTGCCTGTGGGACCCAATCTACCCTTGGGTGTCATTAGCCCACTGGACAGATGACTGGATCACTTGCATCAATTCTCCAGTAGTCCGCGAGTTTAACAATTTTACCTTTTTGTAGTATTCCTTGCAAGTCCTTTTTTTTGTTAAGTATAGTTACGTTCGTTTTACGATTTAGGTGAATATAGGTGTAATTCATGCCTTCATAAGTCTCTATGTAAGTTCAATGCAATCCTCTGTGAGTCTAAGTACGTCCTTTTCAAGCTTTTACAATTACCCGACGAAAATAGTACCTTAGATAACTAGTGCCATCGAGTATAATACTCGATGTCGCTAGTTGTCTACGATATTTTATATAATGAATGCTCAAAATTAAAACGTCGTTAAATGCATAACGTCGGCGTCATGCGGTCGCGATTATTTTAACAATTTGTCTTTATAGAAATAAATGTTTTTTTTTTGGTTCAAGTTATTTACTTATAAAAAATTACTCAAGTGCACAGAGAAAAATGTTGGTTCAAAACCTACTAATTTTTATTATGCTGTCGACGAAACTTGAAACAGGAAGGGAAGCATCCAAAAAATTATTATGCTCATACGAAAAATTATTATGCTGTATCATAATACTTACTACGCGCGAGACACTTATCGATAAGATTTAATAAAAATTACTTCCATACATTTTAATAATTGTGATGCGGCATAATAATTTTTTATAAGAGCTTAATAATTTTTTGGATGCTTCCCTTCCTGTTTCAAGTTTCGTCGACAGCATAATAAAAATTAGTAGGTTTTGAACCAACATTTTTCTCCGTGTGCTTATTTATTTAATTATTAAAAATAAAATTACGTACTTATTTATTTAATAGAAATTAAAACAATTTTTTTATATTATTGTTTTATTAATCGATAAACATGAAAACTAACCAAATAAGAAGTCTAATACATGTGTATTATTTAAAATAAAAACTTGAACAAATTTTTTTTAATATAAATCTAATAAGTCTTAAAATTTTAGGTTAATTTATATCCTCCTTTGATTTGATTTTATTAAAATGTAGTATTTATTTTTACTTTTAATTACTTTTTGATAAAATTAGAGTTCAGGTTATAAATTTAAGGTGACACAAATTCATCAGTTAATGACGATCCACAATCGTTAGCCGATAAATTCCATGCGCATGTGTAATCTAGGGAATTTTCTTTGCTAGTGATGCAGCCTTAGGTAAAGGTGAGCTCACCCCGGTAACCTATCTTGAACATTTTGACAACTTGGATTATAGAGTAGGGATATATCACGCCTATTTTCGTCGAATTTCGGAGTAGAAGGGATGCACAAATGCTTTAAGAAAGTTTAAACACTGCATTTGACCAATCAGAAGTGATGAGTGTTTAATGAAAAAGTTTATGAGGCCGAGGTTAGGCATTTAACGGCGTTTATTTTGAGCATGTATTATATAAAAGATTTTATACAACTGTATAAAATTATATATAAATTGGATAGAAAAAATGGCCCGATCCAATTGTATACAATCTGTATAGAAATTGTATACAATTTGTATAGAAATTGTATACAATTTGTATAGAATTCTATATAATTATGTACAATTCTATACAAATTATATAAAGTTCTATATAATTACAATTATATAGAATTGTATATAATTTGTATAGAATTGTATACAATTTCTATACAGATTATATACAATTGGATCGGGCCATTTTTTCTATCCAATTTATGTATAGTCTACCCGGGAAAAACGGATTAGATCTGACCAGATATAATTATATCTGATCAGATCTATTTATATCTGGTTAGATATGGGATTTGAGATATAATCAGATCTAGTTATATTTGATCAAATCTAAACAGATATAACTATATCTGAATTGAAAAATACATCAGACCTGATCAGATCTAGTCATATCTGATCAGATCTAAACAGATATAACTATATCTGGGTTGAAAAATTCATCAGACATGAACAGATCTAGTCATATCTGATCAGATCTAAACAGATATAACTATATCTGGATTGCAAAATACATTAGACATGAAAAGGTCTTATCATATCTGGCCAGATCTAAACAGATATAACTATATCTGGATTGCAAAATACATTAGACATGAAAAGGTCTTATCATATCTGGCCAGATCTAAACAGATATAACTATATCTGGATTGCAAAATACATTAGACATGAAAAGGTCTTATCATATCTGGCCAGATATAACTATGTCTTATTGTTAGGTTATTTATTAGATATAGGCCACTATAACTTATAGAGCAGAAAATATGTAGATTGAGTACTGACTCGAACATTTTGTACCAGTCAAATTTGATGACGTGCAAACAAATTTAGCTTTTATTATTTTTATTAATACGTTTTAAGTTTAGGAAATTTTGTGATTGAGTACTGACTCAACGATCTAGTACTGGGCAAGTTTGTTTACGCATAAAGAATTTTTTTTTATTATTTTTATTTAAACATTCTGAGATTAAAAAGTTTCTAAATTGAGTAGTGACTAAAAGTCTCGCACTGGTCAAATTTGTTGACGCGTAAACAATTTTTTTTACTATCTTTATTCATATGTTTAAGAGAGTGTACCAGGTGATTTTCAAATGAACCGTTTTCACTGGTCAAGACCCAAATTATTAAACAAAATATTTCATTCGATACGTAAACTTATTATTTATCGAATGAAATGTTTCTCGTTCAGAAATTGCAGTTTATATCTAAGAACGGCTAATTTGAAATTTCCATTTGCTAATGTAAGTGCAACAAGGACAGTTCCGTTCATTCACATGCGTGTGAAAAAGAGAGTAGATGGCATATCCTCTTAAAACAGTTATTTGGAACGTAATTATTAAATTTACTTAAATTATTAAATTGAAGCCTAAAAAAATTGCTGACTAATTATTGTCTATTACTACAATACAAATTATATTTTAATATATATGTTAATTTTTATATTGACCTATGATAAATGTGTAAAATTTTTAATGATTGAATTAAATAATTTAAGTAAATTTAATAATAAAGTTATTTATTTAAGTTTAAAATATTTTGAGATTGAGCTATAACTCAAAGATCTCACATTGGTCAAATTTATTGACGTGTAAACAAGTTTAGCTCGTATTACTTTCATTAATACAATTTAAGTTAAGGAATTTTTAATATAAGTGTATGTTTAAAAATGTTATCTCAAGCGTAGAATGAGAATAAAAGACATATCTAATTAACAATAATTATCTTTCCTATTCCATAATAGCATCTGGATTTTATACATAAACATTTAAAATTTATCTAGGATAATAATAAAAAAAATAGCAACTGAAAGATCTAGGTAGAGATCTGTTTGAATACATCTGTTCAGATCTAGTTATATCTGGCCATGTCTTGCCAGATAGAAACAATTTAAAAATCTACCCAGATCTGGTCAGATCTAATAAGATTGTTTTTTAGTTATATCTGGTCAGATCTAATTATATCTGGCTAGATCTCGTCAGATAGAGACAATTTAAAGATCTGACCAGATATGACCAGATCTAATAAGATTAATTTTTCGTTATATCTGGTCAGATCTGAAAAGATCTGAAAAGATTATTTTTTAGTTATATCTGGCCAGATCTTTTTATATATGGCCAGATCTAATCCGTTTTTCCCGGGTATATATAATTGATATATAATTTTATACAATTGTATAAAATCTTTTTTCATCGGGTATTATGTCCTAAAATGTATGATGTAGGTTTTCAATGCTTATTTAGGTAAGTTTTTAAATTTTGATTACTTAAAAATATACACGGAGAGAAATTTATGGTAACCGTTCCTAATACGTTTATGAAATATCATCCCATACCGTTATGGTAATGATTACTTGGAATTATGGGATATAGGCCCATACTTTTTGGGAAAAGTTCCTATAAGTATGGGAATAATTCCCATAATTATGGTAACAGTTCCCATATCGCATGTGAAAGAATTATGGTAATGATTACCATAATATTATGGTAATCGTTCCCAGAATACTATAGTAAACGTTACTATAATATTATGGTAATGGTTACCATATAATATTATAGTAATGATAACTATAATATATGTGGGTGCCGTTCCTATAATCAACATTTCAAAAAAATATATTGTAATATATTGTAATTCTTACCATAAATTTCTCTCCGTGTAGAAAAACAATGTATGTTTTTAATTATTTCAAATATATATTCTTACATACTCATATACTCTAACGTACTCTTGATACACTGAAAAAAAGATTTATTTGAGCCAACTAAGATTTATTTGAGCCAAAGAAATAGTATATTTGGATATGGCCAAATAAATATTTAATTGTGAGAAAGATATAATATATTTGAGTAGTTTAATTGCGTGAAATAAGTGATTTATTTGTGGTAAAGAAATGATCCAATTGCTACAAATAAATAAGGGCTTCAAATGTATGTATAGTATCGCCAAATTTTAGGTTATTTGTCACAAATTTACTATCTTTACCACAAATATATCAATCACTTATCACAAATAAATGATATATTTCCGTCAAATTGTAAAGTTATTTGAATTAACTGTCATATTTTGTTGTTCCAAATATATTATTTGTCATTAAGAAATATTAAAAAAAAGCCAAAAATAAATTGATTTATTTGGGACAAATATTTCTTCTTATCAGTGTAATAACGATAAATTATTTGATAATATTCATTGCGAAATGTTAAAAAAATATGGATTTATATTTTTATTATTTTTAATCGCTTTGAGGAAAGATTCAATTTTATGTACACATTGATTAAATTATTTGAAAATTCTGTTTAAATATAAAAGTATTTTTTTCATAAATCTGTATATAAATGTGTTGATCCAGTTGGAACTACAGTAACGGGTGAATTGCCAAAAAATATAATTCGATGTTTTTCACACAAAAGTAAACAACATATATTTTGGCAATAAGATAAAGACCAATATATATACCCGACGATTTTGAGTGAAAATCATAACGATCCTGATCCGGAAAGCTAAAGTTTCATTAGCTGAAGTTATAACCGTAAGTTCACAAAAAATAAGTATTTATTGAAGCAAAAAATTTTTACTCGCCCCAGAAAAATTATTTTTCATTATAAATTGAACAGAAAAATTTTTCGAGGCAAAAAAATATTTATTGCGACAAGAAATCCTTTTTTTTTTTTTGTAATAATTGTTATTTAAAAATAACTTAATTTTTACTTATAATTAATTTATTTCGTTAATTAACGATCAAGGAAAACGAAATCAACATGCGTTCCGTAATCGTTTGTTTGGTGATTGCTACCGTTGTCTCTTTGTCAGCTGTAAGTGGTGTTCCTAATGCTGATATCGACATCCAAAATACTCCTGCAATTCAATATGGCCAAGAGCAGTCAGGAGATGGAAATTACAACTACAGAAATAGACTTGATGCATACGCTAGGCAAAATAATGATGTCTACAATAAAGGAAGATATGGCATCAATTTCATAGGTAATCCACTGACACAATCGTACTACGAAAGCGCAGGATCTGGATATAGAAACCTAAACAATCAGCTCGCAGCTCATCACGTCCAGAGTAACAGAGTTGTCAACCAAGGACCTGGCGGAATCCGCTATTATAATTCACCTGCTCAGCAATATGCCACCATCAGATCAGGAGTTGGAACTGGCAACATCGGAAATTCAAACAAACAGTACAATATTCAAGACAATACTATCCAGAACACTCCCTAATAACATTTTCTATAGCAACGTGAGCATGTGTTATCAATTGTTCAGATAATGATATTTTGAAAATTTTTATACTTTAAATGTTTTCAAAATTACAGTTTATAAATCCATATATTTTTAATTATTACGAAATTAACTAATTGCCTAAAATCGTAATTTATTTACTCGAAAATCGGTAATTAAGCGACCAAACATTTTAAAATATTTGTACATGCTCAATGAAAATTATACAATAAATAATATACTCCATACAATTTTTTTTAATGCCTAAAATTAACATAAAATCCCGGGTCGAAAAAAAATCTTAATTATGACTTAAAATTTAAGTCAAATTCCTTCAAATGTCAACTAAGTTTATTTTTTTAGTCGGTGTAAAATTTCCATAACATTTGACTTAGATTTGACTTTTTGTGGCTTAAATAGGATCGATTTAAGACAAAATAAGTCACGTTTAAGTCAAAACTGGTTCAGTTTGACTCTATTTCTTTTAGATTTAAGACAAAAAAAGTCACATTCAAGTCAGAATTGCGTCGATTTAAATATATTTTACTTAGATTTAAGTTAAAAAAAGTTTCATTTAAGTCAAAATTGATTCAATTGCAATATATTTTATTTAGATTTAAGACAAAAAAAGTTACATTAAAGTCAGAATAAAACAAAATTAGACAGTTACAACGCAAATTTAAAAAATACATAATTAGTGACATATAATTAATGATAATAATAATTATTAGCGACAGTTATCCTAATAATGTTAATTATAATAATAATAATAAACATTAAAAAATAATACTTCTTATGTAGCATTTAAATACTTGAATGAAAAACGTTTTGGTCTTCTTCATTCTTTTATAAAAATTATTGATAAAATATGCGATTGTCAAAAAATTAGTAATTGTAAGTGCCTTGGCCATCATTTTGCACTAATAACTCTTCTGCAAACAAAACCTTTCAAAGAGCCTGTCAGACTTCTCCAACTATCACACTTGTATGAATTCATTGTAACTGAAAATGTATTTGCGGTTCCTGTCGAAAATTTACTATCGGTATGTTTTTATATTAATACAGGTAATAAAATGTTTATTGCAGAATTGGTTAATCAATATGAAAATGAATGATATGGTAAACAAAAGCTTATTCAAATTCTTCAGGAACAGAATAAAAAAAAATCATTGCAATAAAAATTTTTTTAATAGTAATTTTAATTCAAACAGACATAATTTTTAAAAAATTTGCAATAATTAAAATTGAGTTTTAATTTTAGATTAGTTTAATTAATAAATAAGTATAAAAACAACATTCGATTTGACTTAATTTTTAAGTTAAAATTATGTTAAATGTAGAACTAGATTTCGAATCGATGACCAGTTGTTTTTTTAAGACAAAATAAGTCAAATTTAAGACAATGAAATAATTTAAGCCAAAAAAAGTTAAATTAAAGGAAACTAAACAATTTAAGTCAAAAAAAGTCTAATCTAAGTCAAAAAAGTTAGAAAAAGTCAAGATTAAGTCAATATTAAGTCAAAAAAAGTTGAAATGTGGAATACAGTTGTCGGCATATCGACGACTTCAAAGGAAATTAAGTTAAATCAAGTCAAATTTAAGATTTTTTTTGACCCGGGATATTACGATTAACTTATAATATTTTATATTATCCCAGTTTCCTTGATAATAAACAAATACTCCGTAATAAAAATCTGGGCGTCGGTTGGCCCTGCGGGCCAGCCCTAGAACTTCCCGCTGTTTTCGAGCTCAAGGAGCTCGAAAATATTAGTGTGAATATATTTTTGAGCTCAAAAATCCTATTGAATGCAATTGTTTTTTTATGAGCTTTTCAAGCTCTTACTAATAACGTTCTATGCTAAAGTTTGAAAATTCAAGAATCGAAAATCATTAATGAAGAACGGTTTTTAAATTTCAATTCCCGATTATGTTCAATAAAATAAACGTACACGGAAAAAAAAGAACTGTTGCTGCAACAGGACCCAGGTCCTGTGGCAGCAACAGGAAAGTCCTGTAGTATTCACAAGATCCATCCTGTTGCAGCAACAGGTATATTCCTGTTGCAGCCACAGAAATAGTCTTGAATTCATAATGAGTATAATATATAAATTTAATTATATATATTAATAGGGGAAGGGGGGGGGGGGGGGGCAAAATGGGTCCTTCAAAATTTTTAACATGAAAAGTGTTGGGGGGAGGGGGTAAATTGGGCTGCCTAGACTACGAATATTTATTAGCCAAACGGGTTCCTAAAATTTTTTTAACAGAAATGATTAAAGAATTATGATAAGGGGCAAACTAGGTCACGACTTCAACAGCATTACTAACTAAAAATCAAATTTTTCGAATTAATCGAATAGTAATCCAACAGAATACTTTGAATCAAGTTATTTTGAGGTCCAAATCTTCACTATCAACTCTTTTTTTATACTAAATTCATAGCGAAAAGTTTCAAAACATAAAACAAGCGAAAAACATATATTGAGTTTTGTTGGGGGCCCATTTTACCCAATTATTCAGGATTTTTTAATTTTGATAGACACAGCAAGATAACACCAAAAACTCAGCAGAACGAAAAAAAAAAGTGAAATAAACTGAAAAACTTACATTATAAAAATTTTTTGGGGGACCCATTTTGCCTCAGTGGCCCATTTTGTCTCAGTGGCCCATTTTGCCTCAGTGCCCTATTTTGCCCCACCCCCCTTTCCCCTATTGATATATATAATTAAATTTATATATTATACTCATTATGAATTCAAGACTATTTCTGTGAATGCAACAGAAATATTCCTGTGGTTGCAACAGGAATGTACCTGATGCTGCAACAGTTCATTTTTTTCCGTGTATTGAGGCAGAAATCATTGTCAGTAATTAAAATTAAGGTTTAAATAAGTTGTGACTCATGTCAGAGCAATAATATATAAAATATGGGAGAAAAATATTAAAAACTGTGTTTTATCAATTTTTTTGTTGATAAGATGATTTAAACTAAATAACAAGTTAGATGATATTATATGATAATCAAAAGAGACCATAAAGAGGAAAAGTTTGTATGATTTCAGACACATTTTAGTACGTTATATTATTATTTATCCGAAAAAAAAAACATAAAATGTTATTTTTTTGACTTTTCAACGCCATTAGCTTTTGAACTAATTACCCTAGTAGCAATGGGATTGGGCAAGATTCTTTTGCAAGATACTTGGAGAAACACTTTGTAAAGAATTGGACAACTCTTGACCAAGACACTTAATCAAGATTTTTTATCCAGACTGGCGGCAGACTTGGGCCAGTCTGTGACCAGAATTTGACCAGATTCTTGGCCCAGAGCCTTGACATAGACTTGCGCGAGAAATGCAAAAGACAACGAGCGTGCACCTATTTCCCTCCTTTCCACTTGAATGTGAAAAGAATAGTATTGCAGTGGTTCTCATTTATAGTCTAGTTAACAAGTTTAAAAATGGTATTTTTTTACAATTGCGCATTGAGTTTGTAGTAACGCCTAGAAAAATTGGTTTCCAGAATTTTCTAGCACTTAAAAAATTTCGGAAGTTTTTAATAGATTAGGATGAATAATTAAAATTATAAATAATGGGAATAGAATTCCGGAAGTTGTGACAATTTCATAGAAAATTGCTTCTTCTTTAATAATCGTTTTTTAATTTTACGCTTCCTTTATTCATTTTTGAGTTATTGCTAATAATCAGTCTCTCGTTTTTTCTATTTGATTATGACTTATAAAAATTGCTATTTTTATTTGTAAAACAAAAATGTCTTGTCAAATTTAATGACGAATTCAATAAGCTGTCGCTCGTATTTTCAAAAAAACTAGATTCATTATCTCGGAGAAATCACTTCTCGTCTACAGTATTGTAAATAAAACTAATGTAGAATGAGAACTTCTACTCTATAGGATAGTCCCAAAGTTTAATAATAAATGGCCCCAGATTTCTGGTCATATTCTTGGCAAATTCTGACCACAGTCTGGCTCAAGTCTTGACCAATAATCTTGGTCAAGAATCTGGACCAATTCTTGTACAATTCTTGATCTAAAATCTTTCTTAAGTATCTTGATCCATGCTGGTACAAGGCTTTTACCAAATTGCTACTAGGGTAACCGATTTTGACGTTTGAGGTGGCAATCGGCGCGTTTTATTGAATTCTATGGCTAATAAAAATCTGGAATCGATCCGTTCAGTCGTTTCGAAAATATTTGGAAAAAACCGTTTTTCACCATTTCTTTCTCCCGCGATATCTCGAACGCATTAACCGATTGAGATGGATAAGGCGGCGATCAACACGTTTTATTAAGTTCTAGAGCTGAATAGATTTTGAAGTCGATCGTTCAACTCGTTTCTGAGAAATCACTAAAAAACTAAAAAAAAAAATTTTTTTTTAGTAATTCGCCAATGTTTTCGAGTCTACTTGATCAAATGATCTGAATTTTTCAGGATCTCAAGGAAAATTGATGGCCAACAAGCTCTTTCGATTGCCGCCTTAACCATCCAAATCGATTCATTAGTTAAAAAGTTACAACGAGTTTACCCTGGTTAAAAATACTGATTGAAAAGAATTAAGAAGCGGCCACTCCATGCAAACTGTATATCTATATATACAAACAAAAGAATCGAAATTATTGAAAAGAATTCGTATTTTATCATTTTTAATTCTTTTCAATAAGTATTTTTATCCAGGGTACATACACACACACACACACACACACACAATCGGACATACATACAGACACTCGAACATCATTCTGAATATAGTCAGAATAGCTTCCTAGGACCTCAAAACGTCGACATCTGATGAAAACTCGATTTTCGCAAATCAGGGTGAAAAAAGTAATTTCCCGAATTGTTGAAAATTTACAATTTTCTTAGCGGGAAGTTAAAAAGTAAAAATAAGAAGAGTTATGATTAAAAAAAATCTGAAAAACAGTTGACCCTAAGGATCAACTCAAAAAGGCCCTAGGGGTATAAGCATGGTGAATTTGCCCCCGAAAGGTATCGGCTTGATACTGCGGGGATTTTTAGGTACTAATAAGATATTAAGATCCTGAGAGTTTCAGCTTTTGAAACCAATCGGTCTTCGAGAAAAAGCCAAATATGTAAAAATCAGATAAAATGAATATTCTCAGAGACTATTTTATCGATTGACTTATACTCGGGATATGTTTTGGGGGTCGATAGTAGCTCCTCGGAAAAAAATTGGGAGCTTGATCGGTCGTTAACAACCTTGAAAAAAATGACTTTTTAGTTTTAATTTCGACTTTTCACGATGTTACGGTTCTGGTACAATTATGAAATAATTTTTTTTGGATTCCTCATCCAATTTCCTATAGACTTAAGTGCTTTTAAAATTTTTAAAAAAGGTCCGCCATATAGAAAAAAAAATAAAAACCACTTTTTAAGCAAATATTTACTTTATTTACATGTTTAAAGTGTGAATCATTATTTTTCTAGTTTGTATATGTTCTTGAATGTTATTTGCAAAAATAATCTCTGCATCAGCAGTTAAATTTTGTCATATCATATAATATCAACTAAAATATTATAAACATTATACACATATAAAACAGGAAATAGATTTTAGTTTGTAAATTATAAATACATAACAACAAATGAAAGATATACTTGAGGAAAAAAATGTATAATCATATTTTATCAGTCTTCATCACTATCCTCTTCAATCACAGGTGAAATACTGTCTCTATCAAATAATTTGCTAAGTATTTCAGCAGGCCTTAAAATCTTTGTTAAATATCTCCCGTGTGATAAATAGTAAACAACAGCAGCAACATGAGAGCAACATCCAATTGTTCTCAGACCATTTGCACACTCACAACTATGCCTCAATATGCTTTTTGGACCAATAGCATTTTTTTTATACTCAATAAAACATCTATAAACCTTTCTATTAATGTGTCTGGATTGAACTTGAATTTTGAGTATATTTGACTGTTCTTTCACATATTGAATAGTGAGATTACCTGTTTCATCAAGCATTTCTGCTAAATAGGAAACAGCCTGTTTCAATTGATAGGAACCAGTGAAAAAAATACGCAGATCATTTTCTGTCATTTCTGGAAAGTCTTCAAGAGTGTCACTCGAAGAGCTCGAAAATGTATTCACAACAATGTTTACGAGCTCAAGGAGCTCGAAAACAGCGGGAAGTTTTAGGGCTGGCCCGCAGGGTCAACCGATAGACAGATTTTTTAAAATGTACTTGTGTTATTTTTTTTTCTTTTTAAATCGTGGTTCATGAGTGAGTAGTGTGTTATTTCGTAAGTGATGTCAGTGTTAAGTTTGTGTTAATAATTTGATTGGGCCAACTACGTTCTTGAGTCTAAGTCCAATGAAGTCATCGAAAAGCAGCAAAATGTGAGTTTTTAATTTTTTTATTCAAAAATTATTAATGAAATTCAAAAAATTGAGCAATTATATATGACTTCAAATGATATATCTAAATTAGACTGGGCCAAAAAAATCGATTATTTTTTTTTTTTTTCGATACTGAAAATATTATTCCTGATGACCAAAAAAAATTACTGTGCAAGTTTGAGTCCTTTAATATTGATATTAAGAGGTGTATCGTTACGACTATTAGTTTTTTTGAAAGAAATTTCATTTTTACCCAAAACTCGTAAATCATCTATCTGAAAAATTTGAGCAATGTATATTCTTAAAGGAAATTGAATTCCCTACAAAAAATCTCTCTTAGTAAATTGACGTAAAACGAGCCGTTTCCTTGTAACCGTGCCTTAAACATTGATTAGTTTTTTAAATTCTTTGTTTCTATTTTGGATTTTTTTATGATTACTCCGGAACCGTGCATGATAAACAATTTTAAGGTCCAAATCTGAAAACTAGAAACTTGAGGCTACAATTTGCTTTTTTTAATTTTCTTCTGCGACCATTTTTCACCGAGTTACAGCATGTTGAAAATCACCTAAAAATTTCGGATTTTTTTTCTATCTCTTAATTTTTGTGACCAGTGTATTACACTGTAAAAAATCACCGGGGTAAGTCCAAGCGGTGTAGGTGTTAAAATTGGCGGTGTGATTTACGAGTTTTGGGTAAAAATGAAATTTCTTTCAAAAAAACTAATAGTCGTAACGATACACCTCTTAATATCAATATTAAGGGCTCTAACTTGCGCCATAATTTTTTTTGATCATCAGGAATAATATTTTCACAGTATCGAAAAAAAAACATATAGTCGATTTTTTTGGCCCAGTCTAATATACATATATTCAACTTATCACTTGAAATTATATATTTCATTTACATCAGAAATTTGAAAAAAAAAAAATTTACCGCCAAAAGTAGTTTGAATTTGAATAATAAATAATCCTCTTTAATTATAAGTTCATTTGAAATCAGTGAGAATGTAGCAGACATCAGACAAAATTTTAAATTATAAATGAATAGAGTAAATAATTAAAAACAAAATATTTATAAAAAATGCACTTATTAATTTCAAAATTTGTTAAATACGCATTTTTCTTTAATTTAATTTTATTAATTATTTACTCATTTATTTATAATTTTAACTTTATTTTATGTCTGATATATTCCCACTCATTCGTTTGAATTGAATTTCAAAAAAATGAAAACTCGTTTCCGAATAGTCTTATTAATAAGAGTGCATACTGTTGTCCAGGCAACGACACCAAAGTTAGCCGACATCTAATAATTTTTGTAAAAAATCAAAAATTAAACTGATAATAAGAATTAAAAAAAAGTAAAATTTATAATTTGAAAGTTGAATAGAAATTCATAATTAAAAAAAAAATTAACATTATGCGATACATACATACATACACAAACATATACATGTATAGTATGAGTATGTTTGTATACATATATGTATATAAGGGTGCTTCATTTCGGAGCCAGATTTTTTTTTTTTCAAGTGCATGTGGAAAAAACCATAGTTCAACACAAAAAAAAAATTTTCACGCATGAAAAAAAATTCTATGTCGATTACAGATCTAGCTCATTGAAAAATTCGATTTTCCCATTTAAATAACATGGGAAAAATTTTTAACTTCCCGCTAAGAAAATTGTAAATTTTCAAAAATTCGGGAAGTTATTGGTTTCGGTCCGATTTACGAAAATCGAATTTCCATCAGATGTCGACGTTTTGAGGTCCTAGGAAGCTATTCTGACTAATTTCAAGATGATGTCCGAGTGTATGTATGTATGTACGTACGTATGTACGTACGTACGTACGTATGTAAATACCTGTATCTTTTGAACGGATGAACCGATTTTGAACTTTAAGGTGTCATTCGACGCGGATTGTCAATATCTTGAAGCCGTGAGAAAATTGAGCTTGATCGGTAGGGCTCGTTCAGAGATATTCCAAAAATAAAATTTTTTCAAAAATGTTTTTTTTGGATAACTTTTAATGTGCTCAATGGATTAATTCCAAAATGGACTGGGCTCTAGAGCTTTATAAGCCGCGTCGAATGCCACCTCAACGACTCAATAAATCGAATTCAAAATTTGATCAGCTTCAGAACTTGATTAAACGCGTCGATTGCCACCTCAACCGTCTCAATCGGTTTATTCGTTTGAGAGATATTGTTGGAGAAAAAATGGTGAAAAACGTTTTTTTTTCGAAAACAACAGCATACAAACGTATTTTCGAGCTCGAAGAGCTCGAAAATGTATTCACAATAATGTTTTCGAGGTTCTTGAGCTCGAAAACAGCGGGAAGTTTTGGGGCTGGCCCGCAGGGTCAACTGACAGACCGATTTTTTTTTTTTAGCTTTAAGTATTTTTAACCTCGTTAACAAATCAATAGATCAAATGGACTAATACATATTTTTGTAGGAAATTGAACGCTCTACAAAAAAAGTCTCTTATCATTTTTTGATAAATCCATCTGTTTCAAAGTTATTAAAGCTCGAAGTAAAGTTGAAGATCGTTTTACTTTTCCGGTGAAACTATTAGACTTATCACAAAATGTTATTGAATCTTTTTTGTTGCCAATTTTATTCTCTACAAATCATTATAAGCAAAGTTTTTTCAAATTCCGCATTTTTTTCTAGTTATTTTCATTTTAATTTCAAGCTCTTAAAAAAGTGGTTCTGATCGATTTCAAGAGCTCGACATTGAAATGGAAATAGCTAGAAAACAATGCGGAATTTGAAAAAACTTTACTGATAATAATTTGTAGAGAATAAAATTGTCAACAAAAAAGATACTATAACATTTTGTGATAAGTCTAATAGTTTCACCGGAAAAGTAAAACGATCTCCAACTTTACTTCGAGCTCTAATAACTCCTGAATAGATGGATTTATCGAAAAATGATAAGAGACATTTTTTGAAGAGCGTTCAATTTCCTACAAAAAGATGTATTAGTCTATTTGATCTATTGATTTGTTAATGAGGTTAAAAATACTTAAAGCTAAAAAAAAAATTTTCCCGTGTTATTTAAATGGGAAAATCGAATTTTTCGATGAGCTAGGTCTGTAATCGACATAGATTTTTAGTTCTTGTGCGAAAATTTTTTTTTTGTGTTGAACTATGGTTTTTTCCACATGCACTCGAAAAAAAAAAATCTGGCTCCGAAATGAAGCACCCTAGTGTATATAGTACTATAGAGTAAACATATATTTACGTGTACTATACTATAGATAGTATACTTGTATGGCGGGAGATACTTACAGGGTTACCCACTCTACAAACCAACGTAAAGCCGAAGAACTCAACTCAATATCAAGTTAACTTGTGGATACGAGACTCGAGAGTAGTAAGTTTGAGTTGAGCGTTGTTGTATCCTACTACACCACGAGTTGTCTTACGTTCGATCACGATTTTACGTTCAGTCAGTACCTAACTACGGTACACAACACTACTACATAATATATATACGTAACATTTATATATATATTTAAATCTCGTGCGTTTATTGCTCTCGTGCGTCATTTAAAAACCCGCGGGAAAATATAAACAAACATACCCTTACTCCATTTTTTAACCAGTGAATATACTTATAAATAAATATATAAATATATATATTTATATATACTGGTCAATTAGTTGGTTGATTAGTTTATGAAAAATTTTAGTGGATTGTGGATTTTTAAATTTTTTAATGTGAATTTATAAATATTTGTTTTATTTGTGTGCAGTAGACTCATATGTGTTTACATATATATGTATATATTTTTATATTGTTTATCGATACATAAATATGGAACATATTTTTATTAGATAATCGATCGTCGACCCAATATCGGCATCTATCAAACACGAATACTTGAGTTTGCTGAGTATTTAATTATGTGTATTGTGATTATATTTTTTAAATGAAGGCTCAATCATAATTTATAATAATGTAAGTCTTAATTATTAATTATTAAGTCATTTAATTATTAATTATTGTTATATTTAATTGGAGTTAATTTTCATTTTTTTATTGACGCTCCAATTTCGGTATTTTGAAATTTAACTTGAGGGCTGACATTTTTTATTACGCAGCCAATTATTATAAATTGGTTGCGATTGATACAAATTTTTTATTACATGTCTTATTTTATTGTTATGTTTATTAACGGTAATGTATGCTGTTGAGCAAGAAATTAATCTACATACGTTTTTTATTGATGTTGAATTATTCAATGGCAGTTTTTAAATATTTTCATTTTTATTGTTTCGCGTTTAAAAATATTTAGAAATAAAAATCTTTGCACAGTAGAGAAATAATTAAACATTTTTTTTATCGATCCAAAAATTTTGAGCTGTCACTGTTTTTTTTTTGGTCTTCAAGTGAAAATAATAATTCTGTTGCATTTGCACAGTAATTAGAAAATTTGTTATATGATTTTTTTTTTAAATATCAAATTTTGAAAGCTGTCATATTTGACTTTTTTTACTTAAATGGACACTAAGTAGGTAAAGTTAACCAAAGGCAAGACAATATCAACGTATTGTTTATTTACTTTTGACTCTTTTATGGCTAACGACTTACTTTTAGTAATGATCCCGAAGTAAACTGAAGTCTAATAATTTTTGAATTTTTTTCAAAACGATAAATTTTAAAAACAAAATCGCATCTATATTTTTGTCCATTAAAATAAAAAAATTCAGTTCAGTAAAAAAGAAGTCAAATTTGACGTGTATTTGACTCCAATGACTTAAAGTTACATCGAAAAAAGTCATATTTGACAGGGCTTTGACTCAGATGACTTAAATTGACATCGAAAACGTCAAATTTGATGTGTTTTTGACTCAGTTGATTTAAAGTTACATAAAAAAAAGTCAAATTTTATAGGGCTTTGACTCAATTGACTTAAATTGACATCGAAAAAGTCAAATTTGTCTTGGTTTTGACTCTAATGACTTAAATTTATATAAAAAAAGTCAAATTTGACGGGGGTTTGACTAAATTGACATCGAAAAAGTCAAATTTATCGTGGTTTTGACTCCGATGACTTAAATTCACATAAAAAAAGTCAAATTTGACGGGGGTTTGACTCAATTGACTTAAATTGATATCGAAAGTCAAATTTGACGTGTTTTTAACTCAGTTAACTTGAACTAACATCAAATAAGTTAAATTTGAGGTGATTTTGACTCAATTGACTTAAATTTTTGTCACAAAAGTCAAATTTCAGTCATTTTTTTCCAGATAACGCGATGTATATATAAATATATATCATATTAATGTTATATTATAAAATCTAGTTTCATTTAACATATGACAACAGTCAATGAGAACGGATGTTTATAACACTATCGTATACTTGTTAATAAACATCTCTCGTATACATTAACATTATAACCAATCCATAATAATTAACAAACTACACACACACATATATATTTATATATATGTATATATTTTATAGACATTCTTACTTTCTGATATCTTAAAGGAAATTGAAAGCGTACGTTTAGTCAAGCGTGTCATTCATAGGATTCAAATAAACTTTTTTATCTCCATCATTTATTATAATTATTTATATATATTTTTTTTTTTTTTCAATTTTTATTTATAACCGTATGAATAATCAAAAAGGCGAGAGTTTTAGCGGTTATTTTACAAAAGAGAAGATTCGTCGAAATGCGGCACGAGAGGATAAGAGTCTGTGGATTTTTATTTTACTTTTTTTTTAAACTTTATTATTTTTTATTTAAATGTCTTGTCTCTTTGTCTTTCTCCCATTCTATATCTCGAGTCTTCATTCGTATGGTTTAGTTTAATTTTTTATTTTGTTTTGTTCTGCTTCGTTCGGTCACCACGAAAAGACATGAATTATTTATTATGGCGTGTCCGAAGATCTTCGTCCAGTATTGTACTTGTATTAGTGGTACTAGATATATATATGTATATATATAATATGAAAGAGTTTGAGACTCTCAGAGTTAACCAGCGATCACGATTCTATGATACCCGATCTTCTTTCGCGATTTTTTCTTCTATTCCGTCAACTATTTTTATTTATTTTTTTACTCCATAGTCTGATATATTTATTATGATTATAAATAATTAAATATTTAAAATATATATACACTGTCAAAAATTTCGGAGTAAGCGCAGATTAAATTCGGTGTAAATACGGAGCGAATGACTGTTTATTTTTTTAATACCCTCGGAGTAAAATTAACTCCAAAGGTCACTCTGAAATCACTCTCTGAAAAAAACTTCTTATTTACTCTGTATTATGCGGAGTCAATTTTTTAAACTCCGGAATTCTGGATCGAAATAAAATTCGTATTCACTCCCAATTTTTTTATAGATTTTGCTTTTTTTTATTTCTCACGCTCGTCAACGAACGTTAGTATCCTTGTTGCACATGTGCAGTAAATGGAAATTTTTGTCACGTTTGTCTCTTAAAGAAGAGAACATTTTCGAAAAATGAAAACGTAAATTATTAGAGTATAGAGTAGTTGTTTAAGAGAAAATCTTGGACAAAAATTACTATAGACCTCCTTGAGAAAAAAAAAAAAATTGTTTTGACAGATGGGATTTTTTGAGTTAGTAATCAGGTGTTAATTATTAGTACAGATCGACAAATGGTGATAGTTATAGTAGACTATTATTTTTTATTTTTCCTTTTTTTTTAATGATTTGACGAGTTAGACTGTTAGACGACATGTTTATATATCTTTTATTTAGTCAGTTAGTATACGGGAACTTGAGTATTTACATAAGGTTGACTCAAGTTTCCGTACAATGGCGTAAAATTTATTTCTGTAGAACAAAGTTCAGCTTACAGTTACCGAATTACATGCTAGTTACTTTGCGTACTATTATTTTATTTAAAAAAATGAAAAAAAATTAGTAATTGGATTGTTTGTTTTATTCAACAGGTTGAAATTAATAAATTAGTTGATTTATGACCTCAAACAGCTTATCATGATAACCACACCTGATTCAGCTGAATAACAAATTTAATGATAAAAATATATATATGTATATTACATTAAACATTACGTTATATATATCACGTCACACGTGTGTTATATATATTCACATTAATATAATGTCTACAAGAAGTTGGTCAATTAAACCGTTTAAATATCGTATCATAAAAATACAATTATACCGTTTCATGTAAATAATAATAATAATAATAATAATAATAATAATAATAATAATAATAATAATAATAATAATAATAATAATAATAATAAATAATAATAATAATAAAATGTAAAAAATTAGGCGTTAATATGGATTTCATTTGAATCAAAATTAACTGCGTCACTCAGAGTTCCGGAGTTTAAAAAAAATCACTTCGCATGCAGAGTAAATTAGCAGTTTTTTTTCAGCAAAGTAATGAGGATTTTATTTCAATCCGCGTTTACTCCGCAGTCACTTAGATCCTCTCCAAATTTAATCCGCGTCCACTCCACACTTATTTTTACAATATACTAATAATAATAATATTATTTATTCGACGCCAATGGACTACCTTTACCTTTATATAGAAATCTATAGACTTTTTTTTGGAGAACTAAAAGGTAGATCCTATATATATAAATATATATTTTTTTTTTTCGTTCAATCGTTCTTTTCATAGCCCCCTGGAGTTTATTGTTCACTTTTCAACCCCAAAACATTCTGTAAAAACTATGCACACACACACACACACACACACACACACACACACACACACACACACACACACACACACACACACACACACATATGATTATTTTGCAGAAGCATCGTATTCATGATATATTTCAATACTCCAACAAAACATCTAGTTTCACATAATTTCACATCAATTTCTACATATATTTATATATATATATGTATGTTTTATTTTGCCATACATAAGAATAATAAGAGGCTCGTGCCTATAAATTGCAGCTGCGTTCTTTATTCTATTCCACATCGAGTTTAGAATTTAGCTGTTTCGCTATTTAACTTTAAAAGTTTAAATTTAAGTTGTGTGTTGCCGAGTTGTAAAGACCGATCTTCATAAAATCCATTCTATTATTCGTAATCGGTCGGACTTTAAATTACAATAACGATCTTCTGAGAAAATTGGTGATGATAGAATAGGTCGAACATATTAAGTACTTTATGTACTGTCACGTTTTTGAAAGTACCTTAAATTAACTTTATTTTACATACTTTTTACACTACTTTGTGTGTTTTTTTTTTCTTTACGAGGAATTCTGACGATTTCGTTACTTTCGATTTTTATTTTTAAAATTCAATGATCGGGTGATCTAATCGGCTAAAGAATTTTCAACTTCCGTCTTTTCATTTTTATGCTTTCCATGTATAAGAGGTTTTACATCAACTGGAAAAATGAAATATATATACATATATATCTATATATATGGAAAGTTTAAAAGTATAATATTACATTTGAATAATCTTTTCATTCCCTGCGGTGACAACTGTAATTATTACAATATATATATATATATATATATATATATTTTTTATATTTATGAATACTAGAATAGATTAGTTTAGATATATGGTATTATACTAAATATAATTATTATTTATTATAATTTTCAATGACTAAGATCAGTATCTCAGTTTAACTCTTCACGTTACATGTAAATTAGTAAATTAATATTTTTAAAATGTTAAAGTCATTTGAATGATTGATCTACGGACCAGGTAATTAGAAACTTTATAAAAAAAAGTATTTATCTTAAATTTTTTTAGAGAAAACAGAATCAAAATTATTCAAAAAAAAATTTACATTCAAACTAAATTGGGGGGGATTTCCGTGGTCCATTTTGCCTCATCTTTAAATTTATAAAGAATTAAATAAAATGTCACTGTAATTTTTGCAATAAAAAATAAAAAAATTCAAACTAAAAAAATCAGAATTAAAAAAAAAGTTTACATTTTAAATTGGGGAGGGGGAAGTTCATTTTGCCCCATATACTAAAAAATGACTGATTTCATGTTAAAAAAAAAAAATTAAAATGTCACTTAAATTTTTCAAAATTTTGCGATAAAAAATATGAAATTTCATAATAGAAAAATCCAAATTACAAAAAAAAAATATTAAACTGAAGGGGGAGGGATAATGTTGTCCAGTTTCTCCTATATATTAAAAAATGACAGATTTCATTTTAGAAAAAAAAAAATTAAATAAAATGTCACTGAAATTTTTAAAATTCTGAGATAAAAAATATGAAATTTCGCACTAAAGAAATCCGAATTAAAAAAAAAAATTTTCAAACTGAGGGGGGAGGGATTTTGTAGTCCATTTTGCCCCATATATTAAAAAATGACAGATTTCATTTTAGAAAAAAAAATTAATTCAAATGTCACTGAAATTTTTGAAAACTGTAATAAAAAATACGAAATTACGCGTAGTAAATATCGAGTTTAATTAAAATTCAAACGATCAAAAATAAAAAATTTCCTTACATACTTTGACCTCAATATTAATATGAAGTTATTTATATTTAAATAAAAAATTTTATTGTTATTTAATAAGATAATTTAAAATAACACTTTTGATAAGACGTTTAAGTAAACATATTTTTATACCACACCGCAGATTATATGACAGGGGTGGGCTCTTATTTTAATATATTTATTTAAATGCACACCGCAGCTACAGTCCACAGTTTTATGGTAACATATATGCATATATTTATCATGAGGAATTTCATTGCATTACATTACGACAGATACGCGATTAATTTAACGTTTGAGAGAAACGTGCGTTAATTTATTTTTATTCTTAGCCATTTTGGTTGACGTTTCTTTCACGCTCATAAACTTTGGATCAAGTTATTTTTTAAGACCCCAATATTCCCGTGCACTTTTATTTTATTTATCATTTTTTATTATTATTATTATGCCTGATTGCTGGTTATCAACAAGATTAAAGTAACACCAAATGAATCTCATATATATATTTTATATTATATGATCTCTTTTACATGTACACATAAATTTTTTTGTCTTTTATTTTTTATGGTTTAATATTTTTTATTTCAAATGATCCTTCTTAAAAAGATGAAACCTGTTTTTAGATGCTCACCCACGCCCGGCAGCTTCGTTTTAAAATTTCGAAGGTCGCCTGCCAGGGTCGAAAATGGACCCTAAAAAAAAAAAAATAGTATAAAGTAAAAGAAAAAAAAATAGCGAGGATAATAAAATAATAAAAGCGGGAACACGTGGTCAGCATCTGGGGTTCGAGCACGCGTTTGACACCAGACTATTTTTTGACATGAGTAAATTAAAAGATGAAAAAAAAATTGAAATATATAAATATGTATTTTATTTTAATGTCATTCATTTAATTTAGGCCATTTTTTTGTCTTTTTTCATGAGTCATTTTTCAATTTGGAGTTAAGATAAATTAATGTTGGCAATTACTTGAGCGTTTCACGCGAATCGATTAAATTTAATATTTTGAAATTATTTGTAATTGGCTTCATTCAACTAAATAAATAATTTTACGCATTTGTTTTTTTTTTATAATATTATTTATGCTTTTAATGGATCAAACGATATAAATTAACATATAAGACGTATAACAACAAATTAATAATTTTTCACGGTGAAAAAAATAACGAGTTTCTAATCGCCGCCGGCGGGATTCGATCCTAGAACCCTCGGGTTACGTTTTACAAATTACGATCTATACTCCATTAGTATTCAGTTTGAAATAAAAAGTATTTACTAAAAAAAAATAAAATGAATTCCAGATCTCGAGCTCATTCACTTTTTTACTCTAGTATTTTCCCATACCCCTAGATGACCAACCAAATATTTTTTCTCGCACCTAAATCTGCGACCTAGGCTATAAAACTTCCCCTATCCTCAAAATTATCATAAAAATTTTACGAAACTAATCAACCATCAATAAGAGACAGTGGGACCAAATGGGCCCCTGGAGGCAAAATGGGCTTACATTCGTATTACATATAAGCCCTTTTTTGTAAGGGTCCTATTTTGCCTCACTATCTCCTATTTATGAAAAATAAAAATTAAACCCTGTTCATAATATAAAAATATATTGAAAAAATATTCTAAATATTTTGCATAAAGTGTTTTTATCTTACGACGATCTTATTTTTATTTATATTTATTATCATATTTTTTGACTATACATTTTTTCATATCTTCATGAGGATTACATCGATACGACGTCGGCATTTGTGGCCGCAAGGATCCCGTATAAGGTGATGGCCTACTACCTCGCGACTTTTTTACACATACACACACTTACACACACACACACATATATATATGCGATACTAAGAGCAAAATCACACCATCAGTACAACTCATATATATATATATTATTCGTACCAACTTTATGATAAAACTTGGTGACTTGTCGACATCCTGATATATTTATATATATGAAAAAGACCAACTTACATATATTATATTATATTTATATATATAAATATTTTTAACATCTAGCTTATGATGCACACCATAGTTCGGTTAACCAGTAGATATATATATATATATATACATATGTTTTTTTTTGTTTAATTTTTCTTACGCTGGTCCATTGACTTTTAGCTCTCATTTGTACTCACTTTGGTACTCAACACTTGACTCAAATCAGTTGGGTTAGGTCTTTTATTTAATTTTTTTTTTTCGTGTTATATTATGTCTTTTTATGTTATTTAGCTCTCGAAGAGTATAGTAGTTTCTTAGAGCATCAAACGCCTGTGGCACTATAATAACGAGTAAGTGGGGATTTGTACTTTCTCGTTTAGCCTACGGCAAGGCAACCACTGAATATTATTATACATTTTATTATATACATGTTTTATATATTACACTATTACTATATTTACATATGTGCACTGTGCGTTGGGTTTTTAATAGCGGAATCTTTATTGGTTTATGCATTAACTGCGTTTACTAATGTATAGAGTATTTTTTAATTTTTTGGACCATTAAGTCAGAAAAAATATATATATTGACAAAATTACTTTTCAATTTATTTATTTTTGATCTTTTGGTCGGTTAGTTAATTTATTATGTTACTTGGGAATTAAAGTTATCAATTGTTGAAACTGGATGGATTTAAATAAATTAATATTTATTAGTGATATATTTTTAATATAATGGATTTGTAATTGATATGGTAATATTTGAAATATATTCTGGGAAAAGAAATTAAGCTTTAGAGTGACGGTTATCATTTATGACAAAATTATAAATATATAGATATATAGATTTTTAAATTGAATTAATAAATTAATGGTTCAAAAATTGAAAATTTCCAAAATTTGAATTTATTGATCTAAGAAAAAAAACTTATTTGCATATAGTGTAGAGTCGATTTTTAAAATCGATCGATTTTATGAGAAGTTAATTTTCAAAAAATTTGAATTTTTTTTTTTGAAACAGTGATTTTGATTAAAAATATTGTGTCAAAATAAAAAATATATTTAGAGTCCATTTAGAAATTTTTATATTCTTATGGAACTGAAGAAGAAAAATAAATTTTGTAAAATTAATATTTTAGTTTTTTTGAACTTCTAAAAAAATTAGGGTAAAATTCATGAGAAGCTTAAACTTTGAGCTTTGTATTAAAGTTTTTAGTAGACATGATATTTTGTTAACGTGAAAATCTTGTTTTCTGAGGATTAAGTAAAACGTGAAAGAATTATCGTAGAGATTTAAAAAAAGGAAATTGAAGCTTAAGCGTAAGCTTTATCAAAAATTCAAATACTTTTTATAATATTTATCAAGCAGCCAAAGAAGATCTCCTTGATCCTGCGGTTTTCAAACGACCTTAATTTATATCTTTAATTTTCAACATCATAATTTATACGTCAAGCTTTACTTGAAAACGCTTCTTTATTTACAAAGATATTATGAATTAAATTATAACTATATTACTTTTTCTAGCATAAATTACAGTCTATGACACGAAAAAATATGAAATTAAAGATTTTCAAGTCCCAAAAGCTGAGATAAAAAATAATAATCACATAGATTTTGAACAAAATTTGGTCTGTCCAAAAATCTCAAAAAATTGAAAATTCCATTGAAAAATTAATATTTTCATTTACAAAAATCAAGAAAAACTCATTTTCAATTACAGTATTACGTTTTTCAGTATAAAGAAAATTTTTTGATTTTTGTAACAAATTTTTGAGACAAATATATATTTGATTGATTATCAATCAATTTTTTAATTAAAAAAACAGTATAAATTTTTTTCGTTCAGTTTAAAAATATATACAATTTCTAAATATATATAATGTACGGTATATTAACACATTGTATTTTAATGTCGAGTATATCTTAAGTTAAGTATAATCTTGACCAAAAGTCTCGATTACGCGGAGATTTCACGGTGCTGACCTCAGAGGCCAATCGACGTATTCCCATAACTGTGGATAACCGGTATAACTTTACTATCTCGTGACGTTTTTCTCTATCTCTATCTCTATCCTTTGCCTTTTATACTTATACCCATACCCACTTACACACATAACCCACATCTACATATACATATATCTATATCGGGGCAGGTTAATTGAATTGTCCTCTCTAGTTTCCCCATGACATTGAATTTGAAATAAAATAGGAAAGCACAATAAATTTAATGTGATTTACAAGCGATAAACTAAACGTTTATAAGTCTACAGCTCTAATTATTCCCACTTTATATTTATCTTGACGTTTTTTTTTTTTTTATCACAAATGATAATTATAAAAAATGTAAATACTATTTTTTTTTCGGCCTTGCTCGCGATTTGAAAGATAATATATTCGTAAATATATAATTGCAAAACCAAATTAAATCTTAATCTTAAATAATAAACATCAATTGGAATGTTTTTTGATTTTTTATACGCAACTAAAATATCAACACTTATTCGTAATGATAACTGATATCATTGGATAATGTAATTAAATAATGTAAGATATCATATATATATATATATATATGCAAGATAAAACCAAGTGTGTCATGATAAATCCTATGGAAAATACACCTGTATGTTATATATATATATATATATATATTCATGTATGTGTACTTATACATAATTTTGTACACATGCATGTTAACATGTAGGTATATATATATGTATATGTATAAATATATGTATATGCTCACATGTATATGTATCTGTATATATATATATATATATATATATATATATATATATATATATATATATATATATATATATATATATATATATACTTTTGATTGTATATGATTTTGGTTGATATATATATAACACATATTGTAGGTTATATATTATCTGTTTGAATTAATAAGTTGATATATTATTGTTCAATTATTTTTCTTATTGATTCTTTGATAATGTCATCGATAAATTATCATTAACTAGTATAGATAATTATTATTTTTCACTCGATAAATTATTTTATAATTAAAATTTTTGTTATTATCAGCTACTCTTATTTGGTCACGTGACATTTTTTATTTATAGATGATTAATTATAATTGATTTCGAATGATTGTTTGTTTAAGTTTTATCTTATTATGAATGTGTTATTTGAAAGTTGTTTGAACTGGGTTTCAACGAATAGTATCATGATATATTGGGTTTGAAATTATTATAGAATAATTTGAAATTTGGAAGTACCAAATTTTTGTTGTCTGTTGTCGATGTTAATGTTCGTCATATTTAAATTTTCCAATTTGAGTAGAAGAAATTTTGGTCATAAGGCTCAAAATTTTGAAATTTGTAAAATTAAAATTATCTGAATTTTTCAAAAATTTGAATAGTCAACTGGTCGATCGAAATTTTAATTGAACGATTTTCCAAAATTTGAATTTGTGTCAAAATATTTTTATTATAAAATAAAAAAAAAACCTATAGATGATAAAAATAATTCATTGATATTTAAAATATTTATTCAAAATTTGAATATTTAAATAAACGTCTAAAGCATAAATTTAAACCATAAAAAATATTTTCCGCTCAAAGAACTAAAATAATAATTTTATGAATGGTCACCATTGTGAGCTGACTTTAAAAAATAAATTCGTGTTTACATAAAAAAAAAAAATTCTTATTCCACGCGTCTTAGCCACCATGACCTATTTTGTGTTTTTCTTCTCAAATAAATATAAAAATTCTTTCAAAGCAACATTCGTTGGACAATACCACATGATATATATTACACTAATATAATGTAACCTGCACTTTCTATCGTTTTTTTTACTCCTTTTTGTTTTTTTTTTTTATACTTCTTTACCCGCAAAGACGCGAGTTTATAAACGAGTCTCGAGGGCACGTAGAGGGTTAGGTCTTTTGAAACAAAGGAAAAAAAATTGTTTTTTGTAAAAAATAATAAAAATCATGAGTAGAATCATAATAATAATGATAATAATAATAATGAAGAATGGAATAACTTTAATTTCAAGTCATGAGCTATCGCGTGCACCCCTCGAGCTGACAAAAAAATTTTTTTTTACTTTCTTTTCCGGTTATTCTTTCATGGGTGGAATTAATGAAGGACTTGGAATCCTTGTAACTGGTCATTTAACGCCCCGTTAAATATCATAAGTTAATTTTAAGAATAAAAAAAAATTTTTTGGTTCATTTCATTTTATTTTTAAAAATAGGAGGGGAAGGGAGAATTGGGCCGACGTCAAATTTTTTGTTTATTAAAATTACAAGGGGTAAAATATACTCCCATAATTTTTCTACAAAAACTATATTAGAGGCGAAATGGACCTCATTGGGAAAATTGGGTCACTCAAAATTTTATAGAAAAAATTTTTAATCTGAACTCAGGTTGATAAAAATTTTTTTTCGGTTCATTTCATTTTATTTTGGAAAATAGGAAAGGGAGGGGCAAATTGGGCTTACGCATCATTTTTTATCGATTAAAATTACCAGGGGTAAAAAAACATGGGCAGTTCGGGCCACTCAAAATTTTGTACAAAAAATTTCAAATCTAAACTCAGGTTTACAAACTTTTTATTTAAATAATTTAATGAAAATTTTGTTCAATTTTACCCCATATCAAAATTTCTTTACAACTGGGCGATATCTTTATCAATTACTCGCTTAATAACTGAAAAAAGAAGTAAAATTACTTAAAAATAATGAACCTCAAATTTTTTTCGACTGTAATTTTTCCAAAATTTCTGTTTTTTTTATTTGATCTTTCCCCTATTTACAAAAATGACCAAATTAATAAAAAAAACTCTACAGTTCCGCGATAGCGTAATCAAAAAAAAATATTTCATGGAATTTACTATCAATCGCCTAGATAAATATCAATATAAATAATCACAATATTGATTTTCCGATACTGCCTTCGATTTCTCGTCTAAAGAAAAAAACAAAAATGTTATCATTTATCTACTGAGAACTATCACGGTTACTTCGAGCACGATAATATATAATAAATTTTTCTCGAATCCGTTTAATTGCATTAATTATTAACTCCCATATATATAAATATATATAAGCACAAACATAAATATATCCCTGGTAGTTGGTAATAATAATGTAATAGTACATATCGTAATAGTTAAAAGCACATTATCCGCTATCAATCTAAAAAGATCCGGGATGACTTGGAGATGAGCCAATCGCGAGTCTTGAGATTAAACATTGATACATGATTTATTGCCAACAATATTTATTACAAAAAATAAACAGCCGAATGATTTATCGATTAAAAATTCTCGTTATTTTTATATCAAGGTATTAAATTTTTTTTTTTTTTTTTTTTATTATTTATTTCTCTAGAAAAATCTTTTAATCCATACGAGAGACTGCTTGTCGCCAACTTATCACCGATGATTCATTTTATTCCAGCTCATAAACTCAGTACACTGAGTACTGATAAGCAAAAAAATAGACATTGAATTTTATATTAAAAAAAAAATATATATATATATATAGTCGACAGTAGTTATTTGCTCAAATTTTTAAAGTACCATAAATTTATGTAAGAATAAGTAGTTGGTGTTATGTACAAACAAAATATATAAATATTAAGACCGGGTATTAAGTTATAAATTTTTTTTGACAATAAAATATATGAGAAAAATATAAAAGTTAATGAACGGTAATTAATTTAAGTGATGAATTGTCTGAAGGAGTTGAGATAAAAAAATATATATATATATATATAGAGAGATATATATAGATATATAATAAATCATAATAATGATAATAAACAATTATAATGCTTGTCAAAGAGACATTGATAGTCCGTTAGACCTCCCATGACGAGTAAAATTCTGGCTGTCGATACTTTTTTTTACGGGGGACTTATAATAATATAAGAAGTGAATATATGTATATATATTTTTGGGGCCACACCACGCGTAAATACCCACATGTTTAAATATTCATCAACGCAATAGGAAAAAGAAAAATAAATAATGTGCAGGTTTAGAAGCAGGAGAAGAAGGCAAAAAAAAATAAACAAACTTTTTTTTTTTTTTATGAGAAAACAAAATTTTACAATAAATGAAAAAGACTTTCTGTAAAGATAGTAGTAAATTTTTTAATAAAATTTTGCATATAATGAATGTAATTTTTTCGCAGCGGGAAATTTGAATTTTTGAAATTAAATTTTTTTTAACTTATGGTGGAATTTATCAAAAGTAGAATTTTTTGGTAAATCCACAAATCAGGTATAAAATCAGAGACCCATTAATTAGAAAATTGTTAATAAACTTTTTTTTTCAATCGGTCATTAAGTTTTTTTTATTTATTTATTAAAATACAAATTTTTATAATTAATTTGAGATTTTATAATTTTTAGAAAAAACAATTTTAGTGACCCATATTGCCCCATTATGACCATAATACCCCTCTGTAGTTTAAAAAATTGAATATTAGAGATCCATTTACCCCCACCCTTTACCCTATAGTTTTAATAAAAATTATTGAGGAATCAATTGTTCAATTACTCAAGAAATTACAATTAAAAAAAAAGTTATTAATTAATTCCACAGAATATTTATTGTAAATATCAACTCACATTGAACGACTTTTTCTTTACCCAACCTACCGCATCAAATAATGAAAATGACAAAAAATCCCAGACTGGTTTATCTACTCTTCTATTACAATTCTTCTACAACCGGAAATTACGTTACGTCTATTTTCAACCACTAGTCAATTGAGATTTTTTCCTTAAAAAAAAAAAAAAAAAGTTACTGTTGGAATTTCATTATGCAATTAATCCTCATTTTTAAATATTTAATTGCGTAATTTTTTATATTATCCATTATGTTTTCAATTACTTGTAATGGCACATTATTAGCCAATGGAAAACATCTATAGATAAATAAATAAGATTTTTCCTCAGGGCACTAATTTTATGACGAATTAAAAATGAACATGTAAAATAATGACAATAATGAGGTGCAATGGCGTCGATACGATAGAACTACCCGTCAATTATTTCGACTCGCGACTAATCACGTGCCTCCATTTTAATTTTCTTTTCCCTCCATTTTCTTAACTTCGTACTTTGAAGGATAAAATTAACATAACTTTAATTTATTCATAAGAAAGAAGCAAAGCTCATTGTCAGCAACAAGTATTTTCAAATATACATGAATAAAAGTAAAGAAGGATAAGGATAAGGATAAGGATAAGACTGCGAATAAGAAGGGAAATAATAATAATAAAAAAAAAATATCTTGTGAGTCTGCGTGCTAATATACTCGATAAGCATATGATGTGGTACAGCATATATTCACTCGTCTTGTGATGTCGTTTTCTCAATGTTTATCCACAGCAGACTGCAGTAGTCATACTTGTTAACTCGATACTATTTTTATACTCATATTTATTTATTTATTTTTTTTTTTTTTACAGCTAAACGTGATTTCAGAGTATAAATTACGTAAACACACATTCTGTGCGCAGATAATTGTTTTAAATTCAATTCACGAGTTATCAGTATTCGTGCTTTATATTTATGAGGTTAAAATTAATCTTTTAAGAAAAAATATACAGAAACATTTTTTTGAAATGATTTAAAAAAATTTATATATGATTATATCGTGACTTTACAGTAAATACGCAGACTCATATTTTTCTAGAAAAATTTTTGTGACTACCCCCATGAAAAAAATTTATAAAAAAAATATATTAAAAATACATAAAAATTATATAAATATATATGAAATATGTATAAAAAATATATTTTAAATGGCTAACTTTTTGCCGATTTTCGTATATATTTTAAATATATTAAAAATATATCTTAGAATAAATAAAAAATATATTTTTTGTATAATTTTTTTATATTTTTTTATAGATTTAAAATATATTACAAATATATTTTTTTTATATTTTTAAATATAAGAAAAATACATTTTCCGTATATTTTTAAACATGTATTTTTTATATATTTTTAGTATATTTAAAATATATAAAATATATACGAAAATCGGCCAAAAGTTAGCTATTTAAAATATATTTTTTATACATATTTTATATATATTTATATATTTTTTTTATAAATTTTTTTCATGGGGGTAGAAATTGACTAGAAAAATTCAAATTTTTTTTTCTTTTAAATTATATTCCAGTGACCTTAAAAATATTCCATTGCGCACAGACTAAAAATAATAATTCACAATTTCCATACATAAAAAAAATATATATAAAAAAAAAAAAAAACGGCAAAACATAAAGCACTTAAATATATATCATCCACCAATTTAATTTGACAAATTTATTAAGCGTCCAATACAACGAACAACAACAAGAAACACCAACATACAAACCCATACATGTCCATAAATAAATATATGCACACCACATTAACGTAACCCGATATGATGTACCAGCGCAAAATCATAAGTAATCGCGCCCTCAAAAAAATTAAAAAGAATTTATTTTAACTCCCAAGTTGCATACAAAATATAATGCATGTATAGTTAATAAATAATATAAAAAAAAACTACACACCCCACCCCCACCTCAAACACAAACATGCACACCATTAACTCTTATTATTCTTTCGTTATATTTTATAGACCCGTATATATTTATATATTTTTATACCCACATATATATAGACATATTTTTTTATTAAATATTTAATGCACACCAAGGGTGTGCATAGGGTGTGGTCATGTAGTTTAAGAGACTTCTTCGCGTTAACTTCCACGCAATTTATCTTTAACAAGCGTAGGAAGTTGGCTCTTCTTTTCTTTCTCTTTCACAAACTTCATATATGTATATATATAAATATATATATACTCTCGTTTGTCCACTGTACACGTACAGAGAAATTTTATGAGAACGAGACTTACCTTACATGGTTAGCTCGAAAGTTTACTTAAGACTTTCAATCTAAATAATAAAAAAAAAAATAATAATAATTATTATTTATTTATTTATTTTCAATAAAAGACTCAAATGATTAATTGAGATACTTTTAATATAATTCATATTTTTTATGGACGTGTCTTAGATGAAAGATGAGAGATGAGAGATGATTTCCACACGGATAAGTACTTGACGACTCTCTAAACTCTAAAGAGTTCTTTATTATTTTTTGCTCTGCGAAAAAAGGTTGAGTATAGAAACGGTGTAAAAAAAAAAAAAAAAAAAAAATGTAGATACGCGACGATTGAGTTTGTAATCAGGCTGCGTGAAGACAAGAAGTGTAATTTGTTTGCTCATCGTACGACACTTGAGTGCTTAATGGACACTAATTTTAAAACAAAAATTTTTTTTATGCCGGTTAAATATGTCGTGTGTTCATATATTATATATATATGTATATTTTAACGGTCTAAGTACTATGCAATTTATGGCGGTTTAATTATTTGAAAATGTGTCAAGTATTTTTTTTTCGGACGTGATTATAAAAAAAAAAAAAAAAAAAAATTAAATATATATTTAAATTGATACTAAAAGCTTTGTTAATATATGAAAAAGCTTAGATGAATAAAATTAATTAATATTAAAATTTCCTACTTCATTTAATTTTAACTTTTTTTTTGTCGGCGTAAAATGTTAAGTGTCGCGTCAATTTATGTAGGCGAGTAAGGATACATGTATATTATTATGGGTATATATATATATATATATATTTAGGTAAAAAGTATGTGTGTGAATGCAAATCGAGTGTGATTGAACCGCGAGGTCGATAAATTCTCGCGAATCAGTCGGCAATCGCGTGGTGGGTCAAGGCGAGGGTTACTATAGAGCGCACCCTTCGCTACTATACTATACAATTTACAAGAACCATCGATTGATCGTCACAAAAAACATCTGATGGACGTCATGGTGATACATGCTCAAATGCCAATTAATCACCGTCGTGTCTTTTGATATTCTTCCTTTAGGAATTTACTATCTGACGGATTAAACTTTTTCATATTTAATTAATTTCATTTTGAATTATTATTATTATTGATTTAATTATTTTTTTTTAATAATTAAATATTATTATAATCCAAGGATTAAATTTCTTTATGGTAAATTTTCAAAATTACTTTGAGAAATTCTTGTAAAAAACATAAAACCGCGACTACGCTCTTAAGATATGGCAAAAATTTGTATAATTAATTTAGTAGTTAATTTAATTTTTCTAAAAAAAATGACTTGTGACCTCATTGCGTACTGGGGTACCCGGGGCAACATGAGTCACCATTTTCAAGATGAAATTTTTTTTTTAATGCTTGGCTATGATTTTAAAAAAATTATGGGGCAAATTGATTAGTCTAGCCAGTAAATTTTTTTATCGAAACTGAAAAAAACTGATACTGAGGTAAAATGGGTCACTGATATACACAGAAAAAAATAATTTCTTGGCCCAAGAAAAATTTCTCTTGCCTCTAGAAAATTTCTTCTCGCCCCAAAAAAATTTTCGTTTTGAATTTGAATCGTTCATTCGAGAAACTCCATAAGTCATATTTTTTACGAAATTGGGTTTTTTGCATTTTTGGGTTCTTTGGATGTCCCTCCATGGAAATCAATCAAAATATGTATCAAATCAGCGTTTAAAAAAAATTAATGGGGTGACAGCAATTTCATTTAATTGACGAACCCCATAAGTCAATGACTCAAATAAACATATGCAGTTTCAGTTTTACAGAAATCATTTTTTTTTTTTTTAATTTAAAATTCGCGCTTTTTTGGGAAATTAATTTCAAATGTTGTTTTATTGTTGACTGTTATATGACTAATTAAAATGTTTAAATTAATTATAATTTTTTATAATTTCTGAGTTTCAGAGTTCAAATTCATATTTAATACTTCATTTTATCAGTGTAATAAATGATTTGAGTGGAAACATTTAAAAAAACAATGATTTTATAACTTTTTTTTCCGTTTGGTTGAGAAACCCCATAAGTCAATCAACTTTAAATAATTTTTTTAAGTAATTTCAGTTAAAAAATTAAATTTTTCTTGTTGGAATCTTTTCCAGAGACACTAACATTATTGTATTCAATTATTTATTTATTATTTTAATGTCAACTTTTTTCAAAAAAATGTTTTTTGTGTTTCCTGAAAAATTTTGATTTCTTGACTTCTGGGGTTTCTCAAATAAACGATTCATTTATACTACAAAAATTTTCTTGAGGCGAGTAGGAATTTTTAGCGCCAAGAAATCATTTTTTTTCTGTACATAAAAAAAAAATTTTCAAATTAGTAACCCGAGTTGGTCATTATTATTATAAATATAATTATACACGGTGTTTATCTTAGAACATTTTAGATTTAATAGTCAATTAAAAGAGGGTTCTGTAGCGTTAACCCTCAACAAAATTTGAACACGTGCGCACGCATTATATAGTACCGTTTACATGCAAAATTCTATTGTAACTTTTTTTTTTTTAACATTAACTTTTCTTCCTTCCTCGTTCTTCCTCTTCGCTATTGTATTTTTAGTCGACGCACGTTTTAGCCTACACGCCCAAGTTAGTACATCCCCTGGGACGTTTTACTGTCAGACTAAATTTCAATCCAAACATATATGTATTCTAATATATACAAAACATATCTATATATATTTTACATTTTGCATCCGCACATGATGTCGAAATATTATTTCTCACGTACGGATAAAAAAAAAGTCAATTTTTTATTTTAAAAATCACCGAGCGCAAATTAGTGCGAAAAAATTTCATAAATAATTATTAAAAACTGTGTGCAGTAAATTACATGTGATGTAAATCATGTGTGTAAAGATGCGTGGAATGTGTGAAGAAAAAAATTTAAAAAAAAACCAATTGACAGCCGACAATTTATTTTCGCCCTCGATTTCTCTTCTCAAACTTTTATTTTTTATCTCATGTGTAGTACTTGGCTTGAGTAATTTTGACTGTTAATTATTCAAGGTCATTTATTATTATATATATCTGCATCCTTGATAAATTAATTGATCCATTTTATTTATTTTTTTAATGAATTTAATTTTCCAATTATTTATTTATAAAGTTTTACTTTTATTTTTTTATTCCGCAATTTTGAGTGCTACTTTTTTTTTGACTTAATGTATCCACAGATTTTACCATATGAGTAACGTCAGATAAGAGTGTTAATGGTTTTCAAGTGATGCGCAGAATGCAAATTAGAAATTCAAATATATAAAAAAAAAAAAAACTGAATCGAATTGAGGGCAAGAAATTATTAAATATAATTAAAATTAATAATTTTTGCAATTAACAAAAAAAATTTATCATAGAATTTTTTGATTAAATTTTATTATGATTTATTATTTGATAATAAATCAATCGCAATTTTATTTGCTGTATTAAAAAAAAAAATAGTGATATAAAAAATCGCAATCTAGTTTTTATTATCATTGTTAAGATAAATACTTTAACAGGTTAATGACATGAGAATTTAAACATAATAAAAACTAAAAAACATTAACGACATTTTTTATCTTCCTTTGAAACTTGGCAATATATGTCAATGTTTTAAGCAAATATTAAATTTTATCTTACTGTGAAAAAAAGCCTTTCTAGATCTACACGAAAATAAATCATAATTTTTTTATTAGATAACTTTTTTTTAAAATTCATGTCAGGGAAGGAATGGGTGAATTATATAGTAACAATTATCGACGGAGCTGAGTTATTCTAACAGGATCACCTTATTAGCATTTAAGTTATAGGCCTTCGATACTTTTTTCTCCTCACGTGTACTATTCCCTTCCTGTGCTTTTATGTGCGACACTTCCTGCTGACTACGAATACACCCTTTTTTTTATGATCACTTTCTCTTGTGCAAAAAATAATAATGGCCTGTTTAGAATTATTTAATAAAAAAATTTGGGAAATTCAAAAATTGACCATTTTTTTTTTTAAATTATTTTAAAATCAATTTTATCTCAATTTATTATTTTTAATCCTAGTAAAAAAATTAAAAATGATAAAAAAATTGAATGTCAAAAAAAAACAGTGAACGGGATTCGAACCGTGACCCTCAGAATTGATGTCAGCTGACTGTTTTCACAGTTTTCATCAGTTTATTAAATATTTTAAATATTTTTCGCGGTTTTATTATTGAATTTGGGAAATTAAAAAATTGACCATTTTTTTTTTTTTTTTTTATTATTTTAAAATCAATTTCATCTCAATTTATTATTTTTAATCCTAGTAAAAAATAAAAACGTGGAAGAACCGTCAGTAAAGCACTCCTAGCGCTTTCGCGCTTGAGGTGTGCAATAAAAATGATAAAAAAATTGGATGTCAAAAAAAACAGTGAACGGGATTCGAACCGTGACCCTCAGTATTGATGTCAGCTGACTGATTTCACAGTTTTAATCAGTTTATTAAAATATTTTAAATATTTTTCGCGGTTTTATTATTGAATTTTGGAAATTCAAAAATTGACCATTTTTTTTTTTTTTTTTTTTATTATTTTAAAATCAATTTCATCTCAATTTATTATTTTTAATCCTAGTAAAAAATAAAAACGATAAAAAAATTGGATGTCAAAAAAAACAGTGAACGGGATTCGAACCGTGATCCTCAAAATTGATGTCAGCTGACTGTTTTCACAGTTTTCATCAGATTCTATGAATATTTTTAATATTTTTCGGGGTTTTATTATTGAATTTGGGAAACCTGACTACTGCTGATTTAAAAAAAAAAATTGCATGCATGTTGCTCATCAGCAAAGCTTGTAACGGCGTCTTGACGGCAAAAGAACTGATACAAAGCCGTCCTCAAGGTTTTCGCGTGGTTATGTTTACTTGTGGTTGGTATCTACCCACGCAAAATTAAACATATATAAGTTTCTCTTCTTCTTCTTCTTCTTTTTATTCATCTTATCGTCTTTCTTGTGCCTCCTCAAGTACTTAACCATCCTCGTTTTTTAAAACCTACTGTCTCCACTGCGTGGGTGGACGCGCGTGTCTTGCAGTGTAAACTCACAAGACAAGAAGGACCACAACGATCTTTTGGGTCTTTGTAATGTCGACAACCATCTGATTTTTTTTTATTTTATTCCATTTTATTACAAATCTCTGTACACAGATCTTGACAATGTATTTTTATATTTATTTAAATTACGTCAATTTAAATTCCACATTAAGCAGAATTAATTTTTGAAAATAATTATTTTAATAATAATATTATTCATAAAGATATTTAAATAAACTTTGTCTTAAAAAAATTTCGATAAAACCACAGGAGTTATTTTTATGAATATTTATTTTTTTATTATCAATATATTTTTTATTTTTAACAGCTGTAATTATTTTTAAAATATATTTGCTGTATTCAATAACATGCAGTTATTTAATTTGATAAATTTAAGAATTTTATTTTTTTCCTTCTTTACTAAATGGGAGATTAATGTTTTGTTATTTTTTAAATTTGAAATTGTTTTTTAAGTAAATATTGAGGTTTCAGTTGAGCATGAGAAAATAAATTTCATCGTTGAAAAATTGTATTATAAATGGTTAAGTATTTCTGAAGATTATAATTTCTTTGAGCCGCAAAAATGCAACCAATTAATTTTATAAAAATCATTTTTATTTGATAGCAAATATATATAAATAAATTATGATAATAAACGGAAACTAACGAATCTCGTCAATGATTAGCACGTAAAGTCCGAGAAAATAAGCAGATATTTTTAAAAGTTTTAACAATTAAATTTATTCATGATCATGAGTAATCATATCTGATAGCAGATATCATCACATATGATGTCAGATATGATCACTTTATAATTACAGATATAATCATATATATGATATCAGATATGATTATGTATGTGACATCATATATGATTATGTATATGATATCATATATGATGTCAGATATGATCATATATGATGTCAGATATGATCATGTATGATGTATGATGTAAATATATATAGGAGACCACATGTACTCATTAGAGAGGTGCCTATTTCTAATTTTCCATTTTCCATTTAAATAACATGGGGAAAAAATTTTTTATTATTTTATTTTTGTAGCTCAGCATTCGCACCTCATATAAATAAGTCCATAGCATAATCTTGTATGAAATTTACCACTCTACAACAAAGGTCTCTTATCATTTTTTGATAAATCCATCCATTCGAAAGTTATTGGAGCTGGAAGTCAAATCTATAATAAATTTCCAGATCTTTTTACTTTTCCAGCGAAACTATCAGACTTATCGAAAAAAATTATGAAATCTTTTTTATAGACAATTTTATTCTCTACAAATTATTTTCAATAAAGTTTTTTGAAATTCCGCATTATTTTCTAGTTATTTTCATTTTAATGCCAAGCTCGTAAAAATAATAGTCTTCTAATCTATTCTGAGAACTTAACATTAAAATGGAAATAACTAGAAAACAATGCGGAATTTGAATGAACGTTATTTCAAATAATTTGTAGGGAATAAAATTGTATATAAAGAAGATCCTATGACATTTTTTGATAAGTCTGATAGTTTTGCTGGAAAAGTAAAAAGATCAGGAAATTTATTATAGATTTGACTTCCAGCTCTAATAAATTTCGAATGGATGGACTTATCAAAAAATGATAAGAGACCTTTTTTGTAGAGCGTTCAATTCTCTACAAGATTATGCTATGGACTTATTTATATGAGGTGCGAATGCCGAGCTAAAAAAATAAAGAAATTTTTTCCCATGTTATTTAAATGGAAAATGGAAAATTAGAAATAGGCACCTCTCAATATTAATATTAAGAGCTCCGCTTTTAACAGGCTTCTTTTCTCACCTTCCCTCAAGTTTTTAGCCCGTTTTTTTGTTGAAAAATAAAAAGTCGCCTCAAAATGGCACACCCTAGTACTCATACATAATAATTAATATACACATGATCAGATAGCGCAATTTTTCGGATCTGATCAGATCTGAGTACATGTGATCACATAAAATCATCTGATCAAAATTGTTTTACTCGGGGCTCGATCCCAAAGTCTTCCTGGTTCTCAAAACAGTTCCTACCTCTGAAATATCTAACCCTGAATATCATTAAAAAATGCATTATAAAAAATTGAATAGTCAAATTAAAATACTTACTATATAAATAAGTATATAAAAAAAAAAAGCCAACAAGAAATTGACTTTTCATTACCGTAACAAACTATTGTCCTCAATTCAGTTCCTCCCACATACTATTGTAACTGATTCATATGTTTACTATATACATTACCTACTACATCCTCCTTTTCCTCATTTCGTTACATAAATATCATTACCATTATTATTGTTATTGTACTTATATATATTACAATAAAAGTCCTAAGTGATGAATCGTCACTTCACCCACTCTCGCAAGGTTCAATAATAAATCCAGACAATAGACGACTCATCGAGTTAGTCAATCGTCAACACAATATAACTAACAATCAAATGTACTACCTCCTAGACATCAATGAAACATTACACATTACACATTAAATATTCAACACAATATATTATAGCCGAGACAGACGAAATCCAACAGAAACTGTTGAATTAAAAATTAACAACCCATACCTACATCTATCCTACGGTACAGACTATCCTACTGCAATATACTTACTCAACTGTCAATTAAAAAATTTCATGACTCAATTAGCGAGGCGTATATAATTACCTCATACTTTTTATTTTTATTGTTGTTATTATCTATATGTATATTTATTTATTTCTTGGCGAGAAACACCTGGTTTGAGGCGTGAACCATCTCAATCAAGTGGAACGTATGAAAAAAACTTATAATCAGCGTAAAAACCAAAAATAAAAAAATTATCAGAGGAAGTTGAAGTTCAAGAGACGTAAAAAAAAATGCAGTGTGAGAAAATTTAAATTTCGCGGTCTTTTGAAGTCTGCATTATTGTTTACTAGGCAGGGTGGAGTAAAAAACTTTTTTTTTGCTAGGGTATATTGTATAGAGTAGAAAAGATCAAAATTTTTGAAAAAAATTTAATTCGGTTCCAATCGTGAGATCCCACTAATTTTGAAAATTTAAAATTAGCGGTCTTTTGAAGTCTGGATTATTGTTTACTAGGCAGGGTGGAGTGAAAAACTTTTTTTTTTTGCTAGGGTATATTGTATAGAGTAGAAAAAATTAAAATTTTTGAAAAAAATTTAATTCGGTTCCAATCTTGAGATCTCACTAATTTTGAAAATTTAAAATTCGCGGTCATTTGAAGTCTGGATTATTGTTTACTAGGCAGGGTGGAGTAAAAACCAAGAATTTTATTTTTCGCTCTAGGATATATTGTATAGACTAGAAAAGATCAAAATTTTGAAAAAAATTTAATTCGGTTCCAATCTTGAGATATCACTAGTTTTGAAAATTAAAAATTGGCGGCTAATTAGGAAGTTTTGTAATAAATGATTAAAATTTTACGAAATATAAAAATATTTATGACCAAGTTACCCTCAGTAACAAATATTTTGAGTTATTGTTATTAAAATATTGATATATTTTTTTTTTTTTCTTACTCTTAAAATGAACTCTAGTGCGATAAAAAAATTTTCTTTTGGTTTTTGATTCCACCCAGTGAATAAATAAAAATTTGAAAAATGAAATTGGAAATTTCAAAATTCCGTGTAAATTTTAATTTATAAATTAAGACTAGAAAAATTGTGAATTTAAAATTCAATAATTTTTTTAAAATTAAAAAATAGATCCCAGTAATCTTACAAGTGTTCTTTCACTGGCACATAATAATATATAAATAAAAATATAAAACACTATTTTATGAAGACCCACGTGGCAAGACGAACTATTTTGAATTACAACGCGTGAGGGAAAAAAATACCGCGTAAATAAATATAAAGAACTATAATACCTACAAATACTCTCTCTCTATATATTAATATCTCATCGTAACCTCCTCAAATATTAAATATACTTTATCCTCAAATCATCGCGTAGGTCTTAACACTTTTAAATACCTCATAAATTCTATATTTACCTAAACCGACAATTCACCTCATACTTTATTTATTCAAATATATGAATCTATACAAGCAACACAAGTCAAAATGACAGTGAGGTTTAATTTCTTTTCTTTAGAAGTCGATTTAGTGTAAAAATAAATTACTAAACCGGAAGTTAATAATTTGAGCTGTAAATATATCGATATATTTTTTATCACATATCGCCCGCATGGCCCCTGTGCTGCATATAATATATGAAACAGACGGAAGTGAGATACCCAAGATCTACAGATTTTAATATACTCAATGCCACACCTACTTGAGTATATAAATATATATTTTATTAAATATTTATAGTCAAAATAATAATAATGGTTATAAAAATATAATAACTGTTGTTTCTTATCCTTTTTATCCCGTATCTTCACATCCTTCATTATCGCGCTCTAAGTCGCTTTGACTGAATACTTTCAAGTCTCCCATTCATTTATTTGACGTCATTTAATTTTTTTTTATTTCTAATGGTCAAATTTATTCGCAGCTTAGGCTAAAAAATTCATGATTTCTTATTTTTAATTGTCAACTTCATTATTAATTAGCGATTTGTAATTAGAAAAATTTTTCAGTCATTTAAATGAATTTAAAAAAAATATATAGGGAAGGGGGGGGGGACACTTTTGGAAAAAAAAAATTTTGCTATCGGAATTTTTCATTAAAAATTAAAAAGTTCAAGTTTTCCATAAAAAATTCAAATAACAACCGGATAAAAAAAATTTGCTGAAAATTCTTAACGGCGCACTCTTTGGAGTGACCGATTTACCCCATCGTTTCTGCAAACTGAAAATTTGTATTTTTTGGCGACTTTCATGTGAAATTTTTTTTCGAGAACTGACCCCTCGACTTGTTTGTCAAATTCACTTAAAAATTCAAAAATAATTTATCTCGAAAAAGTAATAAATATAAATTTAGAGAATTCTGAAGAAGAAAAAGAGGTAAATTATGATGACGGATACACGGTTATATAAAATAACATGAACCTGTCACCACGTCTTGGCCTTTTATGCGGTGAAGAGAACATGTCCAAGTACACTGTGATCCTAGTAAGGGAGTACGAAGACGAGTACAGAGAGTAGCAAACAAGCTGAGCTATCATCAGTTATACATAGAAAAGTCTTATAAACCGAGACCGAGACTGAGTTAGACCGGGACCAAGACCAAGACAGACTTAAACTCTTCTGTACTTGGTATCAAGCCTACTCTTGTAAGTTCATTCAACTCGCGCCCGTGCCAGCGCAGCTATTTCTCTATTGCCTTGTTGTCCTCGCCGTGATCCTGTGACGATGATTCTCCGTCGCGGTTCATCACACATATATACATTACTATATATATATGCGGGATGTGTCTAGTTGTCTTTCTGGTCCTGAAGACTGCAGACTGTAGACGGAGACGAGACCAAGTCCGGTCTTACCATCGATCTAAACTCAGCCTACTGTGCAAAAGTTAAGTTGACTTTAATAAAACTGTAGAAGAGTCCGCGGAGTAAGAAGTTTTAAATATAAACTAAGATAGAGTAAGAAGGATCGGACATTTTGCGCGAGCAAGGATTTCCCAGTAATATCATTCAGGATTCTCACACGTACTGGGACACGATCTTCCATTCCGTTCTTTATATTCTTCCCGTTCTTCCGTATACTCAACTCGTCCAGTCTTAGCTTCTTCTCTTGAGCATGTCTTATTATAGCGTGCTTACAGTTTTTTTTTTTTTTTTTTTTTTTCATTGCCTTAACCATCGCCGGCATACTGATGATGGGATATCGATCATGAATTAATCTCGATCGCCAGTTTATATTCGATAGTAATCAATAAAAATATTTCACTAATTTTTTATGCATTTAGCTCCTTCTTTTTTTTTTTTAAGTGCAGCAAAAAATTTTTTTAATCAACTTAATTATTAATATTCATTAAATAACTTAAAAAAAATTTCGACTAAAAGTTGATATTATTTTTCAAAATTTTGATTTTTAATTTCTATGGAAATTCAGTAAAAAATTTTTTATCGAAATTTTCGAAATTTCAAATTTGAATTTAAATTTAATCGAAATAATTACATATATTTGTATTCAATAAAATATCTGCAGAAAAAAATTTATCAAATCGTCAATAATGAGAAACTGATATGTGTAATTGAATTTAATATTTTTCTTAAAAATTTCTAATGCGATATGAAAAAGAAAAATTTTCAGACCTTGATCTGTGGAGATAAAATTTATCACTTTATTACTAAATAAATTTACTAAGTGAGATATTAAAAATATTGATTTCACTTCATATATTTGTGTACAGAAGTCAATATACCAGTAATTAAATCGGCATTAACGTAATTATATATATATATATATATATATATATATAAATTTTTTTCTGTAGTAGTGACTAATTGGGTAATTAAAGAATCAATTACACAAAGCGATAGAAGTAGTGGCTTATAAATTTGAATTCGGTAACAATAAGAATTAGTTGTCAAAATAGCCGACAGATTGCGCCCTCCGCGTCTTCTAAACGGGGATACTCTAAAATTATTATGATTATTTATTTCCGACTCGTGGCCGTTTCTTAACCTCAGCAGTTGGATACATTTCAATCAATAAAATATTAAGTGTTGAATTTATTCAGACCTATTTCGAATTTAAAAAATTTATTGGAGTTAAGTCATAAGTTTTAAAATAATTTAATTAATTGCAAAGTATTCAAAGAACTCAGAGACTGTTATAAAAAAGTGTTTGCTATTTTTTGAATAAATTATAATAATCTGATGACAGACCACATGTGCGCTTGGCAGTGAAACAAATTTTCGTAATAAAATTTAATAGACTAATTATATAATGGCTGGGATTGATAATTTTGACAGTTGGTTATCTAAAAAACTTGAGTCATTAAACACAGACGTTGGGGTATTTGGAGGTTACATTAAAGGCATTTTAGAAAGTGATGAAAGCGACTGTGAAAAAAGTGAAGCACTTGAGGGAATAATATCTGGAATAACTGCAACAGATATCGATACTCATGTTTCTGAGATAATTGACGAATGGAAAAAGTTCGATTCCGAAGAGACTTTCGATATTCCGCCTGCTGAAGATGTAGATGTTCGCTTGGCACGAATGCTGGAGACGCAGAACATAGCAACGGTCTCGAAAAAAAGTTACACTGCGGAAGAAAGGAAAATACGTGACGCAATTTTGGCGCAATATAGTCAAGTTTCGAATGAAAAGAGTGACGAGGATGAGGACGAAGAAAATGACAGTGATGGGGAATTGGAAAAAAACGTTAATGCTGCTACCATTGCTCAGCAGGAGAAAGAAAAACGAGAGAAAGCCAGGGTTGATTCACAGAAGAAGAAGGAAAAGGACAAAGAAGACCGGGAAAAACAACTTAAACTAAAAGAGGAGAAAAAAGAAAAACGTAAAACTCAGAAAGTTGAGCGTCGTAAATAAATGTTTACTCTGGAAACTGGATTACAATTTTATTATGTCTGTAGTCTTTTTTTAAATAAAATTTTTTTGAAATACTTAATCATGTTTTTTTCATTTATACATATCACTGTACTTTTTTTATTAGAATAGTTACTTACATATATATATAGTTATGTTTTAAGGCTTTAACTTAAGTGTGGGCGAATAGTTCGAATTTTTAAATAAATTTAAAAATTCGAATTTTTCGCAAGGTTTCAAGTAATTAGAATAATTGGTTTAATTTCGAACATGAAATCTTAACTCTTGTGTGAAAACATAGATTACCCCCATGAAAAAAATTTATATAAAAAATATATGTTAAATATAAGAAAAATATATTTTTCATATAAAAATAATATATTAAAAATACATAAAAAATATATAATATGTATAAAAAATATATTTTAAATAGCTAACTTTTGGCCGATTTTCGTATATATTTTATATCTTAGAATATATAAAAAATACATGTATGAAAATATACAAAAAATATATTTTTTTTATATTTAAAAATATACAAAAATTATATAAAAAATATGTTTTTTATACTTTTTTTTCTATGTTGTTAATTAACTTAATAATATATTGTTTATATAATTTTTTTTAATTTTCAAAATTATATTTTTTATAGATTTAAAATATATTACTAATATATTTTTCGTATATTTTTATACATGTATGTTTTATATATTTTTAAAATATATACGAAAATGGGCCAAAAGTTAGCTATTTAAAATATATTTTTTATGTATTTTTAATATATTTTTTTACATGAAAAATATAATAATAATAATTTATTCAATGTATAGACAATTACATCCTTTTACATATATTAAAAATATATTATTTTTATATTTTAACATATTTTTTTTCATGGGGGTATTCTTACTCATAGTTTAGAAATAATTCGAAAATTTATTAATAGATCGAATTTTCCATATTTAATTCAAATTTCAAATCGAATGTTAATATTAAAATTAGAATAAGCATCCAAAGTAAAATATCTCTTGTTTTCTTTTTTAAGAGCTATTTAACTGTATTTATATACAAACATATATTTAAGTAAATTTAAAATAAACTGTTGTATGCGTGGTAACACATTGTAACCACAATGTAACTCGAGGATTGTAGCTCGGCATAAAATGATTGCCCATCGAGTAATATTGTAACGATACCGTGCGGTTTCGCAAGGACGCCCAAAAAAGGTGGCGAAACGCGAGAGTTTAAACGAGATCTCTTATATTATTCTCACTGTACTCAATCCAACGGTTTTTGTATCACCATTGCCATTTTCGATATCCTCTCGTCACAAACCCAAATGACTACGGAAAATAAATACCTATAGCTATCAACTAATTACTAATTAACAATAATTTTTTTATGACACCTGACTACTGCTAGTATTAATGATATTCAATTTTAATTAACGAAATTTGTTGATAAATAAAATAATTACAAGGATGTATACATTTGTAAGGTGATTAATCATAATCACATGTTGACGGCACTCTTATCTCTGGCAAGTTATTCTGCATCGATGATCGCAAGTATCAGTCGGTTTTTTACATCATACTCAGCTCGGCGAACTCGCTAATTCCCGTAAATGTCAAGGAAATTACGTCAAGTAACTCTAACGTGTTAATTTATTAACATACTTATTATTTTTATGCATTATGTCACTTTTTCAAAGAATTGCTTATTAAATTATTGATTATTAGTTTTAATTTGCATTATTATGTAATTAAAATTTTTATTTATTGCACAATAGTCTAGCATCTATGGGAATTTTTCCAATTGGTTGTTGTTCTGGTCATGCTGCATATTTTTTTACAATAGAGTTTTCTTAGTTTTTCATCCGTAATTTTGAATTTTTTAATTTTCAGAAAAAAATCAAATTCCTCGGGCTGATAAATTTTCAGTTATAATAATAGTCAATTTTGGCCCGATCGAGGTATCTGGGTAAAAAATTTCAAGCCAAAATAATCATAAAAATTTTTCTCGACCGAAAATAGGCCGACTTAATTATTGACGAATTTTCAGCCTTTTCGTTAAGACTAATAGGATTTCGGCGTGTGTTCTGTCAATTTTCGATTTTTTAAAATAAAATTCTATGGTTTCGCTGAATTTTCGGCCTGTTTCTTAAGAGTCATAAAATTTCGATGTATTTTCAGTCAATTTTCGATCTTTTTAAATAAAAATTCTATGGTTTCGGCGAATTTTCGGCCTGTTTCTTAAGAGTCATAAAATTTCAGTGTATTTTCAGTCAACTTTTGATCTCTTCTAATAAAATTCTATCGTTTCGGTGTGATTTCGGTCAAATTTAGTTTTTTAGGCGTATTTTGGGCTAAATATTTTTACCCAGTTAATGTGGACCATTTCTAAATGTATATTAACATTTTTTTTGTTTTTTTAAATCGAATATTTCTCTATTCTTAACCGTCTAACGATTACACGGACAAAAAATTACTTATATCATGTCTAAATATTAGTTTTGGGAACGGACAATGTTACCTTGACAAGCCCAATATGGATTAGGCTGATTGTAGTCAAAGGTCTATTGGGCGTTCGTAGCAAAGGACTGAGTATCGAGTTTGATGAATAAAAAATTAGGCATTATAATATCAAACCTCTAATTTTGTAAAGCATGTTTTCCAAAATGATTCCACAGAAAAATTTTTCGAGGTTACTTTTCATAATTATTAATATCGTCGCAAAAAAAAATAACAGTAATAAACTATGATTCAAAAAAAATTTTCAAAACAATGTAAGACATAGATTTCATCCGCATTTTCTAATTCTCGAAAATTCGCGAGTCAACCTCTTTTCAAACGTTGGCTTTTTTTGAATTTGAAAAGTCGCGGTTCCAAAAATGCAAAATCGTTTATAATTTGAATAAAATAAACCGTTATAAAAATTTTGAATAAACCAAATTTCGTCAATGGAATTGAAATGATAATAAATTTCGAAACTCATGACCTCGTCGAAATTAGAGGCTTAAAAGTACAGTTAAAACATAATTATCGATAAATAATTAGTTGAAAACTTTACGTCACTCACTCAAAAAATCGTTATTTTGTATATTTAAACTCCAGATTACTATCTTTGGGTTCACTTCTAATACAATATAACTAACGTTACATTACATTAGTCTTCTTTGGTAATTTCGTGTTATAACTCACTTACAATTTGTAATTCTCGTTCAACAGACGGCTCTGTTTGTTCGAATGTAAATTACAAAATAATATTTTCGACTCAAAAAGGTCAGGTTTCATAACTGGGTCAGTAAAAAAATCCATTAAATAATAAATTATAAAGTAAAAATAAAACTAAACAATTATTTGTAATTACAGCTAAAAAGACCGTGACAAAATGGGTTTGATCTGGGTTCAAGCTGTCTTGGTTCTCCACACCTTAGTCTTAGCATCAGCCACCGGGGACTTTCGACACATTTCCTATGAAGGTGAGTCCCATACTTAAATTAAAAAACATTATTCAATAACTCTGTAGCGTGCGTTCCTACCACATCTTGGATGCATAATTAGATCAAAACGATGGTTCGTGTTCAGTTCCATCAATCATCCCGTTCAAAGAATAAAAGCTCCCACCTTTCTACCGTACCCATAAAATAAGTGAAAAGTTAAACAACAAAAAAAAAAAAAAATAAAAATACGTGATATGAGGCATCACTTCTACTTTAGTGTTTATGCGTGAGTAGACAGAAGATCGTCGTCGATCAAAGTGTCCACCTCCCCCTCATCTTTTCAAGTATCACCTTAACCTCCATCTTCTTAATCTTTTCCTCTTCCTTAAGTACTTAGCAGTTGTGTTCTACTTCTTCAACTCAGGAAAAAGTTTCTATAGAAAGGCCACACTATATATACATATATATGTATAAATATATATGACCACTCCCAGCGAATCATGAAAATTCTCCAATTGCACTAGAATTTTCTCATCATTCGGTTATTTATCTGGGATTTACGATCGGTTGTAAAAAAAATTAATCTTATATATTATTATATATTTATTATCGAATTATTCATATTAATGTTTGATATGATGATGGTTAAAGTGTAAATGGAGCAAACCGGACGGTTTAAAACCTATACTACGGAAAACCCATGTTGCGTTAATGAACTCGCATATTTACCGTTTTGTGCGCGACCTGATTCGAAATCTCATTCCGCGCATCGTATTACGAGATGGTTCATATTTATACGGTTTATGGAAAAAGCCCCCTGGTGATCGGTGATCCTAGAGAGACCACAGGGTGGATAATGCGCTTGACTATCTACTTTGTTCTTGTACTTGTTATTTATTCATTCATAGTTTTTTTTTTTTAGTCATTTCGCTCATCTACAATTTATGATTTTATACACATTATATATGATAACTATTCTTGGTGAAAGCTATTCGTATAATTTTTGTTTTTTTTGTTACTTTTTATCGAGTTCTTTTAACCTAAATTTTTTTTTAAGATTTAATTTTCTAAAATATTAATAGGCTGTAATTTTATTAATTAATTATTCATTGTGTTGGTAAAAAAAAAATTAATAGAAATATATATGAATTAAATCTGGAACATAAGACCGCAAATAATTCGGATCGAATCGAATTTTTGAACTATTCGATATTGAAAAAAATTTTTTTTAATTTACCACGAAAATTTGAACCGAATTTTAAAATTTTCAATTTTTTGACAGATGTTCGGACTATTTTTAGTAGAAAAACTTCATATTTTTTAAATATCAGTTTATGAAATTATGAAGGAATCGGCATGACTGCAAAAAAATTTGAAAAACTGAAAATTCGATTTTTAAATGTTCAAAAAATTCTCAGTTAACTTCGAAAAATTTCAATCATACTGATTTCTGTGACAGCTTTTAAAAATGCGCGCAAATAAAAAATTTTACGAGCTCAATTAAATAAATTAGAGTAGACTAAAAAAGTAAAAAGACCAAATTTATTTTAAAAATATTACAATTTTATTCTAAACAATTTTTTTGCATATTCATATTTTTATTATTGATATCATAATTTAATGCAAATATTTTATCAGAGAAAGTATTTTTACTTACAGCAAAAAAAAATATAAAAATATAATACTTTCTACAAAATAATAGCATTTATTTGTATTCTCTAAAATGCATACTAATATCTCGATAACGATAATTTCTTAACGATCCGGATGCCTTTTAAAGGATATCTCTACTGAGTCATTCCTCTATCTGCATATTTATCCATGAATATATATATACATTTTTCATCCTCATAATATTTATCAGTAAAAAACAAACGGATATCTCCCTCTCTGTCTTTTTCTCGGTCTTTCTTAGCTGCCGCGTGACGTAGTTACAGTCGATACCGATCATCGATGACCAGAGTACACTTGAGGTCACGTCTATTGTACCAGAATACCGTTCTAAATCGATGTTATTAAATGCTGCCGAGCTATATGCACACACACAGCTGATCATTTGATATCACATATTATTATCATTGTTATTCAATTTTTTTAATAGTTAAATATATATGATATTTTGTTGTATTTATATAATTGTTCTGTTTGTTTCATTATATATACTAGATCTAATGTTGCGCGCGCGCGTCGCTCTTCATATCTTAATTTAAATGTATAATGTTGTGGAAATTTTGTATACATTTAGCCGATCAGACGTTTGGAGAAGAGACTTAGCATATATTTTATCTCCATTTTCTTATCGAATATTGAAGGAAAGAAATTCTTTGAGTCCTAGATCCTTCACAGAAACATGTCCTGATCCTGGGCATCTCCTCTGTGTATCGATCGTTTACTTTTTTATTTGTTCTGTCTACTGATTATCATCCCACATTATTTTTGAGGCTCTGATGTGAAATAATAGAAAATACTAGACCTAAATTTTCGACGCTTGCGGAACACTTTCGGAGACATTCGACCAGATAGATGCCTGTCGAAAATTTGTCAAAACCCCTAATTTCACATAATAAAATATTTCAATCAATTATAATATAATTTATTTAAAGCCGTAAGATGGACGGTGGCGTCTGAAGGTTCACCTAAAGTTTAAAAGTCCAATGATCTTCATGCTTGTAAACTTCGCTACTTGAAATTGGTTATTTGTCAGTTTTCAGTCAGTAATTTATCAGTCATCTCGATGGAAAGTCTATAGAAAATCTGTAGAAAGTGTATGGAAATTCTAAGTATTTCGATGAAACTGGAGGAAAAAATTTTTTTGAGCCTAGATCCTTCACAGAAACATGTGTCCGGAAAGTGTCTAGACATTTCCTCTATAGGGGAAGGGGGGCAAAAGGGGGTAGGGTAGGCAAAACGGGGTACCCCAAAAATTTTATAAAAAAAAATTTTCTATTTTAAATGGTTTTTAAACATTCCAAAATCACTTCTGTAAATATAATCAAGCGTTACTTTGAATTTTTTTTGATAAACTTTTTCAAAAATCAATTGTCAGTTGAAAAATATTAATGACGTTTGTTTTATGATAAAAACTATTAAAAATTTCTATTCTTCTTTTGTATCCAATAAACACGTAAAATGTAATTTTTCTTCATGTAAATTACTTAAAAAAAAATTCAACTTAATCAAATTCGTTTAGAATCCAAAAATTTTTTTTTTTTCCTTTTTTAGGGGGTACCCCACTTTGCCGCAGAAATGAAAAATTTTTTTTTTCAATGGTAACTGAAAATTTCTCCTATTTACTTTGAATATCAGTAAAAAAAAAGATTTAGCGTATTTGAGTCCTCGAAAACTTGGTATTTCCTTAAGTACCCCCTTTTGCCCCTCCCTCCCCTACACGGAAAAAAATTTTTTGTGACCACAAGATAAGATAACTTACGGTAACAAAATTCTGCCTTAATATACGGATAACGAAGCATTCTTTGGGATTACAATGTGTTTGTAATGCTAGCAAATTCTTCGTTGGGCCAAGCAATGGTTCGTAACTGTAACAAAACTGTCGTGTTCCAATAGAAAAACTGATTTGTTCAAGTAACAGAGTGAATTTGTAGCATTAACAAAAATTTTTGTAATCATAAGTTAAGATTACTTTCGGTAGCAAATGTCAGCTTTAAAATACGACGATATTATTATAATAAACATCATGTGTTCTCATAACAAATCGACTTCTTAATTACAACACAAATTCATTCGTTACTGTAACAAATTGATTTGTTACCGTAAGCTTATCATGTTTGTCATTATAACAAAATCTTTCGTTATCCCGTCTTTTGTTATCAGAACGAAATTTGTTTTTTCCGTGTATGTTGATCGGTTAAATATTTTTCATTTTAACTTCTGATTATCATCCCATAATTTTCACTTCTTATATTTATTCATTTTAATGAATAAATTTTGAGCCTTTAGCCAATCACGTTACGAATAGTTTAGCTTCGCATGTATTCCGTCTCTTATATATATATATATATATATATATATATATATATATATATATATATATATATATATATATATCTAAAAGTGTTTAAAGTATATGAGCATAAACATTCACAAGTTAATTTTAGGGTGATATAATTATTACTTGTTTGCACACATAGAAAGTACAGTGTTTATGATACTATGAGAGTAAACGATGTTTTTTTTCGATAATAAATAAATTGTTGCGGAAACATTAATAGATTCTGTGCTATGCACATAAATTATTTATTTTTAATTACTGATAATTGTCCAATCGACAGATTTATGATTCGCGATATTGTTTTATCTTCATGTGTTTTTATTACATATATGAGAAATAGGAAATATTAAATCTTGAATAGAATTATTTAGATAGAATAAATGAAAAGTAGGACAAAGGACTGCTGTCCATGCTTCCTTAAAAGATAACATGTGTATAGTAAATAAGCTTTTGTTGATGTTGATGTTGACTGGACGCTTTGTGCATATGTAATCATTTATGTGGCACGCTGCATACTATCGTTGTTTTAAAATTTAATTATGATAACAATAATCATAATAAATAGTATGCATGAGCTGCAGTATTCACTTTATTTTCAGATTTCATTGAATTCCAACTTTGCTTTTCTCTTAATTATGAAATAATCTCATAACGTTGAGTAGGTTTCAAAATTAAGAAATTTAAATTTAAACTATTTCGCGCCAAATTTTGAATTCGAATAATTTGAATTCATTAATTTGATTAATTATTGAGGGAGTTTTCTTCACATATAGCCAGCGTTTTGCAAACACTCACATGAAATCATGTTGATTTTGTACATACTCAGAATTTCAGGAAATTTCAAAGTCTTATTTATTTTTGATGTGTTCATAATTAAAAAAAGACTTTCCAATTTTTTTGTAAATCAACTAAAGTTTCGCGGTTCGAATTCCATCCACTACTGCAGTGTTCACTTTTATTTTCAGATTTTATTGTTTTCCAACTTTGCTTTTCTCTAAATTATGACATAATCTCATAATTTGTCGAGTAGGTTCCAAAATTAAGAAATTTGAATTTAAACTATTTCGCGCCAAATTTCGAATTCGAATAATTTGAATTGATTAATTATTGCGGGTGTGATTTCCTGATCCGTAACTAAAGTTTTGCAAAATACTCACATGAAATCATGTTGATTTTGCACATACTCAGAATTTCAAAAGATTTCAAAGTCTTATTTATTTTCGATGTATTCATAATTAAAAAAAAGACTTTCCAGTTTTTCTGTAGAAAAACTAAAGTTTCGCGGTTCGAATCCCATCCACTGCTGCAGTGTTTACTTTGTATTAGATTTTATTGTTTTCCAACTTTGCTTTTCTCTAAATTATGACATAATCTCATAATTTGTCGAGTAGGATCCAAAATTAAGAAGTTTGAATTTAAACTATTTCGCGCCAAATTTTGAATTCGAATAATTTGAATTCATTAATTTGATTAATTATTGCTGGTGTGATTTCCTGACCCATAACCAAAGTTTCCCAAAATACTCACATGAACTCATGTTGATTTTGCACATACTCAGAATTTCAGGAAATTTCAGTCTCATATATTTCGATATATTCATTCTTAAAAAGAGACTTTAGTTTTTCTGTCAATTACCTAAAGGTTAGCGGTTCGAATCTCGTCCAGCGCATGAATTTTTTTCAAATAAAAAAAGTGAATAAATTACTAGTATCGAAGTAGTCAATAAATAATTGAAAAATTCCTCTCCCTTAATTACATTTATTGTATTCAATTATAAATCGAGTGAATCAACGAACGTAAAATTGAATTTATCAATGACAATTTTCACGAAATAAAAGGGAGTGGCTAAAATAGTTAACTGATGAAGGTACAGAGAACGTATGTTCGAACATACGCACCTCTTCTAGACAGAGTTACTGCTGACAGAGTAGTAAATCTCTGCGTACAGCTGTAAATCACCTGGATATTTTATCCTCGAGAGTCTTCTTTTAAACCACTCTCCTTTTCCTTCTTCTCTTTATTGTAGTGCTCCTTCTTATTCCGCCTCTGCCTCTATCTCTAGCTCTTGTTGCTGTTGTTCCTCTTCTTCAGCTTCTACTTCTACCTCGGCCTCTTGTTAAAGTCTTCAGCTGATGCTGTGACTATGGATTGCATGCAATGTCTAGAGAGATCTCAAGCATATCCACATGCATTGCAGATTTTTTTACCCACTACATATGTTGATGTTTAATACACGTGTCTGCTTATATATATAGTAAGTAAGTAAGGTATTTCTTAGTACAGTAGTATGTTCTATTGAATTCATTTTGTGGCATGCTGTGAGGCCTCATCTAGGCGTACTTAAACAGTACCACATGTAGCCTACGCATTTGCAATTCTTAACGCTTACTAACCAGAAGGTTAAACTCATAAGTCTCTTTTACATATATATATTATATATTATATAAATAATAAATAAAAATTAGAGGTGTGCGAATCGTGTTCGGATCGAATCGATCGACTGTTACTATTAGGATCGAATAATTTGATAGATTTCAAGTATTCGTAACTTTTTGAAATATTTGGCGCGAATGCAAAGTTTGGATCAGCATTCAAATATTTAATTTTCATTTAATAGTGAGCTTAGTTTGTTTTTGGTAACCAAAAGTAATCATCTCGTAGATTCGGATCTGAGTTGTATTTTTACCTCTGATACAAATTTGAAGTATTGGAAACAATATCAAAATTTTTAGTCGTTAAAAAAAAAATTTTTGAATTAGTAGTAAATTTATGAATAACTCGACAATTTACGGATAATTCCAAAAATTTTAATCATTTAAGAGTTTACGGATAAATCCAAAATTATGAAGAACTCGACAATTTACGGATAATTCTAAAAATTTGAATTATTCAAAAGTTTACGGATAATTCAAAAAATTTTAACTATTCATAAGTTCACGGATGAATCGAAAATTATGAATAACTCGAAAATTTACGGATATTTCCAAAAATTTGAATTATTCAAAAGTTTACGGATAATTCCAAAAATTTTAACTATTCATAAGTTCACGGATAAATCCAAAATTATGAAGAACTCGACAATTTACGGATAATTCTAAAAATTTGAATTATTCAAAAGTTTACGGATAATTCAAAAAATTTTAACTATTCATAAGTTCACGGATGAATCGAAAATTATGAATAACTCGAAAATTTACGGATATTTCCAAAAATTTGAATTATTCAAAAGTTTACGGATAATTCTAAAAATTTTAACTATTCATAAGTTCACGGATAAATCCAAAATTATGAATAACTCGAAAATTTACGGATAATTCCAAAAATTTGAATTATTCAAAAGTTTACGGATAATTCCAAAAATTTAAATATTCATAAGTTCACGGATAAATCCAAAATTATGAATAACTCGAAAGTTTACGGATAATTCCAAAAATTTAAATATTCATAAGTTCACGGATAAATCCAAAATTATGAATAACTCGAAAATTTACGGATATTTCCAAAAATTTGAATTATTCAAAAGTTTACGGATAATTCCAAAAATTTTAACTATTCATAAGTTCACGGATAAATCCAAAATTATGAAGAACTCGACAATTTACGGATAATTCTAAAAATTTGAATTATTCAAAAGTTTACGGATAATTCAAAAAATTTTAACTATTCATAAGTTCACGGATGAATCGAAAATTATGAATAACTCGAAAATTTACGGATATTTCCAAAAATTTGAATTATTCAAAAGTTTACGGATAATTCCAAAAATTTTAACTATTCATAAGTTCACGGATAAATCCAAAATTATGAATAACTCGAAAATTTACGGATAATTCCAAAAATTTGAATTATTCAAAAGTTTACGGATAATTCCAAAAATTTAAATATTCATAAGTTCACGGATAAATCCAAAATTATGAATAACTCGAAAATTTACGGATAATTCCAAAAATTTGCATTATTCAAAAGTTTACGGACAATTCCAAAAATTCGAATTATCTGAAAATTCAAATCATTGGATTCGAAATTAAAATCGAATCATTCGATTCGATTCGCTTCGAATAATTCGTAACTACGAACTATTCGCACAGCCCAAAAAGAAATTCAAAATTTCATTTTTAAAAAATTATTAAAAAAATATCTATACATAGAAAAGTCGTACAGTCACCTCATGTACATATAAACAGATTGATTTTTTATGATAAAATAATACAAGAATGAATATATATCGCGTGGGCAAATTGACGGCACGCGCCTCTCACGTTGTGATTGGGTGGCTGAAAGTTCTTCTGACGATTCCACTACGTAATGTTACGTTCACTTCTCTCACACACACACACATACATGAACCTTCATATATTTATCTGTAGATAAATATATATTATAAATTTCTTTATTCGCTTTCCGAGTACTTATGTTAGTTGTTATTTCTTGTGTGGTGCAACATGTTGTAGATTTTATTTAACGACTTACTTATTTATTTATTTTTTAATTTATCAATTATTTTATGCACCTCAGGATTTTATACTTAAAGGCCGATACTTAAAGTTAGATAATTAAACTCAATCAAAATAAATTACAATTATTTTATAGCCAATCACCCGCGCATTTTTTTTAAATTTAAAAATGAATATTTTCAGGATAAATTGCTACCAGAAATTATAAATCCCTCATATTTATTTTTTTAAGCTACTAGACGTATAATGGTATAATTTTAAAATGATTTAAAATTAAAATAATTACAAATTACGTCAATACAAACTTACTACCCCTAAGGCAGCCATTGACGACATTACAAAAAAAAAAAAAAATTAATAATAACGACCCGTGAGTGAATATTCGCGTGCGTATAAATACGAATATTAAAGACACATCAGAAAATTATATTTTACATACATATGTGCATATATATTTTTCTAAATTGCAATAACAATGCACAAAAAAAAATTGTGTAATAGAATGTACGTGATGATAACTCATTACTTTATCTCACATGGAATTAAAAGAATAAATTAGCAGCAAATATATATATAGAAAACTTTTCGCGTGCCGGAAGTAATGATAATTTCCAAAGAAAATTATACCGTAAGATTAATGGACGTTCTGTTATGTACACTACTAACAGAGTTGTTACAAGTTTAAATTAATTTTTTTATGTTATTGTTTTTTTTTTTTCTTTAATTTTTTAACAGTAAAACAAGAAGTAATGGAATTGAGTATGGGTTAAGTCACTCCAAGGACTAACTTTTATGGGCTGTCTACTTTTGTGTTTAAAAAAAAAAAAAAATATTCAAGGGGCTTATTTGAGTTTCGTCTCACGACTGCTGTGTACAGAAAATTTTACCGTCAAGTCAGCACTATAAAATCACCATCAAATCAACCCTTTATGTTCTTTCATTCAGAAATGGACTGTTGTGTCTTGTTTTCTCATATATATATAAGGCATTCAACTTCTATTCGAGACTCAATATATGAATATATGGATATTGTGTGAATAACTTTTTTATAACACGAATTTTATGGCCTATTTTATCGATAAAAAAACGTTTTTATTAAAGAAAAAAATATATATAACAATAAATTTGTTAAAAAATTTACACGTGTTTTTTACAACGAGGATTAACAAATGAGAGTTATTGAGATGTTAAATTTTTTTTTATTAATGTTTTTAAAAAAAAATTCAAGCCTTGCTTCGAGATACCCTCATATATTTTTATTTTTATTTTCTTTTGTTTCTTTTAAGTGTTAATAAAGAACACTTTAATGGCACCACGGGTTCTAACAATAACAAGTTATTTGATCGCTTTATCATGAGGAGAATAATAAAAAAAGGCTTCTATTAAAAAATTTTTTCATAATTATTTAATCTTTTTAATAATTTAGACTTTTAACAAAATACGATTTTTTTAAATTCAAATTTACCGCGATGTTTTTGAAAATTCTTAAGGAATTTATTTTTGAAAATGTTTTCATCCAAACTTGCGACGCTTTCACTTTATTTGTACGGATTTTTATTTGAAAAATAGTTTGCGTTAACACTTGATGTGATAAAAGTCGCGTTTTCAAAATTATATTCCGAATTATGAAAACTTCGAGATTTTCTGCGCCAATAAATGATTTTTCATCCATTAAATAACAAAGTCTGCATTTAACTTAAAGTTGTTTATTTAAAAAATAAAATTTTCACAGCAGAAAATTATAAGTACTAAAAAAATATGTGAATGATATGTAATATAAAATTTTTATTTATTTAACTGTTCAATGAGATCAATTACATAAATTAATTAAATAGTTTTCGCAGCCTCCTTCGTAGCCTGGGATCAAAAGTTCAAATTATGACCTACGGTATAAAAACAATGAATTAAAAAATATTTATCACTTATATATTTACTTTTATCTTAAAAGTAAATATATTTAACTTTTAATTTATGGAAAGAGAGGCAAAACGGTACAGGCAGGAAATAATGGATTTAATTTTTTTGACTTCTATCTGAAATAACTGAACATTTTCTATTTGTCATCAAAAATTCACTTTTCCCTTTCGGACTTTGACTTTTTATAAGAATTTTCCAAGAACGAGGTTTAGAAATTGAAATTTTCTCACTCTTTAATTTATTTCAAGTTCCAAAAATCACCTCAAAGTTCAGAATTGTCTCAAATTTTCAAGTTTACTGTCACGAAATTTTTTGAACCAATTCTGGACATGGAAAATGACGATTAAGATCAATTTTGGAAAAAATCTTTTGTATCAAATTTTTGGGGTTTTCCCCCGAGTCAAAAAACAAATTCTAGTTTAGTCCTCAAAAGCTTCAATTCCTTTGATGTTTTATTTGCCGCCCAGAAAGTAACTCTAGTACTCAAAATTCTATATGAGAACTATGAGGTCTAAATGCAAATAATTTATCGATTTTAAATTATAACTAAGACCTCAAAATTCTCAACGAATGAAAAGTCATACTTCAGAGTTTGAAAAATTTTAGATAGAAAAGGAAAGGGAGAGAATACGTCGAATAAGACTTTTGAGGTTCAAATGCGGATAAAATTATTCCTGCACGTTTTGAGTATTTTGAGGCTCTAATTCAGATCATGTTATTCCAATTTAGTCCTCAAAGTGGTAAAATTGGTCGTAACTACTACTTTGAAGACTAACCTAGGATAGCTTTCTATACTGATGTCAATTTTCAAATTCTAAATTGATCCTCAAAAAATTCATTGAGAACTATGAGACTTAAATCCAAATTTGTTTTTTGACTCGGGCCGTATTACCCACTTAGTCCCATTTTGCCGCCCTTCCCTTCAATCATAATGAATATTTTTGAACACAGCTTACTTTTGACCAGATCGTCTCCAGAAACACGACTTCCATCCACTTATGCTGTAAGGCTTTTACCACTTTGTGCAATGCCACCAGAAGCTTCTCCACCTTCATTATTTGTAGCTTTTCCATCAGCAGTACCCTTTGTTTCTGCACCAGCTGTGCCATCCCCTGTTACGTCGGTCATAATTTTACCAACAGTCGATCTATCCGTTACAATGTTACCATTTTTGTCTACTGAAGAACTACTTTTAGAAGATTGAGAGGACGAACTCGAAGATCGATTCACACCACTATCGCCAGCGTCATGTACTTTACTTTGGATTTCGTTTTGAGCTTTATTTGTTGACTTGACGCTACCTTTGGTTCCGTGTTTTTTCTTTGTATGATTATGCACATTAGCGAGAGCAGTATCGCTTGTTTTTTTTTTTTTATGATGATGACTCTTAGCTGCCACACAAACCACAAAAATTACCAGCAGACACACAACTGCCAAACGCATTTTGATTTTTTTCTGCACAGATCATTTTTAAAAATTAAATAAATATAAATTGGTCATAAATTACAACAAAAAACATTTTTCTGATGAACACTACTTACAGTAATGAAATTCAGCTAAAAAAAAAAATTTCACAATACTGTCAAGACTCTTTGTAAGCAATTTTGATAATTGTCGGGCATTTATATCGTTGCTTATATCGTTAAATAAATAAACAATGATTCAGTTCTGGTTTTCAAAAGATTTATTGCGCTTTTTATCGAGTGACAATCAGTGTTTATATTTTTGCAACTGCAGTTTAAGTATTCGCGACGACCTTCTTCAAAGTATATTATCACAGTATTCGAGTTATGTTTTTTCAAATGATATTTTTGTTCTTTGTTTTTTTTTTAACGATGCAGAAAATTAAAAATTTTATAAAAAAAGCAGTCAACGTTTGATAGTTAGCTTTGAAAATTTGTTTTCTGAGGAAATATTTAAGTTTCATGAGACAAAGGTCCCATACAAAGTCGCCGTTAATGGAAAAAATGCCGTAGATTGGCCGATGTCTGACTGCCATCGCTCGGCCATGCATTGACAATTCGTAATGGCCCAAACCTGGTTAATTACCAGCAGCTATTTAATTTTTTATCAAGATAGCGTAGTCAAATCGAAATGAATTTTTATTAAAATTTTTGAATGTATATGTAATGGCATTGCTGGTTTCATATCAGAATATGACTTCCCGTAATCCCTTTAAAGGAAACGCCAGACATACGACGCTGCCGATGGCTGGCCAATGAACGGCTACTTATGAATGGCTGATTATCGGTTCGCAACGTTGGGCTACTGTTGGTTAGTCAGTAGTCCCTGATTGATTCTTGTTAAATGAAAAAATCTACTAATCAATTATTAATTATTCAAATAACTTGTTATTGTAGTTTGCTTTAATTAATAGTTATTTATATTTGAATTAAACTAATTTTTAATTAATAAATATTTTAATTTTTCGATCACAGTTATTTACAACTTTTTTTTTCTAAATAATTTAAAATATTAATTAAATTGCTCTGTAGATTTTATAAAACCAAGTGGTTGTAGTAGAATTAATAAGTAGATCATATAAGACTATCAATTCAACATTAGTAGATTCGGCCAGTAGCTACCATTCAGACCCAGCTATCAGAAGGACGGCAGTTCGCGCCCGGATTCCGGCAGAATTTCCACCGAGTTTTTTTTACATCATTTACCTTACTTAAATAGTTTGAACGTTAATGATCACAAACTCTATTAGGTTAATAATATTACATTTATTTGCTTGCTTGGCCGATTGCTGGCTGCTATTAATCGGCCGATAGTCGAGTGCCATTAATGGGCCGAGGTTATCATTCGACTATAAGCCGGTTTATCGGCCAATAAAAATTTCCATTGCTGAGCCATTAATCGAAATTCTTGGCCTAGTGATGGCCCGATCTAGGGCCGATTTCCAAACTTTGTACGGGGGATCAATTTTTATTGTTTTTAATACATAGTAAATATGAGTATGCACAGAAAAAAAAATTACTAGGGGCAAAAACTATTCACTCACCCCAAGAAATTTTTACTTGTCCCCAGAAATTTTTGTATTATGAATTAAAATCAAAAATATTTTTGGGAGAACGAAGGATGCGTTTGGGCAAAAATAAAATTTCATGGACAATTTAATTAAATTTTAATTGTATCAACTGAAATTTTATTGTTATCTGATGAGTTAAAGTTTGACTCGTTGATAATTCAAGACCAATAGCGCGCATATAAATTTAATAGTAACGATAAATAAATGGCTTTCTAACGGAGTTGGAATTAAGTCAGAAACTAATTTAGCAGAAACAAGACAACTTCGTCCCTAAGGAGTAAATTTATTACTTTTAATCCGATTATTTGTATTGGTCTGAAATTGATGTTTGGTCGCTGCTAAATAGGCATTGAAATTACGAGTTTTGATGCAGGTAAAAAAAGTTAAAATTTTTAAAAATTCACCATTCATTGAAAAGTTATCGTTAAAAAAATTTAATTAAGGGCTAGTATATTATATTTATTATTCAGTAAAAAATAAGACCACAATTAATTTATATTATAACTTTTTAATTAAATAACAAATTACTATCGACCAAAAATTCCAATAATCTGTCATAGGGATTTACTATAGAGAGTTCTCAAGTCAATGCCAAAGGAATTGGGTCAATTAATTTCGAATTATTGGGTTTATCTTGTCTACATACATCCTACAAATGGCGAAGGATATCAATTTCATTCCAAAATCTCATTGAAACAAGTCAACGCCATTAAAAAAAATCCCGTAGTAAACATACCAACTCATATTCATAAATATGTTCTCTATACACTGTTAGAAGTATTTATTTGAGCCAAATAAATATTTGTTAATAGTTAATAAATGATTTATTAAATGAGATTTATTTGGGCCAAATAAGCCATTTCTTAATAGTTAATAAATGGCTTATTTGAATAGAAAGAAATGACACGTGATGTTAATTAAGTAAGGTTATGACAAATAATTTATAGGACTGTTTAATTTTATTTTTTTAAAGAAAATAATGCACACAATTAATGTTAATTGAAGATAAAAATTATTATACAAAAGATATAAAAAAATGAAATATTATAATAAATTTTTACTAACAATCACACTCATTCCATTCAAAGTTATAACCTGAACTTCATGTGTCATTTCTTTCTATTCAAATAAGCCATTTATTAACTATTAAGAAATGGCTTATTTGGCTCAAATAAATCTCATTTAATAAATCATTTATTAACTATTAATAAATCTTATTTGGCTCAAATAAATACTTCTAACAGTGTACTCACAGAAAAAAATTTAGATCTCACAAGATCTTATGCAATCAACAAAGATCTAATTTTTTAAATTTAGATCTAGATTACTACCCGGAGAGAAATGTACTGTAAATATTCCTATTGCGATGAAAACAGTATTGGTGATGTACCTTAAACAGCCTAGTAATAATTCCTATGCGGTATAGTAATGAAAATTTGTGTGTTGATGGCGCTTCGAATGTACTGTGAAAATGTCTGTACGAGCACAGTAAATATTACTGTGCTGCTCTAGAGTATATGAACATTTAAAAAAGTATCCGTGTCTGTTGTGATAAGTTGTAAGTTTTATTTTATTGAGTAATAAATCATAATACTCGTAACCTAATAACTGTATTAATTTTAACTAAGAAATTAAAACATTAATTAAAAAAAAGGCAAGATATTTACAATCTCGTCAGGATATATAGATTTTAAAAAAATAACTCACAGTTATTTCGAATCACCTTTTTCACGAAATTTAATAAAAAAATCGTAGCCTTAAAAATTTGACATTTCGACTTATTATCTTGACATGAAGATTTTACTGAAATTTATTTAACGAATTTTGTTAAACAGAGAACGTAAAAAAACTATAAGTAATTTTTTCAAAATGTATATCCCGGTGAATTTATAATTATGTTTTTATTTTTTAAATTATTGCTCGATTTTTTTTTTTAATTAATAAATGAAGTTTCTAAAATAGTTATAATAATTCATGATCATTAAAAATTTTGAAAAAGTGAGGGGTATCGTCGAAGAATTGTCTTGAGTAATTCACCGCCATGGCTATGACTTATGACTGCTTAGCAGCGCTGGCGTCACTGCAGAGAGATATAGCAGCTACTCAGCACAGTAATTCTTACCGTGCTGTTTACGAAACTACTCTCATACAGGGACGGTAAATCTACATAAAGCAAAATAAACTTTACTTGAAAATAATATCTTGACAACACAGGAGCCCTTCCTATCCGTAACGTAAATCTCACCATACAATATAGTAAAATTTTAGATGCTTATTTTTTTCGTGGACTTAGTACTAGATAGCAAAGTAATATTTACTAAACTTTTTTATCGCAATAGGAGTATTTACGATACATTTCTCTCCGTGTACTAATAGATCTAGTGACATCTGCTCAGAGAGATTCCATTAGATCCAATTTTGTTTACCAGTTTCCAAAATTCCTTGAAAAATCGAAATTTTGTATTTTTACTTTTTCATAATTTTACAGTTTTTTTTTTTTATATGATATATAGATCACAGATCTATATATAGATCCAATTAATAAAAAATTAGATGTCTGATCTAAATTAGACTAGACCCAATTCCGAGCCTCTCGAGGACCAAATTTCGAAATTACGGGCTGTGTAATTTTTAATAATTAGAAATAATGAATAAATTTATAAATGATATCAATAAGTGTTTCATATATTGAGTAAATGAAGCTTAAGAAAATAAAAAAATTATATTTTATTAAAATACCATAAATATTTATAATCATATTTATGTTAAAGTAAATTACGTGGAGTAAAAATAATTTAAATGCTCGCTATTTGTTGATAAAACAACGACATAATAATTATCTGATCCAATTATATCTGAATCCGGTCTTATGTACGTCTCTGAGAATCCTAAAGGCGCCAGACAGTCAATGAAGAAACAATTCCCCATGCGTTTCAATAATGCCTTCAATTTTTTTCACTCACTGTACTGTGAAAGCTGCCAACATTTATTTTCTCTTTATTACATTTACCTTTTATTTATATACATTTATTTTTATTACTTTATATTTATACAAGACGTCGATAAAAAATATCGAAAAAAAATATATATTTAACCTCGATCTGTTAAGGCAAAAATAATTCTCCAGATTAAGAGAGTCTAGTAATTAAATTTTTTTTTTCTTTTATTTTAACGTCGACCAATTATCGCATCTCAGGAAATTGGACAGATATGCTGAGCTAGTAAAATTCAGAGGAGACTCGGTTTTATTTCCGAGGACCAGTTATCGTAAAATAGTTTTTCGAGTTTAGGCTCCTTCCTATTCTGCTTCTGCTGGGTTTGTAATACCGAGAAGATCCACCGAATCTCAGTAATTAGCTGATCCAATTATCGTGTCAGTTTATGAGAAAAGGATCCTCCCGATTCCCGGCGGTCGTCGAGTTCAAATTTATGGACTTTTTTTTATTTGCTACAACAAATTAACTCTAGTGTTTAATAAAATTCTCAGTCATTACTTTCTTTTAAAAAAATTTTCCTGTAATTTTTTTTTAACTCCTGATAATTAATTAATTAATTAATTAATTAATTAATTAATTGGAATTTTTGTCTGTAAAAATATTTGAAATTTTTCTAAAATTAATTTTTGCTATTTCGTATCGAAGGGGGAATGGATTCACTTGTAAGGGGGGAGGGGGTCAAGGGGTAAAATGAGTCGAGTCTCCCTTTTTAATGAATTATTTGAATATGAAAAAAAAAGTTTTGTATGAAAATTTGCACTCTTGCTCCAGTAGTCCATAAAATTTAAGTTTAAAATATAGTCCTTGAGGTGCATGAAAAAAAAGGTAAATAATATTTCATCTCATGTTTCACGAGTATAAAGAATGGAGAGACATTGCATGTCGGTACAAAACGATCAGGATCAAGTGTATACGTGAAACGCATTCTTTAAAGTATAGTAGCGAGAACGGACCAAGAGCAAGACCAAGACCAACAGCGAAAGGTACATGAGTATCACAAGAAGCGGGTGACCGTATGTTGGACGGGTCGAAGACCCCGTGGTTCCTAATGTGAAGGCATACGTCAAAGAAATATATTTCTTACTTTATTTCTGTTTTTTTTTTATTTATATATACGGACATAAATACATATATGTATTATTGCAATTGATCAGTAAGGAAAACTTTTATAGCTTATACACTCGTATATATTTATTTGTATAATATATATGTCTATATATATGGATTGTGTGAATAATGATCAAATCGAATCATTATAATTTTTTACTAATATTCAAAAAATTTATATATTTTCAAATTATGTATTTAAATTTATGTTTTGAACAAATTTTGAATATTAAATTATTGCCGCGTATGAAGCAAAATATATATAGGGAGGGAGGGGCAAAAGGGGGTACTTAAGGAAATACCAAGTTTTCGAGGACTCAAATACGCTAAATTTTTTTTTTTTAATGATTTTTAAAGTAGATAGAAAAAATTTTCAGTTACCGTTGAGAAAAATTTTTATTTTTGCCGGCAAAATGGGTACCCCCTAAAAAAGGTAGAAAAAATTATTTCTAGATTTTAAATGAATTTGATTAAGTTAAGTTTTTTTGTAATAAAGAAAAATTATATTTTACATGATTATTGGATACAAAAGAAGAAAAAGTTTGGATAGTTTTTATCATAAAACAAAAGTCATTAATATTTTTCAACTGAAAATTTATTTTGGAAAAAGTTTAACAAAAAAAATTCAAAATAACGCTCAATTAAATTTACAAAAGTGATTTTGGAATGTTTAAAAACCATTTAATATATAAAATTTTGGGGGTACCCCGTTTTGCCTATCCTACCCCCTTTTGCCCCCCCCCTCCTTTCCCTATACAAGGTGATCCAAAATTAGTTTTCCACCGATGAGAAAGGTCATTTCTGATTGGCCACTTTGAATATTTAATAACTCCTACAATATTCAAAATTAAGAAATGTTGTTCAGGAACTTTCTGCGCAGAATTAACTCCTCAATCTAAATTTCACCGATGTAAAACTATAATTCTGGATCACCCTGTATATATATTTTTTTTTAATAATTTACGGATACATGAAATTTTTTGAGTTACTAGAAAATTGAATTGATTCGATCCAAATTTTGAATCAAATATTAAATTTGATTGATAATTATGAATTATTTGGAAAACTCTATATATACATATATATAGATTGTACAAATAATGATCGAATCAAATCATTATAATTTCCTACTAATGTTCAAAAAATATATATATTTTCAAATGGTGTATTTAAAGTAATATTTGGACCAAATTTCGAAAATGATATTTTTACCGCAAACATAACAAATTATATATACATATATTTCTTTAATAATTTACGGATTCTTCAAATTTTTTGAGTTATTCGAATATTCAATTTATTCGATCCAAATTTCGAATCAAATTTTAAAATTCGATTAATAAATACGAATTATTTAAAACCCTCAAATATATATATATGTATATAGACATATATATTTAAGAGGCATTGTGATTGAGATGCCGGAGATTTTTTGTTCAATAAATGCCGAGACGAATGCAAGCAAGCAGATTTGTCGCGCCTTTAAAAGAAGCTCACGAAGTTTATACTTAGTAAAAAAAAAAAAAAAATTATTATTTTTTTTTTAATTACTCAAGGATAACTACATAAATTTTTTAAACAATACAAATATATAATGATTTATTACGAAATGTATGAAAAAAAAAAATACAAAAATTATTATATAAAAGTAAAAAAAATGAATTTCCGGCTGAAGGTGATCGAACCTCAAGGCCGTCGTATGAAAGGAAAAAATAATAAAAAATGAGGTTGAGTATGAGTAAGAGTGTCTATTGACACCTGTAGACTTTAGACAGGATAAACGAAGCATGTGACTGTAATCGGATGAGGAAGAGGGCTTTGGATGTTTAGTAGCGAGGTGAAAAAATAATAATGATAATGATGACGATGGCGGTTCTGGTGCCGCTGATGATGCTGATGATGACGATAATAATAATAATGACAAAGATGAAAATAAAATTAAGAATCCTGGTGAATGCAAAGAGGCGCGTGATCTTGAAGACGATCATTAGCGTCACGCACTACACACTATCCTCTACTCACTACTCACCAAGTGTTCTCTGTACGCTGACCATAGAGATGATAATGAATAAAAGAAGAAAAGAGTAAGGAAAAAAAAATGGGTTCGTATATTTTATAAAATAAAATATAATAAAATGTAATGGAATGAAATTAAATGGATAAAATGGATCAAGTGTAAAAAGAAATCGAGGTGGGAGAAATTCGAGGTTGCTGAACTAATACCGCAGGTATCACGCGATTTCAGTGCCCACCATTTTTTTTTAATTTTTTTTTTTTTCGTATTAATTAATGAGAATTGAGAGTGACATTTTTCGGTAATTACTTTGGGATTTTAATTTTAAAAGGGAAATTAAAATATTTTTACTGTGTCCGTATCGGATTTGTATGCAAGTATTAAAATTTAAAAATAATTTTCTCAAATGGGAATTAAAATTTATGAAATTTTGAAACATGGAATTTGGTAATTGCCACTTATATTTAACGAAAATTAAGATAACATTTTTTTTTCATTTTTGGGTAAAATGGGAAGTTCAATAAATTTCCAAAATCATTTTTTTTATTAATTTAAAATGCTGGTCTACACGTCAGTTCTTAATTTTAATATCATCTATGTCGCAATTTTAGAGCAGTAGTATAAAAAAAAATTTTGAATTCTTTTTTTCTTTAAAATTAATTACCGGCCACATTAGATTACTAAAAATTAATTTAGTTATAACGAGTACGCGATTAAGGGCTAAAAAAAAAATGACAAAAATTTTACCCACACATGAAATACATATTTAGAGAAATTTAACCGATACCCCATAAATTTTTAATTAAAAAACTAAACCATCTATATTAAAAAAAATCGGTCTATCGGTTGACCCTGTGGGCCAGCCCCGAAACTTCCCGCTTGAGCTTGAAAACATTATTGAGAATACATTTTCGAGCTCGAAAATACTTTTGTATGCCATTGTTTTGAAAAAAACCATTTCTTAGCATTTCTTTCTCTCACGATATCTCGCGAACGAATTAACCGATTTTGATGGTTGAGGCGGCAATCGACGTGTTTTATCAAGTTCTAAAGCTGATCAAATTTTAACATTGATTTATCCCGTAGTTTTTGAGAAATTTGAAAAAACCAAAAAAAAAATTTTTTGAATTCTTTCGTCAACGGTTTCTCTTGAACGGATGAATAACCGATTTTGATTTTTTTTGGTGGCATTCGACGCGGCTTACAAAGTTTTAGAGCTGGTTAGATTTTGGAATCAATCCATCGAGCAAATTAAAAGTTATCCAAATAAAACATTTTTGAAAAAATTTTATTCTTGAAATATCTCTGAACGCACCCTACCGATTAAGCTTAAATTTTTACAGCTCCAAGATATTAACAAGCCGCATCGAATGACACGTCAAAGATCAAAATCGGTTCATCCGTTCAAGAGTTATGAATTTTTACATACATACATACGTACGTACGTACACACATACATACACTCGGACATCATCGTGAAATTAGTCAGGATAGCTTCCTAGAACCTCAAAACGTCAAAATCTGATAGAAATTTGGTTTTTGCAAATCGGACCGAAACCAATAACTTCCCGAATTTTTGAAAATTTTCAATTTTCTTAGCGGGAAGTAAAAAATATGTATATGTATAAAGTAAACGGTCAATAGAATAAAGTGTAATAGATGTTAATCCTCCACTAAGGATCGTCTTAAATCAAAGCCCCATTGAACCCGAAAATTACCATTACACTTTCCACTATTGCCATTGTCCTCCATTAAGATCTTCACTACAACGATCAAAGATTAGTTACAAAGCTATCTTAAGCTTTACCACCCGGTCCTAGCCCACCCCGACCCAGATTGTCCTCTTCCCTTCTCTACTTAAAGACAATCACCTCATACTCAACTCCCAGCTTTTCTCTAAAAGCAAAGCAGGAAAAAATAAAAAGAAAAATTGCCAAGAACTAAATCAAATGTTTAGTTCGCAGCTCGCGTGTTCAAGATAAACGGCTTTGGTCGCCGATCGAACTCACCAGCAAACGACTTTTAGACTCCGGTCTCCGGGGATGGCGTCGTGATCAATGACTGCGTTACTTCACGTACCGATTTTTTGCCCAGCATACAGACCTGTAGGTCTTTTATTTTATTAGTCTTTTATTTATTTTGTTTAAACTAGCCTGCACTTTATTCTCGGGTCTCTGTACTCAATACTCAGTCTCAGTAAATTATATTTTTATTTTATAAGACTCCAGCTTTTGCTTCCATTCGATTCCTTTCTTATATTAGACTTCACTTACATGGTTCTCTAGTTTTATGTCTACTGCAGTTCCATGTCGCCGGCTTCTTCTTATTATTCGATGCAGTCGCGATTAATTTCTAGAAATCAGTTTTATTTTTTTTTTATTTTTTCTATCGATTCGATTTTTTTGAGAGATTACGCGGTAAATTTTCTGCACTCAATTATTTAAATAAATTATGCAATTTTTAATATTTTTTTTTTTGGCGGGAATTGAAAATGTTTTTCACTCTCAAGTGTTGGGAATAAAATAAAAAATTAAAAATATAATCGATGTGGGCATAAAATTGGTGGTTATGATTTTTTTACGATGGCAATATGTCTAAGAAGTTATAGCACAGGAAGAGAGGAGGAAGAGACGCTGATCTAAGAGTTGTGCCCGAGGTCAAAGAGGATTATCCCTTTGAATCACCGTGACAGGTTTAGAGATCGTTAAGATTACTTATTTAATACGTTTTTTTTTGCTCAAGCGGTTTGATTTTAATGCTGGGATTATTTTGTATTAAAAAGATGAATAATTATGTCGAGTTTGTTATCCATAGTCTAAATTCCGGCTTTCAAACTTTTGAAATTTCATTTTTTTTTTTATTTTTCGAGAGCTTGAAAAAGTGGAAATTTACTGGGGAGGTCCTGTGACAGAATAAAACTCAGAATTCAAAATATTTTCGGAAAATTCGAGGTCATAAGTTTTGAAACGAGATAATTTTGGAGTAAAATTTTTTTTCAAAATTAAAGATCGAGGTTTGAATCAAAATTTTGTATTTTTGCCCGAGAATTAATGAATTTAATTTTTCCAAAAAAATACTTTTAACATTCGAGGTCATAATTTTTGATACGAGATAATTTTGGAGTAAAATTTTTTTTCAAAATTAAAGATCGAGGTTTGAATCAAAATTTTGTATTTTTGCCCGAGAATTAATGAATTTAATTTTTCCAAAAAAATACTTTTAACATTCGAGGTCATAATTTTTGATACGAGATAATTTTGGAGTAAAATTTTTTTTCAAAATTAAAGATCGAGGTTTGAATCAAAATTTTGTATTTTTGCCCGAGAATTAATGAATTTAATTTTTCCAAAAAAATACTTTTAACATTCGAGGTCATAATTTTCAAAACGAAATAATTTTGGAGTAAAATTTTTTTTCAAAATTAAAGATCGAGGTTTGAATCAAAATTTTGTATTTTTGCCCGAGAATTAATGAATTTAATTTTTCCAAAAAAATACTTTTAACATTCGAGGTCATAATTTTCAAAACGAAATAATTTTGGAGTAAAATTTTTTTTCAAAATTGAAGATCGAGGTTTGAATCGAAATTTTGTATTTTTACCCGCGAATTAATTAATTTAATTTTTCCAAAAAAATTTTTCGAACATTCGAGGTCATAATTTTCAAAACGAAATAATTTTGGAGTAAAATTTTTTTTCAAAATTAAAGATCGAGGTTTGAATCGAAATTTTGTATTTTTACCCGCGAATTAATTAATTTAATTTTTCCAAAAAAATTTTTCGAACATTTGAGGTCATAATTTTCAAAACGAAATAATTTTGGAGTAAATTTTTTTTTCAAAATTACAGATCAAGCTTTGAATCAAAATTTACTTTTGTCCAAGAATTAAATAATTTAATTTTTCAAAAAAAGACGTAATTTTTCGCTCTAGCAAAATTTTGAAAATTTTTCAATGGAAATAAAAAATAAGAATAACATTAAAACATCCATCTAATTTTCAATTTAAATTAATAACTATTTTTTACTCGCGCCAAAAAAAAAAATTTTCTACTTCACTTAAAAAACAATAAATCAAATTTTAATTACCCCCATTAAGTTATTAACAAATATAATTTTTAAAAAAACCAGCTTCTGTAGCTCAGTTTCTTTAAAAAACTTCGTCCTTGTCAAGCAATCGCTTACCCTCCGGCAAAGCCATCAAACAAAAATTTATTTCAAACCTCCCTCTATTGACTTAAACTATTAACGCATGAAAAAAAAACCGTCAGTAAATTAAAAAAAATGAAAAACCCCAACCTACAGCACATCATAACTCGTCAATCTCTGCTCCATTCTCGCGGATATTGAAGCATAGACAGAAGTGCAAGCATCGACTTCTTAACTAAAAAACATTAAAATAAAACCAGTGCCCAGAGGGTCTTGCTGGATCAGGTTATGCTAACTGGGCCCGTATCCGACGCATACTTATATGCACCGACTGCCTCTGCAGAATCGTTCATTCGCTCCTTCACCGAAGGCTCCTTCAACTGAAGACTGAGAGAGACTGCGATAAAAAAATAAAAATAAAAACTGCACTATCTCGGGCATATAAGGGAGTCGGTTGCGTGCATAAAAACAAAAAAAAATTTTTAGTTTAAGAATAAGACCAAGATCAAGACGAAGAAGATGAACAAGAAAAAAGTAAAGATATAAAAGGAAGAGATGCCACTATATAAAAGATGTGAAAACGCCTAAAGGAAAGAATCAGATGAGAAATAAAGATGAATATATATGTATATATGTGTGTATGTATGTATGTGTGTGCAAAGATGCACTTGGAAAGTAAAGCAGAAGTAGAATAAACGGACGTCCTTGCGAATAAGGTATAAATCGGAGTTTCTCAAGAGCAAAAGTCTTCTCTTGGGGACTCTCTGCAGTTGAGATCAACAGAGAATAAGAAGAGAGAGCACATGATTGCTCATTCGATTCATCCTCTTTGCCTCCAGGACGTTAATGTATATAAGAGTTCTCTGTTGATGCTTTATCGCTCTTACTATATATATATATATATACTTCTATCTGGCCCCTTGAATTTAACGTGAGGACGACGACTCTTACACCAATTAGCTGTTGCCTTACTCAACTTGATACAAATTACCCGCCTCTTTTTTTTACTTTTTTCCCATTAAAATTGTTTTAAGAAAATTATTATTATCATTATCTGTATAATAATTGAGGAATAAGGAAAACTCAGGTGGCGTATCTGCGATACTGGAATAAATGTGAGGGTAAAAAAAATTTATTAATTAAAAAAAAGTTTTATTGTAATGGAAAAAATTTTTTAATTGGAAAAAAAAAATAGCGGGATGAGTCGACATAAATGAGTGTAAGTTATCCTTGGAATGTTATGCAAGGACGATTGAAAGGACGTTTCTTTCTATGTAACACTTTGAGATATTATGTATGTAAAAATATGTGTAATATCTAAATAATATATTTTTTATAGCAGTAAATATATATGTGTTTGTGGACATTCATAAAGATGCATATGTGGATGTGGATGTGGGCAATCAATAATCCTGACAAACAGCTTTTATTTATTTTTAAAATTTGAATAAAAAAATTTTTTTACCGTGAGTTTGTAACTTGATACTAACGCCATATTTTGTTGCTCACTCATCCGACCGTTGTTATCCAGCTTACGTGTGTAAACGTCATTACTTTTATATTTGTTTATTTTTTATCACTTCTATTTATTGTTTCTTTTTATTTAATTATCTGTGTAACAAAAAAATTTTTATTTCATCTCTCCGTGAAATTTCGTGTTTTAAAAAATATACACAATAATATACATCCTTATATATATATATATATATATATATATATATTTTTTTTTTTATTAAGTTTTTTAAAAAATATATGAAAAGAGCGCGAATTTTGATTCTAAGGTTGACAGTATCCGGGTAAAAAAATTTCAAGCCAACATAATAAATAAAATTTTGTCTCTAAATTGGGCCTTAAAAATTCTACAATAGACCGAGTTAATTATCGGCCAATTTTCGGTCTGTTTGTTAAGGATAATAAAATTTCGACTGAATTTGGGTCTCGTTGGATAAAATTCTATAGTTTCGGTGTGATTTCGGTCAAATATCTCTACCCGGGTGAATATTGATACGATTAATACACAGTTAGAAATTTTGTGTTAAATTCAACACAGATCGTGTGTTGCAAACGGTCTACACAAATTTTTGTATTAATTCAACACATTGTGTTTGTGTTGATCTTTAACACAAATTTTATGTTAAATAAAATTGAACACAGAAAATTTGTTCTTTCGACAGAAAATTTGTGTAAATTTAACACACTTTTCGTGTTAAAATCAACTAATAAACATAAGCACATAACCTAACCAACTCAAGTATACTGATCTACCCTTAGTAGAGCTTATGTCAATTTAGCGAACAATTGAACCAGGTCAAAAAGGTATAAAAGTTATCTAAATTTGATTGTAAAATGTATATATTTAATTGTAAATAAATTATAATCCAAATTTCCCTGCAGACAATGCTGCTACAATGCTTTGCTTGGTTATAGTAATGAAGAATCGCGCGGAAACGTTTAGTCAAACAACACAAATTTTGTGTTAATTTTCGAATAACACAAGAAATGTGTTACATTCTAGATTTTCCAATCATTTAACATAAAAAATCTGTTAAAGTAAAATAACACAAACGGTTTGTGTTTAATTAACAGATTTCTGTGTTAAAAATCAACACAAAAAATTTAACCAAATAATTTTTTAACGCAAATACACAAAATTTCTAACTGTGTACCTGACTAGAAATTTTTAAGTGCACCCACTAATGACCCAATTGACGCAGAAACGGGGCCCGATCAGGTAATTCCTTTAGGTCTCCAATTGGGTAAGACCTACGCACAGAAAAAACGGATATCTTGAGTCAAGAAAATATTTTTGAAGACAAACGTTTTCGGGAACCAAGTCAAGATTTTCTTGAGCCAAGAGAATTCGTCTTGGTTGGAGAAGATTTCTACTTTATCTGAGAAAATTTAGGTCTCCAAAAAAATTTTCTTGAATCAAGAATATTTACCTTCAATCGAGAATATTTTTTTTGTGTGCGTGTTCCCGAATGAACGATCTCTATTAAAAAAATCATATGACATGTGTCAAATTTCGCCGGAGATATTTTGTCTTGGGTATTTAGAAGTGTAACCAGATTTAGTAATGGACTGGCTGATATGAATGTTAACCACAAGTTTGTAAGCTCTTATGTATATCTAAAGTAATATTACGTTTCATTTCTATCTATCTTGTCAGGCAGATATACACCTATATATTTGATTGTACAGTTCGCGTACGTATACATTTGAGATTAGATGGAACCTCTCGGTTTTCAGTGAGCTGACGAGGCGTATCAAACTTCTGGGAAGCTTCTCTGGATTAGATTGGATACCACAGTCAGATACATGTATATACATATATATGATATGTTTATGTAGTCTAAAGAGGAATACAGCAGAGTGTAATATAACTTGTACACCGGTAAATATCAGTATATATATAACATAAAATACTATATCACCCAAGAAACCGTTGACTCAAAATAGTTACACTTTCAACAACAATCCGCTTATTTTAATCTTATCCAATGTTTAGTTTAAAAGTTTGTTTCACTCGAAATCTTTTGTATTTCATTCATATCTAGTAATTTAAGATAACAAATAAAAATACTACGTGATATACATTAAAATAATATTTATTTTTACGTTGATTCAACTTTATCGTGTGAAAAAATTTTGTGACTTCAAAATTTTTAATTCCGTTTATGTAATTAATGCTTCCTTGAGAATTCAGTTATCAAATTTTATTCTGATAAATTTATTATCATTTATCAAAAATCATACATTCAAATTTTATAAATTATACTTAATTAAGATAATTAGATTTTTTTTTCTTTAGCTTCAAGAAAAAATTTAGTGTTTTGTAACAACATAATTGTATATTACTATTATTAATTATAATTATATGCTAAAAAATATCAATATTAGTATAAGAATATATAGATGTATATATACATATATATTTATATATAAAAATTAAGATTAATTGATTTGATATTATTCTTGAGTATAATCGATATTATTGATAATATTATTAACCTATGAGTAATATACCTGCTAATATATATATATATATTTATATACATATATAAAAAATTAACTAGAATCTTTAGCATGCAATCGAGATAAGTCCCACGTGCAGTAATAAAATTTCAGAATTTCCTTACAAGTCGTTCTGCAAACTATATATATATATATTCATATATATGTGGTTCGTGTATGAGAATATTTTATAAAGTATAAAAAAAATTCACTATGATGAAATCCTTGACGTTAATTAGACCCGAAAGAACTCAATGTTGATGTCAAAGTATATAAAATAACTTGCGAGACATAAAAAAAAACTCGATTAATATTATTTTTAATTTTTTCGGCGAACTAATAATCAAACGCCCCTCTCAATATTTCTTATCTCGCATATTTTTTGTTCTTGTTCTTATTATCAACCGTTGCGGCCTACACGATCAAAGATATATTTTAATCTTACGTTGGCTGTCAATAACATGTTAACTTTGCTAACTTCAGTGCGCTGACATAACCTCTGAATTTTCGAATATCATGTACATTTTTTTTTTTTTTTTTTTTTTACGAAATCTTTTATTAGTTTGAATAAATCGACAAATTCTAGTTCAATTTGTCATAGAGACCCATCGGAAAATTTTCTTTGTCTTTAAAATTAATAATAGGCGGGAAAAAAAAATTTCCAATGCCAGACAAAAATAAAAATAAAGAAGCCTTTGGAAGTATTAATTAAATTTTTTTTTAATTGGTATTAAATAACACATAATTAAATTTACAAAGCTATTATCCAAGCTGTGAGTTTTGTCACGACAAAGAGCCTAATGTAACATCTTGAACATAGTCACCCAACTCAAAGCACGCATTTAAGACCACACTTACAGTCAACATATATATATAGATATATATATATATATATATATATATATATATACTGCAAGACCACCAAGGCAGGTATCTTAATACGGATAATTGCATTATACAAACTTGATCCTTATATTCCTCATCCCTTTTCGCGTTAATCCAACTCCGACCCACAAAAGCCCACGTCGAGTGACACCCTACAGTTGACACTTAATTTAAAACTCGAATTTTAAATGTAACATCACCGTATAATGATATTAGTACTGACCCGAAAACTCATAATTCGGATTTACGTAGATCTGAAATTTGGAATAGATCTCAGAAGATCTCTGATGATTTCGGCAGATCGTCAATGATTTTAGATCTATGATGATCTCTCCTGATCTTGGCAGATCTTCGATGATTTCGCAAGAATGGCGATGGAGATCTATTCAGATCTATGTAGATCGACAAGTTATAAGCACCAATTTTATTCATTGGGATTGCAGAGCTCACCGGAGATCTCTGACGATTTTCGTTAACTTTTGTAGATCTCTTGAAAAAAGGCCCTGGGAACTATGAGATCTTGATCTCCGTAGATCTACTAGGAGTACCGTAGATTTATTTTTTTGAAGAATCAGATCTTTATCGATCTAAAATTGAAAGATATCTAATGATCTCGAATCTGATTATTTTAGATCTATGGTGATCTCTCCTGATTTTAGCAGATCTTCGATGATTTTGCAATAATGGCAATGAAGATCTATTCAGATCTATGTAGATCGACAAGTTATAAGCACCAATTTTACTTATTAGGGTTGCAGAGCTCACCGGAGATCTCTGACGATTTCCGTCAACTTTCGTAGATCTCTTGAAAAAAGACCCTGGGAACTATGAGATCTTGATCTCCGTAGATCTACTAGGAGTACGGAAGATTTATTTTTTTAAAGAATCAGATCTTTATCGATCTAAAATTTGAAAGATCTCTAATGATCTCGAATCTGATTATTTTAGATCTATGGTGGTCTCTACTGATCTCAGCAGATCTTCAAAGATTTTCAAAAATTTTTATCGATCTAAAATTTAAAAGATCTCCACTGATCTCGAATCCGATGATTTCAGATCTATGATGATCTTAGCAGATCAGAGATTTGACAATAATGTCAATAGAGATCTATTTCAATGCAGATCTACGCAGAAAAATCATAAACGTCACTGTTTCTTACTGAAGACAGAGTAGAGGTTACCGGATATCTATAAAAATTTCCTTGAATTTCCCCAAATTTTCGTAGATCTCTTGAAAAAAATGAGCAACTATGAGATCTATTAGTAGTAACGTAGATCTAATTTTTCAAAAAATCAAATTTCCATAGATCTACTGTAGATCACCGTAGATCTAAATTATTTTTGCCAGAGAGCCATAATATATAATAAGAAATTTACCGAATCAACAGGTCGCGCAAAATTTCTCATTCTACTTTCACATTACATGGACCTCATTATTATTTGAAATAATGTTTATAATAAATACGGAGTACCAACGCATCATAAATTTAACGTGGGTGTATGGTCTCGTACTCCTACAATTCCAGTAAATTAATTTATTATTCTTACACTGCAGATTATTTTCGTCTCCTTATATAGCCGGCACCGGCTGAATTTAAATAAAAGTTTGTTAGCGGATTTCATATTTTAAAATTATTACGGCCAATTAAAATTTTCGAGGCCAGATTGCCCTCCATTTTTTTTTTCGTAAATAAGTAAATAATTTATTTAATTAATAAAGGTTGGAAAATTGAAAAGGAAGCGGCAGTGGATTATCGAGTCTTACTGGGAATAAATAAAAGTAGTATAGGAAAAATAAAAAAGCATCTCGTCAGTCATTAGCTGGCGAATTGAAACGTGCTACGCATGTAGGGAGGCTGTACGAGTGTACTCTGAGCACTGGCTGGTGCCTCTTTTTGCTGTAAATAAAATGTTTAATGTTCGCGATGATACTGCTCCGAGGATCGCTTCGTCTCGTTCGTCCTATACTATTATATATATATATGAGAACTTCTTATTCCTAAGCAGCTTCTTACGTTCGAAAAAGTCACGAGCAGATTCAAGACTCGGGTACTGTACTGAGTATATGGAGGATAACAAAATAAAATCGAAGGTTACTTTACGAGTTGGGTACTACTTCTTTCATGATACCTCGTTATGTTCGGCTTGTTGTATTATATATATATATATATATAGATATATATATCCTGTCTTTTTGTATATTATTTTTATGTACGTACATGTCTTGTGTCTTGTGTTATGTCTTATGGCCGCTGGTTTTTATCAGTAACAGTCTTCGTATTCGACTGCTTACCATTAGACCCTTTGGGGTATAAATTAAACAAGGGGTAATTTTAATAAGAAGAAATTTTTAACATAAATATTACTAGGAGTATATATGGAGGGGAGAGTCTCCACGGGAAATGAGACGCCATTTTTTAAGGAAGAAATTTTTGGTAAATGTATATCGGTAGTCTGTGGAAAAGGTTCAGGGTAAGATGGTCATCAGTAGTGCGACCACTTAAGAAATTTGGGTAAAAAAATTTTTATGGTTAGTAAAGTTGGAAATGCGGGTGAAAGAAGTAGAAAAAAACTTTGGAGAGGGGGAAAGTTAAAAATAATTGTTTTATAAATTAAATGAGAAATCCATATTCTTCCAGAAGACTTGTCTGATACCCCAGAGGCCTCCGAAGATCCAATGGATGTCTTAATTTTGGTTAGAATCGTCGTCAGAGACATCCTATAGAAATCCACCCATACGAAAATTTATAGAAAATCTAGACCCATGGCTCGGAGCTTAGAGAAAAAATTTTTTCTCTTCACTGTTGTGTGCTGGTGATCTTCGAGAAGACTTGTTTGATACCCTCGAGGCCTCCAAACATCCAACGGACATTTTAATTTTGGTCAGAATCGCCGTCTAAGAATTTCTATAGATAAGCTATCGGAAATCTAGACACACACACACACTTACGTCTATACTCTCTCAAAACAAATAAGTGAAAATCACTATTTGGCGGTGAATAGTCACTAATTGCTTGTGCAAAGTATACCACTATTTGAATTACTGATATACTAGCAAATAGTAAATAGTCACTAATTTCACTATTTCATATTTAAGAGAGTAGAAGTCCATCTATAAATGGTCAGACTAGCTTCGAGAGTCGAAAACCAATGAAAAGTCGGATCGAAACCAAAGCTTCTCTTTATTTGAAAATTTTCAATTTTTATAGCCGGAAGTTAAACAAAAATTTTCGGGTAAAATTTCTAAACAGTCGTACTATTTACGGTGACCAACTCACCCCATACTTTTTCTTCCGGCCGTAGATAAATATTTACAAATTTTTTTTTTAAAGTGTTTCATTTCGCACCACTCTTTCTAACATTTATATATATACATATATAAAAGTTTTGATGAAAGTATATAAATATTAAATATATATTTTTACAAATAAGGAATAGAGGTCCCAATGTACTTATTACGTAACACCAAAGGCCAAGGGTACAACGATAAACTCTCGGTTATATTTCTTTTGGTCGTAAATACAGTGGGCACTTGTGTCGTAAACTATAAATCATAATAAATTGAAAGTAATTTTAAAATCCTCTTATTCCTCGACTTAAAAATTTTTTTTCCCGCCATAAAAATAAAAAATTACTTATTAATAATTTAAAATAAATTAAATTTATCTACTAAGTAGGAAATTAATTGCTGGTTACTGTAATTATAGATTATATATTCAAATAAATATGTTAATTAATAATGATGATTAAATTCTCATGGTTGCAGATTTAGCAGAAAGAAGTAGTTTATTCCAAGAAGAAGGTGTAACAACTTATTCGCAATTATTATTTGACGTTGCCAGACAGCAAGTCGTCGTGGGAGCCAGGTAATTAACATAAATAATATTTAAACAATAAATAATCCATATTATTAATATTTATAATAATAATCAGTAAGTTCCCTAGATAATAAAAATATAAATACCCACAATATCTTTTATTAAAAACTCGTTTTTAATCAGATCAATTCCAATATCCATTATCATCGAGGCCATTCGACTTATCTATCAAATGCTTGCGATTTATTCAGCGATTAAACTACACAGGCTTCATTATATTGCGTTAATAAATATACGGTCTTATATACATTAACTTATGGAAATTAAATATATACATTTAGATATATCACAAATGAATGAGCTGACGTTTTACCAGGAAAATATTTTTGTGTAGGTATTTAGCTCACTTGTGAGTACGCTCACCAGCTTTAGTTGTTACACTACAGCACTGACGTTTAGACGTTGCTTAATGATACGTAATTGTTAGATTTATACCATGCGTTTGATCTTTACCGATTCTTTTATTAATTTTGTAATCTGAGAAATTTATGCCAGAGTGTAAAGAAAATTTGTATTTTAATATTTTGAGCTTCAATTTTTTTTTAACTCATGTGTATTTCAAATCAATAAAATTAGCAGTAATTTATTTAATTAAAAAAAAATGGATTTTTTTAAAATTACCGTGAGCTGGGATCGAACCGTCGACTTTACGTTGGCGCGTCATCAAGTAATTGAAGATTTTTATTATCGTTGTCGAAATTAGGACCATTGATTGAGAAATTGATTATTAGTATAAATATAAAGCTCTGATAATTAGTATAAGTATAAATTTTTGACCCTAGAGTAAGGGGAGGGGGGATAAATGGGTCCTATGAAATTAAAAAAAAAATTGTGCTTCTAATTTCGAATACAAGAGATTGGACAAAAAAATTAAATTTCGTAGTTCAATTTGGGGGGGGGGGGGATTGGCTCCATTTTGAATTTTTTTTGTTCATGGCTGAAAAATAATAAAAAATTGTTGAGCTTCAATTTTTTTTAACTCGTGTGTATTTCAAATAAATGAAATTGGCAGTAATTTATATAGTTAAGAAAAAAAAATGGATTTTTAAAAAATTACCATGAGCTGGGATCGAACCGTCGACTTAACGTTGGCGCGTCATCAAGTAATTGAAGATTTTTATTATCGTTGTAGAAACTAGGACCATTGATTGTGAAATTGATAATTAGTATAAATATAAAGCTCTGATAATTAGTATAAGTATAAATTTTTGACCCCAGAGTAAGGAGGGGGGGGGGGGTAATGGGCCCTATGAAATTAAAAAAAAAATTGTACATCTAATTTTGAATACAAGAGATTGGACAAAAAAATTAAATTCCGTAGTTCAATTTGGGGGGGAGGAGGGATTGGCTCCATTTTGAAATTTTTTTTGATCATGGCTGAAAAATAATGAAAAAATTGTTATTTTTTTTAGGCAGGGCCATTTTGTGAAAAATTTTGAATTCGGTTTTTTTAGTAAATTTTTTTTTTGAAAGCTTTGTATAAATTCTGTAGTTATATTTTGAATTTTCGGCTGATGAAATTTAAAAAAAAAAATAAAAAATGATGGAGTAACTTTAGGATATCACTTGATATCGTTTAAAATTGTTGTATTTAAGAATTTGATAAATCGTAAAGATTTCATGGAAGCTATAAATCTGCATTGCATCCGCCATTATCATCTATTCTTACAAGAGACGCACAGTCGCCGCGATCGCGATAAAACCTTATCGCCAAACGTTTTCTTCTCGTCGAAAAAAAGTCTGCGTAACAACAAACGCGAGATTAAAAATCATACCCGCATTTATTTATTTCTGATAAGTAGCTTGTAAGTACAAAAAAAATCTATCTGAGAATAATAAGAAAAACTGAATTGCAAAAAACGCGGAAATGAAAGATGGAGTTCGATGACGTAGAATATTTCTTGTACATCCGATTAGTTGTTTCTGGCATTAAGTCAAGAAGCCTCTTCTTTTAGTCTTTAAGTTTTCCACGGTACAGATTCTGTTAGCGAGTCTTAGTCTCAATCTTTTATTCCTTTTTCCGTGACTTGAATAGAATCCTCTGTAATTGGCAATTGCTTTAAAGCAACTTCGACTTTTATGTTAGAACATCGAGTACGCGGTGAAACGGGACAGGAAACAAGGAAAAAAACGCAAACGGAAAAATAAAACTTATAGAAAAAAAAAAAATTCGTGTCAGACAAAACACTCAATCTTTGTTTGTTTTCAGTTTTTTTTGTTTCTCTAGTTTGTTTGCTGGATTTGAGCCAAATTGGCTAACGCCGACACTTAATTTTTTAAATTTAAAGTGTTGTTTAAAAAAAGAAATAAATATCTCGTAAAATTTAAATTTCACAAATTTATTTATCCAATAAATCACTAAAAGATTTTATTCGGTTCCTCAAGTTGATAAATTACCGAAAAAAATTTTTTAATGGATTTTTAATTTAAAACATTTTTTTTTTTTTTTTTTTTTTTTGTAGCACTATAAATCGTATGGATTACGTGAATTTTCTTTGAGAAGATTCATATGACTACCGTAGACAATGGCACCCGACCGCGATATATAAGATTGCGTGGGCTGATGTTCTCCAAAGAGCCAAAAAAAAAAAAAAATAAGAGATGTAAGAATAAGTTGAGGCAAAATAAAGTCAGGAAAGAAGCTAAAGGAACGTTAAATTTAATTTACTGCGGCACGATGCCACATTGTGGGTACACTGTAGTATCAGAGATATATTGCTCAGAAGAACAATTCGCGATCGGGACATTTTTATGTGTATCGAAATTTTATGTAGAAAACTCGAACCGTGGATTCATAGATTTCGAGGTATTCTATACGACAGGCAATAAATGTCCCTAGTAATTAATTTTTATTTAAAAAATTTTAATGACAAGTAATCAAATGTACTTGTAGTGAAATAATTACATATATATACTAGTTAGCTAATTATCGATTTGATAAAGGGGTGACTGGGACACCCCCCTGTCGCTAATTATTTTCTGCAGCTTTTGAGCACTGAGTAAAAATTATTTTTTATCTCTAAAAAATTCATCGTAATTTCGACAAAATTAAAAAAAAAAATTTTCGGGCGCGACCCCCGCCAAAAAATTATTTAAAAAATTTTGTAAAAATGCAGTTGCATCTTCTAATTTTACTTGCATGGAATAAATCACTATCTCGCTTTTTATGACAAAATAAATTCATACTGTCGTGGTGGGGGGAGGGGGGGCCTTTCTCTAAAATTAATTTTTTTAGTCAAAATTTTTTATTGAAGAAAATTCGAAATTACGTCAAACTCAAAAATCTAGATTATGAAAAAAATTTTCAGAGACCCGTCTTGCCCCGGACTTTTCTACTGTGTTGTTTATTATAAAAAGTAAAATATATCGTCATAAAAAATTGTAACATTTTAGTTCATAAAACTGAGAAAATTATTAAACAATAAAATATATCAAGTACTAAAAAATTAATTACCCAGCGGGATAATTTAATGCTCGTTATGGGATTCTATAAAAAAGTACTTAAAATTAACTCTCATCTCTGGTTCAGTGGATTATAAAATAAAAAAAAAATTTATAGACATGTATAAGCCTATAAAAAATTTTTGAAAAATTATTAGTAACTTGGCCGCAATTATCACACTCTGATTCAGACGTACATAATTTAATTACTGTCAGTACTTACACAGTGACAGTCTGTTATCTTTTTATGTGGAATCCATAAAGATAATGCTCTGCAGTATAAATATACAATGAACATTATTCTGTCTTTAACTATGAGAATAATTGTCGGTAAATAGTTAGTAAATAATAAATATAGAATTTTCTGAGAAAAAGTAATGGGTGTATAAAGTATAGGTATATAAAATATGAAATATGATTGACAAGTATGAATTGAGTATATAAATTTTTGTTTATATACTTGTGTACATAATAGTCAATTATTTTGCGCGATATTATAAAAGGATTAAAGGTCAGGGAAAATATTACGGAGAGGTATAATAATGATTGAGAGAAAATAAAGACAAAAGGTGAGAGGATTTACGTCAGATAATGAGGAGATAATCCAATATGGTTGTTGCGTAGGTGTCATATTATCACGACTTATGTATATGGAGTGATCTTGAGGAAGTTGATACTAAATTTTATTTATTGCCTTTTTTTTTAAATTTATTTAGAAAGTTTTTGTCTTTATAAATAAATTATTTATCATATATTTATTTATAAATATGTATAGAAAAAACACAGAAAATAAAAATTTTTTGGTGCAAAAAATTTTCACTTATCCCCAGAAATTTTTTGTACTATAAATTGAAAAAAAAAAATTCTTGGGGTGAAAAAAAATTTTCTTGAGATAAGAAAATTTTTCTAGTCCTAAGAAATTCTTTTTTTTTTGTATGCACCGGTGTAAAAAAAAAAGTTCGAAAAAAGTTCGACATGTCGAGCTTCGAAATTTGATACAAAATCGAACTTTTTTTCGAACTTTTTCTAACTTTTGTAAAACATTATAAATTGCATTACAAACATGAAAAATCACACGGGACAAAGAAGATTGACATAAAAGTTCGGAATTCTCTACTTTTCGGGACGTGTCGCTAACAAAGGAAACTCACAATTAGGTATCAACATTTTCAGATCCTTTTTGATAATTTTGATTATACTTCAAAATTTTATTAGAACTTTAAATTTTCTATCGCTATCACAGAAATTTCATCAAATTTTTCGATAATTTTAAGTGTAGAAGTTCAAAAAAATTTGATATTTTCAGAACTTTTTCGAAAATTTTAGGTGTAGAAGTTCAAAAAAATTCGATATTTTCAGACCTTTTTTGATTATTTTTATCGCAGAAGTTTAAATATTTCAGAACTTTTTGGATGATTTTTATTAAAGAAGTTTTGAAAAAGTGTGTAATTTTTCCATAATTTTAAGTGTAGGAGTTCTAAAAAAGTTCGATATTTTCAGAACTTTTTCGATTATTTAAAATGTTGAAGTTTTATACCAATCCTCTTTGTCTTATGTGTTTTTTCATGTTTGTAATGCAATTTATGATGTTTTACAAAAGTTCGAAAAAAAGTTCGATTTTATATCAAATTTCGAAGTTCGACATGCCGAACTTTTTTCGAACTTTCTCGAACTTTTTTTTTTACACGGGTGCATACAAAAAAAAAAAAAAGAATTTATACATAATTTTGATAAAAAAATAAATGTATAAAATAATATATATGTTGACAATTATGACATATAAAGTAATAATAATATTTATATGGAAAAAAATGACGTTTAATGTTACAAAAAAAATCGCGGTAAAATTAAAAAAAAAAATTTGAGTCAAAATTAATTAGAATTTTGAAAAAAATTTGGACAAAAAAATAAATTTGAACTTGTCAATTTCAATGTTGGAAAAAAAGGTTACCGATGACCATTTTACGTGACAATAATATTGATGACCCATTTTGCCCCTTGACCTACAGACTGACTGGACAGTCATATAAATTTATTAACAAACAAGAATAAGTATTTACTCGTGTACATTGTAGATGAGTGTGATTGAATATAAACAACGGCAATGGAGAATGAGACAAAGTAGAATAATAAAACCACCCACGTGTGCTCATTAACCCCACGCTGGTGTTCCGAAAAAATTTTTTTAAAAATACTCATCTAATATATCTCCTGCTCAAATTGAAATAGAGAACTAGAGAACTTTTGATTTTACTTTATGAGACTTTATTACTGTCACATTGATGATTTAGCTTGTCAGTATTATCATTCATCTTCTCTAAATTATCTCTACTAGTCTTCAAGTCTATAAACTTATACGCGAATCCTACACATTAAAAAATAAAAATAATTAAATTTTATTTTTATAATCAAGCCGTACTTCTTATTTTATTAATCAACTTGTACAAATTTTCAATTTATATTCAATACCAATTATATATACATATACTATATATATATTTTTTTTTTAATAATCATAAGATGAAGAATTTTAATGAAGTGATTTGCTTACAAAATTAAAAAAAAAATAGTAAAATAAAAATGTCAATCGTAACATGAATTAAATATACATATATATTCTGCAAAAAAAAATCTCATGGAGAATCATGACTTTGATCCACCCACTGAGCATTAAACCGTTAAAGAGGATTTGCATTTAATTCAAAAATTTTCCGTCACCGTAATCGTTTCTTAAATTTTTTTTTTTTTTTTTTACTCATACATATTGTTGTTTTTTTTAGTTCATATATTGTCTATATATGCATGTACTTATAAAAAAAAATTTCTTGCGGCTAAAAATAAAAATCGCGAACAAATAAATTAAAAGGGGGAAGAAGAAAAATTTTATTATTATTATTTATCAAAAGTTCTGAGACCACAAACACGCAAAACAGTTACTTATTTCTTTATTTAACTTCTTGTGTTACTTTCATATTTTTTAACTACTCGTTTATTTTTCGGTTACTGTTGTTAGAGTTCTGGTCAAATTTCCCAAAGAATTTTTAACTTTTTTAGCTTATGAATTATTATTATTTTTTTGCTGGCGTTCGTTTGTGTCTTTACTACTTTAGAGTTCGATTTTGTATCGTGAGAAATTTATCGCGAGCAAAAAAAAACAAAAAAAAATTTACAGGTTTTTTGAGTTCGGTACCAAAAAAATTAAATCAGTGTCTAGTTCAATACAAAGATAAAAAATTTTTTTTTTTAGTAGCAATTGCTTACAAAGTGACATTTTTACCCCACATGTGGTAAAAAAAAAATTTTGGCTCAAAATTTGGTGTTTTGATTCCTTGCAAATATCAGCAAATTTATGAGGACTAATAAAATTTGATTTCTTATGAACGATTTACTCACTTGTATTTTATTTATTTATTTTTATTGCACTTAATCTTTTTAATTTAAATTTTATGACCCGCATAATTAATACTCTATAAAAATAAAAAAATGTCAGCACCTAATAATTGCTAATAATTCTCGGATTAATTACTCGAAAAAAATATTTATAAATCTCAAAGTGAAAACCAATTAAAAATAATGCTTACACATGAATAATTTACCATATATTTTATTTAGATACTTATATCGTAACATAAAAAAAGTTATCTGTTAAATAAATTTGAATAACTCCATTGGCTATAAATATAATTAATATATACTAACAAAAAACAAAATAAAATAAATCAAGCTAAAATATCATTTTTAAATTTTACTTTTTTTTACGATGCCATAATAGGAGAATGTCGAAGCTGGCGCCAACCGATACGCAATACTCACGTGTCTAGTTTTAGATTTATGTATTAATCGGCGGCTCATTGATCCGCGCGTTTTACACTGATACCTAATAATATACAGACGTATGTATATTTTCTTTGGCATTAGTTCTTATATATATACAATAAAAAGTACATATATGTTTTTAAAAATGGAAGAGTGGGGCTAAAATTTTGTAAATATTTATCTGCAGCCTGAAAAAATATGGGGTGAGATGGTCGGCCCAAATAGTAAGAGCGTTTCGAAATTCTGAGCAAAAAAAATTTTTTCTCGCCCCAAGAAAAATTTTTTTTTTCAATTTATGATAAGAAAAATTTCTTGGGCTGAGTAAAAATTTTCTAGGGGCGAGTAAATTTAAAATTTTAGTCAAAAGTTATTCGAAGTTAAAGTTAGATTGACGATAAATTTTTACATTTTTTAAATTTTGTGACGCAACCATCAACTTTATCGGAAAATTTTATAGGACATTTTTTGTAGAGCATTTTATTTCCTATAACTTATCTTATAGAAAATTTTTGATATTTCTCACAAGTCGTATGTTATTTGCAATTGACTGAAAATTTTCTTAAATAATCTAAATTTTGTTGCTTAAAATTAATTATATTAAGTTTTCAGTTAATTGCAAATAATTTACGACTTGTGAGAATTATCGAAAATTTTCTTTAAAATAAGTTACAGGAAATAAAATGCTCTACAAAAAATGTTCTATAAAATTTTCCGATAAAGTTGATGGTTGCATCAAAAAATTTAAAAAATGTAAAAATTTATCGTCAATCTAACTTTAACTTCGAATAACTTTTGAAGAAATAGAAATATCGAAAAATTATAAGAGACCTTTTTTGTAGAGCATCAAATTTCCTTTAAAAATATGTCTTGTACATTCAAAAGTATTGGCCCCACTGTGAGTTACAAAATTCCAAACCTTAAAAAATAAATTTTCCCATGTTATTTAAACGGGAAATAGAAAATTGCGATGCGGCAGTTGTTAATATTAATATTAAGAGCTCAAACTTTCACGTAATTTTTTTTTTTTGTCATTTCCAACAATATTTTCGATATAATGAAGAAAAAAACATTAGTCGATTTTTTTGAATCAGTCTAATGTATATATATAAATATATATATATAAAAAAAAATATATATACTTTTACTGTTATTTGCTTCAGTGAACAATTTTCCCGCGGGAATAACAGGAGTACTTGTAAATGTCAGCCATTATAGAGATTATATATTATAAAAAAAATAAATATCATACTTTGTATACCCAAGACAAAGCTGTCAATAATTTTTTACAAATAATAGACATAATAGTAATAATAGCTCATATACATCCAATCGGTAGGCACGGAAATATTTAACTGGCATTTAGTGCGCCATTTATTAAAAGTGATCTTGAATATAAACGACAAGTCGATTGGGCCATATTTATATTTAAGTGAAGGTATACCAGTACACCAGTACGCATTATATTATATTATATTAGGTAGCTACTCGCGCAGTGTTCTATAGTATACTCTATACTGGTACAAGTTATATATCGGTATAAATATGCTACCGTGATTATTATGAGTATCAAGAGTACCATGAAACCTTACGGCATTTAAAACGCGTGTGGGTTGTCATGTTCTACCTACGATAAAATTTTAGTTTATTTGTTAATAGATCAATTACACATATATATATACATACATATATATGACTATTTCGTTTAGAAATTTTAATAACGAAAATTTGATCAATTTACGGTAAAAAATACGCGAACTAGTGGAACTGAGGATTGAGGAATAGTACGGAAGTTACTGACAGGTGGCGCAGTGATGCGTTTGTTGTTCCCTAGCAGAGAATTGGAGTAGCGTTTTTACGTTCAAGTAAAAGGAACATTATATCAAATAATTTTTAAAAACTTCGAATATATCAAATTAGAATTTTTATAGAAATAAGTATATAGGGAAGATCAGAACGACTGAAAATTTTTATATATAAATCTTTGTAACGAAAATGTGAATTAAAATTCGGTGTAACGTTTTATTGAAAAATTTATATATTACAATTACCGTAAGACGAGTAATTAATATGAGACATTAAATTTATCAATAAATAAAAACTAGTACCGATATTTGAATATTAAATAATATTTCACACATAACGACATATGTATGACAGTAAATTAACATCAAAGAGAATGTAAATCATGGCGCCGTAATAATTACCGACGCCGAACTTTCTCTTATAAAAAATGTTACTGACAACAAATTAACGGGGACATTATTAAACATTAATCGTTAATGCATATATTTAATGCGTATTATTAAAAAAAACTTGAATTTATTTTTTTTCTTGAGATTCAAACTCATCAGGAAGTAAATGATCGCATAAATACTCTGTTATTTTACAATAAATATATGAAGCAGTCGAATTAAATTTTTTTTAGGGGCAAAAAAAAATATTAATGATATTTAATTTTGATTTTTTGAATTTTCATTACTAAAATTATTTAATAAATCTGAAAAAAATAAGAGTACAAAATTTATAATTTTAGAAATTTCAAAATTTTTTTTTTCAAATTTTTCTATTAAAATACACCTTCAATTTTAATTTCCAGTAATGAAATTAAAAATCTGATTTCGAGTGAAATTCCGGTTTAACATTTTATCAAAATGATTAATTGTGATAATAATAGAACAATGTAAGCAATCAGTCAAATAGATTAGGGACAATATTACGTAAAATCTAGCCAAGCTAATGATTTACACGTGTATGATATACAAACACTACTGCAATTAGTATAAAAGGCACGCGCGTGTTAATTAATTAACGACAGATACGAGAATACGATTAGAAGCCTCTGTGCCACATAATCGAGGATTACGGATTAGGTAATCGTCATTCACATAAAACATAAATATATATATGGATGTATGTACGTATACATATATATGTACACGGAAAAAATATTTAATGAAAATAATTGCTGATTTAAAAGCTGAGCATTTAAACACGAGATTAAATCGTCTCATTAAATAAATATTTGATTTAATAAATATTTATTAATATCAATATTTATTTTAATACTAATATGTTAATTATAATATTTAGATTTTTTTTTATTGTGACTACTTTCTTTGATAATTTACGCTTGATTAAATTTTTATTTTATTTTATAAGTGTAATGAGGGTTGTAAAAATTTCAATTAAAAGTTATGTATTAATTCTTACTTTTAATGGGAACAATTTCTGTTAAGAAATTTTTTATGGCTAATGGAAATATTTCGCGTTGAAAAATAATTTTTTTATGACTAATGGATATTCTATTAAAAGTGAATTTTCAATTGCGAATGAAATGATTTTCCATTGAAAATGAGTTTTCAATAACTAATGGAAATATTTTTCATTAAAAATTAATTTTCAATGGCCACTGGAAATGTTTTCCATTGAAAATTCATTTTTAATGGCTATTGGATATATTTTCCATTGAAATTTAATTTTTAATGACTATGGGAAATATTTTCCATTGAAATTTAATTTTTAATAGCCATTGGAAATATTTTCCATTGAAATTTAATTTTTAATGGCCACTGGATATATTTTCCATTGAAAATTTATTTTTAATGGCTGTGGGATATATTTTCCATTGAAATTGAATTTTATATGGCCGTCGGATATATTTTCCATTGAAATTTAATTTTTAATGGCCACTGGATATATTTTCCATTGAAATTTAATTTTTAATGACTATGGGAAATATTTTCCATTGAAATTTAATTTTTAATGATTATGGGAAATATTTTCCATTGAAATTTAATTTTTAATGGCCACTGGATATATTTTCCATTGAAATTTAATTTTTAATGGCCATTGGAAATATTTTCCATTGAAATTTAATTTTTAATGGCCACTGGATATATTTTCCATTGAAAATTTATTTTTAATGGCTGTGGGAAATATTTTTCATTGAAATTTAATTTTTAATGGCCACTGGATATATTTTCCATTGAAATTTAATTTTTAATGGCCATTGGAAATATTTTCCATTGAAATTTAATTTTTAATGGCCACTGGATATATTTTCCATTGAAATTTAATTTTTAATGATTATGGGAAATATTTTCCATTGAAATTTAATTTTTAATGGCCACTGGATATATTTTCCATTGAAATTTAATTTTTAATGGCCATTGGAAATATTTTCCATTGAAATTTAATTTTTAATGGCCACTGGATATATTTTCCATTGAAAATTTATTTTTAATGGCTGTGGGAAATATTTTTCATTGAAATTTAATTTTTAATGGCCGCTGGATATATTTTCCATTGAAAATTCATTTTTAATGGCTCCTGAAAATCTTTTTCTTCAAAAATAAGTTTTTAATGGCTAATGGAATCTTTTTTCGTGAAAATAAAATTTTCTATAATTAATGAAAATATTTTCCATTGAAAATAAGTTTTTCACCACCAATGGAATCGTTTTTCATTCAAAATAAGTTTTTCATAGCTGTCTGAATTATTTTCCATAAAAACGCACGCCCAGTAATGCATCACTTACAAACTCACCCGTAATTAATTTCTTCCCCCAAAAAAATAAATTTCACCTCTCGGCTCTCGTTTAATTTTGATATTAAAAAATTGTGACAATAAAAAAAAACCATCGCATGACAAGCTCGTTGATTTGATGGTAAAAATATCCAAATGTCTACCTCGATTAATCTTGAGATCGATGCGAGACTGATATGGATATTGAGGTCGCATGAGAGCGATATATTAATCGTTTGGGATCGTTTTACCGGTAGGTGTCGATAGCAAATAAAAATTATAATATTATTAATATTAATATTATTATTATCAGTTCGCTAATAACATAACATTGTAGTGAACATTCAAACCATCATCACCTGAGAGTTTTGCCCGTTGATTCCCGAGAAGGTGGACAGCTAACGTGGGAAGTTTTTGACCAGTTTCTTTTTTCCCAGTGATTATTATTTTAAAAAATGGCCAACAATTGGGGAGTTTTAATAATTTTTTTAAGAGTCTGTAGATCTGACTGTCATTATCGCGGTGTGCGAGCAGTATCTGGCTGCATATTATACAAATAAGAGATACACAGGTATCACAGACAACCTACGCGTGCACGTTCCTAAAGCATTGTATGTCGAAATTGCGAATTATGCGTACACACGCGTGCAATGAATGACGAGGTTCGGGTTCGCAGGTAGACCAGCGATACTGCACATTATGCGATTTTGTATCTGAGCGTGGGCTTTTAGATATTTTTAAATTCTTTCGCTTTACTTTAGTCTTACAGCGTTATATCAATGAGACAGCTGGTGAGAGCGGTGTTATAGTTACTGCATATCAATCAAATTAAGAGAAAGTATTTGCGTATTTAATTTTTCGTTTGGTTTTTGGTTTCAATCCAAATTTCGGAAATCGAGTTTTCATCAGATCTTGACACTTTGAAGTCCTAGAAAGCGATTCAGACTATTTTCGAACGGACGTCCGTGTGTGTATGCATGTATGAATGTATGGATCCCGTATGAAAATAACAATATATGGTTAAAATATATAAAATCATATATGTTTGCAACAAAAAAATATATGATAAATTATATTGTGTATTATAAAAAAATGTATAGAGATTTTCGCCGATTTAATATAAAATTATATACAGTAGTAAATATATGTATTCCATATATGTAACTTATATGTTTTTTTATATTTAGCTATATATACATTTACATTTACCTTATAATATATTGTATTGATATATTTCCTTTTATATTCAAACAATAATATTTTTATATGAAATAAAGTCCATGGTAGCATAACATTTATATTATATATGGCACCATATATTTTTTTTGTTATATTTAAGCATATATTATATTCGGTGTACGTATATGTATATGGGTATATATATTCGTATCAAATTAACTAATTTTTAAAATTTTCACTGCAATTTAAAGAATATATTAAAATTTAGATCTAATTTCATTGGAGTTGGTCATACGAATAAGAAACTTTTTTTTTCCATACACAATACAAAATATATGTTTTATATATAATCAGAATATATTTTTCATATATGATAGAAATACATATTTTTATGTATGATAAAAATATAGTTTTCGTATATGAAAAGAATATATATTTTCATATATGATAAAAATATATTTTTTGTATATGACTAACATATATATATTATATATGCTAAATATATACGGACTCGTAAATGATAAGTATTATATTTTTCAATATAAAAAAAAATATAGTTAAATTCGCCACATATATTTTCTGATATTTATCATATATTTTGACCATATATGTTATTTTCTTGCGGGTATCTGTGTAATCTAATTTTTGTCGTACGATATCTTTGAAACGAATCAACCGGTTTGAAGCTACTTGGTGGCAATCGAAAGAACTCATCAAAAATTAGATCTGGATAGAATTTGAGATCGATCGGTCGAGTAGTTTACGAGTAATACGAAAAAAAAAAAATTTTAATTTCTTTTTTCAGGTTTTTTTCTTACAACTCATAAACTACTTGCCCGACTTGCCTCAAAATGTATCAAGTTCTAAGTCTTGATGAGTTCTTTCGATTGCCGCCAAGTAGGCTCATATCGGCTGGTTCATTCCAAAGATATCGTACGACAAAAATTAATTTTTTTTTAGCCAATTGTGTTTTTTTTCGTTGAACATCAAAATAAAAATTTTCTGACTTCAAAAAGGCCGCAAGTTTGCAACTAAAAACGTTTTCGGGCTCTGAGCTCAAAAGCAGAGGGAAGTCTCGGGGTCAGCCCACAGGGTCAACTGTTTTTCAGGTTTCTTTAAACAAAAACTTTTAAAAACAAACAAACTATTGTTTGTGTTACGAAAGAGTTAACAGAGAGCGTCTTTTAGCAAAAGTTAAATAAAGCTGAGGGTATTCGTGCACTGAGCAGGAAGTAATCTGTTTCAATGTGGCCACTTTCTGATAAGTAGCGCAATAACGAGCTCCAAGTAGTCACTTGTATATAACTCTAATATACTTATTTTTCTCTTTACTCCTTCCCATCCTTCTTATTATTGTACTCATTCTACTCTCCATCCTCAATTCTCAATCCTCATTGCCGTTTTTATTCGCTCGTCGCTCCCGTATTACCGACTACGTTAACACTTTTATTATATTCTATTCGATTAAGCGCAAACGTACTGCACATTAAGCTTAATTCAATTTCATTCAATTCAACTTTATAAATCATATTTATATCAACTCAATTATTTTAAATAAAATTTTTTTTTTTTATTTCAAATCATTAATTTATTTTTATTATTTATTGATATTAATTATATTTATTCATTTCATTTTTATCATGACATTTCAGACTGATTACACAGCAACTTGTATACAAGTAAATTATACATATATATATATATATATATATTTGAAACGGCCTCGAGCCGTCCTCCTGTTTCACTTTTGTCGATTGCAACCACTTTGACAAGAAATAAACCGGCAGCGAAGCATAAATGGCGCCTACGTGGGCGCTAAATTATTTTTTTATTTCACATCAAATATTTTTTACTATAATTATTATGCTCTTACTCTTACTCTTAACGGGTGTTAAGTAACAACAGAATTAATTATTAGAGACCGCTAACTTTTAAATTAAAAATCGATTTCTATATTTTTTTTTTTCTTATCAGATTTTTATAGGAAATTTTATTTTGAAGAGAACATTTATATGGTAAAAGAACTAGTACCCGATCACTTCATGTATTTGTATATCTATTTTTAGTGAAATTTAGCAAATATAGATATACAAATATATGAGCGATCGGGAACTAGTTCTCTGATTGGGTACTGGGTTTCTTACCTTATAAATTTATAGGAATATAGGGAAATATGAGATACATAATTTTGGTTGGTGTACGGGGTAGAATGAGACACCATTTAAAAAAAAAAATTTGGCTTGTAGTTTAAAATTATTTGTTTGTACAAAAAAAGGAGGATAAGTTGGTCAGGCTGCCAATGAGATCAATCGCGAAATTTGTTTTGAAAAAAATTTGTATATAATTTTTTTTTGAAGTAATTTTTGTTGAGAACTGAAAGAAGCTGACTCTGAGGTAAAATGGGCCGCTAACAAAAAATTTTGAATTTTTTTTTAGAACTTTATTACCAGGGCCGACCAACTTACCCCTATTTTTTACGATTGGTGATTAAGTATTTTTTAAGGAAACAAAAATTTATATACACTGGTCACAAAAATTAAGGGATAAAAAAAAATTCGAAATTTTTGAGTGATTTTCAACATGCTGTAACTCGGTAAAAAGTAGTCGTAGAAAAAATAATAAAAAAGCAAATTGTAGCCTTAAGTTTCTAGTTTTCAGATCCGGACTTCAAATTTTTTTATCATGCATGGTTCCGGAGTAATCTTAAAAAAACCGACGAAAAAAAAATTTTCAAAATTTTTGCTTGTCTTCCAACAAGTTTATGGGCTCCAATAAATTTTTTTTGATAATCCGACCTTATGATTCTTTTAGGAAATTTTATACCCTTTAATTTGGCGGTCTTCAAAAGTCTCTAAGACGATTTGGCGCCGAATTATCATTGATCAAAGCAAAAAAGTCCATTCTGGCTTCGATAATCAATAACTCAGGACGTATTGGTCGTACAGAGAATGGAAGTAGGGTTTTGAAAACTGGAAAACATTCTCTATAAGTAAATACACAAATGCTCAGGTTATTCAAGATCTTCAATTTATTTGATGTCTAAATTATATCAAATTCCGCTACGTTTCGTTGACAATCTCAACTTCATCAGGCTTCTGTAAACCAATAACAACCATAATTCCCATGTCAATTATATAAACAATTATAAAAATTAAATTATTTAAGTTTTACAAAATAATAATACAGTCATATAAATTTAAATTATAAAAATACATTCCAATCTTAAATAAAATCAGTATTCATATCATTTCTTTTCTCAAAAAACTCTTTAACAATAAATAAACGAAAACTTTTTCCTTTTTTCCTCTAACAAAATTTTTTTTTTTTTTTTTTATTTTATTTTTTAAAATCTATATAATTAATTTACGCTGAATAATAAATACCTTTGAATAGTTTTACATAAACATCAAAGTCCAAATAAATGCGCGCTGTATTACAGTCACATGGAAAATTATACTCCGTAAATTAACCTTTATTTCGACGTCCATGTAACTAAGGATTATTAAACCAATAATTGTCATTTGGATATATGGCAATTATTATTCTTAATAAATTAATACTATTATTTATTCAATGTATGACTGTTAGCAACCGCGTGTCTAACCTTAGCTACTTCCAAAACATATGGTTATAAACACTATTCTCTATAAGGCAAAATTAGTGGTTTTTAATAGAAAAATTTTTTTTGAAGCCATAATGTTTATTAAAAAACAGGTCAAAATTCGCATATTTAAGGATATTCGGAAACCTTGCTATAACTTTGGATATAACGGATGAACAAAGGATATCGTCGTTTTTTTTTCAACCTCAAAGTGTCCTGAAAAAATCCTGAAAATTTCAAAGCGCTGCGATTTTTCTTTTTTAGTGTCCCGAAGCTTTAGATTCATCGATTTAGCCAAAAATTGCATAATTTGCAATTCTTTGGTTTTCAATCATTTCTTCAATGTCCAAAAGTTTTTTTTAGCGACAAGCTTCATCTCTTTAATCAAAAACAGTAATTCTTGAAAAAAATTGAAAAAAAAAATTTTTTTTCTATCCCTTAATTTTATTTATCAAAATATATACCCGGGAAAAAAAAATTCAGATCTACGTAAATCTAAAATTTGAAACCGATCTCAGAAGATCTTTGATGATTACAGCAGATCATCAATTATTTCAGATCTATGGTAATCTCACAAGATTTCTAATGATCTGAGATCAGCAGATCTTTGAAAATTTTACAATAATGTCAATGCAGATCGATAATTATCATCAACTTTTCTTATTAGTACTCCGGATGTCATCGAAATCTTCATGGATCTCTTTAAAAAAAGCCTTGGCAACTAAGAGATCTCCCTCGATCTCCGTAGATCTGCTCCGTAGATCTAAATTATTTTTTCCTGGCTTGTCATTATCGTAATTCTGTCATTAATGACAACAAAATTCTTAATTAATTTAATTGAGTATTATTTTGATAGAAAAGGTGATTGAAAAAAATATACTAGATCGACAGATCGATAATTATTATTGATTATTGATCGGTGAATATATACGACCGGACAGTTTGGCGTCGGAGAATGTCAATCCGAGATTAGTGATTAGCTGATAACGGCGTTATAAATGTTCCAGTAGTTGAGTGTGCGCAGTCCGAACCTGTTGGCACCCGCGTATCGTCTGATCATAGGACCGAGAAAATCTGGAGCTTAATCCCTCATCCTATCACTAGTCGGTACCTCACCTGCTAAGTCGCCGGCAATTATTTATCGGCTCAACTCAATCGGAAATTACTCGCCTCTACCTTCTATCTCTTAATATTTATGATTATTTGTCAATTACTAATTACTCTAATTACTCACCAGGCAAAATTGACATCCTGAATTTCCAATAAAATATTTTGTTACATAAATTTACAAGTAACCGCAAAATTTATCACCCTTCTGACGTAAACTTTCCATAAACTATTCCTTTAAAAAAAAAAAAAAAAATCTGGCGCCTTTGGTATCAAACTCTTATATCACTCAAGCAAAAAAATTTCCTACTATGGCACTAAAAAAAAATTAAGTCGCGTGTCATAAGTCCTCTTAGGACGTAATATATTTGCTGTCTATCTCACCCTTGAGCGAACCTCGATCTCACTCACGAGCTTGTTACTGATAAGCTCTTATCCACAACTTTATAAGTTATAACATTTAAATAAAAAGTAACACCATGTTAAAAAAAATATATATATACATATATATATAAAAAAAAAAAAAATAAACCAGATCTTCAAATAAAAGTCAACTCTTTATAATGCCAATAACTTTTTTAACCATCGAGTCATTCACTCCACTGGTCTATTACTTTATATATATATGTATATATTTATATATATATATATATATATATATATATATAGTAGACCGGTTCAAAAAAATCGACTATTTTTTTTTTTTCAAAACCCGCAGTGGAATATCTTCCTAGTCATGAAAGATGGGGCCTGTGGAAGCGGGAGCTCTTAATATCGATTTTGAAAGGTCGCTCATCGTAAATTTCTATTTTACGTTTAAATAACATGGGAAAAAAATTTTTTTATTTTTTTATTTTTCTAGCTCGGCAGTCGCACGTCATATAAATGAATCCATAGCATATTCTTGTAGAGAATTTAACGCTCTACAAAAAAGGTCTCTTATCATTTTTTGATAAATCCATTTATTCGAAAGTTATCGGAGCTGGAAGTCAAATCTACAATAAATTTCCAGATCTTTTTACTTTTCCAGCAAAACTATCAGACTAATCAAAAAATGTCATAGCATCTTTTTTATAGACAATTTTATTCCCTACAAATTATTTTCAATGAAGTTCATTCAAATTCCGCATTGTTTTCTAGTTATTTTCATTTTAATCTTAAGTTCTCAGAATAGAGTAGAAGACTATTATTTTTACGAGCTTGGCATTAAAATGAAAATAACTAGAAAACAATGCGGTATTTCAAAGAACTTCATTGAAAATAATTTGTAGGGAATAAAATTGTCTATAAAAAAGATTCTATGACATTTTTTGATTAGTCTGATAGTTTTGCTGGAAAAGTAAAAAGATCTGGAAATTTATTGTAGATTTGACTTCCAGCTCCGATAACTTTTGAATAAATGGATTTATCAAAAAATGATAAGAGACCTTTTTTGTAGAGCGTTAAATTCTCTATAAGAATATGCTATGGATTCATTTATATGACGTGCGACTGCCGAGCTAGAAAAATAAAAAAATAAAAAAATTTTTTTCCCATGTTATTTAAACGTAAAATAGAAATTTACGATGAGCGACCTTTCAAAATCGATATTAAGAGCTCCCGCTTCCACAGGCCCCATCTTTCATGACTAGGAAGATATTCCACTGCGGGTTTTGAAAAACAAAAAATAGTCGATTTTTTTGAACCGGTCTAATATATAGCGCCAACGCAAGTTTATTTATAAATTGATTGATAATTTATCACAAGTATAAGAGTCCGGTGTAAGTTGATTTAACTCAATAGTTTTGTCGTTGTCCATATCAGTTTTCAGCCTACTCATATATTTATATATATAAGTCGATCGTCAATCGATCGATTTACTCTACATAATAATAATGTGAAGGTATAAGTGGATAGAGATTGTCGCCTACAAAGATTTAAAATAAAATTAGAGTAGGTTGTTTCGGAATGCTGGCTAGTGGTTGTGTTGAGTCGATATTAAATTTCTCCGGCCGATTGCTCGAGTCACTTGACTTTACTTTGTCAAATGCTGGTTTGAGTGCAGCCTACATCGACCTGTTGTGCAGCCTTGAGGTCACGCAATTATTTATTTGCTGCAGTTTCAGATTAAATTTTTTTCGAGATAAAGTTTCTGATTCATTTTTGAATATTTAAAGGAAAATTTGTGATTTAGGGTGGGGGTGAAAAATTTAAAACTCGAAATTTGGACATTTGTTGGTCATTTTTATTTTAATGAAAATAATTTGGATCTGAGAGATCTATTAGTCGGCTTAGATCTGCGTAGAATTGAGAAAAGAAAAATGATCAAATTTTGATAATCCATAATTTCGATTTAAAAAAAATTCAGGGGTTTGATAAAAAAAAGATCTACGAAAATCTACATTTGGGAGTTTTCTTAGATCTCAGATCGAATTTTTTAATTTAGATCTATGATCTGCGTAAACATCGAAATAAAAATGATCGAATTTTGAAAGTACATAATTTCGATTTTAGAAAAATTCTGTGGTTTGATAAAAATAAGATCTACGAAGATCTACATTCGGGAGTTTTCTTAGATCTCAGATCGAATTTTTGTATTTAGATCTATGATCGGCGTAAAGATCAAAGTTAGAAAAATAAAAATGATCAAATTTTGAAAGTACATAATTTCGACTTTAACAAAATTCTGGGGGTTGATAAAAAAAAAGATCTACGAAGATCAACATCTGACAGTTTTCTTAGATCTTAGATCCAATTTTTTTAGATCGATCTATAATCTGCGTAGATCAAAGTTAATAAAATAAAAATGATCAAATTTTGAATGAACCAAATTTCGAATTAGAAAAAAATTCCTGGGTCTCATGAACAAAATTTTACATCTCGGATCTAAAATTTTCATAAATCTAAATAAATCTATTGAGATCAATGTAGATCTTAAAGTTGAAAATAAAATCGATTCTAGCCCCAAATTTTGAAGACCTAATTTAAAATTATTACTGATGGAACTTTTTGAGACTATTTGATAATATAATAAAATAATTAAATTTATTGATAATAATAATTGTTATTATTTATTGCAGAGATAACTTGTATCGGCTGACGTTGAACTCTCTTACGCCTCTGGAGCACGCGTCGTGGCCAGCGCCACCGGAAAAAGCGACAGTGTGCCAAGACAAAGGTCAAACAGCCCAAGACTGTCACAATTACATCAAGGTCCTGCTTACCAATGGCAAGAGTCTCTTTACATGCGGTACTAATGCCTTCAGCCCACAGTGCACATGGCGTGAGGTAACAATTATTATTAATCGCTTTAATTCACAATTAATTTCTTCTTCACTCCGTTTATTTTATTTTTTTTTTACTCTCTACTGGCTCTCGTTGATGTAATTAAGATTGTAATTTACATAATTGAGACTTTTATATATTGACTCTTTATTATAGACTCAGATTTTATTGTATTAATTTTTTTTTATGCCCATTAATTTTAATTAATGCAATTTTTTTTCCCATTAATTATTTTTTGAAAATTTTTCTTTAAATTTAAAATTCTGCCTAAACTATTGAACTTCCGAAAAAAATGAATGAGATCATTTTTACAGACAATTAAATTTTCTACAAATTTTTACTCTTATATTTTTTTCGTATCTGCAATAATTCCGCCAGAATTCGCACCTTAAGTTTAAAACAAAAAATCTCTACTCGCCACATAAGAATTTTTTTTTTCAAATCAAAATTTTGATTGATCTATTGGGTTTACCTAAAAAGCATAAGAGAATTTTTTTGTAGACAATTAAATTTCCTACAAAAAAGTATCCTACACATTTTTTCATACGAGCGTAAATTAAAGCGCTATTTCAAATTTTTGTGTCAGTTTTTAAATAAATTTATTATCTGTTGCAGATTGAAAATATAAATAGTATAACAAGTTCAGTATCTGGTGTTGCAATGTGTCCATACTCACCACAAGCGAATGTAACGGCACTACTGGCTAAAGAAAATGCTGGTCTGTTTGCTGGTGCACCGACAGATTTTTCCGGTACTGATGGTACTATTTATCGCACTCTTGCGGCGCCGAGTCTCCGCACTCAGCAATACGACTCTAGGTATTAAAAAAATTACACTAAACCAAATATATATATGTGTAATAAAAAAATATATATAACTGAGTCAAGTAAAACTAATAAAATTTTTAATTAAATTTGTCTTACTTAGCAACTTTTTACTCATTGGTATAATTAATCAATTTAATTGACTCACGTCAACTCATTTATTTAACTTCCTGTCGTATAAATAAAGTGACATTTTTTTTTATTATTAATGTAATTATAATTATGTATTGCGAAAATTAAATTAAGATATATTTTACTTATTATTATCATTTAATTTCAGGTGGCTCAATGATCCGCAATTTGTTGGCAGTTTTGAAACAGAAGATCATGTTTATTTTATGTTTCGTGAAGTAGCTGTCGAATATATAAACTGTGGAAAGGTAAATATATAAATAATATAAATATATGTTGCTATTTATTAAAATGTTAATTAATTTAAAATTTATCTATTAATTTTATGATAATGAAGTTAGCAGACATTTGAAATTAAAAATAATTTTTTTAACAGATAAATAATGAAAAAAAATATTTCTAAAAAAATGCACATGTCGAAAATTTTATAAACTATACATGCAATTTTTCAAAATATTTTTTTTTTTGTTAAAAAAAATCAAAAAATTTTTAAATGTCTGCTAACTTTATTGTCATATTAATTTTCCACTGCAATAGCGACTAAATTTATTGGAAAGAATTCAAGGGTGGGAGGGGGGGGAGACTTTTACCCCTACGATGAATTCAAATTATTTTTTAAATTTTGAAAATTAATTTTTTTCTGCAAGTGGTTAAGCAGTTCAATCATTCATTGGATAATTGATTTAAAAAATTCGATGATACTAAAGTTAGCCAAATCATTTTTGGATTTTTTTTTATACGATAAATTATAAAAAATATTCAAAAAAATTGCACTTACAGTTTTTTTAATTTTCTACATGTGCATACTTTTAGTTTTTTTTTTTTTTTGTAATTAATTTGCTGGAAAAAAAATCCGAAAATTTTTAATTATCTGCTAACTTCAAGATCATAATTAAATGAGTGTAAATGTAGCAGACATGAGACAACTTTAAAATTATTAATAAATCGAGTAAAGAATTAATAAAGTAAAATTAAAAAAAAATACGCATTTAAAAAATTTTGAAATTTATAAGTGTATTTTTTAAAAATATTTTTTTAAAAATTATTTACTCTATTTATTTATAATTTTAAATTTGTCTGATGGCTGGTACATTTACCCTCATAAAATCCAATGGTTATTTTTTATTAAAAAAAAAATGAATTTCATGTGAATAATTTAACTTTCTTCTCTGAGTCATCTTTATAATTTTTTCACTTTAATATTCTTTTGATAAATTATCTAAAATATAACAAAAGAATGATTATATATCTTGAAAATAATTATATAATTGCTGTTGAATTATATAGTAAAACTTGTATGAATTTCTGAGTAAGAGACCGTAAAATATAGACATGAATTGCTAACATATATATACATAACATATATATATATATATATATATATACATACATAAATTTTTTTTTAATTCAAATATAAAATTACAATTGTTCCTCATTTTTTTTTTATTAAAAAATCTCACTAATAAAATAAATAAAATTATTAATTTTCATATTTCACGGCCAATAGCCAATAACTTCTCTGAATTGATTGAATTCTGGCCGAGTTCCCAAAAAAAAATTTAATAAATCAGCCGTGAGCTAGCGAATAATTTCCTAAAAAAAATAAAAAAACCAATCCCAGTAAATCACATTTAAAACCTTTTATTACAGAAAATATATTCGCGAATAGCGCGAGTTTGCAAGAAAGATCCCGGGAGTCCTACAGTACAACGCGGAATATGGACAACTTTTAGCAAAGCCCGTTTGAATTGTTCACTTCCCGGTGAATTTCCGTTTTATTATGACGAAATACAAGGCGCCGCTTACCACCCAGACGAGGGGATCGTCTACGCGAGTTTTACAACACCCAGGTAATTTATAGTTCAATAAAAAAAATTTACATAACGAAAATTAATAAATTTAAGCGAACCCAGGACTTAAAATTTATAAGATTAAATTATTTATTTATTTTCTTTGCGATCTCTGGAAATAAACGGTAACAGCTCAGTAAATAAATTTGAAAATAATTGATCAGTTCATTAATTATATTAATTTTTTTTACAGCAACGCAATCGCAGGCTCCGCGATATGTTCATTCAACATGACGGCGATAAATCAGGCGTTCAATGGCCCATTTAAGCACCAGGAGCATTCGGGAGCAGCATGGGAAAAAAAACGTGTTCCGAATCAGTACCGGCAACATTGCGGCCGCGTTGAGCAGCCGGCGGCCCATCAAATCTTCGACAATCAGCGCTACCAGCTGATGGACGAGGCAGTTCAGACGACGTCGTCGGGGCCATTGCACACGACGACTCTCGAACGGTTCACTCACATCGCGGTAGATGTCACCCCCACCAAAATCCACCGCGGGGTCACAGTTCTCTACGTTGCCACCACAGACGGGGTTATCAAGAAGATCTCCGTGCTTCCGCGGACCCAGGAGACGTGTATTGTTGAAGTATGGGGCCCATTTCCCTCACCGGCAATGACGTTGCAGTTTCTGAAAGGCTCACAGAGTCTTTATGTGGGGATGGAAACTGGACTGTTGAGGATACCCGCAGCCCAGTGCCATCGACACAAGAAAGAACAGGCTTGTTTGAATGCGCAGGACCCGTACTGTGGTTGGAACGCCCATTTAATGAAGTGCGACCAGGCCCCGACGCAAAATTATCTGGCCAATCATTGGCTCCAGGAGGTGACGATGTGCCCAGTGCTGACGGATCCGGTCGATGGAGGTTGGAGTGCCTGGAGCACGTGGGCATCTTGCCAACATGGTACTGCTGAAATGGCTGCTAATCATAACATCAGATCACACTTGCGACCACACATTGACATTGAGGTAAATTCATTTTAAATTTATTTTACTAATTTTGAAACCCTAAGACTTCGGATTGACGAAATTTTTTTTTTCAGAGCCCAGATACGTGTCAATGTCAAACCCGAGAGTGTAACAATCCGCCACCACAAAATGGCGGCTCGCAGTGCACGGGCACGCGCATCAAAGTTGCCAACTGCACATTGCACGGAGGTTGGACAGCCTGGTCTGCGTGGTCAGCGTGCTCACAAACTTGTGGGTTTGCTATAAAAACACGTCGCCGCACTTGTACGAACCCGGCGCCAGCTTACGGTGGCCGAGTCTGCGTAGGTCACGACCACGACGAAATAGTCTGCATTGACTTACCACCGTGTCCAGCACCAGCTAAAGCGCCCCCACCAGCTCCAACGCAATCAGCAGGTCAATGGTCGGCATGGGGCTCATGGAATACCTGCTCGCGAGCCTGCAATGGCGGCATCCGTATACGCAAGCGCACATGCGACAAACCGGCATCTTCGACGACGCCATCAACTCCCGAGTGCTTGGGCTGCAATTTCCAAATCGAGGACTGCAACACGCATTCATGCTCCGAGACACGAAGATATTCCGCATGGACGCCTTGGTTGTCAATAAACGGAAGTCAAACCGCTGTGGGATTCACTGAAAAGCGATACCGTTTTAGCTGCCGTGCTCAGACTGATGACCCGGTATCAGTGCGTGTTTCCTTGGCCAAAGAAGAGGAACGCTATTGTCCTTATGGCGGTTTGTGTTCGAGAAATTCAATTCCGAATGCGAACAACAATTTCGACAATTCTGCCGGTTGGTCTGAATGGTCATCTTGGTATTCATGCAGCCGTGCGTGTGATGGTGGCTCTCAACACCGCACTCGCACGTGCGAAGCACCACCTTGCGAAGGTTCAAGCATACAGACGCGCATCTGCAATATGAATCCGTGCAAAGGAGCCTCAGATGGTAGAAATTCTGTGGACGACGAGTATCTGCAAAGCAAAGGTCCTAGAGGTGAATGGTCATGCTGGACAGATTGGTCTGAGTGCTCGGTGTCATGTGGCGTAGGCTACAGAACGAGAACGCGCGAATGCTTCAATGATGCCGGTTCCATGGCGTCAGGAACTGCGGCAGCAGTTGTTGGTTGCGAAGGTCCCAGTGTGATGCGTGAGTCATGTGAGATGCCCAGCTGTGAGTCGTTATATGGATGGGACACCTGGAGCGGATGGTCAACTTGCGATGGCCAGACCCAGTTCCGTAAGCGCCAGTGTCTTATGGAACCGGGGGATGGAATTTGCGAGGGTTCTAGCCGTGAAGTTCGCAAATGCTGGATTAATTTCGACGAGGATGACGACGGAACTGGAACGGGAACTGGAAGTGACTGGGGGAGAGACGGAATCTTCACCAATGCCCTGCCCAGAAGTGTCCATGTTGCGGGAATTTCAGTGGGAGCTGTCGTTGGTGGCTGCATCGCTGGTTTTCTGCTGGGATTGGCGCTCACTGCGATGATGTGCTTCCTGTATTTGAGGAGAAGGAAACCCGGGGTTCCCGGAAGTCCTCATTACATCAGCAAACAAAATCCTTATGTTGCTGTACCATTGAAAGAGGTAAGTTACTGATGAGTCTATTGATTAATTAACGGAGTGGTTGATAAATCATTGGTCTAATTGGTTGCTTCTTTGTTTAGGTTAACGCCAAAAGGCAGCCGAGTTTCTCAGGTACCAGCAACGGAAATGGAACGATTCGCAACAAAACGAATCCGAATGTCAACGGACTTGGCAGCCCTAAATTGTATCCTAAAGCTTTGGATTACGAGTCGGCGACTTTGAAGAGAAATAGTCATGGTCAGCAGCACATTCGGGCTGATTTAGATCAAGAAAAATATTATTGAAGTTTTTAAAAAGTGGAAGGAAATGTATATATAGAACGATATCTTAGTTTTTAAGTGTCGTAACCCTGAAAATTTATGGAAATCCTCATTTTCAAACTAGAAAATTCACAATTGAGGTTATACATTTTTTATCTGCATTAACGCGCATGCGCAGTAATGGCTTAATTGTAGAAAAATGGTGGGCAGAAAGATCATTCTTTTACGGACCCAACTATACAATTTCTATGGTTAAGTCTGCAAAAGAATGGGATTTTCTCTCATTACTTGGCTATGATGAAGTTCGAGAATTTGCACTAATGCGCATGCGCAGTAACGACTTAATTGTAGAAAAACGGGGGGCGAAAAGATCATTCTTTTACGGAGTCAACTAAAAAAAAAAATAATAAGGCAACATAAACATTCCATACCTGAGTCAATGATTAATAGTGATAACCCCAACTATAAAATGCGATTTGAAATAATTAGAGACAGTTCAAAAAATTAATTTGTATGAATGTTCGAAATTGAGAACTTTGTAAAATGGGCCCTATCCCTTGCGAATCCGAACTATGGTAAATTACCATTTGGATAAGAGGCTCACGAGTGACAGAATGTAAAAATTTTAAGATTAATTAGACTCGGGTATCATCGACTCTTTTCGGCATAGAAACTAAAATTTTATTGTTATCCCAACAAGAGATTGGACGGGTGTCGTCGGTTTTTACTCCCACTCTGGATATTTTACGGGTTAAATGTTCTCCCACTTTTCTGTACGCATGCGCAGTTCATAAATGTTCGGTAGTGGGGACAGATTCCGAGGTCTATTCTCTTACTGGGACCACAATAATAAATCGGTCAGATTCGATAAAAGTCGGCTATCATCGGCTATATTTGGCCGCGCTGTAAAAATGTAAGAGCCCAAAAATTAAAACAGTAAGAAATCCGTAATTCTAATTAATTTTATTTAATTAGTAGGGCCAGGATTTTTGCGTTAATTTAAAAATAATTAATAATTAGTGGTGTGAAATTTTTTATATTACGGGGAAAATATTGATCTTATCAAAAAAGTTTTCAAACAAAAGTTGTAGGAAATTTAATTTTCTTAAAAAAATGTCTCTTATAATTTTTTCTTAGGACTAATAGTAAAGCCGTAGTTTCAAAAATAAGATTTTTATAATTAACAAAATTTTGAATCATTCATTATGAATCTTAATTTTTGAATTACAGTGAAAATATTGATCGTATAAAAAAATCATAAGAGACATTTTTTTTAGGAAATTGAATTTCCTAAAACTTTTGTCCGAAAACTTTTTTAATAAGACCAATATTTTCGCCGTAATATCAAAAATTTTAACTACTCGTTTCAAAAATAAGACAAAAATCTTGTCCCTATTAATTATAAAGACAATATAAAAAAATTTCTAAAGAAAAATAATGAAAATTTCGAAAATTAGGTTATGACATTAAATACTAGTATCGATATATTTTATTATGAGATTCATAAAATTGACTGATGATACTTAATTAGTACATAAGATTAATAATTTTTAATAATAATAATAATAATTATTATTATTATAAATAATAAAAATATTAAAATTGCAGTTGATATTTTTTATAAATTCAAAGTTTATTTATTTGTTACTGTAAATAAAAAAAAAAAAACATTTTATACAAATCGTGAAAATTAATCAAATATTATTATTATTATTAACAACCAACGATTCGTTGGGCATTTAATATTTTCGTGTTTTATCATTTGTAAAAATATATCGCGACGACGTAATCATTAATCATTAATCATTATTATTATTGTAATTAATAATAAGCAAAATGTGTCATATATTGAGAATTAATTAATATCATTATCAATTAATTAATTAATGCTCACATTAACGCTCATTGTAAACAGGCAAAGCCAAACTTGTAAATAGATTAATTGATTAATCGGTAGTATTGTAGGTTACTAATTAATTATTTAAGTTTATTAAAGAGAATAATTAATTATTGTTATTAGTATTAATTATTAATATGATAATTACGTTTAAATTATGAATGTAGTGCCATGAAGTGTAAATAAAAAAATTATCATTTTTTTTACTTGGATCATTAATCAATTAATCAGTTAATTACTTATTTTTTACGATGTATTAAAACGCGTAGGACGTTTTGGATTTATATGACTCATATTGAGCTCGATAAGATTAACAAATATTAATTAAGTGAATATATATGTAGAGGTATAAGAATATATAAGTGAGAATATTGCAATGTCATTAATAAATTTTATTTTTAAATTTATAATACACTGGAAAAAATCCGGAGTGATTACGGGATTTTTTGAAAATCTGCATCCTGATGCATCCGAATTACTGTAATTTACGGAATTTGGAAATTGCGGTAAACCAACGGCATTTTGTGATAAAAATCCGATGCTCTGCAGTAAGCGCGCGGTATTTTTACCGTAAATTTGCGGTGTAAGTGCAGTAATTTATCGTAATATTGCGGCAAGCCTGCGGTATTTTACTGTAAAGTGAAGTATTGTACTATAGGAACTGTAAAAATAAAAATGCGTACAGCTAATTACGGTAAAAATTCCGCATATTACTGTATATTCCCGCAAATTGCCTTCAAACGCGGCAAATTTTTCGTAAAAATTCCGTATTTTACGGTAAATTACGGCCAAATAGGTGTCCGCTTCGGTTCAAAAAATTTCCCATACAAAAATAACCTGATACAAAAATTACTACAGTACAACCTCGTTATAAGTTACTCGGTTATAAGTTACTTCACCTCTATTTGTTTTCGCTGGTCTCGAAATACTACTCCGACTCCAGTTCCACTTACGCAGTTTTTCGGTTGTCGTGAAGAGATTGTTTCTGCAGTCCTATTATAAGTTAATAAAGTATGTGCGTAGACAAATGACAAACGTCAACTAACTTATAAAAGGACTGCGGAGACAAACACGAACACGACGCATACATATGCAGAAAACTGAGTGATCACCAAGTAAATGATAAGAGTAGGGGAAAGCCATTTCCAAGAAATTTTTCTCCTACAGCCCTTAACAGTAACTTATAACCAGGTTGTAAATACAAAAATAACCATAATAATAAAACCTATATACTAAAATATCTAGTTAACAATATCCGATCTGCACACATTAATATCCAATCGATATGATATAAATCTGATATGAATAAATGAATGAAAAAAAATGATATGAAATGGCGGCAATAAGTTTTTATTACCAGGTTATTATTGTGTCTGGTTATTTTTGTATGAAGTTATTTTTGTAAATAGTCATTTTTGTATCAGGTTATTTTCGACTAGTTTTTATTGTGATGGTTATTAAAAACAGGGTATTTAGGACTGTAACCGGCCAAATGCGGTAATTTACCGTAATCCGGATCCCTCAGGGCAGTCATCCGCTTCGGATTTACTCCGGATTTAATCCACGTTCACTCCGCATATCTGGATTAATACCAAATTATTATGATTGTTATTAATAATATTAATATAAATACTATTTTATGTAATTTATATCAAATAAGGATTGCATTGTTCTAAAACTAGAGTTAAAAGATCTACTAATATTTTGTAAAACTACTTTATGATTTTTTATTAATAAAATGCACTGTGTTATTTATTTAATTATTTATTTATTTAACAAAATCCAACATTCAATTTTCCTGCAAAATGTATGTGAATATATATAATAAGCTAAAAATATTGCAATTTTAGACATGATTGTAAATTTGATAGAGTCCGCAAAAGAATTAATTTTTCCCACTAGTTGGCTTTAATGAAGTCTGTGGATTTGCTGAGGCATGCGCAGTAATGGCGCAGTAGAAAAATGGTGGAGGATTTTTTTTTGCGGACTCAACTTCATGTCATTGTAGAAAAATTTGAGGTTATAACTTATGAGCAATAAATTCAATTTGCTGAAGAACAAAATCCATTGATTGATAGGTCGGTGTCGGCTGACAACAAACGACCATTCGAAAAAAATTTCCTATTTTTTTACTTGACAGCGGACTGTAACCGATTAATAATCGCCCGTCTAATACCAGAAGTTCTTTTATTTTAGCCGTCAATGCGTACAATTTTTCCCACCATTTCTCTGTTTCTTCTTGAGCTCTCATACTTGGGGGTATATACCTACAGATAAATAAAGTAAATTGTTTACTTCATATATTTGTTGTTATGTTGAAGATAATTACGATTAGATAACTTGCCAGAAGCAAATGGTATTGCCCTCGTATTTCGGGAGTACGAGTCTGTAACCTTGACGGTCTTTTATTTTGTTGAAAAAATAATTAACGCAGTCCATGGCTGTGTCAACTGATAAACTGAGTCCGTCGGTGCCTCTTGCTTTCCACATTAGCCATAATTTAACAGCATCAACCTTTAAAAATAATTTAAAAAAGTAAACATAGATAACAATTGTTGATTATTTACACTGTAAATAATCGGGGGTGAATTCGGATTTTGTTTAAATCCAAATTCTCTCCATCACTTTGGAGTTCCAGCGTTTAAAAAAATTAGTGAATGAGAACTTTTCTTTAGCGGAGTGATTTTGGGGTGACGAGAGTTTTAAATAAATAGAAAATCATCAACTTCGGGAAATTCACTCAACTTGAAATAGTTAAATTTTTACTGTTTTTCCGAGTGATCAACTAATTCACTGGAAAAAAGTAAATTTTATGTAAAAATGGTGAAAATTTTACTTTTTACACAGTAGATTTAAAACATTACTTTTTAAAATCACTGGGTAAATGAGTGTATATTAGACTGGGCCAAAAAAAACGACTACTTTTTTTTTTAACGATACTGTGAAAATGTTATTTGGGATGACAAAAAAAAATTATTGTGGAAATTTGAGCCCTTAATATTAATATTAAGAGGTGTATCATAGCACTTTTTGATTTTTTTGGAATGAGCGGGTTTTTGTCTCATAACTCTCAAACCATCGAGATAAACGAAATTAACTCAGATTCATTTCTTAAAGCAAATTTGATGCTCTACAAAAAAGGTCTGATTAAAATCTTTCGGCAGGTGAACAGTTTCCTTATAATCATGCTTTGAACATTGGTATGATTTTAAAATTTGATTATTCAACTTTGGAATTTTGTAATTAATGTAAAAATAAGTTTCCGGAAAAAGCCAATGAATATTCTTGAAGGAAATTAAATGATCTACAAAAAAAAGTCTCTTCACAATTTTTGCTAAATTCACACGGAGAAAAAAATATTGCTCCTCGAACGATCTAAAGTATAGTAACTCGTAGATCGTTACCACAACAATACGTATGCTTATGGTAACAATACCGTATCGTTCCAGTAACTATCTATTAGATAGCTGTGAGCCCTATACGACTTTCCGTAGTCGTCACCTCACACGGCACCGTCTAACCTAACTAAACATCCATTTTCGCGCCAACTTTTGAATATTGTATAATTGTTGCTAGCAGACGTTTAATAAAAAAAATAGTGTAAAAAATAATTGTGATGTTGAAATATGGACCCACGGGTAATTAATAAATTAACAGAGTAGAATCTCCATAACTATGTTGATACATTTATTGATAAGTGTTTTTTTATGCTTTTTGTAATCAAATATACATTCATAACCAAAAATCTAAATATTATATATAGTCGATGTTTTATAATTTAAATGTGATACGTAAATAGAAGAAAAATAATCAATAAACAAATGAGATCTGAATTAATATTAAATTTAAAATTAAATTACTAATAAATAAATTGGGAAAATTAAAAGATATATTTATATTTATATTTAAAATTTATTTAGACTATAACTAACTAATAAATCAGTTTTATGAATTATTTTATTTAATCAAAGTTATTTGCTTATCATTTATTTATGAATGATAAAGGTTTTTAAATATCTCATATAATTTGCAACGCGCCTGACGTCAGATAGGGCTCAGAACGATACCGTATAGGTCTCAGAGCTATCCACCGTATTGTTGTCAGAACGATACAGTAAATCGTTGCAGTAACAATCTAGTAGATAACTATAGCGTATTGTTACTGTAACTATACAGTATACTTCTGAGAACAATATTTTTTTCTCCGTGCACTCCTTTAAAAGTTATTCAAGATTATTGAAGTCGTTGTACTTAACTTCAACCTTGAATAACTTTTGTTGGAAAATAACGAAATAAAAATATTATTTTCCGATTGGAACCAATTCATTCTGATTAAAAATTTTGAATGGGATTCAATCGGAAAATAATATTTTTATTTTTATGCACTTTTTCCGATTGAAACCGATTACACTAAATTGGATCCCAATCAGACTCAATCGGAATTCTTAACCAGGGTCGGATTCATTTCTCCAATTTTTACAGTGTATGTATTTATAGGGTAAGGGAGCAATATGGGGTATCCCCAAAATTCCTAAAAAAATTTGGCCCTAGTGGATCCGAATTACCGTAATTTACGGTATTCACAATAATTACGGTCTTTTACGGCAAAAGTATGGTATTTTTACCGTAAATTTGCAGTAAAAAACGGCAATTCCCCGTAAAATTGCGACAAAACTGCGGTATTTTACCGTAAAGTGATATATTGCACTGTAAAAATAGAAAGGCATACGGCGTTTACGGTAAAACTGCCTCCTGTTACGGTAAATTGTCGTATTTTACCGTAAAATATCTTAAATTACCGTACATCGACTATAAAAAAAAAGATTTATCGTATTTGAGTCCCCGAAAATTGCTATCTTAAGTACCCCGTTTTGCTCCCTGTCCTATTATATTTACAAGATTACCTTTCTCCCACATTGGACACTTTTATCCCCAGTATCCCAGGAAACGTCATAAAATTTATCTTGTTGGAATAAATACGTCGCTCCAGAGCAATTGGCCTCGTGTAGCAAATTCCTCCGTCTAACTAAAAATAATGAACACTGCAACGGCGCGCCGAGCATTTTATGCGGATTCCATGACACTGAATCTGATCTAAATAATTAGAATAGCAAACAAATATAATCTTAATCTATTACAGTGCGACCTGATAATCAAAATAAATAAAAACCCACAATTCTACTCCTTTAAGTCGGTCGCGATATTTTTCTGACAGCAACAAAGTGCCTCCTAGACACGCCTAAGTAATGAAGAAAAATAGTAATAAAAATAATAAAAAATAAACAAATAAAAAATAAAACAAACATCGATATGAAACCAGAGATTTTCTTGTTTGCAAATGGCAGCAATTTCTTCAAGTGGATCAATAGAAGCAACGACTGTAGTCCCCGCAGTAGCGTTCACGAAGAATGGAATCGTTCCTCGAGTTCTAGCGTCTTTTATATTTTTTTTTAAATCCTCTGGGTCCATGCGTCCTAGTTCATCACTTTTTACCTGAATTCAATAACAAAAAACTTTAAATTTATTTATTGTATCAATAAAATAAAATTGTCATCTATAATTTATGGTCTTGAAGTAAAAATATTTGTAATGGACTCCCGTATGAAAAAACAATATATAGTTAAAATATATAAAATCATATATGTTTGCAAGAAAAAAATATATGATATGTTATATTGTATATTGAAAAAAATCATATAGAGATTTTGGCCGATGAAATATAAAATTATATACAGTAGTAAATATATGTATTCCATTTATGTCTTATATGTTTTCTATATTAAGCTATATATATACATTTACATTTACCTTATAATATATTGTATTGATATATTTCCTTTGATATTCAAAAAATATAAAATTTTTATATGAAATGAAATATATGGTAGCATATAATTTATATTATATATGGCATATGTTTTCTTTGTTATATTTAAGCATATATTTTATTTGGTGTATGTATATGTATATGGGTATATATATTCGCATCAAATTAACTAATTTTGAAAATTTTAACTGCAGTTTAAACAGTATATTAAAATTTAGATCTAATTTAATTGGAGTTGGTCATACGAATAAGAAACTTTTTTTTTCCATACACAATATAAATATATGTTCTTATATATGATCAGAATATATTTTTCGTATATGATAGAAATATATATTTTTATGTATGATAAAAATATAGTTTTCGTATATGACAAGAGTATATATTTTCATATATGATAAAAATATATTTTTTGTATATATTATGATTGACATATATATTTTATAAATGCTGAATATATACGGACTCGTATTATATTTTTTAATATAAAAAAAAAACAAATCAGAAAATATAGTTAAATTCGTCACATATATTTTCTGATATTTATCATATATTTTTACATATATTTTGACCATATATATTATTTTCATACGGGACACAATAGTACGAAAAATATGTATGGTGCCATGTATATTGCAATATATTGGACGTTATATATTATATTAGTATTATATATTATATAGTATATTTTGTAATATACTGGAAAATTTATATAAAAAATGTACATCATATTCTATATTAATAAATATATTATTTTCAATACAATATATCAATATATAATAAAATATACCAAGATATATATGCCAAACGTACATAAAATAAGTTATATTGGTAAATATATGATTAATATATTGTGCAATATATCACATTATAATATTCATATATATTTTAAAGTATATTTTTTCATATATAGTTTTTTAATGCGGGTAATGGAGATAATAATTATTAGTTACAGTGTAAATATTGTCGGTTCCTAAGCCCAACCAATGAGCAGCTTTTGATATGGAATAGTGACCAAGGTCACTAGTGAACATTGCCAGCGGTAGCAAACCACTTAAGCCTTTGGTTTTTATTTCAGGAATACGTGAGTAACGTGCTAATACTATGCCGTACATATTCGACATGCTGCCACCTGGACATAAAATCCCATCTGACTCTGGGTACCCCGGATATCCAACTAATTTTAATGACTGGTCCAATACTTGGCGCTCTAATATTTGAAACACTGGTGCCACTTCATAGGTATATCTATAAAAAAATATTTTTTACATAAAAAAACATCGATCTATTGTGGGAGTGAATAGTTTGAGTGAAATTCCTACTGGCTTGTATTGCAGCATTCGGTCAGCAAAGCGCCGGCCAATCCGTAACTGTCTACTCCAGAAAAGAGTTGGTTGTGAAAATGTGGATTTGATGTTTTTACTGAATAATGTGCGATTTTGCGGATCGCATTTTTAATTTCGTCATCACTTGATCCCTCGTTTTTTAATTTAATGTCAATTTTTTTCTGTAAGAAAAATTTTCGTAAGAGATCTATGTGAGATCAAAGGAGAAAGATCTAACAAGTATTGATATTTTTCAATGGTAGATCAATATAGCAGTGGATCTTGAGATCTACTGATTTATGTTCATCTTTGACATAAAAATTAATGAAATTTTTTTTTTATGAAATTTCTTACAATTTTAGAATTTTGATCTACATAGGTCTCTAAATCTACACAGATCTCTAGATCCTGGCAAATCTATAAATTTACATAAATCTCTAGAACTATATAGATCTCTAGATCTTCATAGATTTCTAGATCTTCATAGATCTCAAAATTTTCGTAGATCTTAAAATCTTCGTAGACCTCTAGATCTTCATAGATCTCTAAATTTTCATAAATCTCTAGAATTATAAAGATCTCTAGATCTTCACAGATCTCTAAATTTTCGTAGATTTCTAGATCTTCATAGATCTCTAAATTTTCGTAGATCTCTAAATCTTCATAGACCTCTAGATCTTCATAGATCTCAAAATTTTCGTAGATCTCAAAATCTTCGTAGACCTCTAGATCTTTATAGATCTCTAAATTTTCATAAATCTCTAGAACTATAAAGATCTCTAGATCTTCACAGATTTATAGATCTTCATAGATCTAAAAATTTTCGTAGATTTCTAGATCTTCATAGATCTCAAAATTTTCGTAGATCTCTAAATCTTCATAGACCTCTAGATCTTTATAGATCTCCAAATTTTTATAAATCTCTAGAACTATATAGATCTCTAGATCTTAATAAATTTCTAGATCTTCATAGATTTTTAGATCTTCGTAGATCTCAAAATCTTCATAGACCTCTAGATCTTCATGTAGGGAAGAGGGGGGCAAAGTGGGTCCCTTAAGGACAATAATTATAATATCATTAATTTTTTTTACGCGTTTACTTCTTTTTAGACCCTTAATACTTATTTTCACTTCATTATGCTGCGTCCAGTAAAATTAAAAAAATCGAAAATTCGGGGCAAAGTGGGCCCTCCAAAAATTTTGAATTTGATATTTTTTATTCTTTACACGTGTGATATTTGCAAATAACTATAAAACAATTGTATTATAATAATTTAAAAAATCATTTTAATAGTCTGCTGCGATGTAACTTTAAAACGTAATTTTATTATCTTTAACTTTCTTAATAAAGTATATTTAATTACCAGTTTTGGTGGTCTATTTTAGCCCTCATTTTACATGTATAAGAAATTTCAAAAAGCTTATTATCCGTTCGAATTTATTGACGTATAGAAAATTTCAAGGGGCTCACTTTGCCCCCTCCTCTCCTATCGCGAAATCTTCATAGATCTCTAGATTTACATATGTCTCTAAATTACTTCGATCTTTAGATCTACTTCGATCTCTAGATCTGTAAATCTTCAATGATCTATAGATCTACATAGGTTTCGAAATTACTTAAATAATTACATCAGCAAATTAATTATATTTTATTTACAAGCATTAATAATAATAACAATGATAAATATTTTGATCATGAAATATTAATCTGCATATTCTGAATGCCAATGTCAGGATTACGAAATAATGTCCATAAATAAAGTGACAAAAGATGTGATTAAAAATATCTTATCACCCAAAAAAAAAAAAACAAAATAAATTTCTTTTTCTAAGTCGATACCCGCTCATAAAAATAATAAATTATAAAATAGCTCACCTGAAGCTCATGTGGATGTGAAAATTCAACAACCGGAAACTCACCGGTGGTATCAAAGACGTTTTCATCTTTCAATATTTCCAGCACATCCTCAAGTAGTTTTTTAGTATCAAAATTACTTTTAAATTTATGAGAACATTCAGCAGCAGGAGTTCCTTCAGCCATTCTACAGACAAGTTAAGAGTACACTGGACTGTAGGAAAAATACCATGAACCAGCAGAGTTGTCCCCACCGTTATTCCTTGGATATTACCAAGTAAGTCAGGTTCATTCTGTGTACAGTCTGTACTTTTATTACATACATGTAATTTTTTTTTTTCGATTACTTGCTTCTGTTATTTATCACCACCACACTTGCATGCGAGATAATTCTTCCAATAAATGAGCATATGCTATTGAACTTTATCACTTGCATATATATTTAAATAAAAAAAAAAAAAAATTTTTTTAAATTTAATTTTATTTTCGCGGTTAAATTTTTGAAAAAATTAAATTATTCAAAAAAATCATTATCGTTATCATTCTAACAGCAGATATAGATATAGATCCTTGATAATTTAATCGATTTTTAATAAGAAAAAAAAATTAAGATCAAGAGGTTAAATGAGATATAAAAGATCGAGTAAATTTAATCGTTTTTATTAAATTATTTATTTTTTAATATGACGTTATTTGATATATTCACTTAATTTATGAATGGATTAGTATATTAATATATATTGGAGAAAAAAAAATTTTTTTGGTTGCTATCTTCAGTTGATACGATTGAGACCTTCAACCATTTTAGTCTCAACATGATCTGTATTAATCTGTCTGGAGATAAAAATTACTTGAGACGTAGCTTTAGTTGGTAGTGCATCTAATTCGTGATATTTAAATATATAAAAAATATATATCGGAATCATAGAGCATATAGTTTAAATATATATTTTTCAAGGTAATAGAGAAAAATTTTTTAAAATTTAAATTTTTTTACGGTCATTAAGATTTAAATGATTGTACGGAAAAAAAATATAAGATCTATGGATTATATGTAGATTCATATGATTTTATCATTAGATTTTTCATAGGACACTATAAAAATCTGATAGGTGCGTGTTGCTTCATTACGATCGGGTTTTCGCGGTGATTTTGAATAAAAATTTTTTATGTAATAACCAATAGGATAAAATAAGTATTTGACTTCTCATCATCTCAATTAACCATCATTATCATATAAAAAATATATTATTATTATGCACAAATGCTGACACTTTATCTGCCATTAAAATTTGTTTTTCATAAATAATACACTGAAAGAACAATTTATTTGAGCCAAATAGGATTTATTTTACTCCGGATTGACTTCGCGTTCATTCCGCTGATTTTTTGCATTGTAAGATTACCAGGACAGTATTCTAATTGGTTAGTAAAATTGTCTTTATATACGTTATAAGTAGGCATTAACATATTTTGGATCTACCTTTCTTTATATAATATACTCATTTCAGTCGGTAATCACACTGCAAGTATTTATCTTATTCATAAAATAGTTTAAAAGATTTTAAATATTTGTTGTAAACAATAGAACGGTATTAAATTATTTTCGTAGGCAATCAAACAGTATGAAATTATTTTTAATAGGCATTTTAACAATATGCAACTTTACAGTAAGCAATTATGCAGTAGGCATAAAAAATGTATGTATTAATAAGGTAAGCAACTATTAATTTCCCAATAAAATAGTGGGCAATTCATACCTTCCCTACGGATTTTGGAAATCAGAATTTCTCTATCATTTTCCGATTGAATCCAATGTAAATTTTTCAGTCAGATTGAATCGGATTTAATTGGAAAATAATAAAATTTTTTTCTACTACATTCCGATTAAATCTGATTAAGAAAATTTAATAGAACATAGAAAAAGGGTTGAAATGGACGCAGGTCATTTCGGGTGACGTAAAAATTACCATGCACAATTTTCTTAGTGACCCATTTTTCCCCCTCTCTTATTTTTCCTTTTGCCTCTAAAAAATTTCAAATGAAGGCTTCAAAAAATTATAATGATTTTTTTTTTTTTAATAATAAATAATTCACTTAATTGAATCTAAATATTTAAAATTACTGTAGTGATTTAGGTGGAGATGGGGTAAGAAGGTCAACAGGTAATCTTGGCGCTAATCCTCTCATCGAAGCCCATTGGCCGTCACAGAGCTGATGAAACGTCAGTTCGATGACTAATTTGCCGCCGAGTGTTCCTGGACCGAGACAGAGTGCGCCGGCGCCAGATTGCCAAAAATTAATACGATTTTGATTATTTGTAGCTGTGCTATTCTTATTATTATTATTAGTATTGTAATTAGTCGTACTGTTGATATTAATATTAATATTATGATTATTACGCGCGAAGTACATTTTTCTTAACCACATTGCAAGATAAGCGACTTCACAATCGCAATGCCAGGGATTGCGAGATAATCGCAGCTGCTGAATCATCGGAACGCTGTCGAAAAATCGACCTGGTACGTAAGATAGTTGATTACTTTCTAGCTGCCTGGAAAATAATAAAATTATAAAATTAACTCTTCAGTACCGTAAGCAGAAGCTCGAGGGTTCGAGTCCGGCTCAAGATCTTTTATTTTTTTTCAAAAAAAAAAAAAAAAATTTATAGGAACCCTTAGTCGTAACCCAAATACTCAAATATAATTTCGAAATTTATAATATTTAATAGATATTTAATTGTTTTCTATATTCTATGGAGACAGCCGTCATATTTATGGAAAAATTTTGAACTTTGAAAATTATTTCTGTTATTTACAAAAAAAATTTAAATATCAGTATGAGATCCATTCCCATAAAGATTTCGAACCCCTAATTTTTTCTTTGTTCACTACACGAAAAAAACAGAATATTAAAAATTAATAAATAATAGTAAAAAGCGGCATCTGTTATCAATAATTAGTCCTATTATGTACTTAATGCAAAGTACACTGAAAAAAATCCGGAGTGAATTCGGATTGAAATTAAATCCGAATTCACTCCGGATTCACTCCGCCACTCGAAGTTCCGGGGTTTTAAAAAAAATCACTCCGCATGCGGAGTGAATTGGGAGTTTTTTTTTGGTGAAGTGATCTCGGAGTGACGCGGATTTTATTTCACTCCCAATTCACTCCGGTCCGGAGTTTTAATACTCAAATAAATTTATATTAATTCATATTAAACTGCTAAACAATGTGTGTGTGTGTGCGAGTGTGTGTTTGTGTGCGTGTGTGCGAATGTGTGCTTGTGTGTGTTTGGATGTGTGCAAATATCTGCGTGTGTGTCCGCGTGTATGCAAATGTGTGCGTGTGTGCATATGTGCAAATGTGGGCGTATGTGTGCAAATGTGTGCGTGTGTGTACAAATGTGTGTGTGTGTGTGCAAATGTGTGCGTGCGTGTGTGTGCGAGTGCGCGTGTGTGTCTAAATATGTGTGTGCGTATTTGTGTGCGTATCAGCTGATCAATTATGTAATACGCGAGTTTTTACTTCGATTTTATTGAGTGGAATTATTTTTTATTAATAACATTTACAAAACTCCACTCCGGAGTGGAATTCTCTCCAGAGGAATTAAATTAATAAAAAATTATCTACTCCGCGAAAACTCCCTTGCGGAGTGAATTTCACTCTGCGGGGGTGAATAATTAAAAATTCATTCACTCCGCAGTCACTCCGGATTTAATCCGCATTCACTCCGCGAATTTTTTACAGTGTAGATACCAATTTATCGATTCTTTTTCATATTAATTTTAATATACGAAATTAAAAATTTTGCTCTTCTATGTGTATCAAATTTTAATATAAATAATAGCCATTTTGTAAAATATAATGATCCTGGTTTGATATCAGTATACAAATATACTAATTTTAAGCCAAAAATAAACTACAAATTATTAAAACTTTAAGCATAATTTTTTTCCGTGTAGCATTTGTTAGCAAGAGGTCCGCGGTTCGAATCCAGCTCGCGGTTTTTTTTTTTTTTTTTTTTTTTTTTTCAATTGCAAGTGAATTTATAGAGAAAATTAAAAAAACCCAACTTACAATTTTCTCAAATTCGGAGTATCTTTAAAAACGTCAGACGTCAGACGTCGAATGCGGTTTGAATGAAGAAATAGAGAAGTCAAATTACCAAGACCTTGAAAATCTCCATCGGATAATTTTTCTAGAGAATTTCCATAGAGAACCAGCTGTTGCAGTGCCGGTGTCGGTAAAAATAAACCTTTTGGAAGAACTTTTATATGATTTTTGCCCAGCCTCAGCTCTTTCAAAGCCTTCAGTCCACTAAATGCCTCCTTATTTAACTAAAAAAATGAGTGAGACTCAGAAAAAATTTTCAAAATTATCAGATTTTAATTAAATTGTCTTGGAAAAAAAAATTTACTTGGCCAATTAAATTATTCGATAGGTCTAGAGTTGTCAGAGCTTCTAAATTTATGAATAATTCAGCGGGGATTATTTTTATCTGATTTTCTCTGAGGATTAGTTCGATCAAACTGGCCTGGGAGTCGAACAGCCCGACTTGTAGTTCTCTTAAGTGATTTTCTTCCAACTTAAGACACTTCAGATTAACCAGGTCCTTGAATATATTTTTGTCGAGGTGCGACAGCTGATTTTTGGAGAGCAAAAGATCTTCGAGCTCTTTGAGGCTGAAGAAAATATCGTTCGGTAATTCAGATATTTTGTTTGAAGACACGTCCAGTAAAAGTAGAGCCGTGTTGCCGACGAATAAACCTTCGGGTAACGTTTGTAATTTATTTGATGATATGTCTCTGCAATAAATTTTTTTTATTTGGGGAAATGTAAATAAATAAACAGATAAAATAAGCAAATTAGATATCAAACTTACACGATTTCTAAGTGACGCATGCGCACAAATAAATTCTGATGAAGGTCTCGCAGTAAATTTTTACTGAATCGTAAATGAGTAATACTGTAGAGTGAATAAAATGAATTCAATGGCAAGTGTTCGATCATATTATTACTTAGATCTCTGTAAAAAAATATAAATTTCTGAGAGGATGAAAGATTTTAAAATAATTAAATTTCTTGTGTAACTTAAATTTTATTTTTTAAATTAAGGCGGCAAAATGTCTCTAATTTTTAAATCTTTTTTTCGTAACACAAAAATTTTTCTAATAATTATTCAAGTATGGGAGAATTTGGGGCAAAATGGGACTCCCGTATAAATACAAAATTTTTTTTTTCATAGAAAATTATTTTGTTAAAATTTTTAAAAGCGGGGTAATTTTATCAGACCAAAAATTGCAGCCAATTTAAAATTTTCAGTGAAAGTTTTTTTTTTCAAACATTTTCTGTTCGATTTTTTTTTTTTACTGAAAAAAGCTGACTGAGGTAAAATGGGCCATAAAAAAAGTCGAAATTTTTGTAAGACCGTACTATCTGATCAACTTGCCCCTTCTTTACGACTCGAAATTGCGCATAAAAAAAACGCCTCAAAAATAGTGACTCATTTTACCCCAATTCCCAAACTTATAAAAAACTTACAAATCTCGTAGCTCAGTCAAGTTTCTAAATGTATCGCGATGTAATGCCGTCAATTGATTGCTCCCCAGATCTCTAAAAATTAAAACCATCGAAATTACGCGTCGCCTAATTTCGATCTGTTTTTTTCCAAGCAAATAAATAAACAAAATAAAACAGGAAAATTTCCATACAGTTTAATAATATCTTGTGGAACCAGTTGGCCAGCCGGTACATCAAATAAACCATAGCGCCAGCAAGAAATGGATTTAGTTTCCGGTCTGCATTTGCAAGGACCTTCAACACAAACTTCCCAATCCTCTGGCCAGCCTCTAATTTGCCAAACTAGTTTCCAAACAGAATTCACAAATAACATTCCCATATATATATATACATAAATACATATATTAGTATATATGCATATACATTTATAAATTAAATTACCCGGTTGTTCCATAGCCCGTAACCGTCTCTCCAATCTCGAAACTCTGCTCTCAACATCTTCAATACTAATTCTCTTGTCGTCTTGATTGTCATCAAACCCATTGCCGCAATTATTCGTCTTATCTTTACAAGTTTCACTATCAACACTCACCACTAAATAACTACAGACAATAGTTGCAATAATAATTAAAAAATTAATAATAAACGAAACATTTTGCGTGGCCATCGCGAAAACATATTCCCGCTAAATCCCGCGAGTTACTGACTAGTCCCCGAGTCTGGTCCCGAGAGTTACCAGCATCCTGGGCATCCTCATTTAACTTATTAATTCATCCCGTAAACATTTATTATGGATCTTATTGTTCTGCAATTATTACAAGCTCATATTACTCGGGGGAATGAACTAATAATTTACAACATTTTTTTTTTTTTTATTAAATAATTCAATCAATTAAAATTATTAATTATTTTTTATTTTGTTTGGTAAATTTATTACTTACAATATCTACAATTTAAATGTTAACAATTATTAGTATTTTATGTAAATACATGCATGTAATTTTTTTTTATTGAGTACAGTTTTTTTTTTTTTTTTTTTTTTTTTTTTTTTTATGTAGAATTAAGATAATCGGACACCATCTGATCCAGGACATTCGCCTTTATTTTTAACTGCGAGTTCTGTAAAAATAAAAAATTAGAATTTTGAAAAAAAAAAAAAATTTGTTTTTTTTTTGCAAATACTTACTTAGACCCATTTCACAAGCAACAGTTTCCATGGTACATTGATTACCGAATGTACGTGGTTTGAAATTAGGGTTAGCGGGATCATGAGCACAGACGGGGTCAAATGTCGTCTCACAATTTTTAGCGCACTCTTTCTTTGATCGTTTAACGTCTTTAAGATTTTTCTGAGCATCCTTAACACTTTTAGGTGTCGTTGAACCTGTTTTCATGTCTTTAGTTTTGTCCTCATTTGGAAAACCAGATGCTTCATTGCAAAGTGCAACTATGCACACTGCAACTAATGCTAGTTGTGAAAAAATATTTTTATATAGTATTCAAATTCAAAACTACCAATTTTCATTTTGTAATTTTCAAAATTCAGAAAATCAAAATTTCGATGAATTTTCTTGAAAAAATTGAGTTGAATTTTCAAATTTTCTTTGAATTATTTTTTTCAACGGGAAAATCTGACTGAGGTAAAATGGGCCACTGTTAAAAAAAGAATTTCAAGAATTTTTTTTTAAGACCGCATTAGCTGATTGATTTATGGTACTAAAGTTAGCCGACGTCTAATAATTTTTAGATTTTTTTAAAAATGATAAATTATAGAAAAAAAAAATATTTAAAAAATTGCACCTATAACTTTTTTAATTTTCTACAAGTGCATTTTTTTTTTTTTTTTTTTTTTTTTTTTTTTTTTCAACTTCAAAATCATGATCATTGACCAACTTCTCCTCCTTTTTGACGACTCAACATTGCGCATGAAAAAAAAATTGCCTCAAAAATGCTGACTCATTTCACCCCAATTCTCAAAATTCTAAAACATTCAATTTTCATTTTGCAATTCCCTCGAAAATTCATAAAATCAAAATTTTGATGTTCATTTTAAAATAATAAAGTGAAATTTATTTTACATTCAGAAATTTGAAAAATAAATTTCCAATAGAAAATTTTGCTGTCAATTCGTTAATATGAATGTCAAAAGTCGCTTGCTATAAAAAAATCCTTACCAAAAACAACAAAAGTTTTCATTTTGTCTTAAGCAATCTTCAGAACACGAACCACAATTTCAATAATTAAACCAGAATAAAAAAAAAATCTTGAATAACAATAACAATAACAACAATAAATTGTCAGTGCTCAGTACGATAATACAATAGTGACTGGATACAAGATACGTCCAACATCCGTGCTTATAACCAATTGTGTTGAAACTCCCCCACCTGGTAACCTGAGTATCATCAGCATCATTATCCTCAAATAACTGATGGACAGCGCAATAAAGTGTCCGGTAAATACTGGTCACTTTTGCTTTCTATGTCCTTCTCTCTTTTCTCTTATCCTCTTCTTCTCTCTCATTTATCAGCTAATACTATTTACTGCGACATTACAAGCTTACATCGTTGACCTGATATATCAGTTTGCCAATTTGCCCTTCTACCCCCTCTCCTACTGCTTGCCCCCTTCCCTTTCATTCAGATAGAATAGCATGAGATTAAATCACGTGCAAATCTATGTTGTCATTATAGGTTTACGACTTTATATATATATATATATATATTTTTTTTTTTACACGCGTCTAAGTTACTGCCTGCTATAAAAATAAATAATCAAATATCCTTGAATTATTATTTTTTTTTTTTATTATTCTAGTAATTAATTCTTTGAATTGTAATTAAATATGAGCTACAAATTAATTTTATCTTATAATTAATGAAAAAAAAAATGCATTTTTAGTTTTTTTTTTTTATTATGCGGCAACAAATTAAATTAATTTACTTTTCAATAAAAATTTTTGATGACTAATAAAATTTATTAATTGTTATTGTGATTATTATTTATGTGTGACATTTATTGAGGAGCTCATTAATTATTGAAGTGGAAAAATTTCGACAGTTAAATTGGCGATGATCAAAAACGACCTGAGCTGACATAATAATAAAAGAAAAAAAAAATTCGAACAAAGAAGCAGCCATTATATATCAAAGTGCATGTTCACCCACTGGATAATGATGACCCAAATTTTTTTCGCAACTATACAGCGGAAGTGGGGTGGAAACTTCCCGTTCATTGGACGATAATGTTTAAATAAATCAAAACCATTTCACGCGCTCATTTATTAAGACCAATCTGTCAGTCATTATTATTTTATATAAACTACATTACAAGCTGTCAATCTATGTACCAATTATACCTGTCTATATTTATGTGCAAGAAATTTTTTCTGATTGATTTTATAACAAATTTCGGGTCGTTCTATTGGAAATTTTATTAGTAACAAATTTTTTCCATTATATTATTCACGGAAAAAAGGTCACTAATGTTTAAAAAAAATATATGAATCTTCCGAGGTAAGAAAATTTCAAATCAATGATCGTAAAATTTTTTCGCAGCCAAAAAGTGGCCGACAAAGGGTTGAATTCGTGAATGGCCGAAAACTTGAAAATTTTCCAAGTTCTACATTTTGTATTAAATTTTTCTAAGATATCGCCAATTTTATTGAAAAAAAAAGGAAAATACTACAGCCGAAAATAGGCCAATTCAAATAATCAGTCACTGTTCGGCCTGCTTATTAAGAATAACAAAATTTCGGTATGAATTCAACCAATTTCGACTTTATTGAATCAAATTCTATGATTTCGGGGCAGTTTCCGCCAGATCTAGTTTTTACGGCTCTATTTCGGACCAATATTTTTACCCAGCATATATACCACTAGTGATATATTTGGGACTAATTCTCATTCAATATTAACTAATTTTAATACTTGTCACTGATTCATTTCCCTTATAGGAAAAAACAATAGGTCCAAGCTTAGCCGAGGCTTGGCGCAAGACTTATTAACTCTGGGGGAAGCTTGAAATCCAAGCTTGGCCCAAGTCTGTCTAAGCATCGAAATGATAACACCGAGCCAAGCTTGAGTGACAGTGTTGTGCCAAGACTGCATCTTAGTATTGGCCCAATATCGAGAGCCAGTATTGTGCCAAGACTGTTGATAAATAAGCACCTATGCTTATTAAAAATAAATTAAAAAAAAAAAATATTAGTAGACATGTGCGTGATGGTAACATATTGAAATAAATTTGTACACAGAGAAATCAGGTAGATCGATGAAACTAATTTTTTTTGCATTTGCTGGGTCTCGAACCTAGTCCTTCATGGCTGCTAGGCAAGCGTCTTATCCACTAGGCTGTTACGCTATTCATAGAAGCCAGAGATTTTTAGGTACCATTCGTTATTTAGACTGGTAAACCAGGGCTTGTTATTTGAGAATTGGCTGAATTTTGGCCCAAGACTGGCACACCAGGGCTTTTCACTCGAGTACTGGCTGAACTTTGTCCCAAGACTGGCAAACCAAGGCTCGTCACTCAAGTATTGGCTGAATTTTGGCCCAAGACTGGCAAACCAAGGCTCGTCAATCAAATGTCTGTTGAACCTTGGCTCAAGACTGGCAAACCAAGGCTTATCACCTGAGTATTGGCCGAAGCTTGGCCCAAGACTGGCGAACCGAGGCTCGCCACTTAAACGTTGGTCGGATCTCGGACCAACCTTTGAAGGCCGAGCCTGGGTAGCCCAGTATTGTGCCAAGACCAGCCCCGTTGTCAATATTTTTTTTCCTACAAGGGCTTAAAAGAATTCGGTTCTTATGCCTCACACTCCCCTCTTATTATTCATAATCCAAAATATGTGTTTTTTCCATTAAAACTTTATTGCGAAAAGCATCCTATATATATATATATATATATATATATATATATATATATATATATATATATATATATATATATATATATATATATATATATATATATATATATATATATATATCTATAATATATATAAGGATCATTAGATTTAACTTTATCATAATATTGCAGCTTTCACTCGAGTGCTTTAAACTTCCCTGAACCCTCACAACAATAATTTGAATTGCTAAATACCCCTTGATCTTCTTATCGTTCTCCAGGTCACTGTTCTAGGTCCCTCTAAAATCTCAAACGCTTTCACATCCCAGCAAACTGCTAAAACTAATCCCAATACACATACCATCAAATTTATACAAACACCAAAAAGCTCAATTAAGCACATTCTCGCAACGTCACGGGAATTACTCGACAATTTTCCCTTAATTTCCCCAAACTCGCAAACTTCCATTGATCCAAAAAATAATATCGAGTTTCCTTTTTAATTTTTTTTATTATACATAAATTAAATAAATAAAATGGCAGTTTTTAAATAAAAATTAGAATAAATAATTTAATTATGTTTCATTATTATTACGATCAGTATGACTTTGACTGTGCAATTCTTCACTGCCGGTATATTTTTCTTCAGCGACGTAATTTTTAAATAAATTAATGTAATCACTCCATGACTCATTTGCTAATAAAATTCTCTTCACGCGACAATTTAAGTTATCACATTTTTTAATTTTATTATCATTGTTATTTATTGACTGATATTTATCAATTGAATCTAAAACAGTAGTCGTAAGTGAATTAAGCCGCTCAAGGGCAGATGTGGCTGTAAAATAAATAATAAAATCAGTTAGAAGCGAACAAAACTCGATATGTAGATCAACATAATGATTAGGTGATTCATTAATCATTAAGTCATTAAATAATTACTTGTACAATGTCAATATATATATGGATATAATTTTTTTTTATATTAATGTTGGCGGCGGAAGTTATTTGTCAATGTGTTGAAGTTTAAATTCAAGTACAAAAAATATCATGTACTACAATTATTATGTGTGCGTGTGTGTGTTTGTGTAAAGTCGTAAAAAATAACTTACATTTAAACACACGACTTTCGTCATCATCATTGTCATTGTCATCCTTTTTCATCTCTAATTTTGGTATAAATAATAATAAACATATGACAGCTATAAATTTAACGATCATTTTAAATATAACTAGTTTCAAAAGTATTTTAGCTATGGTGAATGCATTTAATTTCAATGCAAATGGCCACGAGAAATCGATTGATGGCATGAGTTGTGGCAGTGAATAACCATTCCATTCATTTCCATAACCTTAAAAAATTGTATTTATTTTAATTTATTATTTTTATATAAATGGCTGCTATGGGATAATTTGTGGGCTATGGCATATTTCGTTGCTATAACCCCAAAATAGTTTCCGTTTCATAGGGGTGTAGTGTGGAAGAAATTTTATTAGTAACAATAGTTTGAGAACGAGAAAAGTTTTCACACAATAGCTATCAACATTTTTTTACTCAATGGTACTTAGATATTTCATTGAATTAATTATTTTATTCACGAAAATCACTCTTATTGATCATAGAAACAATTTTTCTTAAAAACAGTTACCATAGCAACCATTCCCTTTAACAATAGTTACCATAGCAACCATTTTCCTTAGCAACAATCACTATAGCAACCATTCTCTTTTGTAACAGTTACCATAGTAACTATTTTACTTAGCAACAGTTACGATAGCAACCATTTCCCTTAGCAACAGTCACCGTAGTAACCATTTTACTTAGCAACAGTCACCATAGCAACCATTCTCTTTAGCAACAGTTGCCATAGCAACCATTTACCATAACAACGGTAACTATAGCAACCATTTTACTTAGCAACAGTTACCATAGCAACCATTTTCCTTAGCAACAGTCACCATAGTAACCGTTTTTCTGAAGAACAGTTACCGTAGCAACCGTTTTTCTTAGCAAGAGTCACTAAAAACTTACAAAATCTCTTTTCTCATAAAATATCAACCGATTTTCTTGAAATAAATCAAATTAATAATCAATACACTACCTCGTGCCTCACCTTGCGTAGGTCCTTTAGCTGGTAAATAACTACTTGGCGCGCCATAATAATTTTGTGGCTGCACAGGCCCATAACTGGTACTCGGAGAACCATAACTAGTACTAGGAACACCATAACTAGTACTAGGTACACCATAACTAGTACTCGGAGTGCCGTAATTAGTTTGAGGTACCGCAGGTGGACCGTATTGATTCTGCTGATCATTGAAATTAGTTGATTGCTGAACCGGTAATGAATACAAGTCATTTGATGACTGAGGCTGATACTCCTGACTACTTCCGTACGCTATCCGAGCAGTTTTCGAATCCGAATTCGAACTGTAACCCGATGACTCGGGCGCCCCATACTCCGGACGATAAACGGGGCCTTCAGAAGTCCTGCGGACTAATTTCGTGTACTTAGGCCTCGGATCAACTCTGACAAGACCTTCACGTGGATCTTTACTCGAGTGCGAGTGCTCCAGTGCCTCCAGATAAGTATCTTTGGTATTCAAATTAATAATTTGATCAGATGGATTAGACTTATCGTTCGATCTCGGGTAGACTGGATAAATTTTAGTAGAATTTGATACTTGGAGATTGATGTTATTGTCGTCATTATTATCGAGCGGCTCGGATCTTGCTTCGAGTTTTAGGGCTGATGAACTCGTTGAAACAGGATCTTTAGTCGTAGGTTTAACTAGAGCAACGTCTGTCGAGTTAACGATCCCCGTTAGAATGAATATAGTTAACAGAATACTCGACGCTGTCAATTTTATCAATTGTACGTTCATTATCGTTTAGCTCCGGGTATCACGTGCCCTAGAATCATAACCACTTTGTCACTAATTACGAAGATTGAATTAGGGAAAATAGAAATTGAGCAAACGGCTTAAATAGAACGAGTGTTTAAACAAAAATTCATGGTCTCTAATGTTTATGGTGTAGAATATCTAATTAGAGATCATAGACGCATTTTAATTGGCCTAACGGTTTTTTTTTTTTTTACTTACAAATACTTTTTTTTTAGTTAACTGACTTGTGTTTCAAAAATAAATGAAAAATTTTCTATTTTTAAAATTTTATAAATTTTTTCTACAAAAACAAAATTTTGAAAAAACTTTTTTACGCTGGAAAATAAAAAATTACCTCACTATCCTCATAAAAAATTACACGAGTAATTAATTAATTAATTAAATAAACAAAAAAAATTTTAATCCTAAAATTAAAAAAAAAAAATTTAGTCCAAATTTCGAAAATCACAATTTTTAACTTATAAATTTTTTTTATCATTAAAATGTCACCTATTATACTTTTACTGACCATATGACCCCGTATTTAATTTATTAATAACCATGATCACAAAAAAAAAATTAATTAACAAAAATCCGTACCTCCAATTATAAATAAAATCCAAAAAATTTCTCCCCACTACCGATCATCGAAAAAAAAAATCACTGGAAATTGTCGAGCCCAACCAACTAATTAATTAAAAAAAAATTTATAAATATATAAATAATAATAATTAACCACAACACTGTTCGATAAACTCCAAGCAAATAAAAAAATTTCTAAACCAACACCTGTTATATATATACACACGTTTAAGTAGTGGGGCATGGGTTATATATATACATATATTTTATATTTCACTAGGTTACAATTTGAACACACATACATTTCTCTAATTACCACCATAACCGTATACTCCTTATGGCCACTAAGATTTTCCGAGTTTATTATCCGTATTTTTAAAAAAATTAAATTTCTAAATAATAAAAAGTCATTAAAACTCATATATATAATTACATATAAATTTTACGCGCAATTAAGTAGCAAATAATATTTTTAAGTACAGCCTACTTATTCAAATTAAATAATTTAAAAAATAAATTTTAGTTTGGGTTCAACGATCGGTATTATTGTGAGTAAATATATGATAAATATATATAAATAAATATTATTGTACTTAGTATTTAAGTACGTAGTCTTGTTAATGTATAAAGTATTCAGAATGCGAAAGTGTCGAAGTAAAGACGCAAATCAAATTCTTTTAAAGGCGCAGTCGCATTATTATGTATTGCCAGTACTTGTGATAACGGTTCCGAACAATACCCGATAATTCATTTATTTGATCTAGTGACATACTTATATATTTATATTTAATTATTATCATTATTGTAATTGTCTTAATTAATTGGGGTATTGAATATTAATCGAAATTTTTTTTTTTCGCTTGATAGGAGAAAATAAGAAAAATATGTAGAGTTGAATAGAGAGTACGTATTTAGTAGTGAGTAGAACTTGGGAGTTAGCAATTATTTGTGAGAAGTATTTAAGTGAGACAATAGAGTCCATTATTTGAGAACGGGAAACTAGAAGCGGGAATGAGGAATATATTTAATGATTATATTTTATTGAGAGTAATATTGATGATTAAATGAAAGTTTTTAATGCTTACGGAAGTGGGAGAGTCATAAATCGTAGGGAAATTTTATTTTTGTGATTTTAGAAAAATTTATTTTTTGGAGATGATCTACTATTTTTATTTTAATGTTTTGTGATTTTTAGATGCAGTAAAAAAAATTTGAATCGAGCAATTATTTTATTAAAAATCACAGCAAATTTTATTAAAATCAAATTTTTCGGGCTGATAAATTTTGAATTATAATAGCAGTCAATTTTACCCCAGTCGAGGTACTCGGATAAAAAAGTTTCAAGCGAAATAATAATCAAATTTATGATCGGTCGAAAAAAGGCCCAGGTAGTGAACACATCTGAAAACTAGCTGGGCCGAAAAATGGCTGATTATTGGGCCTAAGAAACCGAAAATAGGCCGAATTAATTTATAGGCCAATTTTCGGCCTGCCCCCATGGAAATAGTATATATTCAGAATATAAACAGAATATATTTATTTTAATATGTTTTTTGCCGTTTTAAATATATTCCGAATATAGATAGAATACATGTGATATATATCAAAAATATGCGAGGAATATATAAGAAATATTTAGAATACATCAATAATATTATAATAAAAATATATACGAGATGTATACAGAATATATCTTGCAAAAAAAAAAAAAATTCTCCAATAAGATTATAGTGTCAGAGCAAGTACATATATATTCTGTATACATCTCGTATATATTTTTATTATAATATTATTGTTGTATTCTTAATATTTCTTATATGTATTTCATGTTTTCTATCTATATTCGGAATATATTTAAAATGGCAAAAAACATATCAAAATAAATATATTCTGTTTGTATCTAGAATACATCAAGTATATATCTTAATTATATTATTTTATATTCCTTATATATTATTTTTGTATTCTTTATATTTCTTATATATATTCCAGAATATATTCTAAATATATACTTTTTTCATGGGGCTGTTTATTAAGAATAATAAAATTTCGGCGTGTTTTCGGCAAACTTCCGACCTTTTCCAGTATAATTATACGGCTTCAGCGAAATTTCGGCGAAATTTGGCCTTTCCGGTCAAATATTTTAACCCGAGTTGGAACTGTAATTTTTGTAGTTTGTTATTCGAAGCGCCAAAAAATAAGTGGAGTAATCAAAATGTTTTTTTAGAATTTTTTCGTCTCTCGAAATTGATCCATGACTTCTATTTTGACTCCATATACAATTTTTCAAAAATTTGTTACCTTATTTAATTCCTCATAAAAAATTTTACAGCAACAAAGTGATGGACACAAACCAAAAAATTTTTTTATTAATTTGTGTAAAAATGTAGTAAACAAATTTCAAAAAAATATTGAGCCAATACTCAAATTTAAAAAAATCAAGTGTTTAAAAATAATTAATAAATATAGAATGATAAAAATTAAACTTTCAAATATTTTGAATATTATCTCTGCCCTAAAAAATTTTACAGTTAAATATAATAACCTACTGATTGTAATTTCAGTAAAACAATACCAATACAAACGAACAATAAAAATACTACTCGTTGTTTAAGGCTCAAATTTTTTTTTAAATCACAATGCACATTGTCACATGTCATACGTACATATATCTATATACATATATATATTAAATATATATTATCATATGAAAACAGTAGTAACCATCTATAGCCGAACGGGTTCTCCTGACAATCGATAAAAAACTGTTTGCGTTTCCCGGCGACGGTATCCCGACGTCAACGCGACTATTCAACAGAATTAACAATTGAGTTTATTTTAAAATCAAGTTTTTGTTCTAGTAAAATGCCGGTTAACGATACAAAGTAAATAAACAATAGAATATTTAAATTAGTGCATGAAGGAATTAAAAAAAAAAAAACTAATTGCTAGTAACTAATAAGTGTTTATTTATTTTTATTTTAAACAGATGGGTCAAATTTGGCAATATAAGTAACATTATATTTTTGGGAAAAGATGTTATTGCACTATCATCTGGTTATCATATATTGTTCATAAATTTGAATACTAAATATGAAAAAATTGAAAAATTTGATAACAAAGAACGGGGTGATGGCATTTCTTGTTTATCTGGACATCCGGTAATTAAAAAAAAAAATTAGTTCGTTTTTGATGGGAAATTAGTGATAGATGGTAATTAATAGTACTGTTGTTAAATAGATGGTACCAATGTTTGCAACTGCTGAAAGATGTTCGAATCCGAAGATAACAATATTTACATACCCGTCGATTGAAAAAATATCAACGTGTTTATACAAAAAACACGGACAGAGGAACCATTGTCTTTCGATTATTTTCGCGGGTACTGACTATTTAATATCTTTGAATTCGTATTCGTGTTTTCAATTGATCGTCTGGCTGTGGAGAACTGGAGAAAATTTGAAAATTATTGACACGGATATTAATGATGTCCATCAACAAATTACGTGAGTCAAAATTTTTTTTTTCTGGGACACAAACTTCCCGCATGGAAAAGCTATATATTGTTAAAAATATATATGGTGAATATGCGATAAATATATGGCGGCGAAAATATATATATTTATGAATATATGTTTTTTACACATATTGGATTATATATTTTTAATAAGATATTTCTTGTTATAAAATGTTTTAAATTTCTCTATATATATTATCTCATACAATGCTCAATATATTTTTGTCATATATGGATGGTATATATGTAATTTATAGAGTATAATATGATAAAATTCATGTATATTTTGACTCATATAATTAGTGATATATTGTCTGTATATAATTGATCATACATGGAAGAACTCATATGTTCAAATCTATGGTTTGCGGTATATTGAAGTTATATTTTTCCATTATATTAAAAATTATATTTTTCTCGATATATTGAAAATTATAGTCTTTATATATATACATATATTTTTTGAGAAGCTGCCCGATAGCATAGAAATGAAAATTACAAACTAAAATGCATGGTGTTTATTATGGAACATACCATAGCACGAAAAATATGTATAGTGCCATATATTTTGCAATATACTGGAAAACTTATATAAAAAATATACATCATACTGTATATTAATAAATATACTACTTTCAATACAATATATCAATTATAATAAAATATACCAAGATATATATGCTAAACATACATAAAAAAAGATATTGATAAATATATAATTTATATATTGTAGCAATATATTTTCTTCCAATATATTATCATATACTAATACGGCAAAAATATGAATATCATTTTATATATTGTGCAATATATCACATTATAATATTTATATATTTTAAAGTATATTTGTTCACATATAAAGTTTTTTCATGCGGGTTTAAATTGACGGAAAATTTACCAAAAATCTTGTTTTTCAATTCTCGCTAAAATTTTCCCGTCCAATACCGAGTGAAAATTTTTGGCAATCCGACTTTTCAAATTGACATTAACGTGCAGACAAAATGGCCACCGGGTATTCAAATTCCCTCCTTTAACTTTCAATACAGGCAATAATAAAAAATATCATATGTGGGGGTATGTTACACGATAACAGAAATGTCGATGGCAGCCTTCACCTTCGGCTCCAGTCAACCTCACCCTCTCTTGAAACCGTATTTTCATCCCTTGCCTCCCAAAATAATAATTTTGAATTTCATTTAACTGGCAGATGCTCAACGACCTTACCACTATTATTTTCACAAATGGGTGACACGGGAATACTAAAAATATACGAGATGAATGTCTGTTCAAAGATGATATTGCTGACATCGTCAACAATCGATTCGACTTTGAATCCTTCTGAAAAAATAGCATCGTCCTCATGGACTTTCGAAGGTAATTTATTAATATCCGATTATTTGGGCAGTATATATTTTGTCCAAAGTGACGGCAAGCGTCGGTACCAAGTTGTTGAATCAAAATTAACCAAAAGACCTACATGGAAGCCTTTGATTGCCGATTTCCGCTGTGGAGTAGCAGTCGTCAATTCCCAGTCTAAGATCAGTGTAAGGAAATAATCAAATTAAGAGTTAGTAAACTCAAAAAAAAAACTAATAGTAACTAAAAGTTTTATAGAAAACCAGCAGAGCGCGCCAAGCAATCGAATCTATGGAACTTAATTTGGGATTTGGAAACGCAATCGCACCCTTTATATATGATACGCAATCCACAGCGTGATAGTCTTTTATTTCACACCGAAACCGGGGACATTTTTGAAATAAGTGTCGGAGATGATGATGTACCGCGAATGCAAATGGTCTGCCATCAAGGCTCCGGGTATTTATTTTTAATGGCCATCAATTCTAATGGACGAAATTGCGCTGCTCTTGACGGTTTTAATCGTCTCGTTATTATTGAAAGTGAAACTGGAAATTTAACCGCGACAATGAATCTAGACTCGCATGGAAAAGGTACCAAGTATTCAAAAAAAAAAAAATTGTTATTATTGTTATCACAATGTAAAAATTTGTTAATTATTTTGTACACAAGTTCTCGATGCGATTGCGCACCCGTTCTTACCATTAATTATTACAACAACTTTAAGAGGTTTGTGCAACATTATAAGCGTTATCGATCTACAGAAACCGGCCATCGTAAAAACGTTATATTTAATGAGAGCGCCGTTAGATAAAATTAAATTTTCATGGGATGCTAGAGTACTTGGTGTCGCTAATAAAAATAATGGGCAATTATTTTTTATTAATAATTTTGATACACTTGAGATACAAGTTTGGTCATCACTGAAAATTAAATATGAGGTACTCATAAATACTAATTATCACTCAAAATTATGTACAAATATTTTATTAAAGGCCAATTCTTCAAAAATAATATCAATTTTTTCTTTTATGTGAAATTTTTATTTTTTTATCTGCGCTAAAAAAATTTTGATGCTCTATTTTATTTATTTATTCACCTTCGACTTTTGTATAAAAATTTGAAAAAATTTCCAAAACAGAAATTTCGATATTTAATTTTTTAATTCAAATTTATGAATAATTGCAATAAATAATTGATATTTTTTTCAGATCGTAGACTTCCTAATTTATAAATATGACAATAAAAATTTAAAATTAATGATATTAATTAAAGAACACAGAGAAATAAACATCGGAAAAAATTTGGTCATTTATAATGTTACAAAAAATAATTCAAATTTTGAAACAGTTGAGAAAATTGCCGAAATAATTGAACTTCCGTTTCTATTGAAAAATATACATCACGGTCCGCGTATCAATGACATTATAACGAGCCCTTATTTAAGCAAACAAGTGGTTAATATTAAAATCGAGGTGGAAAATAAATTTATTTAATTATGATCCCAATTATTTTTTTTTGTCAAAGAAAAGTTTGCTTTTAGTGATTGATATTTTTCCGATAGGATAATTTAAAATCAATGAGACTGACGGACTGTGTCAACTCGTCACATCAATTGAGAGACGTTAATATTAACGCGGATTCATCAATTTTCTTGACATATGGATGCGATGGGATTTTAGTAATGCGTAACAAAGTGGATATTCATCAATTAATGGGCATGGTTTTGACGCACCATCGGCATGAGGGAGGTATTATATATGCGGCTGTATGTTTGTCCAGTAATATTATTATTTGTTTGGGAAAAAATGGGAACATTGTTGCTGTCAAAATTAGGTAATTATTATTAATATCAATTATTATTTTGAAAACGAAATTAACAGATGACATCAACAATCAATAGATAGTGAAGCCCGAAAACAGTGAAATGAGACACCATTTTTGTACAGGGAGTAAGTTGACCATAGACAACACGACAAATCAAAAATTTTCAGTAAAAAAATTTTTTTATACTCGTGGCCCATTTTACCTCAGGGCAAACTTTTTTCTGTTTTCGATAAAAATTTTTTTACCGCACAGAAAAAAATGAATTTCTGGGCGCAAGAAATTTTTCATGTCCTTAGAAAATTTTTGCTTTCAATTTAAAATTCAAAAAAATTTCCCGCGTCAAAAATTTTTTCTGTATAATTATTTTTTTTAAATGGCCGCGATGTCAAGATTAATAAATTTGTGTCTAATTTAAAAAATGGTGTCTCATTTTACCCCAGGCTTCACTAGAAATAAATTTTTTTTTTGTATATTTGTATAAATTTTTGAGTAAAATCAATTAAATTTTAATTTAAAAGAAAAAAAATGAGGGACAAAAAATATTTAATATAATTTCAGTCAAATGACAGCAGTAACTCAATTAGATGTAAGTGAGCGTGATATTAATTTCCCGAATTCAGTGAAAATCATTTCCGAAAGTACGAAATCTGAAGTAAGTGACGAAATAAATTTACCATGGCTCGAATGTCGGGAAATAGAGAAACTAAACAATGAGAAGGAAGCTTGTGTATCAAAGCGCACGGAACTGTTATCCGATATAAATAACATAAAATTGAACGTAATACTCGCCATTGTTATCTCAATCCCAATTTATGTAAAATAACAATATCGAAAACCTATTAACAGTAATCTTATAAATAATGTCTTAGCTCAAGAAACTGCTGGATGAAAATGAAAAAGTAAGTGAGGATAAAAAATTGGGCATTGAAATTTTCGATTTTAATACCGAAGCGCGTTATGAAAAAATCCGGCTGAATAAATTAGAGCAAGAGGAGCTAGAGAAGATTATTGAAGAAAAAGTGTCGTCGCAGCTTAAAGTGAGTGAGTGGCTCTGTAAAATGTGCTGGGATTCAATGCTCGTTCCAGCCTGCTCCTTGATTTCTTTAGATGGAAAAATTCAAGTTGATAATTTCGCGATACCCGCAGTTTCTTATCATGAAATTAAACGTCGAAATTGGAATAAATTTTTTATTGATATTACAACTTCTATGACGAGGTATTTTATTTTTATTGACACAGAAAAAAACAGGACATGGCTTTGTAGCAGCTACAGGAATTTCCCTGTAACTGCAGCAGGAAAGCTTCGTAGTATTCACAAAATCAGTCTTGGTGCAATCACAAGGCCTTGTCCTGTAACTGCAACAGAAAAGCCTCGTAGTATTCCCAAGATATCCGGTTGCAGCTACAGGAATATTCATGTAGCTGCAACAGAAAAACCCTGTAGTATTCACAAGATCAGTCCTGTTGCGGCCACATGGTCATGCCCTGCAGCTGCAACAGGAAAGTCTCGCAGAATATTCCCAATATATTCTGTTGCAGCTACAGGAATATTCATGTAGCTGCAACAGGAAAAGCCGTAGTATTTACAAGACGTCTCGATGCAGCCACAGGTATAGTCATGTAGCTGCAACAGGAAAACCCTGTAGTATTCACAAGATCAGTCCTGTTGCAGCCACATGGCCATGACCTGTAGCTGCAACACGAAAGTCTCGCAGTATGCCCAAGATATCTTGTTGCAGCTACAGGAATATTCATGCAGCTGCAACAGGAAAGACCGTAGTATTCACAAGATGTCTTGATGCAACACAGAAATAGTCCCGTAGCTGCAACAGAATTATTCCTGTGACTGCAACAGGACTGATCTTGTAGCTGTAAAAAATCAGGTCCTGTTGTAGCGACGATCTCATGCTACAAGACTTATTTCTGTTGCAGTAGTCGTTTTTTTTTCGTCTTAAAAATCAATTTTTTTTTAAATTTATTTTTAGAATCGATGATATGGAGTCACATAAATTAGTAAATATCAAGTATAATAAAGAAAATAATAATAATAATAATAATAATGAATTATTTTCAATGACTGGAACGACATCGCATCGTTGGATAAATTTGTCTAATGACTCAGAAAATAATTATAATCAAATTTATCGCAATGGAAGTTATGAAGAAGGAAAGCGAATAAATATTTTAATTAAAATACGTGAAGAAAAATTGAAGGTAATTTACATTTCCTTATATATATATATATACATACATATATGTACTTAATACTTTCCATAAAATCATACGAAATTAAAAAAAATTTTCGAAGCTGCACTTCAACGAGTTGTTCGACAAAATGGTCGATCTAAAGTCGCGAGAAATGAAAACGGCTATAGAGCGGATCTCGAGAATGGATCACTGTTGGTCTGAATTAAAAAAAATGTTTAATGTCGAGCACTCAAATGATTACACGTGGTTACACCTCGAATTACTTGATTGCGAGAAACCTTACACAGTCATCAAGGTTGAGGACAAGGAAGTTCATGAGTTAATAACTTATTATTCAGCGGACGTATCTCATGAAAGCTCAGATGATTTACTGCCGTCTGATGATCCTCAAGTGTCTTTATTTCGGGAAGCAGCTTTGCTAAATATGATGGACGGCGTTCTCGAAATTAGGTCTGTTTATCTATTAATTTTTTTTTTAGCTTCAAAAAAACCATCAAATGCATAAAAAAAATTCAATTATTTTAACATAGAAATTTTATTTTTTCTCGAAAAATTTACACTACCATTGAAATTTTTATTTTAACTCTCTATTGACCTAAACGTCACTTTTGCTTCGCATCATCACTTTCTATCCCTTTGCCATCACAAGCAACTATTTTAACTGCGTGAAAAGTTGAGTCTTCCGCAATTCCTCTGAACTCGACATCTTTCAATACAAGACTCCAAACATTGTCACAGAATCTGTAAGAAATCAATTTGCCGGCTTTCAATGAAATGTAAGCTCTGACCCGAGTTCCCAATGCCCGACTAATAGATTTATCGAATCTCAGCATAACTTTTGACGCCTGTTGACTTGTTATTTGACCTGATAATATCAATTCGTCTAAACTTTCTTGGAGAGCATTTCCTATCGTAGTTGCCCTGTACAGTTGATATGACATTTTTTTTTTTTGTTCAATTCAATAATTCGTTAAATTTCTAAGCGATTTATCTGTAAAAATGTAAATTTATCAATTTGTTAATTTCCCCGTATGAAAAAACAATATATGGTTAAAATATATAAAATCATATATGTTTGCAACAAAAAACTATATGATCTATTATCTTGTATATCATAAAAAAATCATGTAGAGATTTTCGCCGATTTAATATAAAGTTATATACAGTAGTAAATATATGTATTCCATATATGAAACTTATATGTTTTTTATATTAAGCTATATATACATTTACATTTACCTTATAATATATTGTATTGATATATTTCCTTTTATATTCAAAAAATATAAAATTTTTATATGAAATGAAGTATATGGTAGCATATAATTTATATTATATATGGCACCATATATTTTCTTTGTTATATTTAAGCATATATTTTATTCGGTGTATATATATGTATATGGGTATATATACTCGCATCAAATTGAAGAATTTTGAAAATTTAAACTGCAATTTAACACTGTAAAAAATCACCGGGGTAAGTCCAAACGGTGTAGGTGTTAAAATTATCGGTGTTAAATTTACCCCCGAAAGCGGTGTTAAAATAACGTCGCCACCGGTGTAAATATTCTGTAACGGTGTTAAAATAACGCCGCCGCCGGTGTAAATATTCTAGACCGGTGTTAAAATAACGTCGCCACCGGTGTAAATATTCTGTACCGGTGTTAAAATAACGCCGCCGCCGGTGTAAATATTCTAGACCGGTGTTAAAATAACGTCGCCACCGGTGTAAATATTCTGTACCGGTGTTAAAATAACGCCGCCGCCGGTGTAAATATTCTAGACCGGTGTTAAAATAACGCCGCCACCGGTGTAAATATTCTGTACCGGTGTTAAAATAACGCCGCCGCCGGTGTAGATATTCTTTACCGGTGTTAAAGTATTTTATTTTGTGAATATTTTTACTTACTCGATCACTATACTTGTTAATAAATCATATTTTTTATTAATTTTCATAAAGAACTGACATTTTTTGTGTTTTATAATCTTTGAAGTTAATACTCCAAGCGGACGCAATTTACCCCGCTTTTACACCGGTATCACTCCGCTTTTACACCGGTATCACTCTGCTTTTACACCGGTTCACCGCTTTTACACCGGTTTTACTCCGCTTTTACACCGGTTACCCCGCTTTAACACCGATATTTTTAACACCGGTGTATTACTCCTCCTACACTGGTGTAATTTCATTTTTACACCGGGCGGAGTTAAAACGAGTCCATTTTTAAAACCGCTCTTTTTACAGTGAAAAAGTATATTAAAATTTAGATCTAATTTAATTGGAGTTGGTCATACGAATAAAAAACTTTTTTTTTCCATACACAATATAAATATATGTTTTTAAATATGATCAGAATATATTTATTGTATATGATTGACATATATATTTGATATATGCTAAACATATATGGACTCGTATATGATGAATACTATATTTTTTAATATAAAAAAAAATATATCAGAAAATATAGTTCAATTGGCCACGTATATTTTCTGATATTTATCATATATTTTGACCATATGTGTTATTTTCATACGGGACCCTACAATTATTTTAATCAATAAGTCGAAAAATTTTTCAATAATTTTTAGTGTCATACTTACTAATTTTTTAAATTTTAATTATAATTGAAGTAGTGAGACACTGAAATATTTATTTGGATGGAATTTAAATACTGAAAAATTTGGGAAAAATTTATACGGAATGGACACTTTGGGAGGCTGAAGTAGACTGAGAATAAAAGAGAAGCAAAGAAATATTTTTGTTATTGTACAGATTTTTCTCGGGAATTTATGGGAAAACTGTTTAGAAAAAGTGGAGAATATCTTGCACATAATTTTTGGTCGGCTTTTTAGTACGGGTCAAGATAAAGGAAGAGAGTAGACGTGAAAAATCTGGACGCCATGTGTGAGAAAGAATTTTCGAAAGTAATGAAAGGAAAATATTTCGGGCTGATTAGTTCCGAGTATGAAATTACGGAAATATTCACGTTTTTTAATTATTGTGATGACAAAAAGTATTACGATAGTTTTTTTTTTTTTAATTAATTGCAGAAAAATAATTTTTTAGTGGGTCCATTCTGCCTCGCATGAATTTTTTTTCTAGACCAATAATGAAATAATTATTTGACTGAGAAAAAATCTAAAAAAATTTATACTAGGTCCATTTTACCCCTTCATCAATTATTAAAAAAAAAAAACTGAAAATTTAAATTTACCAGAATTGTTTGAGATTTTTAAACTTTTTTGAACTTTCAATTAATAGACAAAAAATGATTAATCAGTAATTAAATAAATAATTAACTTTTATTAGGTGGGAAGATGAAATAAAAAAAGATATAAAAAAACCTGAATGTTTATTATCAAAAAATCCTTCCGAATATTCAGAACAAGATTTGGTGATTTTGAAAAAATATGAAACGGATGTAGAAAATTTGAACAAAGAGAGACTGAAGTACAAAAAAATTTTACAAGACGAAATCACTCAGTTGCAAGGTTTTAAAATACATAATTTATGCAAAAAATTTTAAATAAATTACTAATTTTAATTTCAAAAAATAGATCTACTGAGAAAAAACGTCGATGCCTTTGACCGAAATCTAGAAAATTTTTTTCTGCAGCGCATAAAAATCGAATCCGCGGTTCTGCAGGAAAATCTAATGAAAGAGCGCGAGTTGCTGCGTCACCAATTGCGATTGCGGGGCATCAAAGAGTTAAGTGACCTGGAAAATGAACTCCAAGAAGCTTCTAAAGATTTGAAAAAACTGACCGACGATCTGACGCAGCTAGAATTTACACTCAATGAAACGAAACTGCGGTATGAAAATTTGGGTAAGCGGGAAAAATTACTCGAGTGCAAATTCCGAGGGGAGTTTCCCGATTTGAAGCAACCGATGGTCGAACATTTGTTGCGGCACTACAAGAAACGGCCTCGAAACGGCCAATTGCTTTGCACTTCGATAACATATTTGACGGAATTGTCAAAATGTATTTTGACTGGAGATCAATCCGAAATTTTACCGCGTAATTGTTTCGATTATTTTAAAGGCATTAACAGTCTCGATATTATGCCGACTAATTTGCCCAGTCAAATTGATAGCAACCATTGGTTTATACTTTGCAAATTGCGGAGGACTAAAGTAGAAATTGAAATTAGGGTGAGTTCATTTTTTATATTTATTTTAAAATCTGAATAAGGAGGCGCGCGTTTGCGGTGACTAATTTTGAAACCTAATTTGGTGGAAAAAAAAATACTATTTTAATTTTAAAGCTCAAAAGTTGCGCAGTCGAACTGGCAGAAGCCGAACAAACGCTGAGTAACCACCAGAAAATAATGGCGGGAACACAAAACCGCGTGCAGATGTTGAGAGATATGATGGAGAGTGTGAGGAAAAAAAATGAAGACGTTATGAGGGACATGGAGGTACAATTGGTCCTGCGAATGGGACAAATAGAGACCAATTTATGTGGGCATCCGAGGGAATTTAAAAACACGGTGCTCGTTTCATTTGATGAGGTACTTAAAGTTAATGCGGCGATCGTTGAGGCTGGTCGAAAAAAAATAGCAGCCATGAACCAAACTATTATTTTTCGTAAAACTATTAATTGGAGGGAGTGGTGTCACAGTTGCTTGAAGATGACGCATCGTGAGATGGAGGAAGAGCTTAAAGTCCTTCAGGATGTTAAGGTTTATTAGTTCTGTTTTTTTTTTCTTTAAATAAATTAGAAGTTTTTAATTTTTTAGTTTCATTGGAAATGAAAAACTTGAGATGCTTTTAAAAAATTTTGAAACTGGGTTCAAAATAAATATAAATTACATATTAGAAAAAGTGATATAAGAAAAAAATATGAAATTTTTTAGAATTTTTGAAATCTCATTATTTCCGCACACAAATTATTTTTGAAAAATTAACAAAGATAAAATAATAAAAATTTCATGCGTGGCCTATTTTATCCCTTCTTCCGAAAAATAATTTTTCAAAATTTCAAAATGTTTTTTTGGTTTCACATAAATAAAATTCAAATTTAAAAAACATTCGAAATTTCTTCTTACCTCAACTAACCCCCAAAAAAATTCAAATAAAATTTTCTAAATTTAATCGATTATTAAATTGAGTTTATAATTAGGAGAAGGGGGGGGGGGGCAAAACGGGATAGGCCAGCAAAATGGGATACCCTCAAAATTTCGTCAAAATTTTTTTTTCTCGAAAAACTTTCGAAAATGGTCAAAAATGACATCTAGTATCATTTTACACTATTAAAAGCTAAAAAAAAAAACATTTTTATATTTTTTGCGAAAAGTATAAATGAAAAAAATGTACAAATTTTATTGTACTACAAATTTATTTTCATGAAGTATCACAAATTAAGAAATTTATTTCTTTAATTAGCTCAATAACAATAACAACAATAATACTAATAAAAACTCTAAAACTGTAACATTGGTAATCATCATAATTTTAACTGTTATATTGTAACTTTCATAATTTTGTAATATTTTATAACTTTAGTGCTATAATATCACATTATTAACAGTTATGTTAATTTTCTAATATTCATTTTTGTGTCCACCATTTAAATATAGTGGAAACCTAAACATGCAAACATGCAAATAACCTTCTCAATAAGACAATTTATAGATAAATTGAGAAAAATATAGATAGCCCGAACTGGGAATCGAACCCAGACCAATTCGGTATCGCGCTGAGTGCTCTACCAGTTGAGCACATTCTTTAAAAATATGTTGAGAGTAAATTTTATTACTTACATCAATTTAGAAAGACATTATTACATCAATTTTATTCACTTGAAAAAAAAAAAAAAAAAATTTACTTTTTTTTTGGGGTATCCCATTTTGCCCGCAGAAAATAAAAATTTTTTTTCTGATGGCAGTCTAAAATTCGTTATATTTATTTCAAATAGAATCAAAATGAAGCCAATTTACGATATTTATGTCCCTAAAAACTAAATTTTTCGTCAAGTACCCCGTTTTGCCCCCCCCCTTCCCCTACATAAAAAAAATACATAAAGATAAAATAAAAAATGACAATAGGATAAAAAAATACATATTACAGGTCACGAAAGAAATACAAAAGTATCTGATGGGTAATTTGCATATTCTTGGGTCAGAGAAGGACATGGATACTTGGGAGAGAAGCGTCACGTCTACCAAGAAGGTAAACTAGAATGAACAAAGTATTTATAGATGACACTCACACGCACACCCACACACACACAAACACACACATATATTTATATTTTTATTTCCTCCATATTTAAAATATTTTATACTCCGACATATTTTTACTTTGTCCATTTATATAAAAGCAAGAAATCGGCAATCGCGAGTTGTCTCGGTCTCAAGGACAATACAAATTTATATACGTATTTAAAACTTGTTTCAGCATTTCACCAGAATAATATCGGATGAAAAAACAAAGCTGATCGAAATTTCGCGCAAACTAAACGACTGGCAGAAGCTTAACGATTCTGTCACCGATCAGATCGACAAATTAAAATCAACCGGTTGTAAACTAGCAATCAGCTGCAACGAAGAGACCCGAGTCAAAGACACAAAGTATCGACGGGTCAGATTGAAAGCGATTATGAAAAAAAACCGCTTGGTTTCGAAAATAAAAAATAATTATGATGAATTATTGATACTGAGATCTCAACTAGAATTACTTCGATTAAAGACTTATCCAACATTAAAGTTGAGGAAAAAGTAGTTACTAGTTGTTTACAATCTATTAGTGATAAACAAGGAAAAGTTTATGTTATTATATAATTAAATAAAATATTTATGACGATTAATGCATTGATATATAGGTTATCGTTTTACTTATTTATATTTATTCAAATTTAAACAACGGATTTTCCTCTTATTATTCTTATACTTAAGTTTCGAGAAATCATCGGTACAATTTTTACGTTAATTTTTTTTTTTTTTTTTTTATTTACTTCAATATTTTCCCGAGCAAAATAAATTATATTTGCCTATATATGGTGTACTTATAAAAATTAATCATATATGGAAAGGAAAACATATGTGGATCGTATATGCTCCGTATGTGACTAAATACATTTTTATATGGTTCATTATGTCCATATGCGAATCCACTGTACTCCTTATATGTCCATATACTCCATATATATCCATATAATTCATATAATCATCATATATGACTTTATATGGTACATATATGTCCATATGCGAATTTACTGTACTCCATATATGACCATATACTTCATTATGCCCATATACTCCATATATTTCCATATGATCCATATATGTCCAAATACGTCATATATACCCATATATTCCATGGAAAGGAAAACATATGTGAATCGTATATGCTCCGTATGTGACTAAATACACTTTTATATGGTTCATTATGTCCATATGCGAATCCACTGTACTCCTTATATGTCCATATACTCCATATATCCATATAATTCATATAATCATCATATATGACTATCTATGTTACATATATGTCCATATGCGAATTTACTGTACTTCAGATATGTCCATATACTTCATTATGCCCATATATTCCATATATATCCATATAATTCATATAAGCATCATATATGACTATATATAGTACATATGTCCATATGCAAACCTACTGTATTCCATATACTTCATATATGCCCATATACCCCATATTTACCCATATATGCATCATATACTCATAGATGATTCAGTTTGACCATATATGGCCATGTATACTCTGTATATGATCATATATGACTATATATGGTACATATATGAACATATATGACGATATATAAACACATTTCACATGTTTCTCATATACGATCCATGTATAAAGCATACATGGATCACATACGAAGTATATATGGGAGTTTATGGGTATATGATGGATATATATGATGCACATATGGGCGTGTGTGGATTCATTTTTCACGGATTTAATTCTATATATTATCAGTTGACTGATTAAGTAAAGACTTTTTACTGTAATTATTATTAATTTCTTGTTTTATTTGCTAGTATTCAAAATATATAAAAAAAAAACTATGTATACTTCATACATTTTTATTTTTTAATCATTTACTTTGTTAACTTTAGTATAAATTATTAATTAATTTATTAATTGAAGATTTGTTATTATAATTATTTTTTTCTATATATATATATATATAACTTATTGTGAATAAGTAACAAGTACAACAACATAAATTTATAAATGATACGTGTGGGGATAATGAGAAAAAAAAAATCTTAATCTTTGTTTTGTCTCCCACTCCCAGCTTTCAGTGCTCGTCGTGCATATAAAAAGACCGATGATCTACCAACGCAGAAAAGATCCCGGTAAGATTTTTACGCGAACTGATACTCGTATTCAGTGCTAATAATATTTAGTGTTTACTATCAATTTAAAAAATTAACCATGGGGAAATTGGGCATTGGTTTTCTTGCCCTTTCGGGATTTTTCCTCGGAATACACGCTGATGGTTCTCAACCTGTTTGTAAGTCAACTAATCAATTAATTTTTTTTCATCATTAAAAAAAAAAAAAAAATTTTGGGAGAGGGGGGCCAACTGGATTTTCCTTAAGGAAAATAATTATAATATCATTCATTTTTTTTACTTCATTATACTGCGTCCATTAAAAGTGAAATATCGAACATTAGGGGCAAAGTGGGCCCTCCAAAAAATTTCGGATTTGATATTTTTTATTCTTTACACGTGTAATATTTTCAAATAACTATAAAACAATTGTATTTTAATAATTAAAAAAATCATATTAATAGTCTTATATAGTCTTTAACTTTCTTAATAAATTATATTTAATGAACACCCCCATGAAAAAAATTTATAAAAAAAATATATGTTAAAATATAAAGAAAATATATTTTTCATATAAAAAAAATATTTTAAAAATACATAAAAAATATATAAATGTATATAAAATATGTATAAAAAATATATTTTAAATAGCTAACTTTTGGCCGATTTTCGTATGTATTTTATATATTTTTAATATATAAAAAATACATGTATAAAAATATACGAAAAATTTATTTTTCTTATATTTAAAAATATAAAAAAAATATATTAGTAATATATTTTAAATCTATAAAAAATATAAAAAAATTATATAAAAAATATATTATTAAGTTAATTAACAACATAGAAAAAGAAATATAAAAAGTTTATATAAAAAATATATTTTTTATACAATTTTTGTATATTTTTAAATATAAAAAAAATATATTTTTTGTATATTTTATATATTCTAAGATATATTTTTAATATATTTAAAATATATAAAATATATACGAAAATCGGCCAAAAGTTAGCTATTTAAAATATATTTTTTATACATATTATATATATATTTTTTATGTATTTTTAATATATTTTTTTTATATGAAAATTATATTTTTTTATATTTAACATATATTTTTTTTATAAATTTTTTTCATGGAGTCAGTTTTGGTGGTCTATTTTAGCCCTCATTATTTAAGAAATTTCGATAAGCTTATTATCTGTCCGAATTTATTGGCGTATAGAAAATTTTGAGAGACCCACCTGGCCCCATATTTTTTGAAGTTTTGAAAATTTAAAGGGACCTACTTTGCCCCTAGGGGCCGAATTTTCCCCCTCCTCCCCTATGTAATTAAGAAAAAATCACAACTAAAATTTGAAAATTTTTTCATTTAAAAAAAAAGTGAGCATGTGTGTCCCGGAAATTTATTGGAAAGATTGTGTGGATATGATGAAAGACTCAGCAGCTAAGGGAATCCCTATTTCTTGCATTGCGGGCCGTGACCGGTACGAGTGTGTGGAAAAAGTCGGAAGGAAAGAAGCCGATATAGTCGCGGTCGATCCCGAAGACATGTATCTGGCCGCCAAAAATAATTTCGCAAATGATCCTGGTTACAATGTCGTCGAACAGGTATTTTAAACATTTTTTTATCTCAAAAAAATTCACAGAGACCTTAAAAGATTTTTTTTCTAAAATCGGTAAAATTACCGCTGAGAGACGCGCGAAATTTTCAAAAAAGTTAATCGATTAATAAATAAATTAAATGTAGATTCGCACAAAAGAAGAACCAGACGAGCCGCACAGATACGAAGCAGTGGCAGTGATCCATAAAGATCTCGAAATATTTGACGTACAAAGTTTCCGTGGATTAAATTCCTGTCACACTGGAGTTGGCCGTAACGTTGGGTACAAAATTCCAATTACAAAATTAACAGCAATGGGTGTACTTGCAAATATAAATGACCCAGAGTATTCAGCCCGTGAAAATGAAATTCGCGCTCTGTCGACTTTGTTCAATAAAGGCTGTCTAGTGGGTACTTGGTCACCAGACCCAGAGATCAATAAAAAATTGAGTAAGGAATTTTTTTATTTTATCCATTGACAAATTTTCTTTTTACTTTTTTTACTAATTATCGGAATTTAATTAAATTGAACAGAGGAAAAGTACAGCAACATGTGCGCGCTGTGTGAAGACCCCGTGAAATGCGATTACCCTGACAAATTTTCTGGATACGATGGAGCACTTCGGTGCTTAGCACACAATGGAGGTCAAGTAGCCTTCACAAAAGTTATTTATGTAAAACGTTTCTTTGGTTTACCTGTTGGTAAAACCCCAGCAGTGCCGACTAATGAGAACCCGAGTGATTTTGCTTATTTCTGTCCTGATGGCACTAAAGTACCGATTGATAAGGACACTAAGCCGTGCACTTGGGCTGCACGTCCATGGCAGGGTTACATGACTAATGGACAAGTACATGATATCCCTGCGGTACAAAAGGTATTTTTATTACAATTGAATAATTTATTTTGCGAAATGGGGAAAAATTTTAGTCTTTTAGTTTTTTGACTTTTGATAATTAATTTTTTTTACGTAATTGTTAAATATAAAATTTTTTTTTATTAATTACTCGTAGTAACATTAAGTAGATTTTTTTTTGTAATTTTTTAAATTTATTGTTATGAGTTTGGTTAAGAAAATTCAAATTCTGGCTAAACTAATAGAGATCTGACAAAAATGTATAGAAATGATTTTGTAGATAATTGAATTTTCTACAAATAAGGTCTCATTATTTTTTTTCGTAAGTCTGATTATTATGACGTAATTGTAACTCAAAGTCAAGTAAATTTAATTATAACTTTTTTGTATTTCAAATTTACATTAAAATTATTGTAAAAAATTTAATTTTTGGCTAAACTATTTGAGATATGACAAAAATATATGAGAGCAATTTTGTAGCTTTTTGAATTTTCTACAAAAAAGGTATCATTACTTTTTTTCATAAGTCTAATTATTACGACGTAATTGCAACTTAAAGTAAAAGAACAAATTTAATTTTTTTTTAAATTAATTTACTTTTTATATATTTTCCCCATAACTCAAAAACTATCAGAGATACGTTGATAACTATTTATATCTTTTTTGTAGCAAATTAAATTTCCTACAATTTTTGTCTAAAAAATTTTTTTCTAAGATCTATAGTTTCGCTATAAATAGCAAATTAAATAAAAAAATAATTCGTAGCCTCCCTTTAATTGCTAATGAAATGAATATTAAAATAATTCTTTTTTTTAAGGAAATCGAGCAATTGGGAGCACTAGGTGAAAATGAAAAAGCCGCTTGGTGGAAAGATTTATTATTACTTGATGAAAAAACGATTCCTGTGAGCATTAAAAAAGTTCAACCCGAGGAACACTTGGAAAACTCCAAATATTTGGACGTAATTGAAAGAAACTCTGGTGCTCCTGAACGTGATGCCCGTTGGTGTGTGTGGTGTGGCAAGAGCTTAGCTAAATGTCAGGCACTCGCTAAAGCTGCTCATTCGAGGTTAATAAATAATTTATAAACTCGTTAGCAAGCAGTAAAATAATTAATTATTTAATTCAAATTATAGAGACGCAAGACCTAGATTAGATTGTGTGCGTGAAAAAGATCGAGAGGCATGTTTGACAACTTTAAGAAACGAAGGGGTTGATTTAGTTGTTATTAGTGGGGGGTCTGTTAAAAAAGCCATCGAGGAATTCAACGTAAAGCCCATAATTGCTGAAAATTATACTATTGGTTCAACAAAGTTCAGTGAACGTCCAGCAGTTGCTGTTATTATGAAGGATAGTCCAATTAATAAACTCGGTATTTATTTTAATTATTCATTTAATTCACCTAAAAAATTTTTTATTAAATAATTTTTCTACACTGTAAAAAAAAACTGAGGTAAGTCCAGACGGTGGCACGACCATTTATTCGAAGACAATTGATCCGTAGACAATTGATCCTAGCGACAATTTTATATTTATTAAAAAAAAATTTGTTTTATTAAGAAATTATTTTTTTTTGTGTGAGTATATTTTTAAAATTACACACACACAAAATTAGTGAAGAGAAAAAAAAATATATGTAATATAAAAGAGAAAATTTATTAATATTATTAACTAAAGTACGAAATGTCGCATGGATCAATTATCGGCGGATGAATTATCGCTCGGACTAATTGTCGTTAGGATCAATTGTCCACGGATCAATTGTCAGGTAATCGTCCAGACGGTGTAGGTGTTAAAATTTGTGGTGTTAAATATTACCCTCGCAGATTTGAATCACGGTGGAAACACGGTGGGTTTGTTCCATTTTACCACTGCGATTACGCGGTGTTTCCACTGTGATTACGCGGTGGATACACCGTAGAACCTCGGTGGTGAAATAGCACAAAGCCACCGTGGAATCACGGTGGATACACCGCGTAATCACAGTGGAAACACCGTGTATACACAGTGGTCAAGCCACCGTGGAATCACGGTATATACACCGCGTAATCACAGTGGATACACTGTGTATACCCGGTGGTGAAATGGAACAAACCCACCGTGTAACCACGGTGGATCCACGGTGTTTACACTTCCACGGTGTTTCCACCGTGATTCAAATCTGCGAGGGTATCTACTGGTGTTAAAAATATTTAACTTTGTGAATATTTTTACTCACTCACGATCATCACGAAAGTTAGACAGTATTTTTATTAATTAATTAAATTACTGGTGATTAAAATGGTGGGGATAAAAGTGTGGAATTTTTAAATAACTTACGTATAACATAAATAATTATTTAAATAAGTACGTAGCAAAATTGAAATTTCCAGATAATATTCATTAAATTTTTATGATACTGAAGTTAGCCGACGTTTAATAATTTTTGGATTTTTGTTGCAACGATAAAGTATAAAAAAAAAATATTCCAAAAAATTGCACCTATAGTTTTTTTAATTTTCTACAAGTGCATATTTTTAGTTTTTTTTTTTTTTTGCAATTGATTTGTTGGAAAAAAAAATCCAAAAATTTTTGACTGTCTGTTAACTTCAGAGTCATTAAATTTTTATATTTTTTTATTTATAATACATTTTTTTTTTTAATTTCTATATGTAGAAATTTTTTCTACACCGATTTAACACCGGTATTTTAACACCGCCTACACCAGCGTTATTTCATTTTAACACTGCTCTCTTTACAGTGTAGTAATTGTTTAATTAATAAATAAATAAATAAATAAATAATAATAATAATCATATATTTATATTTTAAATAAAGCGGACTTGAAAGATAAAAAATCATGTCACACATTTTACAAGCACGATTTCGCCGGTTGGTTGGCTCCAGTCCAAGCATTAAAAAAATCAAATCTAATAACATCTGAGGAAGGAATCGCGGACTTTTTCTCCGGATCTTGCGCACCAGGTGCCTCCAAGACCTCGCCTCTGTGTCAACAGTGCGTCGGAGACTCAGCATCCCAAGACGATCAAACTAAAGAAGCAACGAGATGTGAGAACAGCCAAGCAGAAGCTTTCAGCGGCGGAAGAGGAGCCATCAGGTAATTTATCATTCTCTTATCCTTAAAGAGTTCATTAATATCTTAATTATTTTTCTCCCTAGATGTTTAACCAGCGGTAAAGGTGACGTCGCCTTCGTTCCTTACACGACTTTACAGCAAATAAGTGAGTTTACTTTTTTATTCCTCCCGTAATCAGCTAATCAATTAATTAATTCAAATTTTCAGAGAATGATACCAACTCAGATATTAAAATATCCGATCTCAAGTTACTCTGCCCCAACGGCGGGGTCTCTTCAATTGAAAATTACGAGGATTGTAATTTCGGGTACGAGCCCCCGAGAGTTATCGTCACCCACGCGGGAAAATCCGACAACGTTATCGACGAATTGACGCACGGGGTTTTGACTGCCGCTACTTTGTACTCAAAACGGCCCGATCTTCTGCAACTTTTCGGCTCATGGGGTGGCCGCAGAAATGTTTTGTTTAAAGACGACGCTATTGGTCTTGTTTCCGTTAACAATACGTGGGACCGCTGGGACCAATGGGCTGCTACTGAACAAGCTTTTGGTTCAGTTTAATTTAAGTCGATTTATTCTATTAATAATCTCCTATTTTTCCATACACGTTAATTTTTATAATTGTACAAAATTAGTTTTTTTTTTATTACAATAAAGTAATAAAATAAATAATAATTGTCGCTAATTTTTCCACATACCCTAATAGCACAGTTAGCTTTATGGTCTCTATATAATTGATTATATATGAAAGAATTTATATGATTAAATATATGGTTCGCGGTATATTGGAATTATATTTTTCCAATATATTAAAACTTATATTTTTCGCAATATATTGAAAATTTTATTTTTTCACTATACTTTTTCAATTTCTACACAATTCCAAAAAAAAAAGTCAAATTTATTATTTTTTCTCCTTCTTTTCATTGACCTTATATTTACTGGCAATAACCTAAGAAAAGTACAAAAAGTGCCATATATTTTACAATATATTGGAAACCATATATTTTGCAATATATTGGAAAACATATATAAAAAATATAAAAAATACTATATATTAATTAATATACTACTTTCAATATAATATATCAATATAAAAACGATATATTAAAATATATATGTAAAACATACATAAAAAGTCATATATTGATAAATATATTGATAATATATTCTAGCAATATATTTTTTTTCAATATATTATCATATATTAATACGGCAAAAATATAAATATTATTTTATATATTGTACAATATATCACATTATAATATTCATATATTCTATCATATATGTTTTCACATATAAAGTTTTTTCATGCGGGCGAAGCACAGAAAAATAAGATCTCGTCTTTGTTGAAGTATTTATCTCAAGCTCATAATGCATTAATAAATATTTTAGCAGCTCAAGATTTTTTTCTAGCATAACTGTACCTAGAATATAATTCAGAGGATAAGGACCACTGAGAGAGTAATATGGCAGAAGAATCTTTGCAATTCGATTATTTCCAGTCTTAATTGCTCGTATAAATACGGACGTACTCCGTCTTTGTTCTCAATCTCGACAATCTTGACTTCATTTTTTAGCATTAACTTTTCATTAATCAGTTAATTTGCATTAACTTCAAACACTTTTTAAAAATACAAAAATAATAATAATAATTAAGCGTAAACTTGTAACAAAATAATTCAGTCTTTAAATGAATAGGTATAATAAGTAAAGTAATAAGTAAATAAATGCATGAATAAATTATTTATTATTACGATGCAATCATAAATCGTTTTATCGAAAGTAAAATTATACTTTCATTTTTTTGTTACAATGAAAAAATTTATTATATTCAGTACAATCGTTAGTTCTCTTTTTATTTAAAATCTTATCGTTTTCATGCCATTGATGCTTATAGATCAGAATTACTAAATCAATGTTGGTTAAATATTCAATTATTTTTCTCACACAATCATAAGGAAGTTCAAAAATATGATCCAAAATTCCAAGATCACACGCTTGATCCAAAAGTGATTTTCTGTATAGTCCTCGGTGATAAGAATTACTTATAATACTCCCAAAGAGTCGGAATTTATGTTTGTATTTTCCAGTCTTGAGGGTTTTATAAATGACATCATTATCCAAAAACCTTATCATTTTGTTCAAGTTAGCTGACGCGATATCATAAAAAGTAACGTCATCACAAATAACAGTTTTTTTCAAATTTTCAACTTCTTTTTCGTATCTTTGCCTTTTGACCAACGGTTCGTTACCAAGTTCAATAGCATTGTCGTAATCGACTTGGTCCACCTCAAGCCCCAACATCTTCATCTTGATAACATGTTGGGTAAAAATGTCAACAACTTTCTGATCACGTTTTGGGCGCACTTTATAAGGTTCATGGTTGATAGAAATTTGTCTAAATCTTTTCCGGGATTTAATCGCTTGCTGGAAGTAATTAAACGGTGTCCTGCCGAAATTACACTTATGATTAACATCGGCACCATATTGAAGCAGCTTAGTAACTACTCCATCATAACCAATCATCATAGCCGAAAATAGCGGGGTTATTCCAGATGCATTTTCCAAATTTATATCAAATCCATTTTTGACCATTGATTCAATACATTTGTCAGTATATCTACCCGAATGGTAGTAAGTATCACCACAAAATATCTTCTTCAAAACCTCAGCATTTATTCCATATTGTAATCGTTCTTGGAAACTCAATTTTTTCAATCGCCCAAAAATTTCTTCGATGAATTCGACGTCGCCCACGTTAACAGCCATGAAAATAGCACTTTCTAAATCACCATGAGAAATATTGTACTTTCCCATTTTCAACAAAAATGCCGTAATCCAATTTTGTTTACGTTTTATAGCCAGAGAAATTGGGCTAAGACCTTCACTGTTTTCCACATATAGATCAGCGCCACTGTTGACAATTAATTTGACGACATACAAATTCCCGGACATACAAGCTGAGTGTAATGCAGTGTCGATTACACCTTCAACATTCACCTTAGCTCCTTTTTCTAGCAAATATTCAACTAACGGATGGGTCGTAATGTCCCTGCACGCAATAGCTAATGCCGTTTTTTGGTCATAATAAGTCTTTGACTCATCGACTCCGTTTATGTTAACCCCATTGTCTAACAGTACTTGGATCATTTTAGGATAGTTGTTAAAGACCGCACCATGCAGTACTTTTACTATGCCCGGACAGTCTTTAATGATCACCTGCGGTGGGGGCTTAGTCAGCCAAGAGATAAGACCATCTTCAACATCCTTTTGCCACATAACGCTGATGATTAATTTGACGAAATTGACGCTTGTCAAACACTTGAAACTCCGCACATGATCAAGAAACAACTTAACTATTTTCTGATTCTGCATTCTTATCGCAATTTCAAGTGGGCAAACATTTTGTTGATTGCAAATGAAAACGTCAGCATTATATTTTAACAGCGTTTTCGTTATTCTAAAGTAGCCTGAGCTGACTGCCAAGTGCAGTGGGGTGTCATGAGGTTCGAGACCTGGTAAATTAACCGGCGCTCCGGCTATCAGCAAAAGTCGTACTGATGCTTCCTGACGATTTTCAACCTCATGCAAAAGCGATGAATACTTCATTGATGCAATCGTCTGGTTTTGCAGGCATTGCCCAATACCATTACGCCAAAACATAATTGATAATACGCGAGCTTACACTGATGATTTTAAACTCTTCTATTAAAATATTTATTATTTTAACCCTTTTGGATATAAAAGTATACCAGCACTTGTTACACACAATTTATAGTTAAAAATTAATAATTATTTAACGTTATTTATTATCTTTGATTTGTTAAAATAGTAAAAAAAATAACTTTAAAATTTGTCGATTGCACTTTACTTGTATGCAGTCCGGGTGTTGTGCATCAGCTAACTAATGAGTAAAATATAAAATCCAAGTGACCAAATTACGGAAATCACGTGGTCTGAAATATTTATGGGAGAATTTTGAACACGTGGGACTAAACAATTTATTGTTTGCACTTTTTCTTTCAGTTCTTTGTTGCTACTATGGATAATTTCGGAAGTACAAATAAGAAGCTTACATTTATTTCCTTGTTGAATTACGATAGGGATCAGCAGACGTATTTTATTATCAATTTATATGGCAAGAGTAATGAGACATAATTCGGAGAATTTCTCATATCTAAATTGAGCACTTATTTCAACAAAGAGTTTCCAACTATTCTTTTAAAATTATTGTTTGAAATTCTAGGTGTCATTACCAGGTAAAATTTTAAGGCAATGTACTACTGTACTTTCTATAAACTTGAAATAGTTACATTTTCACAGTTTTTCCCAGTGATCAAATAATTCACTGGAAAAAAGTGAATTTTATCCGGAGACACGGTCGTGTCTCGCGCCAAGTACACGTTCAAACACATATACATACATATGTGTGAACATGGCGGCGCGAGTCGACCGTGTCTCTATACCGGTGTCATATGCCTGTTTAACCTCTCTCATATTTAAATTGATTAATTAATAGATAAATATAAATTATATCTGTTATTTACCTATTTCATTATTAATATTTTATCATTCTCTACCAATTCCATGAGAAATCTTTGAGTTTAATATTTGAGTTTTCATTTTTAAATTTCTAAATTTTTGCTTGCGCCGTTTTTGATAATTTTAATAAATTTTATAAACTCTAATTTTTGATGAATTGTGTATACTTTCATCAATATATATTTTAGTATGTATGAATATTTTAGATTCTTAGCACATGAGTATACACAATAAATTGTGTATATTTTCATCAATATATATTTTATAATATGTACAATATTTAAGTTCTTAGCATTTGAGTATACACAAATGTTAAGCAGATTTTATTAAGGACCAGTTTTTCAAACTAGGTTCGTTTTAATCCGAGTTAAAATTAAAGTGCTGGTATTAATAATATATAGACATACCAGTAATAATAATTCAAACCCGGATTAATAATAAACTCGGTTTGAAAAACTTACCCGAAATGTAAAATCAGTGACTCTGTCTATACATATAATCACGTATACATAAAGGTAGTTTCTCAATACGAAATTTGATTAATATATGATTAGACTATTATTGCTCGTACATCTATATGAAAATATCCAAGTATACTAGCAATAATTAAGTCACAGATTAAGAATCTTGGATTGAAAAGCTGGCGGCTTCCAGCGCTCAAGACGAATTTAGCTGCAATTTGTACATAATTACTAGGCATATAGTTATTTAACCAGTTACTTACTGGGTTTTTTATTATATACCCTGATAGCCATACCTTATTCAGTAAGGTCTGCAGAGCAACACTTTCGGCTAACTTAACGAGAAAGTTTCTGGCAAACCTTGGCTGGATAATACTTTCCTTTAAGTTGGTTTCAGAATACGGCAGTAGCTTGAATGTAACTTGACAGAAAAACTTGACGTCAATTTGAAGTGAAATTTTCAATCAACTTAGCGTCATTGTCTGACAGTCATACATGTAGTCAAATTGAATTTAACTTAACAGACAATTTACTGTCAACTTAAAGGTAACCTGCTTGCTCTCCAACACTTTCCTTCAAGTTACCTTTAAAATACGGCAGTAGCTTGTAGTTAAGGGCCAGTTTTTCAAACCAGGTTTATTTTTAGTCCGGGTTTGATTATCATTGCTGGTATATCTGTATAATTGTTAACATATAGATATACTAACAATATTAATTAAAACCCGGATAAAAAGAAACTCGGTTTGAAAAACTGGCCCTAACTTACGGTTAGGGTGGCTATCAGGGTAATTGATTATTTTTAACTTTTCATAACTTAAAAAGTAACATAGAGGCGCTGCTTGGGATATTTTTTTTCGAATTCATAGCATATATATATATATTAATTCCTATTAACTGAAGTTGAAGAGATTAATTTTGACAGAATTTAAATATCGTGTGATTAATTTTTCTGTGAAATTGATAGTACGATCATTATCGATAAAAGTTTAAAAAATAAAAACCCAAGTTTACGTGTATTTTAAATGGGAAATCTTCACACGCTGTCGTCGAGTACTTAATATTAATATTAAGGGCTCAAACTTTCAGGGAATTTTTTTGGGGCTATTTCTAACAAAATTTCGGGATGGGAGCGAAAAAAAAATATATTCGCAAAAAAAAAGCACCCTAATATATATACATATAATGTCTTTACAAAAAGATTTGAAATCACACCAAAAACAGCACAGCTGTAATAGATTGCGCCAAGTACACGTTCAAATTGCAATAATATATTAACTGTACTATTCTACAAAAATATTTGAAATCACTAAATAATGCCAAGTTAAGATACAACATTCTGCAATAAAATAGTTGATAGATCGGTTCAATAGATATGAATGTACTTAATATAAAAAGGATATTGCTAAAAAAGGCGGAAATCATAAAAATATCAAGTATTTGGAATTTTCTTTAATTAAAAAAAAAAAAGTTTTAGAAAATATATAAATAAAAAAAAAAATTAGTTGAACGTATTTGGTGTGCGTTAACGCAAACAACTTGTTATGTCATAATTCAGTTATTCCATAATTTGTAAATGTTTTACAATCAATTGATATACTTATTTCGCTTTAATAACGCACACCAAGTACGTTCAACTAATTTTTTTTTTCATTTATATATTTTCTAAAACTTTTTTTTTTTTAATTAAAGAAAATTCCAAATACTTGATATTTTTATGATTTTCGCCTTTTTTAGCAATTTCCTTTTTATATAAAATACATTCATATCTATTGAACCGATCTATCAACTATTTTATTGCAGAATGTTGTATCTTAACTTGGCATTATTTAGTGATTTCAAATATTTTTGTAGAATAGTACAGTTAATATATTATTGCAATTTGAACGTGTACTTGGCGCAATCTATTACAGCTGTGCTGTTTTTGGTGTGATATATAAATATTGAAAATTTTACTTTTTACACAGTAGATTTAAAACATTACTTTTTAATAAGTAACTATCATTAGAACTACTTACTACTAATAACTACAGTGAATTTCAATGTTTTTATAAGTGCATCATTTCACTGAGTAAAAGAGTGTATATGGGGCATTCCACGCCAAATCGAACACTTTTGAACCCGACCCCTTTAGATTTGGCTGAAAATTTTTTCTCTTTTTCTACCCCATCAAACATGTTTCTCATGATATTTTAAAATTTTTTCACCTAACCAAAAAAAAGTTATAAATTAAAAAAAAAATGACTTTTTTCATTTTAAATAGCTATAACTTTTTCAAAATTCGACTGATTGGGACGTTTACCCGGGAAAAAATGTTTTTATAAAATTTTATAAAATTTTACAAAATTTTAGTACTAACATTTTATAAAATTTTATACTGAAAATGGCCTGGTACAATTTTATAAAGTTTTCTAAAAATTTATAAAATATTATAAAAATTTATAAAATTTTGTGAAATTTCACAAAATTTTACCAGGCCATTTTCAGTACAAAGTTTAATAAAATTTTGTAAAATTTTATAAAATTTTATAAAGTTTTATAGAATGATTTTTTTTCCCGCATGGGTCACCCACCCAATTAATGTCCAACGTCGATGCTGCTTAACTTTTATGATTAAAGAATCGTAGTCTGCTCTGCTCGTCTATTGGTCACTTGTAGCTGAGATAAATTCGTGGCTGTATTTATGATTACTCATGAATTCTTATCAGCCATATTTCATGGCATTAATTTATAATTATAGATAAAAAAAATCTGTCTATCGGAAGACCCTGCGGGCCAGCCCCAAAACTTCCCGCTGTTTTCGAGCTCCTTGAGCTCGAAAACATTGTTGTGAGTACATTTTCGAGCTCTTCGAGCTCGAAAATACTATTGTATCCCATTCTTTTCGAAAAAAACCGTTTTTAGTATTTCTTTCTCCCACGATATCTCACGAACGAATGAACCGATTTTGATGGTTGAGACGGCAATCGATGCGTTTTATTGAGTTCTAGAGCTGATTAGATTTTGAAGTCGATCGTTCGAGTCGTTTCTGAGAAATCAATAAAAAACTAAAAAAAAAAAAAATTTTTTTTCCGTAATTCGCTAATATTTTCGAATCTACTTGATCAAATGATCTGAAATTTTCAGAAAAGTTGATGGCCAACAAGCTCTTTCGATTGCCGCCTTAACCATCCAAATCGGTTCATTAGTTAAAGTTATAAGCCGGTCACACACACACACACACACACACACATACATACATACATACATACATACATACAGACACTCGGACATCATTCTAAAAATAGTCAGAATAGCTTCCTAGGACCTCAGAACGTCATCTGATAAAATTTCGATTTTCGCAAATCGGGGTGAAAACAATAACTTCCCAATTTTATGAAAATCGTCGATTTTCTTAGCGGGAAGTTAAAAATGCCGCCAAAAGTAATTTATATTTAAATGATAAATTTCTATTTTTTTAAAAGAATTACAATAATTTTTTCTTATACAAAATTATAATACTAATTAATGAGGACCAGCTCGAATTCATTATAAATATTTCGTAAAATTCCTCTATAAATAAATAAAAAAGACATACATTCAACTGATCAGCGAATTAAAACCAGATAACATTTATGACGAAGTTGATTGATTGATTAAGATATTCAATCATCGGACGATGGCAGTAGTTTCGTTATGTGCAAAATGAGAGCTTGAGATACTGCACCATAGCGGGATCGCTTATATTTTGAATAAACGCAATGTTCTTGATCACCGCCACCAACAGATTTTATTATCTGTTGTATTATCCTTGAACGAACACGCATTCTGTCTTGCTCTCGAAATCTAAAAAATTTTTAATTTAATTAATAAGTCAAGGGAAAAATTTTTCCTAATACAATTTTTTTTTAAACTTTCGATAATTGATTAATATAAAAAAGATAAAAAATTACTGACCGACTTGCATACAAAGGAGACCAACCACTTGACGAAATATCTGCAGTAGAATAGGGGGTACTCATTACTAACACAACTGATAATTCGGCAATTGTAGATGCCAATAATATTGAGGATTCCTCCATTAACTGTTCATCAAAGAGCGATACTTCAATCTGTAAAAATTTATAAATTTACTAGTCTGCATAAAAAACTCTGGCTTCTGGTCCATCTAAAGTCGACTACCTGTAATAAGCCTGTCCGTAATAAATCTCTTTTACTCATCGGCAGTTACTGAGTTCTTCCTTACCCCACTTAATCAGTCTTTTAAATTTCGTACCAGACGCCCCGTTATAAGCCTGCATTAAAATTATCTAAATTACAAACTAAGACTAGGAAAAAATATCCAAATCAATGTTGAAAATTTACTGTCTATACTAGGGTGTGTCATTTCAGAGCAACATTTTTTTTTAAATGCATGTAGAAAAAATTATAGTTCAACACAAAAAAAATAATTTCGCGCAAGAAAAAAAATTTTATGTCGATTACAGACCTTGCTCATCGAACAAATCGATTTCCCGTTTAAATAACACGGGAAAATTTTATTTTTAACTTTGAGTATTTTTAACTCGTTAACCAATCAATAGATCGAATAGACTAATACATATTTTTGTAGAAAATTGAACGTGCTACAAAAAAGGTATCTTGTGATTTTTTGATAAATCCATCTGTTCAAAAGTTATTGGTGCTCGAAGTCAAGTCATAGTAAATTTCGAGATCTTTTTACTTTTCCGGTGAAACTATCAGACTTATCACAAAATGTCATAGGGTCTTTTTTGTTGACAGTTTTATTCTCTACAAATTATTATCAGTAAAATTTTTTCAAATTTCGCATTGTTTTCTAGTTATATTCATTTTAATTTCAAGCTCTTAAAAAAGTAGTGTTCTGATCGAATTAAAGAGCTCGACATTGAAATTAAAATAACTAAAAAACAATGCAGAATTTGAAAAAACTTTACTGATGATAATTTGTAGAGAATAAAATTGTCAACAAAAAAGACCCTTTGACATTTTGTGATAAGTCTGATAGTTTTGCCGGAAAAGTAAAAAGATCTATTTACTATAACTTGACTTCGAGCTCCAATAACTTTTGAACAGATGGATTTATCAAAAAATGATAAGAGACCTTTTTTGTAGCACGTTCAATTTTCTACAAAAATATATATTAGTCTATTCAATATATTGATTGGTTAACGAGTTAAAAATACTCAAAGTTAAAAATAAAATTTTCCCGTGTTATTTAAACGGGAAATCGATTTTTTCAATGAGCTAGGTCTGTAATTCACATAGAATTTTTTTTCTTGCGCGAAATCATTTTGTTTGTGTTGAACTATGATTTTTTTCCCATGCACTTAAAAAAAAATGTTGCTCTGAAAAGACACACTCTAGTATAGACAGTAAAAAAATTATGTATTGGTGTTAAAAACGGTCCGTGTTAAATTTTTTGTGTTGATTATTTTGTGTCAAATCAACACAATTCTCTGTGTTACCTTAAAACTTTTAATCGATCTACTATATTCAACACTTTAAAGGTGTTACCTAGTACAAAAATCGATATTATCAACATTTATTAAGTGTTACTATAAAATCAAGACAAAAAAGTGTTAAAGCGACAGTTGAATTGTGTTAAAAAAAATGGCTTTCTTCTATTCACGCGGGACGCGCCATTAACCCTTCAGCACCCGCGCTATGAGTTTTTTTGTCACACTTGACTTCAAATAATTTTTTCTAAGTAATTTTAAATGGAATGACCTAGTGAAATTTTTTATCTTAATAAAATTTCATGCTTTTTATGATTTTGAAATTTAAAAATTATTTCGAACATAAAAAATATTTTCAAAAGATTTATTTTGAAAGCCATGAGACTTTTTCTCATCACGCGAGTAAAGTAAGGCGTAAAAATTGATAAAGTTCGGCTCAGTTCGGGCAGTTCCGAATCTTTTCGGCAATCACCGCCATTTTTGCAGCCGTTACATCTGTTATTAATTACAAAATTAAAAAGTCAAAAACAAGTACATTGTAGAAAATTCTAAAATAAGAACAAGCGAAACATTCAAATGAATTATAATTACGTCATAACTGGGAAAGTGCATAATATTTTTGTTTTATTTAACTTAAAATTTACAATTCGCCGAAGCGTGAGACTTTTTCTCGTCACGCGGGTAATGTTTTACGTTGTTCTAACGCGGGTGCTGAAGGGTTAAGCATTAGTTCTGCTAGGTTAGTTATTATTTTTGTGACAATGATTTTATTTATTTTCAATTGGACATAAAAAAATTAAGGTGACAAAGTTCATGATTCGTATAGTTTAAAAAAAAAAAAATATTTAAAAAATTGCATCTGTGGTTCTTTGCTTTTCTACATGCGCACATTTTCATTTTTTAATTTTTTTTTGTAATTGATTTGTTGATAAAAAAATTCAAAAATTGTTAACTGTCTGCTAACTTTAGGATCATGTTTACTATCACAAAATAGTTCAATGTTGAATAATAATTGTTGACACTTTTGATAACCTAAAAATAATTGATGGTACAAAAATAAAATGTAAAAGTTAACATTTTTTTTGTGTCGCCATTAACATTTAAAAAGTGTTGAAGTTATTTCTCGTATTACTCGAATTTTGTGTTAAAATTTTAACACAAATAGTCTGTGTTCAAAAATAACACAAATATTGTGTGGACCGTTTCTAACACACAGATTGTGTTGATTTTAACACAATATATTTACTGTGTATGTTTCGCGGAGAATAATTTACTGTAATAATGATTTAATAAAATCATATTAAATAACAGAGGCTTATTACGGGTAGTCGAGAACAAAATAAAACCCACGATAGTGAGGAGGCTGGAATTTTTCAAAAATTTCTCCTGTCTCCTAGACCAGGCTTATAACGAAGTCGACTGCATATTAAGCCGTCTGTTGACGTGCATCGACCAAAGTTTCACGAAGAAATTATTCTTGTTTGAAACGTTATGGTGTCATGGTAAAGCCGGACCATTAGCGGAAATTTACATCAACACGTGAAAAAATTACTATGACCACAGTAAAATTTTCAATGGTTACAGCAACTTCTGATATAATTGTCGTCAACTTTACTATGGCTGCAGTAATTTTTTTATTTATATTTCAATTTCTGCAAGTGGTCAACATGATCCGGCTTTACTATGACACCATAGCATTCCAGACGAGAATATTTTCTCCGGGTACTTGATTGAGACTACTGTTTTATTTAATAATAATACGTTACCATATAGCTAGCGAAATAATAAGCACTACCAATATTATTATCCCCGATTCTTGAAAGATTTGAATCTGACAAAATATTTAGAACTACCATCGATGACACATCAGGATACGAAATATCAAAACTTAGTAACATTAATATTTTGCGCTCCCATTCATTTAATTCTTTAACCGTAAATGCGCCATTTGATAGCGCAACAATTTTATCAGCCTGTAAAAAATAAAAATATTTTTAATGATATATTTGTGCAGAGTGCCGTCTGATAGGGAGACTCATAAATTTTCTGTATACCAAATACACAAATTAATTAATTAAGGAAATTAAAACTTATCTCTACTATTAATAGTTCGATTTATAAATTTTTGTTAATAAATTTTGAAAAAAAAAAAAAAAATAATATTCCGGTACCGGGAATCGAACCCGGGTCGCCTGGGTGAAAACCAGGAATGATAACCCCTACACTATACCGGAGGAGATACAGTTAGGTGACAACATATACGTTCTTAAGCTCAGTGCAACTCACGATAATTTAAATATAATTTCAATTATAAATTAAGAAATTGAAAAAGAAAATTACTGTTTGATTTGGGACAGTAAATTTTTTAATTTCTAATCACTCCGGTATTTTTTTAACAGTTTATTCAAAATAATTATACGTAATTTTTTTTTTATCTTTATCCTAAATAGAAAAAAATAATTTCTTTTCCCAAGAAATTTTTTGTTTTCAATTCATAATACGAAAAATTTTTTACCCCAAAGAAATTCTTTTTTTTTTTGTAACAAAATAATAATTATCTAGTATTTTTTTTATGAGTGTGAATGTAGCAGACATCAGACAAATTTAAAATGATTAATAAATAGAGCAAATAATTAATAAAATTAAATTAAAAAAAAATGCACATTCAAAAAATTTTGAAATTAGTAAGTGCATTTTTTATAAATATTTTTTTAAAAATTATTTACCCTATTTATTTATTATTTTAAATTTGTTTGATGTCTGCAACATTTACACTCGTTTTTTTAAATTATTACACTAATTAATTTTTATTAAATTATTAAAATTTTAATATTCCGTTGATTCATATCCATTTTGATAATAATTATAAATTAAAATCACATTTACAAGGATATATTAATCTTAATCAGCTGTTATTACTTATTTCATCGAATATTTAAATGACAAGTTATATTTATTGTTTTAACCTTATTTATTATTTCTTTTTTAACTAAAGAACAAAACATAGTGCATATAAGGTAAAAGCACCAATTATTGACACTATAAGAGACAAGATAGTAATCCCATTTTTTTAAACATATTAACGATTAAAATTATTGAATTTAAATTTTAACATTGTCTTATTTAGTCTTTTAACTAAACAAATTCATATTTTTTTATAATAATAAATTACATTTACTAATTAATTTAAAGCGATAAAATAAGTTACTCGGATACACCAATTATTGACAGGTTAAAAACCCGACTGATCTAACTATTGACATGCTGTTGCTCCAATTATTGACACCCTTAATGCGCATACGTCACTGATCTGTTGAAATTTATATTTACTTTTTGAAAATGAGGTTAATTTTTAATTTAATTGAATAAATATTTATTTTATAATGTTTTTCATTCACCTTTATTTTAAACACGAAACTAATAAAAATGTTTTTTCATTAAATCAAAATCAATTAATCATTTTTTTAATAACAATTTAATATTATACATATGACAGCGTGGGTTCTCGAATATTATGGTTTAAGTTTTTAATAGATTTATGTTTGAAAAAAAAGACGTTATGGCGCTGTCTACTGACCTGTCAATATGAGATACAACTTCAATATTATGTACTAATTATTGACATCCACTATTTTAAAATTAAAAAGCATGTAATTTACTGTAAATATATGATATTGTTAATTTTTTATATTTTATTTATTTATAAAAAAAAAGTTGATGTGATTAGATGGAAAAAATAATGAAAAATCATCGTTTCAAAAGACTGCTTTTCTAACCGCAATAGTTAAGAAAATTGACGCTCACAAGCTGTTTCGATAGACTCGAATGACTTTTATTTTTTTTATTAATGAATATTTAATATTTTTCACTAACAATAATTTGTTTTCGATTTCTTAAATTATATAGATTATTTAAAAATGTATACGATTATTATTAATATAATAGGTAATTAAATATGTTCTAAAATAGAATAGGGCGTCAATAATTGGACCCCCATCAATAATTGGTGCTTTTACCTTAAGCTATTTATTTATTTTAGAAATGATTATTGTGAAAAAGGAAAACTGTTATCATATGGTCACAATTTATAATTATTTACTTAACAGTTAATGTTTTAAATTGATTGAGGTAATTGATTTAAGTATATAAATTTATGCAGTTTGAACTAGTACTAATTTAATCTACAAATTAAATTTATATACTAGTATAGTTGTAAAATAAAAAAATTTGTATAAGATGATAATTTTTAATTTAATATTCTTGTTTTTTAGTACTTGACAAAGTTTGGAAACCAACGAAACGTTGTATGATGATCAGAATAAACATTAATTAATAACAACTAATATATCCTTGTAACTGTGATTTTAATTTATAATTAAAATTTCAATTCAATAGTCAAAATTGAGTCATTGCTCATTCAAAAAAGGGGGGGGGGTCTTCTTCTATTACTTTTTTTTTGTTTTCATTCATACTATTCGCCATTATATTAATTAACTAATTACTTAAATAATGAAAAAATTACCAAAGGCGTGCAGTGGAAATGATGATCTCTTTTCAAAATAATCCAATAAGAGGCCAATTCTACAAGTTGTAATCTCTCTGTTGGTATTGGTGTTAAAAGTGACAAGACGTCATCCATCAAACGAACTGCGTAGTACGTTAAATACGTCGGATGATTAAAACCTCTCTGTAAACCCAAAATAATTATTTTATTTATCCCAATAATTTATATCATCATTATTATTAATAATTTACTAACGTTAACGTTGATAAGATGTTTGACAAGAATGGCTCTCTGATTTTTTGATAAATTAAGTCGGCGGTTATCAAATAAAATCCGACGGCGAGTGGATTCTTTTTCTTCATAAAATTTCAGCAAATCTTTATTATAATAATCAGGAGTGTAATTAAGAAATGAACTGTTGATCAGCTTCTTCTTTACGATTGTTGCTACCGATGACTTCTTATGCTCGACTTTTATCTGTACAAATAAAAAATAATTTAAAAAAAAAAAAAAAAATTTACAACCGAATTAAATTTTCCCATAAAAAAAAATCGCATACCGGTTCTTTGGGTGGCAAATTAAATCTGGTATCCTCTGGGGTTCCATTTTTAGCTCTTTTGTCTTCAGCTTTCAGCTCCATGACTCTCTTGGCCTGCAAACTTCCGGGAAAATCATTTTTTATGGACCCTTTGATGTCTCCCTCTTGAGCTTTTTGTTCAAAATACCCCAAGCTCTCCAAGAACTGCTGCGAGGCCCTGCGCTTCAGTACCTTCTTATCGCCAGCTTTATCTTCACCAACGGGGTCATTTTTCTCAATGTCCTTGAAAAATGATTTTACGCGCCGGAATTTGCTTCTCTGTGTCAACTCATCGACGTTAGCGTTCGCGACCGATGGCATCGGCGTCTTTTCCCTCGGAGTCTTCACAGAAAAATTATTTCCTTCGCCAATATGTCCTCCTTGCTCAACACAGTCATCAGCAAACGCGACTGTCTTAGGCGTACTTTTAAATTGTATTTTATCGACTTCATATATTAGATCATTTTTATCTCCAACCCCGGCTCCATTTCCGTTGCCAGGATTTTTAATGCTTTTTTTAATTGTTAGTTTTGTTTTTTCTGTAGTTTCCTTAACGATACCAAAATTATCATGATGCTCTTTTATTTTTTTATGCATTTTAATTTCCATTGCAACGGAACCGTTCATTAAATCCTCGTTAAAAATTTCAAAGCGCGAGCCACTATACATACCCGCGGATTTTATTGATGGGGAAAAATTTATCTCTTTTTTTATTTTTAAATTTCTCGGGGGAATATTTCCAATGCTCAATAAACGCGATCGAGATTTTTTTTCAACCCCATTATCATTATTTATTATTTGCTTAGGAATCGCACCAAGTAATTTTTTACTTTTTACCGAATCTTTAAAAACATTTTCTTTATTTGCACTACGAAAAATCGGTTTTTTCTCTAACTCATGCTTGGATTTGACATCACGCGACATTTTTAATTTATATTAATTACAGTTATTTGAGAAAATTTATTTAGACAAACGTTCACGCACGAGTGATTAACTGCAACTAAATTTAATTTCTGTCTAATACCTTTGGAATTTTTCATACAATCAGACTATTTGTTATTTTGTAGTATTTGTGTACTTAGGATTAAGTAATTCCTTCAATTTTATTTATACCATATATTTATTTCAAAAGAATATTCTAGAATATTTTTTCAAATATTTTTAATAAATAATTATTTATAAAATAATTTGTCTAAAATAAATAAAAATTTTATGAGTGCAGCAATCAGACAAATTTAAAATAATAAATAAATAGAGTAAATATTTAAAAAAAAACTTTTATAAAAAATGCACTTATTAATTTTTAAATTTTTTAAATGCGCATTTTTTAAAAATTTTATTTGATTAATTATTTACTCATTTATTTATAATTAATAATTATAAATTTGTTAGATGTCTGCTACATTCACAGTATTCACACTCATAAAATTTTTTTGATAAAAAAAAAAAATTATGTTATTTACACCACAAAAAAAATAATTATTTAAAATATCCTTTGAATAATTTTTCATCATTCATTGGGAATTTAACACCTTTGATTAAATTTACGTTTTTCTTCCCGCGATTGTGGGCCATTTTAATGTGAATCAGTCTCTCACTGCATAAAAAAACAATACTTGTGCAACTGCTGACAATTAGTACGACAATTAGGGGTAGAATATCTTGTATTTCTACAGTCGACCAGGCGTCTTGTATCTTCAATTAACGAAAAAAAAATATCAATACAAAATTTATCTAAATAAATGAATGTACAGTTAATTCAGAGTGAAAAACTCCTAGTCGGAGTGACCGGATTTAAATCAAATCCAGATCACTCTGAATTATCTTCTAATTTTTTACGCTTATATATATAAATACTAACGTTGTCTCCAGGTAATGCCCAGTCGGAATTTAATAATTTATTTAGTAAGCCACTGTCTCTTAATAAAAGTATGCTGAAATATATATGAGGAGTTGATTATCATAAAAAATTAATTTATAGTTTTTTAAATATATGGAGAAAAAAGAAATAGGAAGGGATGTTAACAATTACAGAGTAGGTTTTTAGTGAAAGCAGATAAGGAAAAATTGCCGGATACGGCAGTAAATAAAGTAGAGACAGACATTTGGAGTCGGAAATGTGATAATGATCCATGATAGCCATTTTGATGACAAGTTGACAGAAATCTACTACCAACATGATGTCAAGCTGACTGCAAAGACTTTATAGTGCAAATAGTTGACGGTAATTTGTTGTCAATTTGGAAGTTAAATTTTTTTCTCGCAAGTTTCTGTCAGATTGAAGTCAATTTTAGCCTTTCAAGTTTTTTTTTCCGCAACTTGAAGGCAACTGTCTGACTCGAGTGCATTCCTATTACGACTGTAGATTCACGTCAACTTGTAGTTTATGTTGTACTCAAATTACAGTAAAAACTCAGAACAGCAGAACTTGACGTTAAACTGACCAAAAACACTGAGCATGTTTTTAAAGAGAAATGCGGCTATCAGGGCAAGCTGACGGAAAGTTGGCAACAATTTACTACCGCAACTTGTCATCAAGTTGAACACAAAAGTTTGCATTTCATAAGTTGACGGCAAGTTGCAGCAGTCGATTGCCCTCACATTTCTGGGAAAGTTGACAACTTTTAGTCAACAGTTACAGAGGCTGAAGTTGTCATCAACTTGACCGCAACTTATACTCACTTGTTATTGATAATGCCGCGATAAGGACTGTCAGGCGTCAATGCCATGCCAATAGATGTCTGAGAAATAGTATCCAGTGGCACTAAAATGCAGTCAACTGATGACTTTAATTGTGACACTGCAGCATCCAGCGCCATAAACGCGTACTTGCTTTCACTGCAAACTCTCGACAATCCTTCTAAATAATTTGTCGGTAAATCGGTCTCTTTGACGAGCACATCGTCAAATAGGACACTCATTACAGGGTCCGATGTATTCTGAAGAAGGATAAGTTGAGTAATGAATGATTTGACTGATTATTAATTAACTAAATGGGCGATAGTAAACCTGAAAAAATGTAAAGTCCGCAGATCCGCCTACGACACCAAATCTGTAGGTACGGTCTTTTAATAAGCCCTCCATTGTTGTGAAAGGCATTACAAATATTTTCACGGCTAATGAGCTTATTAATGCTGCTGAATATGCCGCCAGTACTACGACGCCTGTTAGATGAATTGAAAACTGTACAATACGGATCGGATTTATTGTTGATAATTCCATTCCTTTGAAATAATTATTTTATTAATCATAATAATAATAAACATTAATAATTATTATAAATTTTTAATTAATGAAGTAATTAATTTAATATATCACTGAAAATTAACAAATTTTTTTCAATATGATTTTCATTGACTTCCTATTTTTAAACAGAAAATTTAAGAACATATTAGATCGAAATTACGAAAAAAAAAATTATCAAGACGAAATTTGTGATTTAAAAAAAAAAAAATTTTTGTTGGTTTAAATTAAATTTTAAGGCTTTAATTTTATTATCCGCAAATAGGAAAGGGGTAAAATGGACCACTAAGAGTTTTCATTAAAATGTGGCTCGAAATTTTTTTTTATTGTACGTGATTACAAAATGGACACTATGGGGAAAATTGGGCCACGGAATATTTAAAAAAATAGAAAATTAGGAGTAAATAATTTTATTTTTGAATTGAATTCAATTAGTGGATCCGAATTACGGTAAATTACCGCCATTTGCCGTAAATTATGGCAAGTTACCGTAATTTACGGTATAATGACGTATTTTACGGTAATTCTTCTGAATATCGTAAATTACGGTAGAAACCCCGTAATTTTACGGCAAATTTTCGGTAAAATCCCGCACTTTTGCCGCAATTCTTCCGTAAATTTGTCGTAAAATACTGTATTTTACCGTAATTCGGATCTGCTAGGGAAGGAATTTCAAAAGTTATAAATTTCGTCTATTAATACTGAGTTATTTTTAACGGAAATTACCTTGACTGCATAATGCACCGAATATTGAAAAAACAACATCCCAAAATTTCGAGTCCAACCGATCGTTCTGGGCATTCTGCAAATGAATCACTGCAGCTACCGACTTGATAATTTTAATAAATGCGCTGCTTATCAAAATGATAACTCCAAGCGCACTCCAAATGTCATCAGCAAACGGTGTTATGTACTTGTCCCAACTGAGTACTGAAGTTGCTGGTCTTTTGATAAAAGTGCGGCACCTTTGATAATAATTATTACAAACTTGTCAATATTTATTAGCCATAATAATTCATAATTTATTTACTTTGTCGAATATAGTGGGGTTGTAAATTTCAATGCATCCAATCTTTCAGTTGTCATTAATAATTCAGCAGCAAATATATCTGATTTATTGATAATTAATGAATTTATTGCACCAGTCCATGTACCATTATTTAATAAATAACCCCATTCATCTGTCGATTCATAAATTAGTCTACAAAAAAAAAAAATTAATAATAATAATAATTATTGTTCGAGTATGACATGAAATTGTCGATTTAGTAAAACAAAAAAAAAAAAACATCAGTAAAAATAATTAAATATTTTTTTATTAGAAAAATTTTTTATAAAATAAAAATGTTTAAAAATATAATAAAACAATTAAATAAAATAAATTATGTGAGTGTAATTACTGTTAAAAAAAATAATTACTCAGTGGGTCGTCGACGTGGTGACGGAACTAAAACAGACGTATTTGAAGAAAAATCTTATGCGAATCAAGAGGAGTATTTTCGTCGAGAAACTCAACGTCAGTTGCAGGAAATTTTAGATAAACTTGATGGAAAAAAAGACAATGGGAGTAAAAAAAATAAAAATGACCGTAACGAAGATGGTAAAAGTAACGCTGATGATAAAAAAAAATAAACTTACGTGCAATTCATACTTTCTTGCAATAATTCCATTATACCCCCGAAAAATCCGTTGAGACCCATTACTTTGTTATCTTTGTCACGAATTATCATCGATGAAGGCGGATCCTAAAAATAAAAATTTATTTTTAAATTATTGTCTCAACTTTTTTTGATCTTGAAGTTAGAAGACAACTTACACAGAAAAAACAGAATATTAAAAATTAATAAAAATAATAGTAAAAAGTGGAATCTGTTATCAATGATTAGTACTATTATGTACTTGATGCAAAGTAGTTTACTAATTTTTGTAGATTCCTAAAAGCTACTATAAATTATTTCAAAAAGTAAGTAACCCTGATTAAAAAAGTTGATTGAAAAGTATTGAAAAAGACGGGAATTGAATCCTTTTGAATACTTTCTATACCCCAAGGTTTTCATTTGGACATAAAATTAATACTTTTCGATCCCAAAATAATATAAGAATTTCTAAACTTCCGAGGAATTGGAAAAGATTCAAATGAATTTATATTTTTAATCTTTCTGAATACTTTTCAATACCAAAAAAGTTTCGAATTTTAGAGTCACACATGGGATTGAAAAGGATTCAAATGAATTGACATTTTTGAATCTTTCTGAATCCTTCTCAATACCAAAATAATTTCACATTTCGGGTCATGTGTGGGATTGAAAAGAATTCAAATGAATTGAAATTTTTGAATCTTTCTGAATCCTTCTCAATACCAAAATAACTCCATATCGGAAGGTATTGAAATGATGAAAGATTGAATTCTTTTCAATACTTTTGAATTCCATTTTAAGAATTATAAAGTATTCAAATGATCGTAATTTCAATTCCATTCAATACTTTCCAAAACTTCCGTGGGATTGAAAAGAATTGAAATAATTTTCAATCTTTTTCAATGAACTTTTTTAATCAGGGAAATATTATTATTTTTAGGTATATAAATACGTGACTTATTAGTGAAAATTAATTAATTTATGGCATACATCTATTAAAAAGTAATCATTGGTCTAATTAAGAATTGCTATATATCTTAGATACTGATTTTTCCAGCCGAAAAATTGGAAAAGTTACTAATTTTTATTTTATGAATTCGATATCACTGATCAATTATTAGCTTAAAATATCATTTATTCATCGTTATAAATTAATTTACAATATACATAAATCGAATAAGTGGTAAATAATAAAATGAAAAATTAGTATACTAGATACTGATTTTTTGCTCATAAAAATACCGAAAACTTTTAACTCTTATTTTATAAATTCTATTTTATTGACTAATAATTAATATAAAATGTTATTTATTCGTTATTATATATTAATTTATTATATACATAAACCGAATAAGTAGTAAATTTTTTAATTTTTTCTATGTTTATTTGAATAGTAATAAATAACTGTAGATACCAATTTATCGATTCTTTTTCATATTAATTTTAATATACGAAATTACAAATTTTACTCTTCTATGTGTATCAAATTTTAATATAAATAATAGCCATTTTGTAATATATAATGATCCTGATTTGATATTAGTATACAAATATACTAGTTTTAAGTCAAAAGTAAACTACAAACTATTAAAATTTTGAGCATCATTTTTTTCTGCATACAATTTTCGGATTTTCTTTTTTCAACAGATCAATCAAAAAAAAAAAAAATAAAAATATGCACATGTAAAAAATTCGAAAAACTATAGGTGCAATTTTTCAAAAAAATTTTTTTATACGATTTATCGCTTTTAAAAAAATCCAAAATTTATTAAACGTCGGCTAACTTCAGTATCATAGGGGAGACCGGAGCAAGACGGCCCACCTAAGCCGGTTATTATTATTTGTGGCTTTTAACCATCAAGTCGATTTACTCTTGTCCAACTTGAACTCAATTCACCAAAATTTTGGTGAAGCTCCTGAAAAAAATTTTTTTTTTTTTGGGGCAAGACGGCCCCCTCCGAAAAAAAATGAAAAAAAAATTTTTTTCTTTTAATTGTAAAAATGACGATTGTTACTGTCTCTCCTGTCATAAACTGTATTTGGAATTAAAAGAATCATGGATTCAATGTCAACAATGTAAAGAATGGGCTCATGATTCCTGTGCAGGAGTTGACGAATATTTTTCCGATACGTACATTTGTGAATATTGTGAGGATTAATTTATAATACACTTAAATTAAATTTAATACTTCAAAAAGTATTTTTGTTACATTTTAATAGTTAATGTTGTTAATTCTATAAATATATTATTCATAATGTTGTATATAATAATTATAATAGTTTTTTTGGGTTCTATAACCAATTATATGAACAAATTAAAAGTTATTTAATAAAAAATAACAATTGATTAATAATTATTTTTCTATTGAATAAAAAATTGATTATTGGTTTTTTTAACTTTTTCAAATGCTCTATTTTAATCCAAATCCATATAATTAACCAAAAAATGATATTTCTATTAAATTAATCATAACTAGGTTATAATACTATGAAATACATTTTCTTTTAGAATTTTTGAGTGGTTCATTTTGCCCCAAGTTTCACGTATCGGGCTAAAAATGAGTAAATAATCTAAATTTGTGATAATCAAAAGAAAACAAGAAAAAAAAATTTTTGGTTAATTTTTGAGGTGGGCCTTCTTGCCCCAGGTGGGCCGTCTTGCCCCGGCCTCCCCTACTTTTTTTTCATGATTAATTAATTATTAATTACCTCGATAGAAATAACACGCAATGTATGACCATATAAATTACTCCTCCGTTGATATAAACTTAATTTAGGATATATAATTCCGTCGACGATATCCCAGGTCGCGAAAGTTTCCTGTCTCAATTCCAATCCTCTGTAGACTTGATAAACTTCCGTTATTATTTCGGCCTCGAATTCGTAGTCGAAATTTTCTTTCGAGACCAAAAATGTACAATCGAACGGTACATAGACGTCACGGAAAAAATCGTCTATTGACGTTTCGACGCGGAAAAATGTTAACCAGGTTGGGTAGGCCATATCAATTGACGGCGCTATTAACTAATTAAATTAATTAGTATCTATATTAATTATAAAAAAAATTCAATAATTACCGTAGAAAATTGGTGTCTTAAATCTTCGGAGTCATTTAATAGAACAAATAGTGGCCTTTTGATGTGATAATAACTACCGCCGATCTGAAATATTTATGATTCTGGTTAGCAGACAGTTAACAATTTTTGGATTTTTATTTCAACAAATAAATTACAAAAAAAATGAAAAATAAAAATATGCACATGTAGAAAATTTCAAAAACTACAGGTGCAATTTAAAAAAAATTTTTTTTTTTATAATGTATCGTTTAAAAAAAAATCTAAAAATTATTATGAGACTGAAGTCAGCCGACATCTAATAAATTTTAGATTTTTTTTTAAACGATAAATTATAAAAAAAAAAAATATTTTAAAAAATTGCACCTGTAGTTTTTACAATTTTCTAAATGTGCATATTTTTATTTTTCATTTTTTTTTTTAATTCATCTGTTAAAAAAAAAATTCAAAAATTGTTAATTGTCTGCTAACTTCAGGATCATAAAATTATTAGACCCCGGCTGACTTCAGTATCATAAATATTTAGTTATTTTAAATTTATATATTTTATTAATAAATATATTTATTTTATACCTTTAAAATAAATGTTGCGATATCCATTACTGCGGTACGTATATTTAATCTACTAAAATGTAACTGAAGATCTTTCAATTTTGTGTAAGTTTCGATCCCAACTATTTAAAAAAAATTTATAAATTAAATTTATTAGCAAGGAGGGGGGGGGGGGTTTATAAAAAGTTGAGCAAATTAAAAAATAATTTTTATGAGCATTTGAAATTTTTTTGTTCTGATTTTGGATTGTGTAGAAAAAAAAAAAATTTATCTTGTTCCGGTGATTTTAAAAAAATTCATTTATCATGAAATTTTTAAAAATTATTACAGTGACATTTTTTAAAATCTGATGATAATTAAAATAAAACTCAAAAAAAAAATTGTCTTTATAATTTATTTTTAAATTTTTGAATTGAAATAAAAAAATTTATTTTTTCCATCAATAAAGAAAAAAAAAAATCAACGACTCACCTTTAGGCTCAACTGGCTCTTTTATTGCGTGTATTAATATAATACACGTATTATTATAATATTTATGTACACTTTCTATTATTTTTTCATACATATAATTAGACCGAATCAATAAATTATTTTTAATCGGAGGTAATATTAAAAAAATGATTAATAATACCAACACTCTTTTCATTATTTACTTCGATCATTTACTAATTAACAAAAATCATTAAAAAATCTCATTAATTTATTTCCAAATTTTCACAACTTTTATAACTTTACAATACGAATTTTTAAAAAATAAACTGTCTTGTAATAACTTTCATTTTCAAATGATAAAAAATTTATGACTTTATGAGACATAAAAAAAGAACTTGAAAATGTATTGTAATGTATATATAATTTAATTTGATTTTTTCTATGTAATTGTGGTTGTTACTAATGGATCCTGTTACTTAAATGTTCGCGACTATATATATATATAGAATTGTATTTGCGATTAATGGAAACACGAATTCGTGAGCGTTATCGTCTGATCGAACGGCACTGATTATTTTATATCTTTTATAATACTTTTTATAGTCACGAAACGTATGATGGCGGTAATTTATTGACATTTGCTTAAGAGTATTATTAAGTAATTTTTTTTTATTTGTACAGGTGCATTTGTCTGTTTACTATTGTTTTATTATTGAGTATTAGATCAATTCAAGCGCGATCGATTTAGTATACTGTAAAAAATTTGTTGAGCGAATGCGGATTAAATCCAGTGAATTCAAAGCAGGTGACTGTTTATTTATTTAATCCCCTCGGAGTGAAATTTACTCCGAAGGGAAGTTTATTTTGATATCAAAATTTCGAATCGGAGTGAATGCAGATGGAAATAAAATCCAAATCAATCAGAAATCACTTCGCTGAAAAAAAAATCTGAAACCCGCCTGACCCTGCGGGCCAGCCCCAAAACTTCCCGCTGTTTTCGAGCTCAGGGAACTCACAAACATTATTACTTCTAAATTTTGAGCTCTTCGAGCTCAAAAATTTGTTAGGCCGGTAAAACATACCCTCACTGAAAAATCATAATTTTTGTCCGACGATATCTTTGGATGGAATGAACCGATTTGAACGTTCTTGGTGGCAATCGAAAGGGTTCAACAAGACTCAAAACTGACTACATTTTGAGGCGAATCGGGCAAGTGGTTTATAACTTATGCGCAAAAAACCAAAAACAACAAAAATTTTTAATTTTTATTCTTCGTATAACTCGTAAACTACATGACCTATTTACTGCAAAATCTATTCAATTCTAAGTCTTGACAAGCCCTTTCGATAGCCATCAAGGACGTTCAAATCTGTTGATTCGTTCCAAAGATATCGTCGGATAAAAAAATGTTTACACAAACTCACACGCATACACACGAACGTCCATCCGGGAATAGTCATAATAGCTTCCTAGGACCTCAAAACGTCTACATCTGATGAAAACTCGATTTTCGAAAATCTGACCGAAACCAATAACTTCCCATTTTTTGAAAATTTGCAATTTTCTTAGCGGGAAGTTAAAAAACTCCCTATTTACCCCCTTTGCGGAGTGATTTTTTTTTACTCCGAAACTTCAAATGACCGAGTGGATTCGGATTTAAGTAAAATTCATAATTATTCCGAATTTACTCCCCAATTTTTTACAGTGTAACGTAAGAGACCCAATACCTGATCAAGGAACTAGTACCCGATCACTCATGTATGTTTATATATATATTTATTAAATGTAGATATACAAATTAATGTAGTGATCGAGTACTAGGTCTCTTACCTTACCCAGAAAAAAAGGTTTTCCTGCTGCTAGAAATATTTTGCACTATGAATTGAAACCAAAAATTTCCTTACTTTCTAAAACATAATTAGTGAATTTCGCTTATTCACTTTGAGTGAGTAGAGGAATATAGTTTTCAATTCCTCACCCAGTAAATTTTATCTGCGCCCAGTGCCCAAGTTCTACAAAAATCCATTTTTGAATCCCGCTATAAAAATCATGAATTTAAAAAAAAGAAAACGAGATCCGGTCTAATTTCGGAAGCCGCAATTTTCGACAAATGTCGGATTCAGTTGAGATTTTTTTCCGGCTATATTTCGATTGGAAAAGTAAAAACTTGATATTTTTAAAGTGAAAAATTAATTATTCCATACATTTTAAAATATTTAACAAACATTCTCGTTTGCGGCCAATAGTTATCGTTTAAATTATTCGCTCAAGTACGACAGTGAGATAACGAAGCTCGAGGACTGAAAAAAAATATGACAACAATAACAATAATAATAATAACAATAGCAGTTGAAACGTCACCAGGCATTTGTTATAAATACAAGCCAATCCTGACGTGTAATTTCAGAAGACCGTCAAACAGCTTACGGTACGTTAATCAAAAGCTATTCAATAAGTGTCTTCATCATGTTAGTTCGAAAGAAATATTTGCTTGCATTTTTCATAGTAACGATTTTCGTTGCTGCCATAGTCGATGCCAAGAGTAATTATCTTTATATTTACATTTGTTATAATAAACAATTATTATTACTAAATAAAAATAACATATTTATATTTTCTTTATCAGTGGACGGAGACGCACCGCCAGATTTAGTGATGCAGAAGACAACAACCAAAGGTCTTCTCGGTTCTATTATATCATTCTTCTGGCCATTCATATCTGTTGGGATACAATTGGTAAACAGCATATTGATCCATACTAAAAATGAACAACTACCCTGTACTATGTATAATTTATCCAAGTTACAATATTCATGTACGCCCTTCCAAGCAACAGTTATTGATGACAGCACCACTCTTGCTCCAACGGCTGAACCTTCATAATAATTGATTTTATTACTTTTATTATTATTATTGTTATTGTTAATTAATTATCATTATTTTTATAGTTACAAAACACATCAATGATTTTTATAGTTTATTTAATATATGTTATTGTTAAGAATGGATAATTGTTTAATAAAATTATTATTATTATTATTTATTTGCTTTATTTATTTGTTTATTTATTTATTTATTTATATAAAAATTAAGGATTCATATTTTCAAAAAAATTTTTTTAATTGTTTTTAGTAAGAATTTATGAATTTTGAGTAGAGAAAATTAGTAGGGAAAAAAATTATATATTTTTTATATATATCAAAGTTTCAATAAAGTATGAATATAGATATATGTGTACATATATTTTTTTTATGTAAATTTTTTAAATTTAGATTAAATATTTATGAGGCTAAAAAAATTAGTATGTAAAAAAAAAATTGTTTGTAAATTAGAGGAAAATAAAATTTAGTATTGACATTGCAGGTATGGAAATTTGATAATAAAAGTATCGAGGAAACTAGAATAATTATATTTTATCAGGTAAAAATTAGTGATAAGTAAGCATACGAATGCGTCATTGGATTATAGCATTGGCATTGGTCTTATAGTAATTAGTAAAATTGCATTGACCTTAAAGATAGTGCAACAATTAGCCAACCGATTTTAAAAACAATGCATTTTTACAAAATGGAAAACGAAAAATATTATTATTTAAACATATATAATAACATATTAATAGTATGAATAATAAGTTTATAAAATATATATTTTTTATAATTAAATAGAGTGGTTATAGATTTATTTTGAGGAATTACTTAAAATTTGAATTGTTGTTTGAGGAAAATGATAAGAAGTTGAGGTAGAAGGGGAAACGTCGCATAAATTTAAATAAAACTTTCGATGAGTATTAGAGACAGTCAACCATGTCTAAGTTAACAGTGACTTTATTTTTTGTTTTCGTATTTATTTATATTGTTATTGTTGATGCTGTACCGGTAAATAATGATAAGCCGATACCGTTATCATCTTTAGATCCTAGTTGGCATTTTATTCCTATTGAACATGAATCTAGTAGTATCAATTTATTTAATGGCATGTTATTATTTTTTTATTATTATTATTATTATTATTATTATTATTATTATTATTATTATTATTATTATTAGCATTATTATTATTATTATTATTATTATTATTATTATTATTATTATTATTATTATTATTATTATTATTATTATTATTATTATTATTATTATTATTATTATTATTATTATTATTATTATTATTATTATTATTATTATTATTATTATTATTATTATTATTATTATTATTATTATTATTATTATTATTATTATTATTATTATTATTATTATTATTATTATTATTATTATTATTATTATTATTATTATTATTATTATTATTATTATTATTATTATTATTATTATTATTATTATTATTATTATTATTATTATTATTATTATTATTATTATTATTATTATTATTATTATTATTATTATTATTAGCATTATTAGCAATATTATTAGTAGTATTATTATTACGATTATTAAAAATTTTTTTAAAATTAATTTGTTTAGATGAACCAAATCCTTATGATACAGATAAAAATGATAATGGATTTATGTCATCAATATATGATCGTATATATAATTGGACATTAAAACCATTAAAAGATTGGACATCATGGATGTTTAGTCCAGTGAAATCAATGTTCGATAGAACAAAAAGTTTCATGGGATTTGGTAATGATAAAAAAAATGACGATGCTCCACGATCTCGACGCAAACGTGGAATTGTTGGGTCAGTTACTAATTCGGCTATAAATACGATTCATTTACCATTTTCATTTATATATGATATTGTGTTAGCACCATTTCGATTTATTATACGTATTTTTAAATTTATAACGGCACCAATTCGTGGTGTAGTAAATAGAATAGGACGTAAGATATTACCATCTTATTATGAGAAAAATAATGTGAATCCCAATGTTGAATTGGAATTATCTTCAAATACAGGCTCAACAACAACTGATGATGATAAATTATGGCAAGCGATGATGAATAATTTGAGTGAATTGGCTAAACATACTGCAATTAAAATGGCTAGGATGGGATGGGATTATAGTAAAGAAGAAGTTCTACCGGCAATTGATACGCTTGTCGAAAAATACGGCGATTCGGAATTTTTGCCAGAAGATCTTAGAAAAATGATGAAAAAGTTTCATACATTCTATAAATTTACACATTTATTTAATTTAATATAAAAATTTATAAAAATTCAATTCTGAAGATTCCATTCCATGTTGATTACTTGACTCCATTTATTGTTAATAAAAACAAATTTTTAAAATATTATTCTAACCATTTAAAATGTCTTAAGTTATTGAAACCTCTTCTACTCGACAATTTCATCAAAATTTTCCCATCGCTGACAACATCCCGCGTAAAACGAGTACCCACAACAATATCTTTGAATTATTCCAAAAATCTCAATTGTTAATTAATTAATTAATTGTTAATAAATCCGCCATTTTTTTTATTACATATACATTAATATGGGTACTCATTTTACTCGTAATCACACCACCTTTCACCTAAAACTATTTATTTTTCACTAAATTCCAAAAAAAAATTTAATTTTTCAAAAAAAAAGTTTTTTTTTTCTCAACCAAATATATCGATGTGGGTACTCAAACATCAGAGAATCAAATACTGAATATCCCAAGACTGTTTTTAAAATTGTCAAAAACTCATACTCAATCCAAACTCCAACTTAAATTAAAATGAATTAACCAAATAATTGAATATTAATAAAATTTATTAATATCTTTATTACAAAACACATCAATGACTTTAGAATTTATAACAATAATAAATTCTTACATATAATATTGATAAAATAAATTAATAATAATAATAATAATAATTAAATATAAAAGAATGGATAAAATTAATTTTGTGCAGCTTCTGGTTTTGTTACTCCACCAAAGACAACGTCAAGTACCGGTTCAACGAAAAAGTCAATGCTCCACTCAATAATATCTTTCAAACCGTCAGGGAAGAACATCGAGGGTAACGGTTTTAGCATTTTTCCAACCATAGTTGACAAATTGTCACCGAGGGTTGTACCAGAACAAGCGAAGCTATCCAACGTTAATGTACATGGGAATGCACCACCAAGTAATCGCCCAATGGCTCCATCAGTCATTTCCTGGAGTTTTTCATACCAATCTATAAGTTTTCCAATAGTATCTCCTATCAATTCCCCAACGAATGGTAGTTTCATTGCAAAATTTTTTATTTTCTGCATTAATCCTGTCAATCCTCCTTCGACACTCTCCTCCTCACGCTTGACCACTTCAAAATTTCAATAATTCATTACTAGTCAATTAATTAATTAATTAATTAATTAATTTTTTTTTTGTTTAAATACTTACGGCCAGCATGAGCAGATATCACCACTGTAAGGACAAAAAATATTAGTAATAAACGCTTCATGATTGTTTTTGCATGAAACGTCGTATCAAATGGGTGAAACACTAGTGAAACTTTATCGTAACATCCTCCCCCTTTATAAGCTCTGTCTGTCGATGTATTTGTTGTGTTTCTATTCGTTCGTTTATCGCTATTTTTTTTTTTCAACTCGACCGTACCGAGGTCTTCTAGCTTGAAAACCGCTCGTACTTAAAATTATCAATTTCACCTTGCGATGCTAAATTATACTATTTTGTAATTATTTTTCGTTATCTTGAAATTGCAAACTTATTTCACGTAAGTCAATACCGATGGCTTTGTTTTTTAATATTCATTATTTAAATTTTATTATTTACTTATTTCTATGCTCGGATATATTTCTTCTATCTGTTATTTTTTTTTTTATTTATTGAGAAATAAAAAAAATTCAACGTTTCCTGTCTTTTTTCTTTGTCATCAATAATTTTTTCTAAGGAAAGGGACAGGCAAATGAGCGGGAAAAAAGAACCACTTAAAAATTTGAAATTTTTTTTTTTTTTGAGACGATCCTCAAATGTATTTTTCAAAATTAAAAAAAAAGAAAACAGAATTTTTATAATTAAAAACATAAAAATAATAATTATTTTTACGGCCAATTGAATAAAAACGAAAATTGAAAATTTGTCGTCACATTTTGAACGAAAATGAAAAAATTATATATGACTGCTACAAATGATTGCTAAATGTTTTGAAAGTTGTACATCAGCGGATAAATTTATAATTGTTTCGTCAAAACAAGCTGTTGTGTTAGTTAACGCATCCCTGGTCATTGCATCGCCAATTCTCTTCAATTGTTCCGCAGTACTCTGATAGTTTTTAACTTCATAATTTATTGCTGAAAGTTTTTGCTCGTCACATGGTTCCATTTCCACCGAAATGTCTGTCTTACATTCAACTATCGAATCAAATCGAGTTAAGATCTCATGGGAAATCTATTAAGCAAAACCAAAAAATGTAGAAAAACAATATTAACTTTTTTTTGTGTAAGCAATATAATAATTAGAAATATAGCGCGCGGCGAAAGATAACAGATGATTTCAGACTTGTGGTGGCAGCCTTCGCCTTCGGCTCCAGTCGACCTCACCCGTCTAAAATCATCTTGTTTCATTTTTCGCCATACGAGATTAGACCCGGGTAAAAATATTTCGCCAAAAAGAGGCTGAAAATTATAACTTTGGCCGAAATCTTGCCGAAGCCGTAGAATTTTTATTGGGCGAGACGAACAATTAGCTGAAATTTAACCCATAAATTGAGTCGGCTTATTTTCAACCATTTCTAGATTTAGTCGTCGGCTATATTTTGGCCATATGTTCACTACCTGGGCCTTTTGTCGTTCACTTTTCGGCCGAGAAAAAATTTTATTATTTTTTTGGCTTGAAATTTTTTTACCCGGGGAATATATAACTATTAAGACTTACAATAATGTGCCCTTCGATACTATATTGTATTAGAGTTAACTCTATGAATTTTTTGTCAGTGCATTCATTTAATGAATTTATTGCGTTTTGACTGTCATCGTCAAGACGTTCATTCACTCTTTCATAACACTCTTCAGCATCATATCCATCGTTATCGGAAAATATTATTCTCTGTTAATTAAATTAATTTGTTGATTAAATGATTCATAAATAATTTTTTAAATATTCGTTTACAAATAATAGAGGTGTGTTTTGATTAAATGAAATCGAATATTACTATTCATTTTTATTTTTATAGAACAAGATTTCCAACTGTTTGATTCTAATGTCGAGTATGGAATTATATGTCATGTGTGACATAAATAAGTAATAAATAATTGCAATAATTTATACACATGTAAAATAAAAATCTTATCTGATTAAATATGGTCAGATTAGATCAGATAGAATTATATCTGATCAGATATGGACTTTGGAACTGATCATATCTGGGCATATCGTGTCAGACATAACTATTTGTTAAATTTTGTTTTTGATAACTGGCCAGATTTCTTGATATCTGTTAAGATTACGCCAGATTATGTCATTTTTGTCCAAATATGAACGGATGTTAACAAATCTGGGCACGTAGCAAAACAAGGAATTTATTAAAAGTGATGAGATCTGACAAGATATGGTCAGATTTGGACAGATCCTAAGTCAATATCTGGCCATGTGTATTTGATCTGACCAGATTTAGCGATATCTCGTCAGATTTGATTATGTAAAATGGATTGTTTTTTACACGGGTTCAGATCTCAACAAAGATCACAAAATCTGGCTAAATCTTGATAGATATCATGAAATCTGATCAACTATCAAAAACAAAATTTGGCAGACATAGCCAGATTTGACAAGATATGACCAGATATTTGACTTGAATCTGACCATCTCTAATCGAATCTAATTATAAATGCTATACTTTTTCTATAATCATTCAGATTTTTTCATATGATGTTCAGATTTGGATAGATCCTAAGTCAATATCTGGCCATGTATATTTGATCTGACCAGATTTAGCGAAATCTCGTCAGATTTGATTATGTATAATGGAATATTTTTTACACAGGTTCAGATCGTTTCAAATCTCAACAAAGATCACAAAATCAGGCTAAATCTTAACAGATATCATGAAATCTGATCAACTATCAGAAATAAAATTTGACAGGCATAATCAGATTTGACAAGATATGGCCAGATAAGATCAGTTCTAAAATAAATATCTGATCAAATACAATTTAATCTGACCAGATCTGGTCATATTTTCTCAAATCTGATCTTGTTTTCATGGCAACGTATGATTGTAATTTTTCACAAATTCTGCGAATCACTAAGAATTCAAATTTTTCATTCAAAATTTGAATTATTCTACTAAAGATAAATAATTTATTTATTACATGACTTACTTGCGTCTCTTTTCTAACGGAATCGATGATCTGGTGAATATTATCAATATATTTAATTTTAATTTCATTTAATTGAATTTCATAATTTGATTTAAATGTATCGTTGTAACATGAAAGATCATTTTCGACTGCAATAATTTTATTTTTTAGACCTGCGACATCAGTTGATGAAATAACAGCAGCTTCAGTTATTATCGATATAAAAACACACAATAATATAGTAATAAAAAAATTCATTTTAGCTTTTTCGATAAAGTATTAACTAAAAATGTATTGAAGAAGTATTTCAACAGCTTTGTTATTATACTGGCAATATATTTTACCTGATCGAATTATATACTGTTTAATTTCGGTGATAAGGAACAATAATTCACTAACAGAAGTCAGGTGATAATTTAATTGGTTTTTGTTTGTCATGATTCTACTGGACGGGAAGTCATTAACGTTTAAAAAATATGTTTTTTTCAAAATTCTTTAGATATGAATCTAGGCCATGTGTTAACGTAGTGTTAGAAACTTTATAATATTTTTATTTGGACATATCATGAATTGCCCTCTACCCCTCAATCGGCAGTTACTGAGTCCAAAGCTTCTCCCACTTAATCACTCAATTAAGTTTCGTTCTAGGCGACCCGTTATAAGTCCACCTCCGCTGACCGGAAGCCGATGCCTCGCCCTTTTGGGCATACTCGCGTTGCGTAAATCCACTATTTTCCACCATAATATTATTAAAGCGAAACATTGAGCAAGCTCAATATTGGCTGGTTATAACCCTTAGGATCAGAGATACTTTGCGTGTGGGTGCCGAACCAACAGCCACTACGAGTCCGTGTCTATCAAATCCTAGCTTCAGTTTCCTTTAGCCGGCTTGGATGGATTTGCCCCTATGGTATGTCGAGAGGGAAAATGGTTTCTTTCCCTGCTTTCCTGAGAAGACACCCAGTTTGATTACTTTGCATAATTAATTAATGTAACGGAGCTTGTTAGGCCCACCTCCGTTTGACGGGAGGCCGATACCTCGCCCTTTTGGGCATACTCGCGCTGCGTAATCCCTATTGTATATACTGAATCCACCATATATTATAATAGCGAAATATGAGCATAAGCTCATATTAACTTACCCATTAGGCATGCATTGCATGTGGGTGTCTCACCAACAGCCACCACGCAAGTTCTCCCCATACCCTATGTAAAGGGCCACTCCACTTGTTTCTTTCGGGTTCCCACAAGCAATTATCCGCTTGTTTCGAAACGTCCCCTCTAAGATTTTCTACTTTCCCCAAGCCAGATAGCACACTAATTATTCAAGCCAAATTAAAGTTGGGCGGCCTGGGGGAGGTTACTTTGCATAAAGGAGACCGTCTTATTAACCATAGAGATCAGGTTAAAAAATCTGGGCGTCGGTAGGCCCTACAGGCTATCCTCAAAACTTCCCGCTGATTTCGAGCTCAAAGAGCGAAAACTTTAGTATAAATACATTTGCTTTCCTTTTTTTTGAGCTTTTCAAGCTCAAAAGAATTACGTTTTAAGTTAATGTTTGAATATTTAAGAATCAAAAATAATTAATGAACAAGCGATTTTTAAAAATTGATTCACAATTATGTTCTAGAAAATAAATGTATATAGGCAGAAATCGATGCGAGTAATTAAAATAAGAATTTAAGCCAATGTTTTGATCCAGATCAGAGTGCGAATATATAAAATATCCGGGAAAAATGTTAAAAACGGTGTTTCATCAGTTATTTTGTTGATAATAATATTCAAACTAAAAAACAAATTTCATTCCATTATGTGGTGATCGTAAGAGACCATAAAGACAATGAATTGGTATGATTTTAAACACATGTTCATACATTATATGATGATTTATCCGGGAAAAGTAACATAAAATGTTATTTTTCAAACATTCCGACGCTGATATCTTCTGAACTAATCAACCGATTTTGACGTACAATGTGGCAATCGATGCGTTTTATTAAGTTCTAAAACTGGTTAGTTGTATTAATTGATCAGATGTGTCACTTCACAGATAATTAAAAAAAACCGTTTTTTATAATTTCTTTTTCGATTGATATCTCTCGAACGAATAAATCAATTGAGATGGTTGAGGCAGCAATCGACGCGTTTTATTGAGTTCTAGAGCTGATTAGATTTTGGAATCAATCGATCGAGCCATTTCTGAAAATTTATAAAAAAAAACTGAAAATAGTATATTACCCACCTAGGGAAATAAAGTAAGAAATGTCTCAGATCACATGTTTGTTACATTACATGTGATCTGAGGCTTTCTTATTTACTTCCCTAGGTGTGTAATATACTATTTTTTTTTGTATTTCTTCTATATCTTAGAGTCCATTTGATCGATCGATTTGAAATTTCAAGAAAGGTTGACGGCCAACAAACTCTTTCGATTGCCACGTCAACCATCTTAATTGGTCAATTCATTAAAAAGATATGAAGAGTTTACATCCATACACACACACACACACACACACACACACACACACACACACACACACACACACACACACACACACACACACATACACACATACACACATACAGCAAACTTCCCAAATTTTTTGAAAATTTCCAATTTTCTTGGCGGGAAAGAAAAAAAAATAAATAAAACAAAAATTTATATAATGAGTTAAATATATTTATATATATTTAAAAAATGTTTTACAATTACATTTACATTTTAAAAAATTCAAATTTGTTGTTACAGTACGTATTGCATTTTCATTATTAATACACATTATAAATCTAACTGTTTATATATTTGTATATACTTATACCTATACTTATAAATCATATTATTATAATTAATAATTCATAAATTTAGCAGCGTAATATTACAACACATAAAATAATATACGATATAAAATTAAAGGCTTAAATAAATTTAAATTACAAAGTTTGTTAATAAACCACTAGTCAGACTTGCAAGTAAAAAATTTTGAATTTATATTATGGACGTATTAAATACTCTTATATTTTAAAATAATAATAGTAATAATATTATTAAATTGTATGAATCATGACTTTAGATATTTTGTTAAATATTGTGTTCGGTATAAAAAATAATAGCTTTGTTTTTTTTTTTAGCGGAAAAATATAACAAATTGACATTGAAGATAAGAATTTTTACCTTCAGATAATTAATATCACTCATGTCGAATATATGAGTCGGTAAAAAATTATTATTATTGTTGTTAATTGTTCGTACGAACGTCAATGTTTTAACTTACAGTTATTGCTATTGTTTTCATTATTGTTATTATTGTTTTTTTAAGACATGTGATAACTATCTATGACTTATAAATTAACCACACGTGTACTTTTCAACAACAATAACAATAATAACATTATCATTAGTCCAATTTCCGTCTCAGTTATTGTTTTTTATAAAATTAATATTTAGTTCAATTGTTCTACGATCATTTAGGTACATTTTTTTGGTAATTATTTAGAAGTACACTCGTTATTTTTCGGTAAAAAAATATTAAAATTGAAACACTATTTATTTATTTATTATTTTTATTTTCAAAAATTCGTTTCTCATTATCGTAACGTTTTTTATTACCCTGGCGGATCCGAATTACGGTATTCGGAAGCATTGGTTAATGGGAAAAATACATGCACATATGCCGTGAAATCTCGGAATTTCGCAGTAAAACGCCGATTTTACTGTAAAATTACGTAATTCTTCCGAATACCGTAAATTACGGCATAAATACCGTGCTTGGGCCGGAGAATGCCGTAATTTGGCAGTTAAATACCGTAAGTTTACCCTAAAATACCGAATTTCACTGTAGAATACCGTAATTCTTTCAAACACAGTAAATTACGGTAAAAAAATATCGTACTTTTGCCATGAAATACCGTACGTTTACCCTTAAATACCGTACTATACCGTAGAATACCGTAAATTACAGCATGAATACCGTATTTTAGCCATGGAATTCCGTAATTTGGTAGTTAAATACCGTAAGTTTACCCTAAAATACCGAATTTTACTGTAGAATACCGTAATTCTTTCAAACACAGTAAATTACGGTAAAAAAATATCGTACTTTTGCCATGAAATACCGTACGTTTACCCTTAAATACCGTATTATACCGTAGAATACCGTAATTTACAGCATAAATACCGTATTTTAGCCACGGTATTCCGCAATTTGGCTGTAAAATACCATATTTTACTGTAGAATACCGTAATTCTTCCCAATACCGTACTGTTGCCATGAAATACCATAATTCTGCAGTAAAATACCGTACTTTGGCAGTTAAATACCGTACATTTATTGTAGAATACCGTAATCTTTCCGAATACCGTAAATTAAAGCAAATTACGGAAAATATACTGTACTCTTGTCGTGAAATATCGTAATTTTGTAGTAAAATACCGTAAATTACGGCCAAAACGCCGTACACTGGCCTTCAATGCCGTAATTTTTCCAAATACCGTAAATGACGTCAAATTACGGTAAATTCCGTAGTTCGAATTTGCCAGAGTAACCGGCGGAAGATAAAAATAAGTGAGATAACTTCATTATAGTTAGCACTTTTAGTCGACAATTATTTAACTATTAATACCATTACTAATGTGTAAATAATAATAAATTTACTAAATATTTTTTTTTTTGTTTTTTTTTTTATTAATGCGTGGAATATAAAAAAAATTATTAAGGCACGCATGTGTAAATATGGCAGTGAGTTCATTAATGTATAACTAATAATAACAATATGTATTATTATTATTATTTAATAATAATGAATAACTTAAGTAATTAATCAAAATATTTAAAAAAATTAGAGAGCTCGTTGATGATTTGTATTTATAAAAAAAACTCTTAAGTATCGGGAACTCGACTTATAGTAAAAAAAATAATAGTAATTAATTAATCAATTATAAATAGCATTAATACGTTTTAATTACGGATTAATAGTTATTAAGTATTGAATTAAATTAATAAGTTATTAATACTAAAGTATGAAGATCTGATGGGTAATTGACAACAATTATTTAAAACATTGTTGTGGTTGTAATCATAAATTATTATTAAGATCTTCGGGCAAATGGACTTGCGTTGTAACGATGGCAAGCCGATCAGTCGGTGATTTATTTATTTGTTTGTTTGTTTATTTAAAGAAATTTTATTTAGTTTGTTTTAAAATAAGATTTTATTTTGTTATCGACTGTAACTAAGACGGCGATATATCGAGTTTTATATCCATTGCGGGTGAACAGAAACCGCAGTATCCGCCACATTTACCTAGTATTCTCTGGTCCGTCTGTAAAATATAAATTTTCATTTAAAATTTACCCTGATAGAAAATTTTTCTGCTTAGCAAGTTGGTGTCAATTAGTTGCGGTCAAGTTGACGTCAACTTGTTGACAACTTTCAGCTGTTGTTACTGTTGACTTCAAGTTGTTACCAACGTTTCTAGAAATCTGGCAGCAATCTACTGCCGCAACCTCAGCTAGTTGGTGTCTAATTATCGTTAATTTGTGTCACCAACTTGATGATAAGTTGCTGCAGTAGGGTGTCGCTAACTTGCTGCGAACTTTACTATCAGGGTAGTTTTATTTATTTCATGTAAAGTTGGCGAAAATCTACAACCATAATGATGTCAAGTTGACTGCAAAAACTTGATGGTGCAAATAATTGATGGTAACTTGTAGTCATTTTGGGAGTCAAATTTTTTTCGGGCGAATTTCTGTCTGATTGAAGTCAACTTTTGCATTCCAAGTTTTCTTTTGCAACTTGACGGCAATTTGTTGACTCAACTGCATGCCTATTATGGCTGTAGATTTACGTCAACTTGTAGCCCATTTTTTCAAACTCAAATTACAGTAAAAAATTTATTTCCGAGTATATAAATGCAAAGTAATTTGAATAAAAGAATTTGGTAAAAGTAGAGCGCTACCGCTTCGCGTTCGAGGTGGGCAAAATTTGATTTTTCAAAAATATCTTGATCTTTGTTTTATTGGAATTTTTTTTTTCGGGATTTGGTATGTTGGGAGATAAATAAAAATAAAAAATGAATAATTACAATTCTATTAATGGCAAGATGTGCACGTGACTTTTCCGGCTTCCATGTAACCTCACTAGCTAATTTAAGCGCCGTGCCGCTCAAATTTATACTAAATCTTCCTTGCGGACAATCCTGACGACTGTAACAGTCTCCAGCTTTGCCATATTCAACTCTCTTTGCTCCTTTTGTCCAGGAAAATGTGTAATCGGTCGCTTTTTAACCAGAATTTCATATGATTAATCATCAATTATTAATTAGAAATTAAAAAAAAAATATATATCTATTATAATTACCTATGATGATAAGTTTTGCGACATCGATCCTCACTCGTTTGAACATCGTTCTACCGGAAACTGTGCCGCGATCATCAAAACAATCGCAGCTATCGTTCCGTTGGCCATCAAACGGACAAGTATTTGGATCATTTAGTCTATTAATGAATAAAATTAATTGATTAATTGATTAACCAATTATATATACAGCAAAAAATTTTCAGGGTATTTATATAGAAGTAATTTTTTTTTTTACTTCGTAACCCCGAGTCAATTGGAATCAAAAATTAACTCCGAATTGACTCTAGATTTTTTGCAATGCGCACTGTTAGATAAAATATACATCATATATTAGTTTAGACGATACCTTTTATCATAAATTTCGGCGTAATTTTCTCTATCGCCGGCCGGTAACGTGAGATATTCTCTCGGTTCATTGGTTGCCATGTGATGACAAAAAATGGACATATTTTTACCACCAATAAGTAACGTGTATTCGCCGTCTTTGGTTGATTTGAGACGTCGCTGTGCTTCGAGGCATGTCAGAGGGCCACAACGACGCTGATTACATTTACGTTTTCTCTGGGGTTTGAATTCAATTGGACAATTAAATCTTCCTACACGTTTGCCTGTTCTGTCATGACAAAATAGTCGACGAATTTGACGACCTTTTCTACCGCATGGATGACTACACTGTAATTTATTTTTATTTATTAATAAGTCCCACAAATGAGAGGCAAAATGGGACCCTAAGAAAAAAATTTTAGTGGCATTTTTTCCTTTACTTCCAGTTCTATTTTTATCTCTGAATTCGGGTGTTAAATTTTTTTTTATTTTTTGTGGCCCAAACTACCCCAGGATGTCCATTTTGCCCCTTTGTAATTTTAATTTATCCCACAAATAAATTAATTGCTGCTAATTCCTAATTTACTGAGCAGCAGAATTGATTAATTAATTGAGTATTTTCTTGATTAATCGGTTGATTAATGAGGGTATTAATAAGTAATTTTTAAACGTACTTTTCTCCATGTACCAGCAGTCCAATAATATTTATCGTCACACTCTTGTAATTTACAATGCTGTTCACTTTTAGGTTTTTTATCTAAAGGACAACCGTCTGCTGGCGATGGATCTATCCAACCGTAACGATTAATACGATGACATGATACTGCACGTCTTTGTATTCCGTCGCCACAATCTGCTGAACACTTTAAATAAAATTACAAGTTTATTATTTCGTTAAGTTTTTTTTCACCTTAATCATTATTTAGAATTTTTGTTTATTAAAATGATGTATCCCATTTTATAAGACAATAGAGAAAGTTTTTTTGTATACTGTTATATTTTTTTTACGGTGGCAAATCACGCACTTGCTACATAGTTTTGGAAAAAAGTTATGAGCTTTTTTCATTTTTAAGTCATCCGTTCTCTTGATTAGACTTTTTATTAGTTCATTTAATTATTGGGAAAAATTATCATTCGATATTTTTGAGCGATCGGAAAATTTCAGCAGCTTCTCGGAAAAAAAAAATTTATTGAAATTTATGCTAAAAATAGCCTAGGAAATTGTAATAAAATCCTTTTTTTTTCTTTTTCACTTATGAATGAAAATTTTACGAAGTATTGTTCAAAAAATTTTAAGTATCCCGAGTCGAAATTTAAAACGTAAATTAAGCGTCTCAGGCGTTAAGAGCGTGTTTAAAACTTTTCAATAATTTTTCAATTCCGATTAAAATTAAAAAAGGTCATGTACTGGGTATTAGGTAAAATTTTTTTTTCCATTTTCCGTCAAATTATGACCTCTATGATGTTTTTATGATATTTCGGGCCAATATGTGATATATGGGGCATAATGGACCACTCGAAAAAAAATTAGGAAAACGGTTGACCCTAAAGGACATCCCTGCAACTTCCCGCTTATTCCATACTCAAGCGCTCAAAATTGCACTTATTACGTTTTTGAGCTGCAACGTTTTAATCACGCTTACAACGTCTTAAATTTTGACTCGGGATATTTTTTAATTTTCCAACTATTCGTAAATTAACGCATTATTCGATTCAATTCCGAACCGTTGGTTTGAATTCAATTACAAAATTTTTATCTTACTTGTGATAAACTACAAAATTCACGATTAATTCACATTTTTTTAATAATTCAAAAATTAACAAATACTTCGAAAACGAAATATTCGAATTTTTCGAGTCAAAAATTAATTTTCAATTCGATAGAACCCTAATAGTTTGTAAGTTTAAATTATTCCTACACCTCTCATATTTATATATATATTGAAATTTGTAATTTAACATATTTTGAAATATTTAAACTATATAACCGTTAGCTAGAATAACTGAAACAAATAACCAGGAAAATATGACCACGATCAACTTGGAATAATAAATAAACGGGATAAATAACCACAGCAAAAATAATCTATTACAAAACTATTATTATTTATTCCGAACTAGTAATTTGTACTGGCACTTATTGTTGAATAAATTCCGTTTTAACTTCTCATCATAATTATTATTCCAATTAAGATATTGATTTGTTTATTTCAAACAAAACGAGTGTTTCTCTATTGTCTTTTACATAAAATACAATATTTATGAGCATGCACATGCTAATTCCTTATTAAATCACAATGAACTTAACAATTCCATCTTTTTTCAAATAATAACCATAATAATACTATTATCATAATTTATCTTATTACTTATTACACATAAATAACAATAATACATTTATCTACTTTATTACATTCAATTAATACATAAATTCTGCTCAATAATCATGTAATCATCTAATTGATGATAATTTAATCAGAAAAATAAATATAAGTGTAATAAATTAAGTAAACGGATAAAAAGCCGACAAAACAAAAAAAAGATACATACATACATATATATATGCATGTATAATACAAACAATACAATTATTATACAAGAAAACGATGGAATTATCATTAATAATTTATTAATAATCGATGGTATTTATATGACAGATTATTTCATATTCACATGGTGATTATTATTATTTTTATCATTATTATTTATTGTTATTATCATTATTATTAATTTTAATTACCATAGTCACCCTGACAGATCCGAATTATGGTAAATTACCGGATTTTACTGTAAAATATGACATTTCCACGGTAAATTTGTCGCATTTTTACGGTAACTTATGGCAATTTATAGTAATATGCGGTAAATTACGGTGCATGAAAAAAAAATAGGTGCTGCAACAGGACAAAATCTTGTTGCAGCAACAAGATTTTCATGTGACAGCAACAGGACACATCCTGTGGGAGCAACAGGATTTTTCCGGTGGAATCAATAGGATTAAGGTACAAGTTTCATGTACTAATTTTTTTAGTACGTATAATGAAATTTCAAAATTTGAAAAAAATTTTAAGTTTAGAAAAAAATTCAAATTGTAGAATTAAAACTTTTTTTCGAAATTAATTTTTTTTTCAAAATTGGAATTTTCGCTCAAAATTTGAATCTTTTTTCAAACTTTAAATGTTATTATACTGACAAAAAAAAATTTCTACATGAAACTTGTTCCTGATCCTATTGATTTCACTGGAAAAATCCTGTTGCAGCACCAATTTATTTTTTTCCGTGTGGGTTACGGAAAAATGCGGCAAGTTTCCGCAACGTGCGAGATTTTTACCGGAAGTACCGTATACTTTTTTATTTATACAGTTTTTTTAGTGCAATACTGCAACTTTACGGTAAAATACTGCAGTCTTATGGCAATTTTACGCTAAGAATACCGTATTTTTGTTGCGAAACATCGTTCTTTTGCCGTACGTTGACCGTAAAGTACCGCAATCTACCGTAAAGTATCGAAATTTACTGTAAAATACTGCAATTTACCATAATTCGGATCCACAAGGGTCGCAATGAATAGATTACGCGTTTTATATTTATGATACGTAAAGAAAAAAAATACTATAGTATAATTTATACAAAACTTATATTTATAGATGTAAAAATATTACGCGCAATTAAACGTCAATATTTAAAATGATTTGTTTATTATTTTTCATGTAGAAAATATTTAATACAAAGATCTCTGAGTCGTTTTACGTTTAATTAATCACTTGATTAATTAATATCTATACATATGTATATATTTATACACTTTTTTATATAAATATATATATATGAAGCATTGAGAGAAGTATAAAAAAAGATAAAGCCGTGTAAATACGCAGGTCTTCGAAGAAAATAATTACACAATAACAATACTGTTTTTTTTATAAAAATTATTTTTTTTTTAATTATTTTGGAAATCAAAATAACTGCGATAAGAATTTTACAGAGGTTATATATATAAATATATATTTAGTGTGATAATTAATGTTTTATTTTATTATTATTTATTATATGTACAGATGGAAATATATGTTGTATTATATTGTGATATCTGTGTTTATTATTTTTATATATATGAGAATGTATATTAAAGTTATTTTTATTAATATTTATTATTAATTTATTCCTATTACCAATTTTCCCAAAATTGATGTTATACCATTTTTATGTGCCCCCAGTAAAAATTGCCACAAGCATTTTATTTATTATTCATTTAATTAATTGGGTAATTGATAAATTATCTAAGATATGGAGAATTATTAGGTTAAGTATTTTTTTATAGTCTTCGAGTATCACTTTTTGTGGACAGTATTCTTTTTGTTAAAAAAGAGAACTTCAGAGATTTTATTTACGATATCTGTGGATTAACTGATAACTTTCGGTCTGTTAACAAGAGATGAATAAATTTTCAAAGTTGAGGTTAAGTTTGAAATTTAAAAAACTCCTTACTTTGAATTTTAAATTATTTATTTTTAATGAAAATTACGATTATAAATTTTTGTTTCTTTTGTTCTCATTTGCGAGAATATGAAGTTCGAAATTTTGTTATGTCTTTTGTTTGCTGCATAACCTATTAATTATTTTACTTAAGCTATCAGATGAAAAATGAATGTCTACTGTTATTCAAAACTTTGAGTCAATCCTATCGAAAATAATAGATTTCGATTGAAGTAAATCTGTTTAGATCGAAACCCAATGAAATTAAATCGAAAACGAACTACAATTAAAAAAACTTAGACGTGATTAGGAGCCCCGATGAAAAAAGATTTTATACAATTGTATAAAATTATATACAAAAAATGGCCCGATCCAATTGTATATAACTGTATAGAAATTGTATACGATTCTACACAAATTGTATACAAGTCTATATAATTATATACAATTTTATACAAATTATATAGAATTGTATACAATTTGTATAGAATTGTATACAATTTTCTATACAAATTGTATACAATTGGATCGGGCCATTTTTTCTATCCAATTATATATAGTCTATATATAATTATATATAGTCCATATATAATTGATATATAATTCTATACAATTGTATAAAATCTTTTTTCATCGGGAGGTTAGATCTAGAAATTTGAAACTATCGATAATCAAGTGATTTTAAGATTCTTGTAAACTAATCCACGAATTTGAAACTTATGTCAGAAACTAAAAAAAAAGAACTAAAATATTCCATTTATTTCTACTAATTAATAAATATTTAATTATAAGAAGCTCTCAAGATATTTTAATCGAAACAGAGGTCAGATTTATGACTTGACCTTGCCGGCAATTTTCAAAAGTTCTTTATCAGAAAAAAGTGAGGTAGAAAAAATTAATTAAACTGTTCTTAGAAATAGACGGCGTGAATATAAAATGTTTTATCATTAAAAATAATTAAATAAATACATGATAATATTCTGTTTTATTATAAAAATCACAATTTATTTGTAATGACTGAAAAGAAACAGGATAAATGCGATAAATCGTTTGCTAACGTATGATTACCTATAAAAAAAAAAAAAACGATAATAGCAATGGTAATGAAATAATGATATCATTATCCGCGAACTGATCAGATCTCAATCGCCTGAAACATCACGGATTAGAATCAAGAAATAAATTATCGAGCTGACATAGACGAAGACAAAGAGATTGAGAGAATGATGAATTCAAATAGAGAGAAAATAACTACAGGATATATACAAGACAATGTAACATCTACTGAATAATAAAAAATATAAATCATGCACAACTCCCATCTACTACCGCTCCCACAGCCCACATAAATCACCAGCTAACAAATATTATTAAATAGTAAAATAATAATTAAATTAATAAATTCCCAAGTAAAGCCAAGTGCAACTGTAACGACCAGTGATTGTTGTATAAAATTTTCTTATGGGGCAGTCAGTACTACCTCAGACCAGCTACCCTCCTTCCAAGTAAAGTCACATGGTATCCTCTGACACGGTCTCTGTGTTTTCGGTTTATTAAAACCGAATCTCGTACACTCCTCATCATTAACCTTTTGTTCCTTCACATCTCCATTTAACGACCTTATTATACAGTCGACTCTCCTTACTTTTATTCCACCTCCGCATGACTTTGTACACTGTAAAATATTTTTTACCCTATAATCCCTAACTGCTCTCTTATCACTTCCTTCCTTTATGTACTTAGTGTACATATAAAATCACTCCTATTTGTTTTAATTTTTCTTCAAATGTTAAGTTTCTTGTGAAACTTAAAAATTATATCGGTCACGCTTTACTTTGTCAAATGATTATTTTATAAATAAGTTTATTTAAAAGTTTTAAAGTACTTACTGGAGTCCAATTAGAGACTCGCCATCTGCGTGATTGCCCTTTTGAATTGCTATTATTATTGTTATTATTGTAATTATTGTTATTATTATTCTTGCCATTATTATTATGATTATGATGATTATGGTGATTATTAGTCACGCAATCTAAATCATTCCGACATTTTTTAACGTGTTTAGGTTTATCGATAGTATTACATTCTCGATCGGGTACTATTTCACCACGTGGACTTTGGCAACGAACTTGTCGATGTTGGTAACCTTCACCGCAATCAGCGTCACACTGTCATTAACATAAAATTTTATAATATTAATTCCGTATTTAAATATAAGTAGAGATACAAACAAAAATATATATGCCATCTGGTAGCTATAATCGAATGGGGTTTCTAAAAAATAATTTTATAATTTTTTTAATCACCGTTTAATCGGTAAAATTATTATAAAATAAAAACTAATAAATTGACTTGGAATCTCAGCATATCAGCTTGAATACTTTTTTTTTTACGCAATCAAGCTGAGTCGTTTTATTGAAAATTTATAAGAGGAAGAATTTATGGAAATTAAATTTTTCGTAATTTAAAAAATTTCAAGTCTCACAGAAAAAAGTAGACGAAATTCTATTAAAATTTTGAATTTTGTAAAAGTACATAGTATGTATTTTAATTAAAATAATTAATTTAGACAACTGTATGTAGTTTCTACATAAATAGACAAATACAGTCACTTCATAATATCTCCGGTATAGTGTAGGGGTTATCATTCCTGGTTTTCACCCAGGCGACCCGGGTTCGATTCCCGGTACCGGAAGCATTATTTTTTTTTTTTTTTTTTTTTTAATGGAGTTTTTGTTAAAAATTCATTAACAAACATTTTTAAATAAACATTTAATAATGTTGTGGAATTTTGATTTTTTTTTTTTTTAATTTTGACAAATACATAAATCTAGAAAAGATTTCGTATTTGTTCCGGTATAGTGTAAGGGTTATCATACTTTGTCTTCACCCAAGTGAATTTTATTATTGTATAAAATTTATTAACAAATATTTATAATTAGACAATTGATAATATTGGGAAAACATGATTTTCCTCGAAGGTTAATTTGGACATCCAGTAGAGATAGAAGCTCTCTCTCTCTCGACCTATGGCACCAATGTACTGATCCCCTCAATGGTAAAAAATAGTTGAAAAAACTGAAAATTATCTCAATAGGTTCGGAGATTTTTAAAAATATATTAGCAGGAAATTGAGAAGTAAAGATGGAATAAGAATTAGAAACAGAATAATATTTAAAAAATAAAAGATTATTCTAACCTGGCTCCAGTGTCCGGTATTCCAAAGTGGACATGCATGACGATTACACGGCATCCTGCTTGCCGGACGCAGATTAATATCGCAGTAATCATCCGGAGCAGATGTATGAGTGTCTGGTGAACTACACTGTACTATTCTATTTTTGAAACCACCGTTGCATGATCTCGAGCACTAGGAAATTGATTTAAATTATTGGCAAACACAAATTATATTTAAATCCACCTCAATTAGCTTACGGTTTTATAACTATTTTGTCTATATAATTTTAAGTTGCTCTTATAAAAATAGACAACAAAAAAAAAAAAGAAAAAAATATTCAAAGCAAACTCTGTTACTTTAATAAAAATAAATTATTACATCTACATCTTACTTCGCCAAATGTTCCAGTCCTCCAGACATAAATAGGATAAATAGGAATACGGTTGCTGTCTATTTCGTTTTCTTGATCTAATGATTCGCTTCGAGTCGGGTCAGAATTATAAATGGTAGGTGGCGAGCTTGCCTAAATTATTAATTAATAAATAAAGACATTATGAATATTTCTTATACATAAATCATGATACTATACGTACAGTGGGACAAGAATCACGTGAACAAGTTTGAAAGCTTTCTGGTTCTTCAGATGCAGCACAAGAGTCACTAGAAGTACCATCGGCATTCATGCATGCGACTTTTCTTCTGCGAGTTCCTTCGCCGCACGTGACCGAGCACTAGATAGTAAAAATAATAATGATGATAAGTAATTCAATGGTTTTTCAATTCAGGTCGATCGATCGAGCGTGCATTGAATCAATAATATAGTATCCATTATCATTAGATAATTTATTTACTATTTTTTCATTTGGCTAACAAGAGTCGGACAAAAACTTACTGAACTCCATTCACCCGTAGACCAGTGATGACATGGTCCGGCGTTACATATTTCTGATACCGCTGACGGTAAATCATTGCAGTATATTTCATTTACAATGCGGTTTTCAACCTGGCACCAGTATGAACGCAAGCGATTGCCTATACCACACGATGTTGAACACTGAAGAATTATCGTAACAAAGATTAGAAAAAAAAAAAATAATATCAAGAAATAGCAGTTCTTTAAACTAAAAATTTTTTTTTAAACTTACTGGTGACCATTCACCGAAAGTCCATTGAGGACAGGGCTCAGAGTTACAGAAACGTTTCAAAATTTTTTCCGACGTATTGCATTTATTTTCCGGTACTTGATTTCCATTAGAATCAATGCAATTGGCAGTACGAATTTGAACACCGCCACCACAAGTAGCGCTGCATGCGCCCCAGTCAGTGTAAGACCAGCGGACGTCATCACAAGGGCCAACACAAGGCCGGTGATCACTCGGACGATCCATATGAGCACACGCGTAAGCCGGCAGTGGTCTAGGTGATTGATTCGGGGAATTTAAAATAACTTGAACACAGCGACTTGATACCATCTGTGTACCCGGCCCGCAATGTTTCGAGCACTCAGATTTTGGTGTCAATTGCCATCTGAAATTATGATATTCACCATACTGTGGTTATTTTTATACAGGATGTGGGGTAGCTTGATGGACAGTTTTTAGAGACACTTACTGAAGTATGCAATGGGTATTACATAATTGAGACTCTTCCTGAGGCCGTTCTTCACGACGGCAATAATCATCAGACACGACGTCTTTATGTTCAGTACTGCGGCATTCCGCGCGACGCTGCTTATTACCCTTGCACATGTGGCTGCATGATGACCAGTCACTTAAAATCCAAGTATAACTACCGAGTATTCTCTTTGGTACTGTGTACTCATATGTTATTTGAGGTGGCACTATGTCACCGACTGATAGAATCTTCAAATAAAATTTTTTTATGGGTAACCGGGTTTATATTTACATATAAGTATGTGTATTAGCGTTAAAGAGGTTCAAGCGATTGTTATTATATGGAAAAAGCAATTTTAAAATTTTTTAATCGAAAATAATGATGTTTCATTAAACTATTATCAAAATTTTTAAACTATTCATCGCCTTAGCTTCATAGGAAAACGCTTTTCTAAAGGAAATGACATATAATAAATTAATATTTAAAAAAAGAAGTTATCAAAAGACAAGCGTATTCCATTAACTCAGACTCCTAGACAAAAATAAATTTCCACTTACCTCGAGTACCAAATCAACCCCAACGGGCCTTGAACTATTCAATCGTTCGACCACAGTCCCAGGTCCGCTGTACTCAATAGCGCTACCAGGAAGGACAATAACTTTCTTGTGCATCACCATGTAGTTTCCATTAAGAATATACTCTCCGTCTTCGCCAAGCCTCAAAGCTGTCATAAAACAATAATTTTTTATCACTACCCGTCCAAGAGAAACCCATCTGCACGTCACAGACTAGGCTCCAGACACCAGACATCAGACATCTCACTAAACAATCAATCATTATTTAAAACATCAATCAATCAATTTACCAAGATAGTTGCTGTCGTTGTGTAGGCCTCCCCATCCAAGTTGCCGTATATCAATATAGCTGCTTCCAGCTGGAATTTTAGTCACTTTACTGTATCCGTAGATTCCACTGGAATTGTAAGTACCCGTGATTCGCTGACAAGTGGAATTATCACCACGACAAACTCCGCATGTGTCCAATTCGGCCGTAGAGTTGAGAACATGATCGCATCCCGCTTGTTTGCAATGCCCGTTAACGCAAATATGAAAGGTGTCGGGTCCGCAGGGTGTACCATCTATCACTTTGTCTTTTAGCATGTAATACTGATTACTTTCAACCTGGCAGTATAGTTTGCAACGATCTTCTTGCGGAACTGCATTAACACAACCCATTATTCAACAATCTTAAGACTCCTATTAACTATTCTAAGAAAAAAACGGCATGTACATACTTTTAATATATTTGGCGTGCCATTTAACGTCACGTGATAAACTCTGTACATTATGATTGTTGTTGTTCCACATTGCGCATTGTTCTTCACTGAAAACCAAGTAGATTCAAGGAATTAGCTGAGGAAACTAAGAATTTGGTGAAAAATATAGTTGATTGATTACCGAAAATCTGGAGAATCGGGAAGACATTCTTTGGTCCCGCAGCTACGGTACTTAACATGCTCGCCAACGCAATAGTTCCCACCATTCTGGGGAGACGGGTTGTTGCACTCACGGCGCTTGGCTTTTATCCCGCCACCGCAGGTCCTTGAACACTCGCCGTAGCGGCCCCATTCGCCCCATTGGCCATCTATTGGTATCAAATCGCGCTTGGAAACGCACTCACCGCGATGACACCACATCCCAAATGCACAAGGAGTTCCGTCCGCCCAGGGCATGTGCTGGGTGTGACACTGGGGCTGATGGTTCCAGGACGGTGCGGTGCACCACAGTCTCTTGCACACTGCCTGGCCGGTAACCAACCATGGGCTAAGTTTATCTTGTTCCTTAAGCTACATATATCCTAATCCTAAGCCTATTCATGCAATCAAGTCTACTCAAGGTTTCTTTCAACCCACGCAATTAACATTACAAGCCGGTAATTCTCGACGACGACTTACTCGATGGCAGAAAAGTTAATCTGTTTTATAAAGTTTCTAACCTACAATCAAAATATCTCGATCTAAGTACGGAAGTTTCCTTTGATTTGACGAAATCTCAAACACGAACGAACTGTCCTATTAAATTTTTCTGACTTCCATCTTAAATCCTACTCAGATCTACCATTAGTCTAAAAAATCCGACTGAACTAAACTGATTCCAAGTATCCATAAATCTAAATTCAGTAATCTCGTATTTAATCACCAGAAGGATAAAAACCCTTGCCGACCCCACAATCATTCATTTTAAAAACGTCCATTATCATTTAATTTATCAACTAATGCTGAATGCATGTTACCACTCCCACAGTCGTTAAAAATATAAAAATAAAATTCATTCTTCTTAAAATATGTCATCCCGGACTAGCAAAGTCGTTAATAAAACCAAAAAAAGTAAATCCTAATGACAATAACTTACCATCAATCTCAATGTGAGGACATATTTTCGAACCTGGGCCGAAAACAAGCTCGCATTGTTTGTTTTCGGAGTAATCTTCACCAGGTAGTCGACCCGCATCGGATCTTATCATATCTCTGGGCTCATCAAGCAGACAGTTTGCGTAGCCCGCTCTGAAATAAAATCACTCTTTTTATTGTCTAAAGTTACTATATTGCTTTTGCCTTTTGGTTTCTTTGTTCTTTGAAAAAATCTTGGCACACTGGGGCACTGGCACGCGTGATATAAATTCGAAATTAAATGAACTTACAGCTGCTTCTGTATGTTCTGTTACTTGATAAACCGGATTCCTTAAAAAAAAACCGCTCAAATGCAACATTTCGATTCCATTGTTTCGGTTGATTGTCAACTTTTTTTTGGTCGGTCATATAGACACGGGTTGTTAATATAAATATATAAAAATATATTAACACGTTTTGCAAATAAATAGTATTGTTGTTCGCGAAGGGATATAAATTAGAGACCAAATGCAAAGCAAATGAAACGATTTCACCCGGAAGTGCGGCATGATTTGTCTAGTCTTTAAATATATTCTACACTCTATCTTTAGATTTAAAACAATAAGAAAAAGAAGTAAGTAATGTAATGTAACGAAATGAAGAAAATATAAATTTATATTACTTACTCTAGAAACTCGGTGACGTAGTGCCGCGAACACTTGGACCATTCCCAAGGAAATGTGTTGTCGTCCAGCATTCGAGACATTACTTTGTGGACACGCGAGCGATTACGGAATTTCGCGCAACGCGTGTCGTCGTCATGGGGCATATTGAAGCTGTAATAAATTATCAATTACTTGGCATTAATATTAAACACACTGTAAAAATTTTTGGGAGTGAACGCGGATTAAATAAGGAGTGAATGCAGATTTCAATGAAAACCGTAATCACTCCGAATTCACTCCCGATTTTTTACAGTGAATGTCTCGTTGGGGAAAAGAAGGCTGCTTAGATGACTTCAGACGTTATATTTTAAGGGAATCGGATATAAAATGGTGGCATTAATTGAATGGGTTTATCTTACACGTGACCAAGCTCGTGGGCGATTGTGAAGGCTGCAGCCAGACCGTTATCCTGGACGATTGCACATGAAGATCCTGGTGAGCACATCCTACCTAGCTCTGCTAGACCCAACGTGTCACAGCGTCTTTGTCCCGGATTGTGGCATAAATTTTCTCTGTTAAATGGGTTTTGTTTGTTATTATGGATTTGAGTATAAGTGGATAATTTTAAGCTGTGGGTAAACCGGTAACATGTAGAATCAAGGATCTAGCTATTTTCTGGTTCTTAAAGTGGTAGTATTTAAATATTCATAATATAAGTGAGGAAATCACTGCGAATCGGAGGTGGAAAATATGGTAGAGTATTAATTATAACCGTTGACTTAATCCTTGCGTTCTGACTTTCTTAAATGCTTGTATATTTAATGAAAACGTGGGAAATAGTGACAATAACTTTGCGTATTATGAATTTTTTAGATAGTAAGTGATTTTGATTTTCAATAATTTTGAGGAAGGGAAAATTGGTGTATATATGTAGGAATTACATGCCCGAATTATGAAAATGGATGAGTCAATAATCACCTCCGGATGTTCCCGGGTTAATATACTGATGCATTAGTGTTTTGACCTCGGTCGTATTAATAAATATATAATTTAAGGCATACTAGGTAAAGATAACTTTATAGACTAGTCTGTTTGCGTGTTCAGGATCAAATTATCAGCCACTATGTCAATTTCTACATAGAAAATAGACTATTAATTGACTAACAAACCAACAAATGAAATAAACATCAAGATCAATAGAATCCGGATGAGAATCCCTGGTATCTGATAGGAATCTGAGGGAATATTTATGAATTTTCAATGTAAAAAATTTGCAGGCTATGCAATTCAAAATTTTGATAAAGTTCGATGATTAAAAAATTGCTAAAATTAATTGCCAGTAAATGTAGTTTTCTCTTAATGACTTAAAAAAAAAAATATAATACAGTCTGGTTACGATCGATTTCAGAAGTTCTGTTCACTAAATTCAAATTTCCTTTGTAAGTACAGTGAGGAAAAAATTTTTCTTATAAACAAATCGTACTGTCTGTAATATTAATTAATTTCCAATGTAACGACTTGTAAAAACAATAAAATTTGATTTACAATTTTTTTTATCAACCCAAGGATAACGTGTACTCTTCAGCTAAGAAAAAATTAAAGGGTTAATTGCATATATATTTTATTATTATTATTATCATTAGCAAAACGAATTCCAAGTAGAATTGATTATTCATGTACATAATAAATTTACTGGTAATGATTTGACGTTTATTGAATATCTATAGTAATTGCTTACACTATATATATATATATATATATATATATATATATATATATATATATATATATATATATATATATATATGTATATACACATAGTTTACTATAGTCAACAGTAGGTGTATTTTTCCATAAGATATAAACTCGTCTTTGATCATAACTACATATAAAGATATAGGATCTAAATCAATGTGAAATTGTCGCTCTCATTATATTTATTTATATCTCTGTAGATATTATTTATATAAAAGTGTGCACCGACCTCGTTAGAAGAAGCGCCGCGTCGTGATGCTCAGGCGATGGCTCATCCGGGTTATTATGTTTCTGCCAGTAGCAAAATCTTTTGAGCATTTCCGCAGCAGCGATACCGTCAGTGCCGCTGTGTTTAGTGCCAAATAATTCATTCGTTTTCACTATTTTTGTTAACGAAATACTTATTGGATTTCCTATTGATGGATCCTTGTAAATTCTCGATACCTAAAACAGTTTTTTTTTTCATGATTTATTGGGATCTGAGTTCTGAAAGCCGGCGAGAAATCGATTCAATTTTTGAGAGGCCGCATAATTGCATATCAAAATTTGGTTTTTTTAAAATAAATTTGATATTCAGGTTGAAAAATTTGTTGCTTGTAATCAATTTGATGTAAATTTTAGTATCAATACGAACAAATTGTTATGTTGATAATAAAAATATGTATCCCTGCAGATTAAATAATTAATTTAATATTTACAACGGTAGTAAATAACGAGATAAAAACCTGTGTTCAAAAAAAGAATGAAAGTTTGAATGCGAAAAAATGAACGAATAAAATTGAACAAAAAAAAAAAACCTGGATCTTATACATGCATAAACAATGTGCATCACGATCTTAATTAGTTTCGTGTTTTGCGTGTCCTTTCTCATCTTACCGCTCATATAATACTTTTTTAAAATCCTCGGAACGAATTAACCGCACTTTACACACATCTGTTATTTTTTTATTCTCTACGTCTTTATTTGCTTTATTTTCATTATTATTATTATTATTATTATTATTATGTACTACAGTTTAGCATTCGTCACATTCTTTTTCGCATCTTCGCATTATTTAAAAGCATTATTTATTACAACCATAAAAATAACATTTCAATTATATTTTTTTTTTAAACTATAAATTTAAAAATCGTTAAATGTGAGCTGATATCCAAGGGCGTAAGTCAATTATATAAATTTTAACAATTTAATACTTGAAATAAAAATGATTTTTATCATTTTCCGTGCACGTAAGCCATAAGTTCTTACGTACATACATCTAAAAAAAAATTTTCAATAGAAAAAAACTATTAATTTCAGTCCTTTAATTCTCTATTATTAAAATTTTTTCTGTCTGCATGTTTTTTTTTTAATTTTAATTATCGAAATTGAATCGTTTATTTGAGAAACCCCATAAGTCAAGAAAACAAAATTTTTCAGGAAACACAAAAAACATTTTTTTGGAAAAACTTGACATGTATTTATTTGAGCCATTGACTTATCGGGTTTCTCAATTAAATGAAATTGCTGTCACCCCGTTAAATTTGTTTTAAACGCTGATTTGATGCATATTTTGATTGATTTCTATGAAGGGACATCCGAAGAACCCAAAAATGCAAAAAAAACAAATTTCGTAAAAATCATGACTTATGGGGTTTCTTAAATAAACGATTCAATTACGAGCTTACTAATTTCGGGTGTGAAAATTAAAAAATTTCTGTACAATTTTTTTTTCTTTTTTTTTTTTCTATGGAAAAAATTTACTATTCAATTTTTATCATGACAAAAAAAAACAGTAATACACAACTGAATTTATTTAAAAAAATTGTTTGCGCAAAAAATAAAAATAGAAATTAATAAAAATAAATGAGTTAATTTTATTAAAGATAATGTTTATTATTTTCATATTTATTTTAATGGTTTATAAATATATGTGGTGGTTAAGTAGGTAGTTATATAGTTGATGAGCGTGTCTCCTGATTGCAGTTTGAATTTTCAGGCACGTGCAGACGATCATGATCATGAGAGAGATCATGATGACGTTAACCCTCAATACTAACTACTGATTATGTTGCAATATGCCACAACCTGTATTATAAATTTATACTTATACTTATACATGTATATGTCCTTCTATACATATATATATTGAACGAATAATAAATGTTTATATATACTGAGAACACGATATTACAAATCAGTCAATTACAATCCAGTTAAAAAGGGCGTTAAGGTGAAAAAAATTTCGTGTGACATATATACATCATACATTATACGTACGTACGGTAACGGGTTCAAAATTATTATTTTTTAAATTATCTTATATTTTTTGTCCGGGCATTTTCTTTACCAAACAATTCGGTCAGAATTAACATAGTTATTATTATCGGCTATGAAAACCGGTCGGATCAGGAAGAGATCGATATTACTATACAAGAATTCATGGACATTAATCAAAATTTTTACTTTATTTTATATATTTATTTTTTTTTTTGAACCTCTATTATTTTAATCTTTTTAGAGACAGACTCAAAAATAATCAGATATGACGATAATTGGGAAATCGGTAATTAGATTCGGAAAAATTATTTCTCAATAACGAAATTATGGAAGGTAATTACTAATTAGTGTTTGTTGAAATTAAAATAATTGTATGTTATTAGAGAAAAAGGATGGAAGTAAATTTTTTATTATTTTAGTATATTTTTTGCTAGTGTATAGAATAGGAAATTTGGATTTTTTTTAAGTACACAGGACAGGATAAATTGGCTTAAGAATTTTTTCGTTGGTGCAAAAATATTTTTTGAAAGCCAAAACTTTTTTGAGCAAAGCGTAGTTATAGGGAATGAAAATTTATTTTTATGAATTTTTATTCTGAATTTTAAATTTTGTCGAAAGTTCGTTATAAAAATTTGACGGCTTTTTCAAAATTCTTATAGATGATGAAAATTTTTATTTTCATTGATTACTTTTCAGAACAAATCAAATTTTTTTTTGAAGAAAAAAATTTATCTGCCTCCAAAATGATAAATTTCCAAAAAAATTTTAATTTGCCGAAACTATCTCATATAGTCGTCCCAGAGAAAGGTTGGGCCCCCCCCCCTATTATTCTTTCCCCCTCTATTAGAATATTCTGAAAAAGATATTCTGCGCATGCGCAAATCCAAATATTGATATAGGGCAAAATCCCAACGTCAGGGGACGACTGTAGCTTTGCATTAGCGAGACTGCGTTTCGGATATTTTCGGTTTTTACCCCCACTATCTAAATTTAATACCTAAGGCATTGCGCCTTGATGCTGGGGGTAAAAAACCGAAACGCAGCCTCGCTAATCCAACTAAGTAACCTATAAACATACACATATTTGCTAATCTAGTTCAACCTAACCTAATTTAAAAAAAAAATTAACAAATATTTATCGATCCTTGGATCATAAAATTTTTTCACGTGTTAGTAATTAAAAAGATAATAAAATTAATTAGATAAATAAAAAAATTTAACAATAAAGGAAATTCTTTTCCTTATTTATAGAAAATCTATTGAAAAAAATTAACTCAACTCTGTCGCCATAAATAGTAATTTAGGTTATCCATAAAAAAATCTTGTTTATAAATAAAATAAAAATCAATGATCGATTAAAAATGACAAGTCGCCTTTTTGTAATATATATATATATATATATATATATTTTTTCCTTTACTTTATTTGTTAACTCGGTCTTTAGCGGACGTGTTGCCAAATGAATTATAAATGGAGAAACGACAAATGAAATGTGTGATCTACAATCGATCTAGTTCTTTCTCACACTTCGATATAACACCTGACATCAGCTTATCGGCAGTATCGATCTGTCGTATCGGATATCGTGTTCAAGTATCTATAAAATATAATGTCCTAACAAGTATCGACAATTTTTTTCACACCGTCGTACATTATTGCATTATCGAGTGTCTGTCTTTAGAAACAAATTACAAATTAAATAAAAAAAAAACCTTCAAGGCAGATATAGGCATGCGTGTTTATATTTAATGCTTTTAAAAAAGATGTATTGCCGATTTAGATTATTTTTTTTTTATTTAAAAGGAAGTTGATTGAATCATCCGAGTGTAAATGCACTTGAAAACATAACATTATCACTCTCGATACTTAAATATGTATATATCTTACTTATAATATATAGGTTGGTAAGATGAGAGTGAGCGTCTGGTTGTCTGGTGGTTGTAACTGTTCAAAGACATTTAAACTCGTTTGCGTGGGTCTTTGATATGATGGTAATGACCTCGATATATAAGCTAATATTTTGATTATATAATATTGAATCACAAAATGATATATTTATTTAAGTTTTATATATCGTTTGTAATTTTTGGACGGTAATTATCAAAAATATTTTAATAGTCGATCTATTTGATTTTTTTCACGCTACCCGAGTTAAAATATTTGACCGAAATCACGCCGGAACCATAGAATTTTATTTAAAGAGGCCTAAATTTGGCCGAAATCGCACTCAAGTTGTAGAATTTTATTGCAGAAGGCCGAAAATTGGACGATAAATTGAGTCAGTCTATTTTCGACCATAGTATTTTTTTTTTTTTAATAAAATCATAGAACATTTTTAGGCCAAATTTTGGCTTAGACAGTTTTCGGCCTTGCGTTCACTACCTGGGCCTTTGATCGGCCATTTTTCGGCCGAGAAAAAATTTTATCATTTTTTTGGCTTGAAATTTTTTTACCTGGGATGTTATTAACTTCTTTTTTTGTACTCGGCAACGTATTTACACTGTGAAAAATCGGGAGTGAATCCGGATTTAATTTCAATCCGAATTCACTCCGCATTCACTCTGTCACTTGGTGTTCCGGAGTTTTATAAAAAATCACTCCGTTCCGGAGTTGAAATACTTAAATAAATTTATATTAAACTGTTAAACAATGTGTGTGTGTGTGTGTGTGTGTGTGTGTGTGTGTGTGTGTGTGTGTGTGAGAGTGTGTGTTTGCGTGCATGTGTGTGTTCGGATGTGTGCGAATGTAAGCGTGCGTGTGTTCAAGTGTGTGTGTGTGCGAGTGCGCGATTGCGTGTGCATGTGTGTGTCTAAATATGTGTGTGCGTGTGTGTTGTGTATCATCTGATTAATTGTAATACGCGAATTTTTACTTCGATTTTATTTAGTGGAGTTATTTTTTATTAATAATATTTTCAAAACTCCTTCCGTAGTGAATAATTGAAAATTCATTCACTCCGGATTTAATCCACATTCACTCCGCGAATTTTTTACAGTTTAAGCTGTTAAACTGTAGATCGATTATAAGTTTTCAAGTAACACAAATTCGCTTGACAATTGCAACAAAAATTTGTAGGAAAGATAAAATGAATAAAAAGTGAAGGCGAGAAATTTTTCCCATGATGTTGAGTCAACAATAAGGACTTCCATGAAATAGTTTAAAAAAAATATAAGAATACTTCATTTTATACATAAATTTGCTAATCGGTCGAACATGCAAATGCACTATATGTGCAATTGATGAAGCGTGTCGTGTAACGACGTTAATTAAACATTGAAAAATCGTGACTCAAGAGTAGAGTCAAATTTTCTAGGACATATACTTATGTAAATTAAAATATATAATACTTACCGTGCTCATAAGTACGAAAATGTATTCGACGAGGTTACTGCCATGATAATCGACCATTTTGTCATCAGCAACCACCATGATCTCGATGAAATACTCCCTCGGAAGTGCGCGCCTTGATCTCCAGCTTGCGTACATGTCCGTCGAATCTCTGCTATTATCACCGTTCCTTTCCCTCATCTCTTCATCTTCATCTTCAAACTCTTCCTCTTCCTCGTCCTCGTCATCTTCATCCTCTCTATTTTTTTTATACCTGCAACAATGAACCGACTCACATTAATTAGCCGTAAACCAGCATCGATAACTAATAAATCACTTCAATGATCACAATCACGAAAAAACAACGCGCAATTGCAATAGTTGCATTTTATTTACTTTGTCTATTTCAAATAACTCTATCCATTATATATCATTGTCATTCATTATATATTGGGGTCCGATAAAATCACGTGGTCTTTAATTTTTAACAATAAAATATTTATTATTTCTTGTGTACTATAGCGAATTAAATCTCTTACGGATAATCTTAAACTGTCATCGCGAACAGAGAGTCATGTTTTATATGGGTGCGGTTTAATATATATATAAATATACATATATATAGTGCGAAAAAGTAAGTTAATATTATTCTAAAGTTAAATAAAATCCCTTGGCGCCTATATCTAACGTACCAATAAGTTGACTCAGTTGACTTGTGAGTGGTTGCTCTGATAAATTATCCCCATATATATATATATACATATATATATTTGTATTAAATGTACACGCTTCAATGGTTTTTATCAAATGGACATGTGGACATGACATTTTTAAAATCGACCACCCGCGAAAATATTTATATATGTAAATAAATATATATGTACATATATGCATATCGATGATTATATTATTAATGCATTTATGTGAATAAATAATTTATAAAATGTATATATGACTTGTGTTGTTGATATTTATATATATATATATATATATATATATATATATATATATATATATATATATATATATATATATATATATATATATATATATATATTTTGTTGTTGGGAATTTAACGAGTTGAACAACATTGTTACGTCTATGATATTATAAATATATATATGTGTGTATATAAGTATGCGTATATATATATATATAGATTGTGCAAATATAAAGATCATAAAATTAAATGTAATAAAATTAATAGGTTAATAAAATTTGTATAATAGTTAAAAATTATTATTAAAATAAGAAAGTTTATTTTCATGTTTAATTATAAATAAAAAGTTGAATTTTATAGTGGGAAAAAAAATTTATAGGACCAATATATCAAACTGTTTATGTTTTGAAATTTAGTTTAATAAAAATGGATGACATAATTTTAGTTTTATTATTTATTTTTATTCTATGAATTTTAAAAAAATTGGCGAACGAGTGAAAGTTTTGCGACGGGTTTGGAAAAAAATTTTGAATTATAAAAATCTTACCTATCATACAATTGGTTTTGATTTGAGTATTTTTTTTCATGTCGCGTAAACTCTTTCAATCTGCGAAAGCTCTCTTCTTCGTTATCTCTAATTGGATAGTAATCAATGAAATTTTTTTCAGACAGTGATCGTCTTTCACGTCTACGATCTCCGACATAAATTTTACCATTGGGACTATCGTCTATCAGAGGCGTCGGGGCCTCCTCGACTCCGTCATAATCTGAAACATTAATAACCAGTAATTAAATTATATACTAATTATATTTAATTGATGCACATAATTATCATTTTTCATCGCAATAAAATTTATCCGTTCTGAATGATGACAATTTAATAATTATAGTGTACAGATTATTTTAATACGTTAAGTCAATGACTCTGTGTAATGGTAATAAATCAAAGCAACTATCAATAAGCTACTTGACACACTGACAGCAATCAATTAACATTCAAAACACTAAATAGTATTCATATATTTATATATATGCATATAGAAGACCGTGGCATGACGGCTTCCCTAAGCCGTTCATTTTTTTGGCTTTTGAGTATCGGGTACAAATTTTTTCCATTTTCTGGAAAAAATTCTTCAAAATTTGTTGCTGATATTTTGTCCGTGAATGACTAAGCGTGGCATCTATGTATAATATATATTTGGACATATATCTAGTGTTAAAACGTCCTTGAAAGCTTCTGAATACTTTTACCAATTCCACCTACGCGACAATAATGTCCCATGTACGTGGATGTTAGCTTTTGCCGAGAGTTGTAATTTAACTAAAACTCGTTGGATTGAGTGTGAGATGAAGCAACAAATTGTCTTGTATACACGGCTATCAGCATATAACACCTGATCATGTTTGTAGGACACATTTTAAATTATACAAATCACCTGTAAGTGGGATAATCGACTGTTCTTTCTCTTTACCAATATTATCTTTTGAAAAAATATTTATCGCCCCCGTGTGACTACCACTGGATGTCTACATCAAATTATCACATTATCCATTTCTTCATACTATTATTATCATTTTTACTTATACATTTAATAGCAAAGAAATGCAACTTTTATTATGAATTGAAACAAAAATTTTCTTGGGACTATAAAAGTTTTTATCGACTCTACACGGAAAGAAAATTATGGAAACTGTTCCTATAATTTTGTGAAATTTTTTCCTATATCATCATAGGAATTACGACCATAAATTATGGGAGCAGTTCCTATAATTATAGGAATGTTTCCCATAATTATAGGAATAGTTTCTATAATTATGGGAATGATACCCATAACATTATAGGAACCATTCCCATAACATTATAGAAATGGTTCCTATAATAGTATGGGAACTATTCTCATAATATTATAGGAATAGTTCCTATACCATTATGGGAATCATTCCCATGATATTATGGGAATAGTTCCCATACTATTATAGGAACCATTCCTATAATATAATGGGAATGGTTCCCATACTATCATGAAAAAAATTAATTTAAAGAAAAGTGCGATAATCACTTCTACAATACACAGAAATATTATTAAATATAAAAACAAAAATTTAAACATTAAAAAAAAAATTTTTAATTGGCAAAAACATTAAGATTTTTAACAATATTTTTTTTTTTAACAAATTTAGCGTCGAAGAAGCTTCATTTGAATCTCTCCATAATATAAAGGAAATTTCTACACTATTTTGCAAAAAAAATTTTTATGATATTATGGGAATGGTTCCCATAACACTATAGGAATAGTTCTCATAATATTATAGGAATAATACTCATACCATTATGGGAATAGTTCCCATAATATTATGGGAATGAATCCCACATTGGTATAGGATCTATTCCCATACCATTATAGAAATGGTTCCCATAATGGTATGGGCACTATTCCCATATTCTTATGGAAACTATTCCCATATATTATAGGAACCATCCCTATAATAGTATGGGTACAATCCCTATACCATTACGGGAAATATTCCCATAATGTATAGCAAAACTTCTCATAATTTTCTTTCCGTGTAGGAAATTTTTTATTTCAATTTATAAAAGTGAAAAATTTCTTAGGGGAAGTAAAAATTTTTTGCGTCAAGAAATCCTTTTTTTCTGTGTAGCCTCGCGTTTAATGATTCCACTAATTATTTATTTTTTTTCAAATAATGGGGCGAATTTGAAAATGTATAAATAAATAAATTAATTAAAAAATCATATTAGCAAACAAAAGTCCAATAATTTATTTCATTGCGGTAGGTCGTAATATAAAAAAATAAATAATAAAATCTTTATCGTCTCATTATTCTCATAATAGCTACAATTATACCGCTTAAGATTCTGATGGGATTGTTTTATAGCATCAGAAACAAAACCTCGAGTTAAAACTTTAACAAACAAGTATCTACTTGAACTTAATACTCGTACAGCAGAAGCATCTCTGCTCGATTATCCCTCCAATAGTTTTTCTCTTCATTGTATCCGTATTTTTATTTTTATTTTTATTTACTTCTACGTTGTATTATCCGCGTACGCTTTAGCTCCGTGTTGTAGACATCCGCTTTGCCAGGTGGTTGTTCAGCAAAATAAAAGTTAAAAAAATAAATACAACGCGCAATGCGATAACTCTGGGATTCAAGTACAAAAAAAAAATAAAAAAAATCGAGGTATTTCAATGAGATGTAGGCGGATACTTTAGAAGCGCCTTTTATCATTCTAATTTCAATTATTATGCTTGCATTTAAGAGTACTTGATGTCTATTTAATTATTTTAAATAACAATGCTTGGTTACTGTGTACATTAAATTTAGCTGTCACTTGAAGGTTTCAGTTGTCATTTATACTTTAAATATGAGCTCAATCACTATTATTAATTTTTTTTTAATTAATTTGCGAGTGAATGTTTGGTAATTAATTATCAAAATATTTTTTTTTAATTAATATCTAATTAAAAATTGCATTAAAAATTTTTGAAAAATTTTTAGGTTAGTTTCCAAGTTCTTTATATGATTATATATATTTTTCATAAATTTGTGACAATATATTTATTTTATATTGTCTAGTATGAGGGTTGGGGGAGGGGGGTATAAGAAATTGCAATAAATTTTTTTAATTGTACATGGGGCAATTAAGGCCACTAAAAACTTCTAAAAAAAAATTTTAAGATCGTAAATTAACCCTACGAATTTTAATTGAAATAATTTTTGAGAAATTTATCAACTTTGTAAATAATAACTGCATTAATGTTTGTGTATTAAAATCTGTTTGATAAAATATTATTCAGTGGATTTGATTATAATCGGTTATGAGTATGACATATATTTATGTATATTAAGTGTATAAGTGCATCAATAATCGAGTTAAAAGTCTCACAACAAAAGATATATCACTGATGTTCCGCAGAGATATCAACAGGTCCATTAGCTCAACAAAAGATATATTTTTAATCTCGTATCTCTCAGCTGTCAAAATTTTTTTTTATTTTTACCAACTGTTCATAATTGAACGCAAAAAAATTCTCTCACTATTTATAAAAAAATTATTATCCTTTATAAATAAAATAATTTTTCAAAATTTATCACGGGTCAAAAAAACCTCGACAAAAAAATTGATATTCGATATCAATATAAATTTCTTCTTTAAAAAAAAAATTTAATAATATATATTATAAATTAAATCTGTTAAATAAATATAAAAATAAAAATATTCATTACCATTGAAATTACCGCTGATTAAATTTAAATATTAAAATGTAAATAAATATGTACTCAAAATAAATGATATGCATTTATAGTAATAAAATTCAAATTATCGCATTAAGACAAAAAAAATTTAACAAAAAAAGTTTTAATTAATAACAATAAATTTCTCTTTAAATATACTCATTATATAAAATTACCATTAATTATTATGGTTAAAAAAAAATTACATATTTTTTAAATTAAAACAAAACATGTAACGGTATATTAATCATATATGAAAACTAACCGTAAGATACGTAGGCGTAAAAGTTTAAAAGAAATTAATCGTCTTTACTAATCCCGGTTTTATTTAAAATAAAAATAGTTAATGACTTTAAAACCATAAAGTGAATAAGGGTGGTGCGTGTGAAAGCGTGTTAACACATACTACACACCTTAGATACGAGTTTATATATATATGTATGTATAATACGCTGATGCAATGGCAAGTAACGTCAGTGGGTAGATAAATATACTTATAGTTACTCTACAACACGGGTAAGTATTTATAGTGTAAATCGTGTCGCTAGTCATGTAGAGTCACTGGTAGACTAGTGTAATGCACGCAATCTGGCTCGTTCTTACACCAGGAAATCGTGTCTTCCATCCTAGATTTAATACCACCCACATACATCACTATATATACGTTGATATATATTAAACATATCTATCATATATTATTTTATAAATAAAACATCATCTAAATCCTTCTTATATAATTTATTTTACTTTTTGTTTTTAAGAAAAATTTTTTTCCCGAATGATGAGTCAGTGGGATTATGATTTTTTTTTGAATTTTGAAATTTTGATGTAATATATATTTTTTTCAAAAAAGTTAGTGAGGAGAAAGAAAAATTGTCGCTGTTCGAATTAAAAAACTTCAGGAAAAAATGAAAGAAGAAAAATTACAGTTTCAAATGATAATTTTAGAATTTTGTTTAATTCTTGAGCAAAAAGTAAATTTTGAACTCCGTGATTAAGAAAAATTATTTGAAATAATTTAAAAAAATTTTAATCGACTAATATATGGACACTGTGAAAAATTCCCAACAAATTTTACTATGGGTGCATAGTAACACTGAACTATAAGGAAACTGGTACAAAATTTACAAGTGTCTCATGGTAAACGTATGCGCATAGGCCACAATCGTGTAGTCTGCGCATACGTTTACTATGGGACACTTGTAAATTTTGAACCAGTTTCCTTATAGTTCAGTGGTACTATGCCATAGTAAAATTTGTTGGGAATTTTTCACAGTGGATATACACCTAGCATGGATTAAATCATTCTTCTGAATCAGGGTTCTTAAATTTGCTACTGAGAATTCGATTTAACAAAATAATTACTTGAAACGGTAATTTTTACTGAATTTTTTCAAAATTTTTCAGTTTTCTATACAAAGTGCCCTGTCTTTGATTAAAAACTAAGGCACCCCCTGTTTCAATTGAAATCAACCAAAATTTTTTTTTTATCAGGGGTTACTATACCTATGGAAGTTTAATCCCATATATGGAGCTGTAATTTTCCTTGTTTTATTTAACTGTCACTACCAAAATTAAAAATTCAAAAAAAAAAAGGAAGTTATAGGTTTCGGTCTGATTTTCGAACGTCGAGTTTTCATCAGACATCAAATCTTTCAGCCCGAAGACAGCGGAAAGTAGGATTGGCCTACAGGGTGAACCTTTTTTCCGTGCAGAGTTGACGTAACTCAAAAATATCAAAATTTTTGATCAGTCTCCAAAAATCTATATTTCAAAACCAAATTTTTAGATGATTTATTTACCAATTTTGCGATAGAGTGGAAAGTTTCAATGAATTTTTTTACGTTTTGGGTTTACGATATCATTTAAAAAAGAGTCGAAATCAGGTAATATGAAGAGTAAATTAATGAAATCTGTTTAACGAATCATCTAAACAAAATAAAACTCAGATTTATGTCGGTGTTATTTCCAACATATTTATAAAAAATCAAAAGAAGCGGTAAAAAATTCAATGAATTTTTTTAGTCGCTTCGCCTTATCAATATTACCTAATCTTAAATACTAGCATGTTGGTATGTCAGTAATAATTTTAGCGGTGATAAAGCGGTCGATTCAAAAAAAAAACTAGAAATTTATTTTCTACGTTTTTGTAATTTAGCTTTGGGTCTTGGCGATAAAAAAGAATTTTCCAGCTGTGTGTCAAGCAGTCGAATCCATCCGGACATGTAACGTGACGGCGTTATAAAGGTCGAGATCCAACACAAACCAGTTTCGCGACTTTACGAGAAGAGTTGACTCCTAAGTAGAAACCTGTCCAGTCGAGTGTATTGGATTCGGAGTTTCCCTCAGATCAGACTCGCCACCGAGTATAAAAGATATTTAATGACGCTGGTTATTTCTATCGTTTATTTTTTATTAATTATTACCTAATTACTAAAAGTAGGTATTTATATTCATGTTATATCTACGCTTACATATGTGGGTATTTATGTGCTAACGATATCAATTCCATGACCAGATTCTTGGGCAACTAATTTATCAATTAGCCTCCAGCTAAACGATTTAAACTCACCGAGTTTTAATTTAATTAATATTTAATTAACTTCAATCAAATATTATAATTAAACTCTCCGTCCACCGATTCTTCATTTTTTTTTTAACCGATTTTTCTATAATCCCTAATTTATTGACTTATTTACAAAAACTTGTAGTAAAAAAATAAAAAAAATAAATGATTTTTAAAATAATTAAATTTATTATTAAACCGGGAAATAAAAATTCATAGAATTGAAAGATGTAAATGACCTATTCTATAAATAGAAATAGTTAACATCACGATCCATATGCATGCTTGCGTCTGTCACGCTACGAATTACAATTAACTACAATCCGCGAAATAAAAAATTCCTACATATGTTGACATTCAATAAAGTTTTAACCGTTATCGATTAAATATCTTCACGATCAATTACCAAATTTATTTCGAGAATAAAATTATATGAATGTTCATAATAATGGATAATTATTGTCATCAAATATATAAATATATAAACATAAATATCAATTGATTCATTACATCAATAATAATAAAAATTCATTTTTAAATCGATACTTTTATATATATGTATATAAGATACATATATATTTATCGATATTGATATCTATACTTATTTGCCGACAATTTAATGTCATAATAAATTTCTATTTAAAAAAAAATTGAAATTTAATGTCATTATAAATTCGTTTTTTTTTTTTTTTTTTTTTTTTGAGAAAAAAGTGTATATTTATTTATATATATATTTATAGTAGACGGAGAGACATTACAGCAAAATTTTATACTCACTGTTAAAAATTAGTCAGTATCAAAAAAAAAAAATCTTTTTTTAGCTCAATTACAATCTTACGAAGTCAAAATTTAACATTGGCCATAAAATGCAGTAGAATATCCGATGTTGGAATTTCGAGATTACAAAAAAAATTTTTTGAAAATTTAATGGCCTAGAAAAAAAATTGAAGGAACAAATCAGTGAATTTAAAATAAGAAAATATTTAAATATTTCGAAACGAAGTCATTAGAATATTAATTTAAATAATTTTTAAAAGTTTAAAATTTAACGCTCAACAAATCTATACAGCAGATGTATGATCGACGAACGGAAAAATATTTTTAGGCAATAAAATTAAATAAATACATTTTTTTACGAGCTGTAACGAAACGTGAATTCGGTTTTTGGTATTTTATTAATAATTTTCAACAGTTAGTGTTAAAGTTCTACAAAATTATTGAACTCACTCCAAATATATATTTATATACACACTGAGAAAAAAATTTTCTTCTGACAACTAAATTTTAGTTATGACAACAAAATGATTTTATTGCCCATTGCCAATCATATATTTGGTTGTTTTAACTAAATATTTTATAATCCACTAACAAAACAAATAATTATAGAAACTATAAAATATTTAATAAAGATAATTACGCGTTGTAGCAAGGATAAAATCAAATTGATTACCTGTAGAGCTTATAAAGTAGTCATTATGAAATATATTAGTGAGCCTTAAAGATTGAGTTATTAATAATAATTAAATATTATTTTAAAATCACAGAATATTTATTTAACAGTTAAATAAATGTATATTTAAAAAAAAAATTTATTTCTTTGACACATACTTTTTTTTGTACTATGACCAAAATTGTTCAGGGAAACATTAATATTAAACATTAATGTCATAGTGTACAACAGGATACCCCTGTATTACTATCAAAAACGGGTTAGCGTCACTCTGCTAATTTATCTGCGAATATAATAACTCTGAAATAAGTTTCTTACCAGGGACACTACAAGCTGTGGGCGCGATCTAGTGGCGAGCACCGAACTACTCCCGCTGCTGCTGCCTAGCACCATAACTTCCTCTCCACCATATTGATTTTTTCTCCCAAAAAATTTTTCTTTAAGTTTTGATGCAAGCCAACAGCCGCGGGAATAGTTCGGTGCTCGCCACTAGATCGCGCCCAACCTCTTGTAGTGTCCCTGGTAAGAAACTTATTTCAGAGTTATTATATTCCCAAATAATAGCACTATATTATTTATTTTAATTAAATGAATTTTTCATTTGTAATCAATAAACATTAGGTTTAATTATATATTTATTAACCGCGAACAAATATATATTTATTCTAAATGAATATATTTTTCTACGTTTAAGTAATATTTATTAGAGTTAATATAATAATACTTTGCTTTAATATTTGAGTTTGTTGGCACTATAAAATAATTTAGTTGTCTATTAAATAAATATTTTCTTAACTTTACCAAATGATTTTATTATCTTAGAGAGAGAAATATTCATGTCAACAAAATAGAGTCTATTAAATCATTTGTTAGAAATGACAAAATAGATTATGTTGACGTAATAAAATTTAGTTGTCCCAAGTAAATATTAGTTTGACAGAATTTAACAAAACCGATTTAATTGTCCGAAGATAAATTTTTTCTCAGTGCACGTGGATAATTTAATTTTATGATAAATTTCTTTGTTATCTTCAATAAAAAAAAAATTTATTGGGCGATCAGAATTTATAAAATTTTATTATTTAGACATACATGTAGAAAAAAACCGCAGAACAAGGTATACATAACATATATACATATATATTTATATATGTAGTATAGTAGATTTAAATTGAGTTTTATTTTTATTAAAAACCACATTGAGCACACGCGGTCTTGAGAGTTCTCCTACCGATTTAATCTTCCTTGTAACCGCGAGTGCCTTGGTGGCTTCTTGGAGGTCGTTCGTTATAAATTATCCAGTCGCGTTGTGTGTTGTATAAATGTATATAATATAATGTAAGGGCAAGGCGAGCATAAGGAGTAAGTGCAACATACAAGTGCAAGTGTAACTTTAAGAGTATGAGAGTAAGAGTTAAAGGGTAATGAATCAACAAGCCGAGATCGCGTTCTCATAAAATCATAGGCGAAATAAGTGCTCGCTGATTAATTCTCATACGTCTTATTGATGCTTAACCACTTACTTTATACATATATCTTTAAACTCTATTAACTGCCCATTTATTTTATTAAATTTTATTGTTTGTTTGTTTAGAATTTTTTTCCATTTAGAAGTGAATGCAGTTTCTTTTTCTTACTGGTTATGTACAAAATTTTTTTTAGGTTCACTCTTATTTCTGCCACTAGGTGGCGGAGAATCAAAATATTCTCATACATAGAAAGTTGAAATTAAAATTTTAGAATTGTACGGGAAATTTTTTTTTATGGAAGAAAAATTCAAATAAAAAGTTTTAATACTCAGTGAAAATTCACTGAAAAAAAACCTCTAATAAGAAAATTGAAAAACTGTTGACCCTGTGGGTAAATCCCAAAATTTTCTGCTATTTTCGAGGTCAAAAAACGACTGGACAGCAAAAAAAACATTTTGCTGAAAAGAAGTAATTTTTGTCTAACGATATCTGTGGAATGAGTTTCGCACGTGATTTGATTAAAATTCAAAGAAAATCGATCTAGCAATACGAGTTATGCAATAAAATTCTTAAAAAAACGATTTTTGATTTTGATTTTCCAAATAACATGGAAACTTTTCAGCCGATCGATTCCAAAGTCTAATTAACTCAAGTCTTGATGAACTAGTCCATCTGAAACTAGTCCGAAGAGCTTCCTAGGACCTCAAATTGTCGACATCTGATGAAAAATCGATTTTCGAAAATCGGACCCAAACCAGTGACCTTCCCTATTTTTGAAAATTTTCAATTTCCACAACGAGAAGTTGTTAAAAATATATTTTATTTCCGTGTTCATTAAAATTGAAATGAAAATATTAATCCGAGTAATTAAAATATAATTGACTTCCCGATTTCTTGGATCTCGATAGATCTATTAGTTCTCCGGCGAGTATTAAATATTAAATGTATGATAATAAAAAAATGCAATTATTATTTGTCGTGATGTACGCAATGCGATGAACTTTCGCCGATCAAAAATTATATAGCAATATATTTATTCGTAAACTTTCTATCCATCCATTAACAATTTTTTTTTTTTTATTATTTTATTACATATATATTACTTATTATAAATATCACGTCGAGATAAATTTCCAATCACACCGATAATTTATTTATTACTTTTTTCAATGAAAAATAAATGATTTATTTAAATTAATAATTGTTTATTTAAAAAAAAAAAAAATAGGCTGGGTGAAAAATTGTCATGAGAAAAAATTTTTTAAGCGCAAATTATTGTAAAAAAAAAGGTACAAACTTGTAGAATAAATTTAAAATATTTTCGACGGGCACGAAAATACAGGGCATTGTCCTCGTGGGCGTGTATCTTAATACCCAGAGTATATAGTATGCAAAGTTAAAAGTACGAGTACTACAGACTACAGGAGATCGTACACGATCGAGCAAAGTAGCTAAGAACCGATACCATACATGAGTAGTAGTCATATATATATTGAGACCGTGTGTTATATTAATGGCCGCAAGCGTAAGTATAAGAGACGGGTTCGACACATCATTGCATATATCCATATCCATGCACACATACTTGGACATAAATATAAATGCAATATAGAATATACAGACACTCGTTGAACCTGTTAAGCACGATGAACCTGATGATCATAAAGAAATTTCTCAGTAATCACAGGGCCATTTGACTTTTCGTCGATCATTCAGTATGCAAAAAAATAATAAATGCCGAGATATAAACTTGGCCTTCGTGATGCCAACTTTGAGATTTTAGTTTGCAGTAAGACGGGTATTGAGTTAAAGGTTTACATATTTTTTTTTTTTTTAATATCGTAACTCAATTATTGTAATTAAATTAATTTAAAATTTAATTAAACTTTTTTATTTATGTAAAAGTTATTAAATTATGAGTTTTTTTTAGAGAAAGGTGAAGTTACTTAATAATTTTAATTGCGGGAATGGAATTTTTTTTTTCGATCGGCATGAGAAAGTATTTAGAAAAATTTAATTACTGACTTTTATGATTTTTAGAGGTAAAATTTTTTAGAGATTTATTTGTGATTATATCTGACTTATATAAAATAGCCGACTTTTTCAAAAACTGGATATACTTTTTATGATTCATATGAGATGCAGACGTAGTGAAAAAAATTCAATGGCATTTATATATGGAACATATATGGTTTTAATAATTGCAAGGATTTTTGAATATTAATTATTTATAAATATTTTTTATCACTCATTATTATCTCTCACAATAAGCGACTCTCATAATTTACATTTTTCAAGCAAAAATGGATTTTTTCACGTTTTTGAATCAGATATTGTTGGAAAAATTTCACGATACTGATCTTGGCCAACGTCAAATAATTTTTGAATTTTTATAAAAACGTTAAATTAGAAAAAAAAAAATTTCCAAATTTACACCTGTAGCTTTTTTAATTTTCTACATGTGCATATTTTTAGTTTTTTTTTTTATCACGTAAATTACTGAAAAAACATTCGAAAATTTTTAGTTGTCTGCTAACTTCAAGATCACACAGAAAAAAAGGACGTCTTGGCGCAAAAAATTTTTTCTCGCTCCAAGAAAATTTTTACTTGACCTAAGAAATTTTTCGCATTATGAATCGAAAACAAAAATTTTCTTGGGGTGACAAAGAATTTTTTGAGGTAAGAAGAAATTTTTTTAAGCCAAGAAATTATTTCTAGTCCTAAGAAAATTTTTGTTTTCATTTTTTAATGTAAAATTTTTCTTGCGCCAAGAAATCCTTTTTTTCTGTGCATGATAATTTCTCATCTTAAATACGTCATAAATATTTAAACCAATTTATAATTGTTTTTATTACATATTTATATAAATAATATTTCTAATAATTCATTTTTATTCAAAAAAAAAAAAAAAATTTATTACCCGCTGTAGAAATAATTTAAAAAAATTTTTTTAAATTCGCCCAAGTAGTAAGAGATGTTTCAAGTCAGACAGGGCTAAATGGATGTCAAGTCATTTTGACGACAGAAAACCATCAAAATAATAATAATAATGTAAGTATACACAAATTTAATGTTGAAAAAAAAAACTAATGTGTTTTCTGACCACCGCGATTCGACAAGGACCGTTTCCTCGTTTTATTATTGAGGCTTAAGATCGCTCGTAAGCCACCTGTATCACAAATTCATCCTCAGTACGGACCATTCACCATTCATACGTATATATATAAGGATACAAGTGTGACAGAGATAAAAAAAAGTTTGGGTGAATAAGATAAAGAGCCACAGATAATATAATATTATAAAGGAAGGAAGATAAGAGCTGAGACGAGAGTAAAAGGAATGTAAAAAGATTCAAAGAGTAACCAAGGCCTGAGGCAAAGTGATTTAAAAGTACGAAGGAGATAAATATAATAAAGTACGTCGTTGAAGTGAGAAAGAAATAAGGAGGAAAAGATTAACCGAGGAACGTGTTGTTGTAGACTGCTTGGCGTCTATAGCCAGTGTAATGGCACAACAGGTGGACCCACGAAATTCACGCTTACTCGATACGAGGACAAATGCCAAACACGTCATCTTTTTCTCACAGGATACTTAACCCATCTTTACCTTCCTCTCACTCTCGTATTATAATATTATACTCTTACTTATACTCAGTCGCAGGTCACAAGTCATTTTTATTACATTATGTCACTGGTTATATTTTTAAAAATATGTGCTAACTGGTTTTCTAAATAAATAACTTTTTATTTTAAATAATTTATGATTGTAAGATTTCTTTTATGGGCATCCCGTGTAGAAAAAAATTCGTTCCGAAAAGATTTCAAAAAAGTTCAACATTTGGAAATTATTAACTTGAAACAGATTAGAATTTCGAGTGGAACTTTTGTAATTTCGATAGTGAAAGAAAATTATCTAGGCTTTATATGAGCGAATTGGGAGTCAAAAAAGAACGTTTTTAAAACTTTTGATTTTACACCCGTTTTGAAAAAGGCCCATGAGAATCAAAAAACGTTGATAAAAAGATTCAAATTTGAGGTTTTTGATCTTCCTTCAAAATTCGCTCATATAAAGTCCAAGATGAAATTTTTTCACTATCAAAATTACAAAAGCTCCATTTGAAATTTTAATCTGTTCCAGGTTGAGAAGTTCCACATGTTGAACTTTTTTGGAACGAATTTTTTTTGCACGGGATAGTGAATTTAGTTATTTAATTTTTATTTACGATAGGGAGAGATGGGGTCAGTTGAGAAATTTGATAACTAATTATTTGATTATCAGCTTACTCTTAATCACTGAATAATTAACTAATCAATGGTCTATTAATCTCGTTGATTACTAATTGATTTACTAAAAAAACAATTGTTATTATAACCCAGTTCGATAAAAAAATTGAATATATTGTTAATTGTTTCACAATTTAAGTAAAAAACAATATAATGAAAATTAGATTGATACAAATTATTAGGCCACTTTTAATAATAAGCACCACTAAGATCGTATATTAACTGAGAGACTGTCACCAAAAAAATCATTAGTGTCTAATAAGTCGGCTGTAAAACCGGCGAGACGTTTGTGTTAAAAATTTGTTGACAAGAAAAATAATTATTCAAGATGTCAATGTATAATTATATTAATTTCATACTTTTGATATTTTTTATTGGACGAACTCACGTGTCTTCAATTGAAGTGAAAGATATATACGATATCAATTCAATAGAAAAATATATAGACGGTATTCATAACAATGTTCTATCTAATAGTCCATTTGAAAATTTGACATCTAGTGAAGACAAAAGATTCAATATTTTGAAAAAAGTTCTTGAGAATATGTCAAATGCACTTGAAGATTTAAATGCAATAACAAATAATATTGACGATGATTATTGGCCTATAGATTTACGGAAATTTTTGAAAAAATTTGACAAGGATAAATTGAAACGTAACTTTATTCTAACGACATTTTTGAGTTCGTCGACCGATAAAATTGAGGAAAAGATCAAAACAATTAATATTCATGTCGCGTCATTACTTGAAATTGTAGGGAACAATTTATATGATAGCGTTTATGACTACTGTTTTTTCGCACCGCAACTACTGTTATTTATTGATAGCAATGAGCAATTGCCTCACGATAATATTGAGGAGGAATATATACGTTTGGTACAAAGTATTAACATCAATATAAAAGTGAGTATGACGCCTATATAAACGTAATTGCCCTAGTAGAAATAATCTAGACTTTACTCGATTTTAAACCAGTAACTGGCCAGAGATCCCGGCTAAAAACTAGAAATCCCGCCACCTACAATTAAGGCGTACAAATTGGTCACACTAATATCTTTTTTGTACTAGTGTGTATGTGTGTGTTAGTTTTGTCCTGTTTAACCTATATTAAAAATTGCTATTTTTTTATTTTTATTATTTATGCTATTTATAATATGCTATATCTAAAAATATTATTTTAATTATAATTAATTTTTAAATATGATTTATTAATTACATTTATATTTGAAATATAATGATGTTACCGTCTTTATAGTTTAATATTCATAAATTAAAGTTTGATTATTAAAATCAATGAAAGACTAAATAAATAAATTTTATAGTAATTTTGTTTGTCAATCATTATTTTTATTTTGGGTTATTATTTATTTATTTTAATTATTTAATTTTCAATGTCTGTCAATGCGGATCAATATTTATTAGGTAGATTTTTTTAAAAATCTAACTATTGTATTTGTCCTCATGGTCGATTTTTCAAGGAATTTCGTCATAAACTATCATAATTAGTTGAGTAGAGTTCAAAAATACCATCCGTTAAAAAATTTATATATGTATGTATATATATATATATATTTATGTAATATAACGGACTTTTGAGGACACGATTGCGTCTACAATTCTTATCCGATCTTAATGAAATTTTCTACACTTATTTTATGTGTAATTACCACGGTTAAGTTCGAAGATGGGCTGAATCGGTCAATTAGTTTAGAAGTTATGGCTGTTTGAAATTTTAACGATTTTTCGGAAAAATCAGTTTTCAATCACTTTTAAAGTCCATATAACTTTAAAACTAAAACTCATAGATCATTTCTGTAAAAAGTAATTTAATGCTTGACTAATAAGCTTTAATTTATGACCTTAAACTTTACATTTTGACCATTTCTTCCAATAATTTGATAGCCTTGAAAATTTTAATGGAATAAAAAAATGTTGAAAATATGGTTTTCAATCCACATAACTTATGCTTGTCCCATTATAATCCGGTTTCGTCAGTTGTATTTTATTGTGCACAAAATAACCTGTAAATTTCACTGCTATTTTATATTTTAAAAGTATTTCTTTTATTATTTATGATGTATCGAATGTACCTCTAATCCCTATGATTATCACTGGTCTTGTCATTACGATAGCACCCACAGTTCTTATCGGATCTTACTGAAATTTTTTACACTTATTCTATAGGCGATTACCTTGATCAAGTTCAAAGATGCCCTGAATCGTTCGAATAGTTTTGAAATTATGGCTGTTTGAAATTTTCATGGTTTTTCGTAAAAATCAGTTTTTAATCACTGCTAAAGTTTATGGAACTTCAAAACTAACATTCATAGACAATTTCCGTAAGAAGTATCTGAAAGCTTGTTTAATAATCTTTAATTTATGACCTTAAGCTTTATGTTTTGACTATTTCTTCCAATAATTTGATAGCCTTGAAATTTTTAATGAGATCTAAAAATGTTGGGAATATGGTTTCTTATTCCACATAACTTAAGCATTTCCTATTATAATTCAATTTCGTCAGTTGTATTTTATTGTGAAGAAAATAACCTGTAAATTTCACAGCTATTTTATATTTTAAAAGGATTTCCTTTATCACTTATGTTGTTTCGAACGTACCTGTACGTCCTATAATTGTAACTGGTCTTGCCATCGTAATAGCGATTACAATTATGATCATATTAAGTAAATTTTCTATACACTTTGTTTACGTGAAGGTTAGTTTGGTACATTGACTATATAATATTTTGTCAAATCAACTGTCTGAAGTTCTCTCTCGGAAATAGTCGTTGTCTTTTTTTTACCCTCTCTCTTAGAAATCAAGCCTAATTTCATATCATGACTATACACTAACATGAATCACAAGATATGTATGTATGAAACTTTTTATATAGATTAATTGGAAAATCTAACTTCCATTTCGGCTGCCGAATGGCCTTTTTACTTATTTATTGATCTATATATCCATGCTTCAGGTTAGATTTATCTATCTATTGCATATCAATTTTTGGAGTAATTCGGAGAAAGATACATTAATTTGAATTAATTTTTAATTTGTCTTGGTATTTTTTAAAAAATCGTTTTATTTTTCCGAGGAACTGATAATTTTAATAACCTCAAAACCTAAAATTTTAAAGTGACAGTTTTTTTGAAAGCCGCCATATTTCTCTTGGATCTTTAATAAAACTGGCCAGTTACTTGACAGAAACTCGATTTCATTTCTACTAGGGTGTCAACAAATTTAAAGCAGGCGACATGAATAATTTCTTTTTCATTGCAAAGGTTTATGGCAGCTTCTGTCAAAGAACAAATTCCCTGCATCAAGGACTATATGATTATTTTCGTCAAGTAATGGCAACATATTTGAAGCGCTTTATGATGATTTATCACCTTAACATTATGAACGCAATCTGTAGAGATGGTAATTTTTTGTAGCAAATATTAAATTAATTTTTGATAATTGATAATAATAAATACACAGGTGATTAACTAATCAATTAATAAATTTTAATTTAAAGAAAGCGCAAGTGAATGGAGAATAGAACGTGTTGAGGCAGCTAAAAACACAATAAAACTTTCCATGAATGAAACTTTACCGATACTAAAGTATATGAAACATTATATGTACAGATGTGATCCAAAAAAATATTTAGACAAAGGTAATTATTTCTAAGTAGATCAATTTGATCACCTACGAAATGGATAAAAATATAAAGAATATTTTATGGGTATTTGAATTTTGTAGATGGAAATAAAAATTATTACGAGTTAGATAAAATGGTGCAAGCACTAATTGTTAAAGAAGAAGAATTGAGTACAGATGGGTCCTGTAGTCATAACTGTGATTTGGATGAGATTAAAGAGACGATTAATTCGACAGAGTGTAAGGAATATCGCGATTGTCAGTACATTGAGAGTGGCTATGAAATTTGTGAGGTAAATTATCTTATATTTGAATTTGGAAATTATTGATAGTGAATAGGAACTAGGCTTTAACGCAACAGTAATAATTGTTGTGATTGTTAATCAATTCTGTACTTTAGGCTGATGAAGATAACTCGAGACGTTACGAATGGTTTAAGGGTGAAAAGGCAGTTTTGTATGGAGACAATAGTACAGAGTGTAATAGTAATTTAACATCAGCGTACAGCAAATTGTCGTTCTTTAAATTCCGTTGGTGTGACTACTGCGTTTGTACGTGTGTAAACCGTCCGGAAGATAAAAAGAACGTCGTTGCAGCATTCAGTTTCAGAGAGCAAGTCACCAAAATAAGTGACAACCTGTTGAGTATTTTATTTTATTATTCACGAGTTTCATTGGAATTCTAAATGTGTAATTGACTTATTTCTATGCAGGGTAGTCGTGGGTGTGAGATTCATAAAGAAAGATTACATGATCCAGGTACAGATAAAAGAAGGTAAACTCAAACCACGCAGATATAAAGACCATGGAGTCTGGAAAGAAACCGAAAAAATTGTTTACAAAGAAGAATATAAAATGTTTATGGTTCCAAATGACGACGAGACTATGAGCCAAATGCAATTAGGAAATGATTATGCAGTTCCGGAAACAATCAATTTCGATGATTTGATTGCACCCGAGGGTTTCGTTGTAACGGGGGTCAGATTTAGATTTGCCGGAGATTCACTTGATTTTCCAAAGCTAACAACTGGCGCGATCGAATTGCAAGTTCGTGTAACGCCATTTGATTACGTCAGTGGCACACTGATTAACCATAACCAAACACACTGGATCGTTTCAAAATACAATGATACGAGGTTTGTACATGCATTTGATGTTAAGATGCCATTTCTCAATGTGTTGTTTAAATGTTGCTGTCATTTTCAGAGAGGAATTGATTTTAACTGATCCAGATGTACCAACTAAGTCACCTACAAATACGATTACCTCGAAAACTAATCAGTTTATTAGATTCCGCGCTTCGGATCTAAAAAAAGACGCTGGTCAATCAACAGTACCATTTTTCGATGCACAGGACGTAGATGGTGACCCCGAATTTCCTTTAGGGGGAGTGGGGATCATTCATCGTGGCCGGGAAGGTTATGGTGGATTTTTGGCCTTCAGAATTTATGATCTGGACCTTTCCAGTTATTTAAAGAACAATTACAAATCTTAAGCAAGTCAACAATTCTAGATTAAAACTACTTTTTAAGCTCCCGATTTCGATCAATAAAATTTCAACAAATATTGACATACCTATTATATAGTTTACGTAATGTCATTTATTGACTATAAGTATTAATAATAATAATAATAATAAGAATTAGAGTAATAATGATAATTAATAAAAAATTATTTGAATAAAAACACGTTTTAAGAACATGCATGTCTTATACTTATCTTATCTTATTAATCTTTCATAGGTAATTATTTCCTTTTCTATTAGCCTCATTGATTACTTATCAATTTACTAAAAATACAATTTATACTATAATTCAATTCGATAAAAGAATTTAATATACTGTTTCCGTTTTACGACCAATGTAAAATAGTAGTTTATCTATCGAGTGCGTCGTGTTTAAGACGCAAGTGTGAAGATTGGTACCAACACACGATCGTCTTAGACTCGATTGTACTAAATAAATACATTAGTTTTTGTGACAGGTATTTGAAATTTACTACATTTAGTGCCTACAAATGGCAGGTTATAAATCCGCGTTTATTTATTTGGTAAGATTGTTTTGAGTATTTGTTGAAAATTACAGAGAAGTCGGTAAGTGGACGAATTAAAATGATGATAAATTTTGTCACATGATGGCTGGTTAAGTTACTTCGATATTTTTTGGTCGTTTGCTATCGCACACGTAACCAAAAAATATTTTTTGATCCGATGATGACGTCACTATTAGAACGATTAGGTATCTTTTTTACCAGCTGTATCTTATCTAATATTTTTAGCTGCCGGCTATAGGCGATAAATGTCGTAGATTTTAAGTGTCTGTCACAAAAAAAAAATTTTTGTTTAAATAAAAATTAATTTGATGAAAATCCTAAGGGCACTTTTAAGAATAAATACCATTAATGACGTACGTTAACAGAGTCACTGTCACCAAAAAAATCATTAGTGTCTAGTAAGTCGGCTGTGAAACCTGCGAGTCGTTTGTGTTAAAAATTTATTGACAAAAAAAATAATTATTCAAAATGTCAATGTATCATTATATTAATTTCATACTTTTGATATTTTTTATTGGACGAACTAACGTGTCTTCAATTGAAGTGAAAGATATATACGATATAAATTCAATGTATAAATATATAGACGGAATTCATAACAATGTTCTATCTAATGATCTATTTGAAAATTCGATATTGAGTCACGACCAAAAATACGATATTTTTAAAAAACTTTTCGGCAATATGTCAAATGCACTTGAAGATTTAAATACCATAACGAATGATTCTGACGATTATTATTGGCCGATAGATTTTCCGTCATTTTTGAAAAAATTCGACAAGGATAAATTGAAACGTAACTCAGTTCTGACGGCTTTTTTGAGTTCGGCTTCCGATAAAATTGAGGAACGAATCAAAACAATTGATGTTCATGTCGCATCATTACTTGAAATTGCAGGAAAAAAATTTTATGATAACGTTCATGACTACAGTTTTTTTGTGACTCAACTACTGTTATTTATTAATAGCAATAAACGATCGCCTTACGATAATATTGAGGAGGAATATATGCGTTTAACACATAAGATTCTTGTCCATATAGAAGTAAGTATGACGATAAATGTAATTATCGACGAATTTTAAAGTATTCATTTTATTGTTAAGGCTTATGGCAGCTTCTGTCAAACAACGAGTTCACTACATCACGGAATATATGATTATTATCGTCGTGTAATTGCAACATTTTTGAAGCGGTTTACAATGGTTTATCATCTTGAAACTATGGACGCGATCGCGAATGATGGTATTATTTGTAACAATTAATCATACACGGGGAAAATAATAGTTCTGATTCCTATTCTAGCATGGTAACCATTACTATGTTACATAGTAACGAAGATTTTTGTGAAAATCTTATGTGAATTTGCTGGAAAAAATTTTTAAAATTGTGGCAAAAATATGAGTGATAGCTCATTCGATGCGGAATCAAATTTTGACCAAGATGTGTTTTTTATTTTTTTTATTTATCAAAATTTCAACTTTTAATAATAAAAAAGATAAACAAAATAAAGAATCTTAGATTTTTGTTAATAACTCAATGACTATAAGCGATATCGAAAATCCAAAAAAAGATCTTTAAAAAGGAGGAAATTTCTCAAAAAAAGTCTCTAATCCCGGAACTCTAGCTCCATAAACAATCATTTTGATTTGATGTTGAAAATCGGATTCCGCGCGGCTGCTGTCTTACTCTAACCTCAACGTGCCAATGTGACAGCAGCCGCGCGGAATCCGATTTTCAACATCAAATAAAAATGATTGTTTATGGAGCTAGAGTTCCGGGATTCGAGACTTTTTTTCAAAAATTTCCTCCTTTTTAAAGATCTTTTTTGGATTTTCGATATCGCTTATGGTTATTGAGTTATTAACAAAAATCTAAGATTCTTTATTTTGTTTATCTTTTTTATTATTAAAAGTTGAAATTTTGATAAATAAAAAAAATAAAAAACACATCTTGGTCAAAATTTAATTCCGCATCGAATAGGCTATCACTCATATTTTTTCCACAATTCTAAAGATTTTTTTCCAGCATATTCACACAGGATTTTTACAAAAATCTTCGTTGCTATGTAACATAGTAATGGTTACCATTCTAGCATGGGAATCAGAATTGTACTTTTCTCTCCGTGTATAATGTCATATAATTGATAAAAATAGATAATTAGGTCATAAACTAATCATGTGATAAATTTGACTTTATAGTAAATCCAACGGAATTGACGGCAGAATATGTTGAGGAAGCAAAAAATACACTAAAACGGACCATGAGTAAAACTTTACCGGTACTAAAATATATGAAACATTATTTGTACAGATGTGATCCAAAAGAATTTTTGGATAAAGGTAATTATTGTGAAATAGATTAATTTCATAACCCACGAAATGAATGTGAGTTTTCGATAGTACTTTTGGTATTCAATATTATTTTGGGAAAGACGTAAATCTAGTTGATAGACGTAATACTAGGGTGAGCCAAAAAAACCAACCTATCGAATTTGTGTCTTAAAAAGGACCTATATATCGAGAAAAAAATTCTCCCACTGGGCAAAATTTTTAGCTCAATTTTAAAAGGTGTCGGTAGCTATTTGAAATTTCCCATTTAAATAACATGCAAAAAAATTTTTTCTGATTAAAAATTTTATAACTTTTGAACCATGTGAGACAAAAATTCGGCTCTAGAATATTGTTGTAGGGCATTAAATTTCTTGAAAGAAAGTTCTGGGAGTCGAATTTGTAAACTTGATATTTCGTATACTAACAGGCTATCAAAGTCTAGAGTAAACAGAATCATACAAATTTGAGGCTTTATTTGGATTTTCCAAATACTTTTCTTTTATTGTAATCGATAACAAAATATTATTTGTTACAATGTGGATATTGTTGGTAATTTCATTGCACTACATATAGAACAAATTTTCTCATAGTATTGATATTTTTAATAATAAAATCTTAAATTTGTATGATTCTGTTTACTCTAGACTTTGATAGCCTGTTAATATACGAAATATCCAGTTTACAAATTCGACTCCCAGGACTTTTTTTAAAGAAATTTAATGCCATACAAGAATATTCTAGAGCCGAATTTTTATCTCACACGGTTCAAAAGTTATGATATTTTTAATAAAAAAAAATTTTTTTGCATGTTATTTAAATGGGAAATTTCAGATGGCTACCGCCACCTTTTAAAATTGAGCTAAAAATTTTGCCCAGTGGGAGAATTTTTTTCTCGATATATAGGTCCTTTTTAAGACACAAATTCGATAGGTTGGTTTTTTTGGCTCACCCTACGTAATACTCAATATAAATTAAGGAAAAAAATATGAAGAATATTTTATAGATATTTGAATTTTGTAGATGGTAATAAAAATTATTACGAGTTAGAAAAAATGGTGCAAACAGTAATTGTCACAGAAGAAGAATTGAGTACAACAGGGTCTAGTAGTCATAACTGTAATTTGAAAGAAATCAAAGGGACGATTAATTCGACAGAGTGTAGGGAATATCGAGATTGTCAGTACATCGAGGGTAGTTATGAAATTTCTAAGGTAAATCATCTTACATTGAAATTTAGGGATTATCGATCTTGTAAAGGATCTAGAGTTTAATGCAATAGTCGTATTTGTTATGATTGTTAATCAATTCTGTACTTTAGGCTGATGAAGGTAACTCGAGACGTTACGAATGGTTTGTGGATGAAAAGGCAGTTTTGCATGGAGGCAATTGTACAAAAGAGTGTGATAGGAATTCAACATCTGCGTACAGCAAATTGTCGTTCTCTATAATCCGTTGGTGTGACTACCGCATTTGTACTTGTGTAAACCATCTAGAAGATAAAAAGAACGTCGTTACAGCATTCAGTTTCAGAGAGCAAGTCACCAAAATAAGTGACAACCTGTTGAGTATTTTATTTTATTATTCACGAGTTTCATTGGAATTCTAAATGTGTAATTGACTTATTTCTATGCAGGGTTGTTGTGGGTGTGAGATTCATAAAGAAAGATCACATGATCCAGGTACAGATAAAAGAGGGAAAACTCAAACCACGCAGATTTAAAGATCATGGAGTCTGGAAAGAATCGGAAAAAATTGTTTACGATGAAGAAAATAAAATGTTTATGGTTACAAATAACGACGGGATTATGAGCCAAATGCAATTAGGAAATGATTATGCACTTCCGGAAACAATCAATTTCGATGATTTGATTGCGCCCGAGGGTTTTGTTGTAACGGGGGTCAGATTTAGATTTGCCGGAGATTCACTTGATTTTCCAAAGCTAACGACTGGCGCGATCGAATTGCAAGTTCGTGTAACGCCATTTGATTACGTCAGTGGCACACTGATCAACCATAACCAAACACACTGGATCGCTCCAAAATACAATGATACGAGGTTTGTACATTTATTTGATGTTAAGATGCTATTTCTCAATGTGTTGATTAATTGTTGCTGTCATTTTCAGAGAGGAATTGATTTTAACTGATCCAGATGTACCAACTAAGTCACCTACAAATACGATTACCTCGAAAACTAATCAGTTTATTAGATTCCGCGCTTCGGATCTAAAAAAAGATGCTGGTCAATCAACAGTCCCATTTTTCGATGCCCAAGACGTAGATAGGTTTTCCGACTTTCCTTTGGGAGGAGTTGGAATAATTCATCGTGGCCGGGAAGGTTACGGTGGATTTTTAGCCTTCAGAATTTATGATTTAAATCTTTCCAATCTTTTGATTGATAATCATAATTCATAATTAAATCAATAGTTAAAAAATATTATTCTTTTCCCATTCATTTAGTTAATTTATTATTTACGATCAATCACTTGTCTTCAGCCTTTAAAAATTTTATTTATTTCAATATTTGTATTAATTTAAAAAACATAACTATTAATAAAATTATTCTTACCATAATACATCTAATTTCATTTATTTTTCATCTCATAGCTATATAAAAATTCAGTCATCGCAAGTACAAATGAATTTAAGTCACGACAGCTAAAAACAAATCTGAACATACAAACGGCTGATCTTGCAAGTTATTTTATTTTGGCAAAACAATTAAACATAAATTAATCCAAAACGGATTTATTTTTGTTTTGCCTACGAAACTGATGTTTAATAATTTATTTTAGCTCGATCTTTTCACAAAAAATCTGTCTATCGGTTGACCCTGCGGGCCAGCCCCAAAACTTCTCGCTGTTTTCGAGCTCCTCGAGCTCGAAAACATTGTTGTGGATACATTTTCGAGCTCGAAAATACTTTTGTGTGCCATTGTTTTCGAAAAAAACCGATTTTAGCATTTCTTTCTCTCACGATATCTCAGGAACGAATTGACCGATTTCGATGGTTGAGGCGGCAATCGGCGTATTTTATTGAGTTCTAGAGCTGATAAAATTTTGAAATTGTTTCGTTTAGTTGTTTCGAAGATATTCGCAAAAAACCGTTTTTTACCATTTCTTTCGCCCGCGATAACTCTCGAACAAATTCTCCGATTGAGATGGCTAAGGCGGCAATCGACGCGTTTTATCAAGTTCTAGAGCTGATTAGATTTTGAAGTTGATCGTATGAGTCGTTTCTAAGAAATCAATACAAAACTAAAAAAAAAAAAATTTTTTTTTTAGTAATTCGCCAATATTTTCGAGTCTACTTGATCAAATGAACTGAAATTTTCAGAAAAGTTGATGGCCAACAAGCTCTTTCGATTGCCGCCTTAACCATCCAAATCGGTTTATTAGTTAAAACGTTATAGACCGGTCACACACATACATACAGACATTCAGACATCATTCTGAAAATAGTCAAAATAGCTTCCTAGGACCTGAAAACGTCGACATCTGATGAAATTTCGATTTTCGCAAATCGGAACTTCCCAATTTTTCGAAAAACGTCGACTTTCTTAGCGGGAAGTTAAAAAAAAGAAAAATTCTAAAATTAATCACCATCACGCCCAAATTCTTGCCATGAAATTCTGGAACTCAGATTAGAGTACTGACCATCGAAGATACGAAATTTTTTTTACTTTCTTCTACCCTCACTCAAATTTAGAAATTTATTAAAACACAATCGATTGGCAAAATAAACTCAGTTGCACAATTTACTACATACCTGCACTTTATATAATTTACTAGCTTGAAAATTCTCTGAAGAGAATCACGATTGCATATATTTTTTTTATCGTTGAGCATCTGTACGCATGTAATGAAGGACAATATTGATTCATCTATCAGACTGTAATTCTAATTTCTGATTTGATAATACGCGTTTAGGATGCGCATGTCCGGATTTTCTAAGCGTTTTTGATGAAATGCTATTGCATTAACATGGCCTACTTTTTCCCTAAACAATTAACTAATCACTGTTCCATTAATCTCATTGATTACTAATCAATTAACTAAAAACTCAGATTTGGTTATAATCCAATCAGATAAAAATATTGAATATATTGGTAGCTGTTTCACGATTTAAGTAAAAAAATATAATGAAAATTAGATTGATAAAAATTACTAGGCCACTTTTAATAATAAGCACCATTAAGATCGTATATTAACAGAGAGACTGACACCAAAAAAATCATTAGTGTTTAATAAGTCGGCTGTAAAACCGGCGAGACGTTTGTGTTGAAAATTTATTGACAAAAAAAATAATTATTCAAAATGTCAATGTATAATTATATTAATTTCGTACTTTTGATATTTTTTATTGGACGAACTCACGTGTCTTCAATTGAAGTGAAAGATATATACGACATAAATTCAATAGAAAAATATATAGACGAAACTCATAACCATGTTCTATCTAATAATCCATTTGAAAATGTGACATCGAGTGACGACAAAAAATACAATATTTTGAAAAAAGTTTTCGACAATATGTCAAATGCACTTGAAGATTTAAATGCGATAACAAATAATTCTGATAAAGATTATTGGCCTGCAGATTTACCGCTACTTTTAAGGAAATTCGACGTAGATAAAATGAAACATAATTATTTTCCATCGACTTTTTTGAGTTCGTCTACAGAAAGGATTAACGAGAGACGCAAAGTAATTGGAATTCATGTTACATCATTACTTGAAATGGCCAAAGAAAATTTTTTTGATACTCTCTCTAGCTTTTGTTCCTTCGTACCAAAAATTTTGCTATTTATCAATAGTAATAAGCGATTGCTCCACTTTAATATTGATGAGGAATATATTCGATTGGTCGCTAATATGCAAGTGCAGATGAATGTGAGTACAGAGTTTTTGAAATTAAAATTATTTAGTAAATCATTGAGAAAATTCTCTTTTCATTTAAAAAAATTTTTCATAAGCGAAAAAACTCAAAGAGAAATAAATTTGACTTTAGTGATTTTTTGAGATTTTCGAAATTATGGATGATCCCTCAAAACCTTTAAAAAATTATGTACCTGAAGATCGCAAAGTTTCTTGCGCAACAAAAATGAAAAACAATCATGTGATTTGACTGCTTAAGGGTAGTTGGGGTGGCCTGCAATTTTCGGGTGAAATACCAGCATCTATGTGCAAAACATTTCAGAAATCTAGTCATTCAGTAGATATTTTACTTTCCAATTTCATTTTTATTCGTTACGCGACAAACGTTCCGATCTCCAGGTACATAAAAAATTAGATTTCATAAGTTGTAAAACATGATTTTGGATGATAACATTTAATATTTATTTTTCATGCATGACTTATATCATTAAAGGAAGAATTACTTCAAAACATTTGTCATAGAACTAAGTCACTACATCAAGGAATGTATGATTATTATCGTGAGGTAATTGCATCATATTTGAAACATTTCATGATGATTTATCACCTTAATATTATTGATTCGAGCTGTAAAAATGGTAAAGATTATTTTATTCTGTTTTTAACAACAATTGACTGAGTTATTAATAAATCACTTTCTGCAAATTTGAAGAAAACACGACAGAATGGATGGGGGAGTATATTAGTGGAGTCAAAACGATGATTAGGCGTTCGATAGATAAAACTGTACCTATTTTGGAGGATATCAAATTTCATATGACTAGATGTAGTTCGAAATCGCTTAGTAATAGAGGTAATTGGAATCAATCTCATACGGTTTAATGACCAGAGTGAATAGAATAATTTTAAGAAATTACTTTGAAGGGTAGAAAATATATTTCTAATATTTGGATTTTGTAGATGGACATAAGACGTATCACGAGTTAGAACAAATGGTACAAACAGTAATTGTCAAAGAGGAAGACTTGAGTACAGATGGATCCTGTAGTCATAACTGTAATTTGGATGAAATTAAAAAGACGATTAATTCGACAGAGTGTAGGGAATATCGCGATTGTCAGTACATTGAGAGTGCCTATAAAATTTGTGAGGTAAATTATCTTATATTTGAATTTGGAAATTATTGATAGTGAATAGGAACTAGGCTTTAATGCAACAGTAATAATTGTTGTGATTGTTAATCGATTCTGTACTTTAGGCTGATAAAGGTAATTCGAGGCGTTACGAATGGTTTAAGGATGAAAAGGCACCTTTGTATGGCGACAATAGTACGAAAGAGTGTGATGGTAATTTAACGTCTGTGTACAGCAATTTGTCATTCTTCAAATTCCGTTGGTGTGACTACTGCGTTTGTACTTGTGTAAAACGCCCAGAAGATAAAAAGAACGTCGTTGCAGCATTCAGCTTTAGAGAGAAAGTCACCAAAATAAGTGACAACCTGTTGAGTATTTTATTCTATTATTCACGAGTTTTATTAGAATTCTAAATGTGTAATTGACTTATTTCTGTGCAGGGTAGTGGTGGGTGTGAGATTCATAAAAAAAGATTACATGATTCAGGTACAGATAAAAGAGGGTAAACTCAAACCACGCAGATATAAAGACCATGGAGTCTGGAAAGAAACCGAAAAAGTTGTTTACGATCAAGAAAATAAAATGCTTCTAGTTATAAATAACGACGAGACTTTGAGCCAAATGCAATTAGGAATTGATTATGCACTTCCGGAAACAATCAATTTTGATGATTTGATTGCACCCGAGGGTTTCGTTGTAACGGGGGTCAGATTTAGATTTGCCGGAGATTCACTTGAATTTCCAAAGCTAACGACTGGCGCGATCGAATTGCAAGTTCGTGTAACGCCATTTGATTATGTAAGTGGCACACTGATTAACCATAACCAAACACACTGGATCGCTCCAAAATACAATGCTACGAGGTTTGTACATTCATTTGCTGTTAAGATGCCGTTTCTCAATGTGTTGTTTAATTTTTGCTGTCATTTTCAGAGATGAATTGGTTTTAACTGACCCAGATGTGCCAACTAAGTCACCTAAAAATATGGTTAACTCGAAAACCAATCAGTTTATTAGATTCCGCGCTTCGGATCTTAAGAAAGACGCTGGTCAATCAACAGTACCATTTTTCGACGCTCAAGACGTAGATGGTGATCCCGAATTTCCTTTAGGAGGAGTGGGAATCATTCATCGTGGCCGGGAAGGTTACGGTGGATTTTTGGCCTTCAGAATTTACGATCTGGATCTTTCCAGTTATTTGAATAACAATTACAAATCTTGAGCTAGTCAATAATTCTAGATTACAACTACTTTTAAGCTCCTGATTTCGATCAATAAAATTTCAACAAATATCCACATACCTATGATATAGTTAACGTAATGTCATTTATCGATTATAAGTATTAATAATAACAATAAGAATTACAGTAATAATGATAATTAAAAAAAAATTATTTGAATAAAAACACGTTTCAAGAACATGCAGGTCTTATATTTAATCTTTCATATATAATTAATTTCTTTTCTATTAGCCTCATTTATTAATCATCAATTCACTAAAAACCCAATTTCTACTATAGTCGAGTTCAATTAAAAATTCTATATACTGTTACTACTTTACGATTAAAGTGAAAAAAAAAAATAATAATAATCATAAACATTAAATTGATAAAAATTACTAGGCCACTTTTAATAATAAACACCAATAAGATCGTATATTAACAGAGACGCTGCCATAAAAAAAATCATTAGTGTCTAATAAGTCGGCTGTGAAACCCACGAGTCGTTTGTGTTAAAAATTTATTAACAAAAATAAAACTATTCAAAATGTCAATGTATAATTATATTAATTTCATACTTTTGATATTTTTTATTGGACGAACTCACGTGTCTTCAATTGAAGTGAAAGATATATACGATATAAATTCAATAGAAAAATATATAGACGGTATTCATAAAAATGTTCTATCTAATAATCCATTTGGAAAGATGACATCGAGTGATGACAAAAAGTACAATATTTTGAAAAAAATTTTCGACAATATGTCAAATGCACTTGAAGACTTGAATACAATAACAAGTAATACCGACGATTATTATTGGCCTGACGATTTGCCTCGATTTATTAAAAAATTCGACCAATACAAACTGCGAATGGGTTATTATTCAACTCCTATTTTGAGTTCTTTTACCGACAAAATTGAAGAAAAAATGAAAATGACCGATATTTTCAGTCACTCACTACTTAATATGAGTCGGAAAAACTTTTTCGACGATATTAATAAATATTGTTTATTTGTACCTGAACTTTTATCTATCATTAATAATAATAAGCAATTATTTGATGGAAGTAGTGGTGAAAATTATCAATTTCTAGTAAACAATATATTGCGTCAAATGCATGTAAGTATGCCCGTCCTTGTTAATTAACAATTTAACGATACTAATTAATTTCCATAACTTTCATCATCATTTCAAATCATCATCTGTTTAATTATAAAAATCAAGTCGTTAACACGGTGGCTCTACTAATCACTAACATAAATACTGACATGACATGTACCTGAAGATCGGAACGTTTTTCGCGGAACGAAAATAAGAAAAAAAATGAAAAGTAAAAAATCTACTGGATCTAGATTTCGAAAATGTTTCGCACGTCACCCGAAAATGACAGGACACCCCTATCTACCCCTAAATTCGCCTTTAGACACAGATTTCATGAATTATATTCATTTTCGTTGTGTGAAAAACGTTCCGATCTTCAGGTACATGACATGACAAAATTTTTTTTTCATAACAATCGACATCTGAATGTAGTCATTAAGATTTGCTAATTGAAGAATTAATTATTAACTAGATTTGAATAATTAATTTTAAGCATTTATTTATTTAAAGAATGAAACTCATCACAATTTTTGCCACCGATCAACGTCATTTCGCCAAGGAGTATACGATTATTACCGTCAAGTAATGACGACGTATTTGAAGAAATTTATGATCATATATCACCTCAAAATTATTGACGCAAGCTGTAGAAATGGTAACTTTTCGTAATCATTATTTGTTTAGCTTCAATTTTATTGCTATTATTATTTTTATTATTGATAAATTGATTGATTAATTAATAAACTGTTCAATTCTGTTGTAAAGAAAATTTGACGGAATGGATGGCAGAAAATATTAAAGAAATAAAGGGATCATTCAAACTTCTAATCAGTAAAACCAAAGATATACTAAGCGAAATTAAACATTATATGTATAGATGTGATCTAAAAGAATTTGTTTCTGAAGGTATTTATTGAAAAATGATGAATTTCAATTACTGCAGTATACATATCATTCAAGATAAAGATCAAATTATTATTAAAGATAAAATTAATTATCGAATACTTGAATTTTGTAGACGGAGATAAAAGTTATCATGAGTTGGAAAGAATGATGCAAACAGTACTTGTCAAAGAGGAAGACTTGAGTACAGATGAATCCTGTAGTCATAACTGTAATTTGGATGAAATTAAAGAGACGATTAATTCGACAGAGTGTAGGGAATATCGAGATTGTCAGTACATCGAGGGTAGTTATGAAATTTGTGAGGTAAACTATTTTATATTTGAATTTGGGGATCATCAATTTTGGAAAGGATCTAGAGTTTGATGCAATAGTAGTGATTGTTATGAATGTTAATCAATTTGTACTTTAGGCTGATGAAGGTAATTCGAGACGTTACGAATGGTTTGTGGATGACAAGGAACTTTTGTATGGAGACAATTGTACGAAAGACTGTGATGGTAATTTAAAGTCTGTGTACAGCAAATTGTCATTCTTCAAATTCCGTTGGTGTGACTACTGCGTTTGTACTTGTGTAAAACGCCCGGAAGATGAAAAGAACGTCGTTGCAGCATTCAGTTTCAGAGAGCAAGTCACCAAAATAAGTGACAACCTGTTGAGTATTTTATTTTATTATTCACGAGTTTTATTGAAATTCTCAATGTGTAATTGACTTATTTCTGTGCAGGGTAGTCGTGGGTGTGAGATTCATAAAGAAAGATTACATGATCCAGGTACAGATAAAAGAGGGTAAACCCAAACCACGCAGATATAAAGATCAGGGAGTCTGGAAAGAAACTGAAAGAATTGTTTACGATGACAAAAATAAAATGCTTATGGTTACAAATAATGACGAGACTTTGAGCCAAATGCAATTAGGGATTGATTATGCACTTCCGGAAACAATCAATTTTGATGATTTGATTGCACCCGAGGGTTTCGTTGTAACGGGGATCAGATTTAGATTTGCCGGAGATTCACTTGATTTTCCAAAGCTAACGGCTGGCGCTATCGAATTGCAAGTTCGTGTAACCCCATATGATTACGTCAGTGGCAAACTGATTAACCATGACCAAACACACTGGATCGTTCCAAAATACAATGCTCCGAGGTTTGTACATTCATTTGCTGTCAAGATGCTGTTTTTCAATGTGTTGCTTAATTTTTGCTGTAATTTTCAGAGACGAATTGGTTTTAACTGACCCAGATGTGCCAATTGAGTCACCTGAAAATACGATTACCTCAAAAACCAATCAGTTTATTAGATTCCGTGCTTCGGATCTGAAAAAAGACGCTGGGCAATCAACAGTTCCATTTTTCGATGCACAAGATGTCGATGCTGATCACGAATTTCCTTTAGGAGGAATCGGAATAATTCATCGGGGCCGGGAAGGTTACGGTGGATTTTTGGCTTTCAAAATCTATGATCTCGATCTTTCTCGTTATATAAATAGCAACCATACTCCCTCTCCGTAGTATGATTGAAAATTGTATTTTTTCTTCTATTGATGCATAATACTAATCTCATATCATTAATCCTTAATCTTCCCTACACGCTAAATTAACTCATCTTTTTATGTACCCAAGAGTAAAAAAAATAATCAGATAATTAAACTGTCAAATGAGAATGCAAAGGAGTAGACTGGTTCAAACTCCCAAATTTCGAAGAATAATCCTCCTGAAGAAGGGTCTCTATTTAAGCCATGTATCTTTTGATTAAATAATAATTCTCCTTTATATATTTTGAAACTAAAATTTATTCAATTAATTTATTCATTTTGAAACAATTATATTCATTGAAACTAAAATTTATGTAAGTCAGAAGTTGAATTCAGTCGTCATTATCAGTTCCACAATTTCAACCAGCAATAGTATTCTGTATGCAATTAACAAAAAATCCAGTTAAAACGTTATTTGCTATCTCTACCCATTAATCGATTGTCATTTATTATCGTCTATTAAATCTATTTCATCAAATCTATTTATTAACTTTACTCACTCATTATTGTTAGTCAATTTCACTTGTCATTTAATTACGTACCTGTAACAAAAAAAAATAAATACATTTAATTTATATGACGTGTTTAATTCCTTAAAATTGAATTAAATATGCAAGAGTTGACTATCAGGACTCAGAATTTTTTATGGAAATGATAACTTTTTTTTTCTTTCTAACAATTTTTTTACTTCGTATCTGTCATTGAAAAAATTCGAAAACTTAAGTAGACTATAAACTATAGAAATTTCTATCGAAAATTTTCATCAAATTTTTTTTTACAACTTTATATATGACATTTAATATATGACATATATTGTGTTTAAATGTTCATTGTTATGTATGATTATTATTCTAATGAATGAATCTGTTAATTAAAAGAAATTTTCATAATTTTTTTTCAATAAGCAAAATTATGATTGATAAATTTATATGTATGTTATGTATTTTTTAAACGATTTTTATCAATGATAAAAAACTTATAATAGCTAGCAAATTGTGGTTTTTAATTGAGTTCGTTATGATTATTATCGCTTTATTAAGCATAGTCATAAAAAATAATTAATTTAATTGTTTCTGTGAAACCAAGAAATCTGGAATTTTTTTTTTTAGTCACTAGCCTGAGGCACTATTGACAAATAAGTTGTTAAAACAAAATTCCACTCCAAGTAAAAATAGAATAAAAAATCGAAAACACTTTAATGGCTTTTTAATAACTCGATTGATAAAAATGTGACAATGGAAGATTTACTGTACATTTTATAAAATATAAATTTTTTTGTATCCAATATTAAATAATTTTTTCTCAATTCAATTTATCTACACGCTAAAAAAAAGTAGTAATACCTCTCATCTTAACGAAGTAAATTTTCCCATCTTTCCTTTTTGAAGATTCTCATTTTTTATGTTGACCATTTTTATCTGAGAGGATAATCATTACTATCTCGGATGGCAAAATTTACAAACTTTTTAGCTTGATAGTATATTACACACCAATGGAGGAAATTAAGACATTTCAACCCGCGTGAATGATTGCCGTGTAGTAGCAGACAAGTGGATTAAGATGTTCTACCTTCCTCCGTGATGTACATACGATTTTACACCAGATTTGCCCCTCAAAGTTTAAATTTTTGTCTCTGTTTGTGGGAAAAACTGCACATGGGCTAATTTTAATCATCTGTTTTGTCATAAAAGAACAGAACGACTTTCCCTCTAAACAGTGCAGAACTTTGAACTTTCGAGGCAGGTGTGGTGAAAAAGAAATATCAGTATCTAGATGATAACTATTACTATTGACAACAATAAATATTACTATACAAGAAGCGAGTGGTACATATAAGCATGATAATGATTCCTCATTGCAAGATGAAAATAGTAATTATTTTTCGTTATACCTGCACCGAAAGTTTAAATTTCTGCCCGATTGAAAGGGAAGAAAGTTGGGCTCGAGTAAGTAATTATGCACACAGGTCGGAATGTTTTACTTTCCTGCCTTGGTGTGTAATATACTATATAATGTTTTTTTTTTTTTTTCGATTTGAATCGCTTAGATTTACGATGCGTATTTAGTATTTTAAATTAATGAATAATTAAAGTACTAAAATATGATTTTGTTCTACAAGATTTCAAACGCTAATAAGCATCTAATTGTACTTGTATTTATTATTGCCTAATTTTTAACGAGTGTGACACAATTATTAGAAACTTATCTGAAAAAACAGATCATTAGTGTTTCGACCGTTGACCGCTAAACTTGATCTCTTGTTTTTTTTTTTCTTACGATTCCACCATTTTTTGAATTTTAACCAATTACATAAAATTTGGTTTTACTAATAATTATTACCAACATTATCACAATAATTATCTGATCACAATGATATTAAAAAATTATTTAATATTGACAACTTATTTTTTAGTTCAAAATACCGCGACGTCAATAAATGTAACGGATATTTACAATTTAAACAAAATTGAATTTTTTATGAATAATATACACAGTAAAGGGTACACTGATTACGAATTCCGAAATGTAACGATGGATAACGACGGAATAAATAGAATCATTGGAATAATTATCAAGGATTTAATAAATATACTGGGGGAATTAAATAAAATATCAAGTGATTCACGTTACGATGTTAAGTCTCGGGATTTATTTGATTTCATTACTAAATTAGATCGCTATAGAATTATGAGAGGACATGCGTTGACAGCGAAACTTACAATTAAGCTGCACAGCATATTTCACATGAAGGAAACAATAAATTCAGTCGTCAGATCATTGTTTCAATTAAATAATAATAATTATTTTAATAGTCCGATTAATTATTGTCCCTTTGTGACAAACTTTACACAAGTTATTAGATTCCAATATCGGATTGATACTATTATTAGGGAATATGAAGGTTTTGTTGAATATCTTGCGGAAAGAATGGATGTAAGTACTCGTAAAAATACTTTTTGAATAAAAAGAAAATATAATGACTGTATTTTATGTAAAAAACTATTTTATGGAAAAAATTATTTTAATAACCGAGGTCTAGGAGAATTTGCGTAATTGAAATTATATTCCGACTAGGAAATTTCGGTGACACGACCGATGATCCAAGGACAATTGATCCTTGCGACAATTAATCCGCCAATAAAATATACTCACACACATATAAATGTGAAAAATTTGTGTGTGAGTATATTTTTTATTTTACACGCACACAAAATTAGTGAAAAAAGGGCGTAATTTTTCACATTTATATGTGTGTGAGTATATTTTATCGGCGGATCAATCGTCGCAAGGATCAATTGTCGCGGATTAATTGTCGCGGATCAATTGTCCTCGGATCAACGGTCAGGTAATCGAAATTTCAAATGTAAGGATATAAATTAAAATCTTGATTTTAGAAAGAGTCACATCATAATTTTTGTGGCCAAACAAGTTCATTCAATCAAGAAATATATGATTTTTATTTTCAAATAATTGCAACTTATCTCAAAGAATTTATAACGCTTTACTATATTGACATTATGGAAAGAAGATGTCTCAATCGTAAGGATAAATTATTTTTTAAATATCATAGTTCTAAGCATTACGATCATTGTTACCAGTCATAGCAATGATAGCATAAAATTACTAGTAATCAAATTTTTAAATAATTTGATAAAATATTACAATTTTAAGTCGTTCAAAATTTTGAAATTGTTCATAAATTTTCGCATCATTTGAAGCTAAACAAATTAATCGTACAGTTTCAAATGATTCGAAAACTTACTAATAATTGGAAAATTTTTGAATATTTACGAATAATTCGAATTACTCGATCCGAAGTTTGAAATGAATAGATCGATTCGATTCAATACGAATAATTCTTTAGTTCGAAGTATCGTACACCCTATAATATAATTATTAAAAACAATAAGCTTTTGAAATTATCTTTTTTTTTTTTTTTTCAAATAGAAAAGCCCAATATAGAATTAAGTACTAGTAAAGCAAGTTTGATAACCAAATTACGTGAACCAATAGATTTAACCAAATATTTGCTGCAAGACAGTGAACATTATATGTACAGGTGTGATGCAACTAATTACAATAATTGTAAGTAACAAAAATCTTTTCCTCAACTAATTTTCATCAGTAGTTTATACACTTCGTGACAAGGGATAAAACAAAACGATACTGAGAGTTTTAATGTCTGGAGCCAGTCGAAACAGAATAATTTAAATCATTTGGCAGACAAACTGTCCCAACAATTGGATGACAATATTTAACAGTAAAGACATTTATTAATAATATTTACAGTAATTACACCCAAGTATTACGAATTAGAAAGAATGATCCAAACGGTAATAATCGAAGAAAAAAATTTGAGTACAACTAGATCTTGTACTCATAATTGTAATTTAAACAATATTCATGACACAATAAATTATGGCGAATGTAAAGAATATCGTGATTGTCAACACATAAACAGTAGTTATGAGATATGTGAATTGGTAATTATCAATTGTATATTATCATTATTTTATTATTAAAACCCAAAGTCGACACAGTACAAGTCGTTAGAATAATGAATTCAGTCCGGACTAGGTTATGATTCACGGCATTACGAGTGGTTCAAAAACAGTAACGGAACCATTTTCGGTGATGACAGTACGCAAGAGTGTCAAGGTACAATAAAATTGCTATCCAGTTACTACAATGCCAGCGAACATAGTTCTTGTGACTATTGTTTGTGCACTTGCATTAGAAAACCTCAAAGCTCTGGCAGAATTGTCACGGCCATCAGTTTCAGAGAACAAGTCACTAATATTGATGATAACTTGTTGAGTATTGTATTAGCATTTTATTTAGTAATTTGGGGAAATACTTATGATGTTTAATAAATCACTGATGTAGGATAGCTGTAGGCGTTAGATTTATCAAGAAAGATGGCCTGATCCATATACAGTTGAAGGAAGGAAAGCTTAAGCCCAATAATTCTGATAAAAGCGTGTGGAAGGAATTGGAAAGTTTTGCTTATGATGAGAAAACCGGACAATTTAATATTCTGCATGCTAATAATACTAAGAGTCCCGCGAAATTGGGAGTCGATTATGGACATCCAGAAACGATAAATTTTGATGATGTGATTGCGCCCGACGGCTACGGGGTTACCGGAGTCAGATTTAGATTTGCTGATGACTTGATTGATAGTCCAGAATTCAAGACGGATAGGATTCAGTTGCAAATTCGGGTAACGCCTTTTGATTATATTGCTGGCGAATTGATTCATCGTGATCAAACATACTGGATTGCTCAGGAATCAGAGAGTTCAAGGTCGTTACAAACCATCGTTTTTACATGATTGTTTATATTAATGTGATTTCTGATTTTTCCGGTTTTTTTTAGGCATCAATTGGTTCTGAATGATCCAGATAACCCGACTAAGTCACGTGGCAATGTTATTGACTCAAAGACAAATCAGTTTATTGAATTCCGTGCTTCGGATTTGACAAAAGACGCTGGGCAATCAACGGTTCCATTCTTCGATGCTCAAGATGTTGAAGGTGATCCCGAATTTCCGTTAGGGGGAGTTGGAATTATGCATCGCGGTCGTAAAGGCTACGGCGGATTGTTGGCATTAAGAATTTTTGATTTGAATCTGTCTCAGTACTTCAATGATGTATGATAATTGCGGCGACGATAAATATTCAATTCATAAGATGATTATCAACTTCAATATAAATTTTTGGTCCTCAAACAGAATATTCTTTGTAATGTCGATAGTTCGTTAAAATTAAAAAAAATATAAAATTGATGTTTTTTATTTTTTGTGTCTAGTATTCGTATAAATAGTTTATCAAAAATTAATAATCGTCTAATGAACTGAATTCTTATATATAAAAATTCTAAAAAAATTCATGTACTTTTAATATTTTTATAGAAGTTTTGAATAAAAGGAATGAAAAACAACAAAATGATGTTTTTTTCTCATTACGATGAATCGTCTCGAGCTATTCCGTTTTTGATATCAAGTATTAGGTGTCGTATTGATTTGACTTTGTAGTTGTGTTAAAATTATGACACGAATTTAAAATAATTAAAAACGATAAGACTAATTAGTAAGTTAAAAATTGAATTAGTGTTGACTTCTACGTGATCGATAGCATCCAATTATTTTAATGATAAAAATTTAATTAATAAATTACTTATTTCATTAAAGTTCGTTATGTGAGATTAACAAAGACATTCAGAATTCATTTGAGTTATCTCAGTATTGAAGCTTTATCGTTAATGCTATTAGTTGACAATCATTAAAAACGATTTGAAAAGAAATTCAAGTCATTAACTGTATTGAATCATCAGTATTTTTCGATCCCCACTAGCTATATGTATTTTGTTTTTGATAGTGTATTTATAAATGAATTATATTTTTCGGCTTCATGTTTCATTATTTAAAGAGGATTTATAACAAAGCGTAACAGAAAAAAAGTAAAATGGAATTAGTGTTGACAATAAATTAGATTGTTATAGATGTCGCAGTGACTCTATCAATTTGACGTCAATTTAAAAAAAAAATATCTTAGTAATGCGCAGTTGATGTGAAACAAGTTTTAAGTATTTAGTGAGTTGAAGTTATCAGACTTGTGAGGTGTAAGAGACATTCAAAATTTTCACGGAAAAACAGAAATAGAGTTTTCACTTGTGTTGGTATTGATGATTTGATTGGAGTCGCGATAATAAAAAATTTGTTATTAACAATGAATTTGAAAATTTTTTTTTTGTTAATAATATATTTTTTGGTACACGATACCACGGCGGAGGATCACAGATTGGATACTTATGATATAAATAGTATACAGATATTCATTAATAATGTTCATGAAAGAGCGCGGTCTTATTATCGGTTGGAAAATACAACATTGGAAGATTATGAAAAGAATAATATTTTAAAAATGATATTCAATGACTTAACAATTATACTAACTGAGTTAAATAAAATGTCGAATGATTCACGTAAAATTCTTTCATCTGGTGACTTAATTAGTTTCGTTGCTAGTTTAGAGAAACATGATCTAGAAAATGGTTATTCTGTACAACCAAAATTGTCAGTAGAATTGAACACGATATTTAACATGAGTGAAACAATTAATTCATACGCCGAACCCTTATTGAAGTTAGGCAGCAGCAATTTTTCTGCCGAACGAGATATGTCGGAATTCTGTCCATCTAACAAAAGTATCCAACCAAACATTGAATTCAAGTTTGAACAGCCCATTGTTCTTAATGAATACATGAAATTTATTAATAATCTCACGATAATAATGTATGTAAGTATCAGTAACAAACCGTAGAGTGTAATGACTATGAGCAAAAATAGAAAACTTTTCAACTATACTTTGAATGTGATATAGTCTAAACTAATTATTAACACACCCGATATTATAAAAGTAGAATTTGTCCCTCTATTGCATCGTTTCCACTTTTGCTCAAAATAAATAAACTGTTTATTCAAATTTTTTGTTAAGAAGTTATTAAAAATAATAAATGATCTATATTTTATCATAGAACAAAAAGCGATATAATTTTTGTGGCCAAACAAGTTCATTAAATCAAGCAATATTCGATTATCATCATCAAGTTATTGCCACGTATCTAAAAGAATATATAATGCTTAATTTCGTCGATATTATCGATGGACGTTGTTTTGACTGTAAGTACGAAAGAAGTTTATCATCATTATGAGAATTAAAGACATGATATCAAACAGCTATTGAAACTTGAATTGTGTTAATAGGGAATGTAACTCCATTATCAAGCACTCGTCGAAACAATTCAATGAAGGAAATATCAGAAATCATTAAATTAACGAAAGAACTTCTAGATCATGCTAGTCTTCTTATTTACAGATGTGATGCTGACTATAGTAATAATAGTAAATACATGAAGAATATTCCTTCTTATTTGCATTTTTTTTTATCGATAAATAAATATTCATTTGTAAATATAATTTCAACTTTTTCTAGCTAACGGAAAGTCATATTACGAATTAGAACATATGATACAAACAGTAATAGTTCCCGAAAAAGAATTAAGTACAACTGGCTCCTGTAGTCATAATTGTGATTTGAACGCTATAAGACATTCGATCAATAATAACGACTGTGACGAATATCAACACTGTCAGTATCTTGACAGCAGCTACGAAATCTGTGAATCGGTGATTACTTTCGTTTTTTTCCTTTTTGTAGAGTTTTTAGAACTCTGTTACATCAGACGTTATCATCGACCGAAAAAGTCTTCAACTTTTCGAATTTGATGCTATAACTATTTATGGCGCCTCGCCAATTCCACTCGTTACCAGAATCTCTTTCTTACTAATACTATTGATTACATTTAGACTGATAAAACGAGTTCGAGACGTTACGAGTGGTTCAGAAGCCGCAGTGGAGCACCTTATGGCAGAAATTTCCCAAGCTGTAGTGGCCCAGTGAAGACTTTATCCAGTTCTTATAATGCTTTTCCACCTAGGTGGTGTGACTATTGTATGTGCACCTGTGCCCAAAAATCGCGACGAAAGCATGTCATCGCTGCAGTTAGTTTCAGAGAACAAGTCACCGACATCGATAATAACATGTTGAGTATTTTATTCATAGCTCAATCAATCTTTGAGCATTGTTTAAGTCGTTTAATTATCTTTTTTAATTCAGGGTAGTCGTTGGTGTTAGATTTATCGAGAAAGGCAAATTAATTCATGTCCAGATAAAAGAACGGAAACTAAAACCTATCAGCTCAGATGATAGAGGCTCATGGAAAGAATTGGAAGACATCTATCAGAGTGATAATACAGGGAAATTTGTAATCAAAAATGAAAACTCCTCTATAGTAGAGCTTAAACCGATCGTCGATTATGGAGAAGCGAAATTAATGGACTGTAATGATTTTATTGCGCCCACTGGTTACGTCGTTACAGGTGTAAAATTAGGGTTTTCTAGATTATTTCTCAATACTTTGAGTGTAAATACCGAATCAATTCAACTGAGAGTACGCGTCACGCCTTTTGATTACAATAAAGGCATACTAATAAATAAAAATCAAACACACTGGATCAATGACAGCAATTGGTTCTTGAGGTATTAATTTTTATCGACCAGTTTACACTCTCTGAAACTAATGTTACTAATATTACTTCATTGATTTGAATTGTGGTCATAATTATTACAATTTTCAGACGGCAACTATTCATAAGGAATCCAGATCTGCCAACAAAATCACCTAAAAATGTTATTGACTCAAATCCGAACGAATTTGTTAGATTCCGTGTTTCGGATTTGAGGAAAGATGGCGGACAATCAACAATACCATTTTTTGATGCTCAAAATGTTGAAGGTGCTCCTGAATTTCCGTTAGGGGGAGTCGGGGTCGTTCATCGCGGTCATGAAGGCTATGGTGGATTTGTTGCATTAAGAATTCACGATTTGAAGCTTTATAATTACTTCAATGATGAAATTCAGAAGCAATCCTAAAGTTTATATTTCCAGATTTCATGAATTTTAATTATATTTTATGCAATAAGAAAAAATTTTGAACAATAAAAGTTATATCTACAGTTTTGTGATTATATTAATTGATTTTTTATTAAATTTGCGTACGTCTAAAAATAGACAAATAGGAAAATGGAGACCCTTAATAAAATATTACAAAAATTTTTCTAAATTAATTCATCTACTAACAAAAATCATTCAAATCTGCAAAAAAAATTATTTTTGCACCTCATAGTGAGAAAGCGCGTCTCTGATTGGTTAAAAATGACACTTCAAAGAATAAATATCGCGAAGAATGTCCACATTGTTCGTGAAAAATATGTCAAACGTACACTTTTTACATATATATAGATATACTAATTATTAGTCATTAAACGATCCAACAGAAAACCCAATCATCAGCCGTCTCGAGTTATGACAACGGAAAGTCCCAGACTATAGAAAATCATCTTACTGTATTTAATTATAATGTACAATTCACTATATGAACTTTGACTTGAAACTCTAGTTATTTATTGCTGAGTTTCAATATTTTTAAAACAATAAAAATAATATGAAATTATTATAAAAATGAATTAAACCATATTTAATTTTTACTATTATTATTTAACAATCTTTTGCATCGGAAATAATAGACGAAATAATTTTATATTAATAAGATTGAATATTATTTTAGGTTAATTGAAAGATCAAATTTAATGTAGTGTCCGTTTTTACCAATCAGAGACATTCTTTCTTATCATTCGATGCAAAAACTATTGTAACAGATTGGGTACGAAGGGCATTCGACACTCGTGTGTTGGCAACACTCGCCTAACGGATCGTGAACCAATTACACTCGTTGTCGGAAGCAGCTTCCACTCAATGCGTCAATATACAATTTCATAACTTTTCTATAGATCGCAAAAAAAAAACTTCTAAAATAATTTTTTTTTTCGAGATGTTAATGATTTCATTGCAATAATTCATGTTTAAAAAACTCTATATATATATATATATATATATATATATATATATATATATATATATATATATATATATATATATTAGGGTGGCCCAAAAAAACCGACTATTTTTTTTTTCGAGTCTCTTATGAAAATTTGTTGGTTTAAGATGTTTTAAGAGGCCACTCCAAAAATCAGGTCGATAAAAAATTTTCAAGAGGTCGCTCACGAATTTTGAAAATATAAAAAATGATCGAAATTCAGATTTTTTTGTTTTCAATGTCTTCTTTCTCGTGGCAGCTATGGTTTGTATTTATGAAATCATGACTACGCTGAAAATTTGAGCCCAAAATTCAAATATTTAAACGGCGCTCAAGAATTTGGAATATTAACTGATAATATGTAACTAATACTTTGAATTAGTTTTTGTATTTTTTTATAACTCAATTATTGTCATTTCACTTAAATATAACTTTTGCATAACCGAAAATATACAGGACAGTCTTAAATAATAAAATTAGGTAAGTTTTGAATGAGCAAAAAAACCTAAAAATTGAATTAAAAAATAAAAAAGTATGTAAATAACTTATTATTTATATATCTTGGGTTGTATTTTTATTCATTATGATACAAATTGATAGTAAAAAAATTGAGAAGCTTTATTATTAATATTCAAGGGTCGCTCGAAAACATTCAAGAGACAGTACTCGAAAACATTAAAAATTCTTGAGCGACGTTTAAATATTTTAATTTTGGGCTGAAATTTTCAGCGTAGTCATGATTTCATAAATATAAACTATAGCTGCCACGAGAAAGAAGAAATTTAAAACAAAAAAATCAGAATTTCGATCATTTTTAACATTTTCAAAATTCGTGAGCGACCTCTTGAAAATTTTTTATCGAGCTGATTTTTGGAGAGGCTTCTTAAAACATCTTGAATCAACAAATTTTGATGAGAGACTCAAAAAAAAAATATAGTCGGTTTTTTTGGGCCACCCTAATATATATATATATATATTAGAAAAAAAAATAATTTTTTTTGGAGAGTCAGTAAGAAAAATCGTAAAAAGGATATTTTTTTCAATTGAATAATGCTTCAACTTCGTATGATTAGACGCCTCGAACGGAAAATTTTTAGTCTTTCAAAATATATACTAGTAATAACGGCAGAGTGTGAATTGTATTGTCGTACTTCGTGATAGATATTCTAATAATAAAATTAATAAAATGTTTTATTATCTGAAACCGCCGAACCTTTGGAAGCTTCTTAAATTACTTTAGCCCGGGGTATTAATGATAACCGAACTAATGAGTAATTGAAATCTAACAAAAGCGAAGAAAAAAATTCTAAGCTAAGAAAAATTTGTCGTGATTTTTCCGTTGTACGATAACTAAAATTATTTACAAATAAATTAAGGGATTTTCTATCGAATGGTTTGGCGAATTTGATATCTATTATTGAGTGAATAACAAAGTATCTAAGCGAGATATTGAATTAACGATTATCAAAACTGCTATAGATGTCACTAAAACTGATAAGAGATTAGACGTCATACCAAAAGATAAGCAGAATCTAATTAACTTAAGGTTGATGGACTTGAAAACTCATAAACACTTAATGTAATCATTGGTTTGGAACTAGTGTGAGTTTTGGAGTTTCTGTTGCACTGACGAGAATACTGAAGATATCCGAGGGTTAACAGAAATTTGGTTCACATTCGTTTTTTTTTTTTAAGTTCGATTGAAATAACGACCGATATAAATTGAGTGGTCACGATGAATTTGAAAATTTTTTTATTGTTAATAATATATTTTTTGGTACAAGATACCACGGCGGAGATTCACAGATTGGATACTTATGATATTAATAGTATACAGGTATTCGTTAATAATGTTCATGAAAGAGTGCGGTCTGATTATCGGTTGGAAAATACAACATTGAAAAATGATGAAAAGAATCATATTTTGAAATTGATATTCAATGACTTGACAAATATACTAACTGAGTTAAATAAAATTTCGAACGATTCACGTAAAATTCTTTCATCTGGTGACTTAATGAGTTTCGTTGCAAGTTTAGAGGAATATGATCTAAAAAATGGTTATTCTGTACAACCAAAACTGTCAGTGAAATTGAACACGATATTTAATATGAGTAAAACAATAAATTCATACGCCGAGCCATTATTGAAGTTAAGCAGCAGTAATTTTTCTGCCGAACGAGATATGTCGGAATTCTGTCCATCTAACAAAAGTGTCCAACCAAACATTGAATTCAAGTTTGAACAGCCAATTGTTCTTAATGAATACATGAAATTTATTAAAAATTTCACAATAACGATAAACGTAAGTATCAGTAGAAACTATAGAATAAATGACGTCGAATAAAAATAGAAAAATTGCTGCATTTTTCATTTGAAAGGAATATCATCCGAACATTGTATCGTTCCCACTTCTACTTAAAACAAATACATTTTTTATGCAAACTTTCTGTTAAGAAGTTACTAAAAATGATCATTTATCTATCGTTTATTGCAGAACGGAACGCGACATGAGTTTTGTGGTCAAAAAAGTTCATTAAATCAAGCAATATTTAATTATCATCATCAAGTTGTCGCCACGTATTTAAAAGAATATATAATGCTCAATTTCGTTGATATCATCGATGGCCGTTGTTATGACTGTAAGTTCGAAGGAAGTTTATTATTATCATGAGAATCAAATACATGATATCAAACAGCTATTAAAACTTAATTTTTGTTAACAGGGAATGTAATTCCATTGTTAAGCACCCGTCGAAACGATTCAATGAAAGAATTAACAGAGATCATTAAATTAACTAAAGAACTTCTAGATCATGCTAAGCATTATATCTACAGATGCGATGCTGACTATCGTCATAATGGTAATTACATGAAGAATATTCTTTCTTATATTCATTGTTCTCTTATTGATAAATAAAAATTGAATTGTAAATCTAATTTAAATTTTTTCTAGCGAAAGGAAAGTCTTATTGCGAATTAGAACGTATGATTCAACGCGTAATATATCCCGAAAAAGACTTAAGTACCACTGAGTCCTGTAGTCATAACTGTGATTTAAATAGTATAAGAGATTCAATTAATGACCAAGGATGCAAAGAATTAACCGAATGTCGCTTTATTCATGACACATATAATATATGCAAAACTGTAAATATATTTAATATTGCTTGTATTTTTCCCTTGCAACCCCCTGCTAGTTCGCTAATAGAAACAGGATATCTTATGTACCTGAAAGACGGAACGTTTTTCACGCAACGAAAATGAAAAATTTATGTAATTTGACTGGTGAAAGGGTAGTTAGGAGTGGCCTGCAATTTCCGGCTGACATTATAGCGCGTATGCGAAACATTTCAAAAATTTAGATCCAGTAGATTTTTTACTATTAGTTTTGTTTTTTATTTTCGTTTCACGAAAAACGTTCCCATCTTCAGGTACATGATATCTTATACATGTGCTGGTACCTCTAATCTCAGGCCTTTGTTGCCATCTCGCCTCATAACCTACACGCATACTCTCTGTCACATTACGTACAATTGAATAATCACCTTTTAATTGAATAATCACCTTTTAATTGTTATTAATCAGACTGGAAGTACAAGTTCAAGACGTTACGAGTGGTTTACCAACCATGGTTGGTACATTTATGGTCACAGCTACCCTCGTTGCCGGGGTAATGTTACGAGACTTACTATTAGCAGTTACTTGCCTGCGCTTACTTTTCATCACTGTAATTATTGTGTGTGTAAGTGTGTTAGTAAACCGAAACGTCGTCAGAATGTTGTGACTGCACTAAGTTTCAGAGAACAAGTCACCGATATCAACAAAAACATGTAACGCTATTTAATAATTTTATTCAATTTATTATTTTTTTATATCATCTGCATTGAAACTGAGAGTTTTAATGCCTGTTTCGCCAGTCGAAGAACCCAATTTGATACCGAAACGATCCCGCGGGCAGAAACTGATCATTTTCTCCCTTAGAAAATTTTCGTCAGATTCACATCTTTTTATTGCAAATCTCCAAATATTTATGTCATTCTGATAACCAAGCGAACTTACAGTTGTGTTTGGAAAACTAGAATATTAGTATGAGCTCCCGTAAAAAAAATTATTAAATTTATAAGAAGCTATTGGTTTTGTTCAATTACTTAAATTTCTTTATTTAAAATACAGAAATATTTTTTTGCTGCGGTATTGGTCAGAAATTTTCCCGTTTCGACTGGCTCCAGACATTAACACTCAGTATTACAGCACACTCAGAAAATTAAATAATAGGAGTTACTATCTAGTTATGGTAAAAATTTCTACCATCAATCAGATAGTAAATCTTATCTAGATGATTGTATTAATCATCTAGATTGTAATATTCACTATATTTATGATAATCGTTACAATCCTGTATGTTAACTAGAGTTAATTATTATAATTATTCTAAATAGTTATATTTATAATCCAGATGGTAACAGTTACCATCAGAAATTATAATTGTTACCTTCCTGATAGTAACTGTTACCATCCTGATAGTAGCTGTTATAAAATTTATTGCAGAAGTTATCATCCAATAATTATTAATCCTAATGAAAAAAATTGTAACACTAACTATTTTTGCATTGAAAAACGTTCTAATCATTCTAGATGATTGGAATTAAAAATTTAGCATAATATACACAATTACTTAATTTTCTGAGTGCAGATGATATGGGAAATAAAGTGTGTAGGACGGAATAAAACACGATTTCAGATGTCGGGTCATGTCAGTCCTCGTCTAAAATTGTCAGATTTCGTCCCTAGCCACGGAACTTACTATTTAAGAATCGTTAAAAATGGTTTATTATTAATATTTACAGGGTAGTAGTAGGTGTCAGATTTGTTAAAAAGGACTACATGATTCATGTACAGATAAAAGAACGCGAATTGAGAACCAATAGCTCAGAAGATAGAGGTTCATGGAAAGAATTGAAAAGTTTTGATTACGACGATGACGAGAAAAAGTATTATATGATTCATGATGAACTGATCAAAATTGAACTCAAATTGGGAGCTGATTATGGACATCCAGAAAAAATTAATTTTGATGATTTGATGGCCCCGGAAGGTCACGTTGTTACGGGAATTAGATTCAGATTTGCTGGAGACTCATTTTATAATCCAAAATTAAAAACGGGTACAATCCAATTACAGATTCGTGCCACGCCTTTTGATTACGCCACTGGTTTGAAGACCGATATAAGAAAGACAAAATGGATTGGTCAGTCGACAACGAGGGAAAGGTATAATTTGTTTTGTTCTGTCAATTAATTATGATGATTTAATTACCATTAGCTTGTATTTTCATTTTGTTAATTATTAGTTTTAGGAAGGAATTGACTTTAGATGCTCCAGATAAACCGACCAAATCACTTTTGAATGTTATTGACTCGGCAACAAATCAGTTTATTAAATTCCGTGAATCTGATTTAAACAAAGACGCCGGGCAATCAACAGTTCCATTCTTTGATGCTCAAGATGTTGAAGGCACTCCAGAATTTCCATTAGGAGGAGTCGGAATCATGCATCGCGGTCGTAAAGGCTATGGTGGATTTTTGGCATTCAAAATTTTTGATTTGAATCTATCGAATTACTTGAATGGGGAACCTCGATCACGATAACGAAGAAAGCTTTAGTTATTTTACTAGTCGAATCAAAATTTATGTTTATTAACATCGATTTTAAAATTAAACATTCCTTACCCGTGTAAAAAAGTTGCGGGATTCCGCCGGTAATCCGCAGGTGATCAGCTGAATATCATGTGGAAGTTATATTTTGACACAAATATAAATTTCAGATGATTTTCGGATGAGTATCAAATGATAATATGGAAAGAAAGTTAGTTATAGATTGTAATGATTATATTATAAGTTGATACGTAAAATGAGAGATATTTTTTTTTAAATTGGCAGTAACGAAGTAATAGGGGAACCTGGGGCATGAAGGCCCCCCTCAAAAATTTAGTAAATTTTTTTTTTTTTTCATTTTTGGTCAAATCATGTTATCTCTGATATTTTAAGCTGATCTGTCATATCTGGGGCATAATGGACCACCTGTAGAAAATTTTTCTACAGAAACAATTTTTTTTTTTTAAACTAAAATGAATTTCAAAAATTTATTAATTAAAGCTCTTTTAGGTCAGTACACTAAAAAAAATTCGCAAAGTGTTTAACAGTTTAATATAAATTCATTGAAATGTTAAAACTCCGGACAGGAGTGAATTGGGAGTGAAATAAAATCCACTTCACTCCGAGATCACCCGGCTAAAAAAAAACTCCCAATTTCCCCGCAAGAAAAAAAAATTTTTTTGTAATAGAATTTTTCATACAATCTATCACTAGAAGTATATTTCTATACTATCTTTGTGTATTTATCAGGAATTCATTCGGAATTCATATTTGTGTCAAAATATGACTTCCACATGATATTTAGCGGATCACCTGCGGAATACCGCAACTTTTTTATACGGGTTATTATTATAAATAGCAATTTTTTGTGATAGTCATGAAAATAACGATACCCAAAATTCTGGATAAAATAAAATAAAATTGAAAAAAAACATAAATATGTATTTAATTGTGTAAAAAAATTTATAAAAATTGACTTGATAGCAACTAAATTACGGGTAAAATATTTCACACTGTGAAGTGTGATGAGTTGTCACTAAAATGGAAGTAAGTACTCCTACATAAGTAAAATTATAGTCGGAAATAGAAATAAAAGGAAAAAAAAAAACTAATTACAATTATTGACGTCATAAAGAATAATTAATAATTAAATGTTATCTGGAGTCGTCGTAGACAATTAGAATTTTTTTTAACGACTAAGGCTTGAGGCATTCGTGACAAATGATCTACTAATAAAGAATTAACTGAAAAATTTATAGGAAAAAAAATTCGAGTATCGTCACAATTCGTCCATTTATGATTGAGTAAATCAGATTAAACGTTTTATCTTTAAGTTATTAGATAAAATTTGATGGGAACCGAGTGAATATCGGTGGAACGGATAGACTATAGATCCGTGGCAGTGAGTTTTAATAAAAGATAAAATTAGTTATAGATGTCGCTATAGCTATTCGGTGATTCTTCTGTAAATGCAGAGATAAAGAGCGCGTTTCGTGTGTTGTTAACGTTGACAGAGTTTTGAGTATTAAACAAGTAAAAATTATTAAACTTCTGTATGCGGAAAAGAGTTTAAAATTTTCACGTGTGAACGTTACTAGGATTTTCGTTCGTTTTGTGATTGATGATTTCACTGGAATCGCGACAGATATGAATAAAAAAGTGACAATGAATTTGAAAAGTTGTTTGTTGTTAATGATATACTTTTTGGTACAAGATACTACAGCAGAGAATCGGCTATTGGATACTTATGATATAAATAGTATACAGGTATTCATTAATAATGTTCATGAAAGAGTGCGGTCTGATTATCGGTTGGAAAATACAACATTGAAAGATAATGAAAAGAATCATATTTTGAAATTGATATTCAATGATTTAACAAATATACTAACTGAGTTAAATAAAATTTCGAACGATTCACGTAAAATTCTTTCATCTGGTAACTTAATGAGTTTCGTTGCAAGTTTAGAGGAATATGATCTAAAAAATGGTTATTCTGTACAACCAAAACTGTCAGTAGAATTGAACACGATATTTAATATGAGTGAAACAATAAATTCATACGCCGAGCCATTATTGAAGTTAGGCAGCAGTAATTTTTCTGCCGAACGAGATATGTCGGAATTCTGTCCGTCTAACAAAAATATCCAACCAAATATTGAATTTAAGTTTGAACAGCCGATTGTTCTTAATGAATACATCAAATTTATTAATAATCTCACGAAAATAATGTATGTAAGTATTAGTACAAAATCTAGATTTAATTACGTTAAACAAAAATAGAAAAATTGCTGCATTTTACATTTGAAAGGAATATCATCCGAACTTATTATTATCAAATTTCCGATCTTACAAGAGTGAAAAATCTTTCTTCATTGCATCTTTGCCACTTCTACTCAAAATAAATAAATTTTTTATTCAAACCGTCTGTTAAAAAGTTGCTTAAAATAATGAATAACCTATCATTTATCATAGAACAAAACGCGACATGAGTTTTGTGGTCAAACAAGTTCGTTAAATCAAGCAATATTTGATTATCATCATCAAGTTGTCATCACGTATCTAAAAGAATATATAATCCTCAATTTCGTTGATATTATTGATGGCCGTTGTTATGACTGTAAGTACGAAAGAAGTTTATCATCATTATGAGAATTAAATACATGATATCAAACAGCTATTGAAACTCTAATTGTGTTAATAGGGAATGTAACTCCATTACTAAGCACTCGTCGAAACGATTCAATGAAGGAATTATCAGAAGTCATTAAATTAACGAAAGAACTTCTAGATCTTGAGAGTCATCTTATTTACAGATGTGATGCTGACTATCGTAATAATGGTAAATACATGAAGAATATTCCTTCTTATTCATTTTTTTTTATCAATAAATAAAAATTCATTGGTAAATATAATTTTAACTTTTCCTAGCTCACGGAAAGTCATATTACGAATTAGAACATATGATACAAACAGTAATAGTTCCCGAAAAAGAATTAAGTACAACTGGGTCCTGCAAACATAATTGTGATTTGTACACTATAAGAAATTCAATCAATAATAATGACTGTGACGAATATCAACACTGTCAGCTTCTTGACAGCAGCTACGAAATCTGTGAATCGGTGATTATTTTCATTTCTTTCCGTTTTGTAGAGTCTTTAGAACTCTGTTACATCAGATGTTATCATCGACCGAAAAAGTCCTCAACTTTTCGAATTTAATGCTATAACTATTTATGGCGCCTCGTCAATTCCACTCGTTACCAGAATCTCTTTCTTACTAATACTATTGATTACATTTAGTCTGATAAAACGAGTTCGAGACGTTACGAGTGGTTCAGAGGCAGCAGGGGAGCATCTTATGGCAACAATTTCTCAAGCTGTAATGGCACAGTGAGGACTCTATCCAGATCTTATAATGCCTTTCCACCTAGTTTTTGTGAGTATTGTATGTGCACCTGTGCCCGAAAACCGCGACGGAAGCATGTCATTGCCGCAGTTAGTTTCAGAGAACAAGTCACCGACATCGATAATAACACGTTGAGTATTTTATTCATAGCTCAATCAATCTTTGAGCATTGTTCAAGTTGTTTAATTATCTTTTTTAATTCAGGGTAGTCGTTGGTGTTAGATTTGTTGAGAAAGGCAATTTAATTCATGTCCAGATAAAAGAACGGAAACTAAAACCTATTAGCTCAGAGGATAGAGGCTCATGGAAAGAATTGGAAGACATCTATCAGAGTGATACCGGAAAATTTGTAATCAAAAATAAAAATTCCTCTACAGTAGAACTTAAACCGGACGTTGATTACGGACAAGCAGATGCTATGAATTTCGATGACATGATCGCACCCGAAAGTTACGTTATCACAGGGGTTAGATTCAGATTTGCAAGAGATGTATTTGATTCTTTTCTATTTAAGTTCGGTACTTTTCAATTACAAATTCGTGTCACGCCTTTTGATCACGCCAAAGGAATCATTATCAATCATCATCTAACGCATTGGGTTGCACCAAAACAAGGCATCTATAGGTAGGTTTTTTGTAGAGTCATCTCTGTAAACTATAGAAGTATCCATTTAATGATTAGTAGTTCAAAAGCTGGCTTTATAACAGTTCAAAACACTAAATCTGTATGTTTTCAGACAAGAATTGCCTTTGACTGACCCAAATTTACCAACCGAATCGCCTTTGCATATTATCGACTCAACTCCAGTCAAATTTATAAGATTCCGTGCATCTGATTTGAAAAAAGACGCCGGGCAATCAACAGTGCCCTTTTTTGACGCACAGAACGTGGAGGGTCTTCCAGAGTTTCCTTTAGGAGGAGTTGGAACCATTCATCGTGGCCATGCAGGTTCCGGTGGATTTATAGCCTTCAAAATATACGATGTGAAGCTTTCTAAATACTTTAACGAAAAGCCACATTCATAATTTAGCAATAAAATTTAGTGTATGTTTACAAAATTTACACACTCAGAAAATTAAATGATAGGAATTATCATCTATTGATGGTAAAATTTTAACTATCAATCCGATAGTAGTGAATATTATCTAGATGATTGTATAAATCACCTAGATTATAATGTTTACCATATGGATGATAATTGTTACGATCATGTATGTTAACTAGAGTTAATTACTATTATTATTCTAAATAGTTATATTTATAATTTCTGATGGTAACAGTTACCGTTGTTACCATCAAAAACGCTAGCACACAAAAGTTAAAGAAAAACATTTCTCTAGGATTCAGAGAAATCCTAGAGGAAAAACGCTAGCACATAAAAATTAAAGAAGAACATTTCTCTACACTCAGAAAAGTAAATGGTAGGAATTATCATCTAGTGATGGTAAAATTTTTACTATCAATCCGATAGTAGTGAATATTATCTAGATGATTGAATAAATCATTTAGATCGTAATAATATTAATTACAATCCCTGATAATAACTGTTATCATCCTGATGGTAATTTTTAACATCCTGATGGTAATTTTTAACATCCTGATGGTAATTTTTAACATCCCAATAATAACCGTTACCATCCTGATATTATTATCTTTATTAAAAAAAATGATAACACTAACTATCTTGGCATTTGAAAACTTTCGAATCATTCTAGATGATTGGAATTAAAAATTTAGGATAATAAACACAATTACTTAATTTACTGAGTGCAGCTGTCTTTCATTGAACACCATACTAATTAATATGTCTTATAATAGCAATCAAATAAAACATTTATCAGTTTTTAAGAACTAATTTTAAAGAATTTTCATTTCTGCTCTTTAGTAGATAGATTTCTTTCTGGAAAATTCATATAGGGATCTAGGTTTCTATCTAAGTAATTTCTATAGAATTCGGGATATTTAGATTTCCATGCCTATCGTCTATTTATACAAGTCTATGAATCTACGCTGGATTCCTATATGGATTTTTTTGATAGGGATCTCATACGATGGATATTGTGACGAAAGCTCGCGTATTGTGCTAATTTCTACTTAGTATATACAATTATTTCAGCAACGAATGCTCGGAAAATAAGCTGCAATGTCTCTAAAAATACATCTTAGGTAAATACAGCAGAATTAAACGAAACTTTTTTTAAGCTTATCAAGTGACCGAGAGATGTCACTCTGATCAACTTTATTTGAACGTTCTATGATCGTGTAAAACATCAATAAAGTCATAAAAAATATTTGATAAAATTAATTAAATGCTCTCTGAAGTCGTAAAAGACATTTGGGAACTTTGTTTTAATAATATTAGCCTGAGGCGCTCATTACCAATTGTCCATCGAAACAAATATTACCTGAGGTAATATAATAAAAAAACACATTAGGCGTTGTGACGATTTTTAAAATTATTAATTAGTGATTAATGCGCGTTTATCTTCAAGTTAATTAAGAAAAATTGTGGACAAAAAACAGATATCGAAGAACGAAGAGATTGTTTTAAATTTTAGTACTAATGATGAGTATAGAGGTCACTAAAGTTGTCATTTCATTCAAATTAATCAATTTTAGAGATAAGGGTAACTTATTAAGTGCAACGTTGAAATCAGTAGATATGAGAAATTATTATTGAGTTTTAGTTCTTTGATACCTGAGGTGGAGAGGACCCATAGAATTTTAACGGGAAAAAAGAAATAGAATTTTCATTTGTATTGTGACTGATGATTTGATTGGAATCGCGATTGATATAAATTAGATATTAACAATGAATTTGAAAAGTTTTTTATTGTTAATAATATACTTTTTGGTACAATATACCACGGCGGAGAATCGCAGATTACATACTTATGATATAAATAGTATACAGGTATTCATTAATAATGTTCATGAAAGAGCGCGGTCTGATTATCGGTTGGAAAATACAACATTGAAAGATAATGAAAGGAATCATATTTTGAAATTGATATTCAATGACTTGACAAATATACTAACGGAGTTAAATAAAATGTCGACTGATTCACGTGAAATTCTTTCATCTGGTGACTTAATAAGTTTTGTTGCTAGTTTAGAGAAATACGATCTAATGAAAGGATATTCTGTACAACCAAAATTGTCAGTAAAATTGAATACGATATTTAATATGAGTGAAACAATAAATTCATACGCCGAGCCATTATTGAAATTAGGCAGCAACAATTTTTCTGCTGAACGAGATATGTCGGAATTTTGTCCATCTAACAAAAGTATCCAACCAAACATTGAATTCAAGTTTGAACAGCCAATCGTTCTTAATGAATACATGAAATTTATTGAAAATTTCACAATGACGATAAACGTAAGTATCAGTAAAAACTATAGAATAAATGACGTCGAATAAAAAGAGAGAAATCGCTACATATTATATTCGAAAGAAACATCATCTAAACTAATTATTATCAAATTTCCGATCATACAAGAGTGAAAGACTTTTTTCATTGCATCTTTCCCACTTCTCCTCAAAATAAAAAATTTTTTTATTCAAACTTTCTGTAAAGAAGTTACTAAAAATGATAATCAATTTATCGTTCTTTGCAGAACGGAACACGCCATGAGTTTTGTGGCCAAACAAGTTCATTAAATCAAGCAATATTTGATTATCATCATCAAATTGTCGTCACGTATCTAAAAGAATATATAATGCTCAATTTCGTTGATATTATCGATGGCCGTTGTTATGACTGTAAGTTCGAAAGAAGTTTATTATCATTATGAGAATTAAGGAGGTTCATCGGTAGCAGTAGTTTGCAACTTTTAGAACGATTTCTCTCGTGTAAAACATTCTAAGTGCAATAAGAAGTGGTTGGGATACAGTACGCTTTTGTGCATCCTCTTATATGCGCAGAAGTATAAAAATGATCCCATTGCGTCTTTTCTCAGACTTGGCTACGTTGCATTCTAACTTAGAATATTTTTCCCCTTGAGCATGTGTTGAAGAAAGTGTTTTGAATAATTTCGAGGTTATACATAGTTGAAGATAACAAATAATAAATATTTGTATTGCAGTTATTTATAATTCATACCTTTTATTATTTTAAATATAATATATGTTTACCCTTCCCTCTACGGTAACCTTATGTTTAACCTATATCCGTAAAATTTTTATAATTATTTAAATCTGTTGGGCTTCTACTGTGTTTCAAACTTCCCGCGCACTGCAATGTTGCCAAGTCTATCTCTCACTTGTCAGGTTATGGAAGAAAGCTTGAAAATCATTAAAAGTAACAAACTCTAAAAATTAATTACAAAAAAATGAATACCGCTCGTTTATGTTTTTATTGAAAAAAATTACTTGTTATAAATTGAATTAATAATTTTCAACTTTTAAAAAAATGTTGTAAGAAAAGTATGATTGTTATTTAATAAAATTCTCACTCTAACTACGGTCAACATAGGGAATGCATGTTAAATGTACGATTTTTAATTGTTAATATTTCAAAATTTAGTACCGCAAGGACTGTTTTAAAAAATTCCTACGTATACAGGACACTTCAAAGTGTTTGTATTTAAAAATTGAAAGATATTGTAAGAAAAGTGATTATCCGATGAACCTCCTTAAATGAATGATATCAAACAGCTATTAAAACTTTATTTGTGTTAACAGGGAATGTATTTCCATTGTTAAGCACTCGTCGAAACGATTCAATGAAGAAACTGTCAGAAATCATTAAACTCACTAACGAGCTTCTCAATGATACTTATGTCTATATTTACAGATGTGATGCAGACTATCACAATCATAGTAATTACACGAATTCCTTATTCTTATATGAAGTAATTGATACTCGAACCTTCATTCGTTAATTTATTTTCCATCATTTTCTAGCTAACGGGAAGTCGTATTACGAGTTAGAACGTATGATACAAACAGTAATGATTTCGGAAGAACTTATGACTACTTCTCGAACCTGTGCTCACAATTGTTACTTAAATAATATCAAAAGCACCATAAATCATCACACTTGTCAAGAATTTAAAGATTGTTGGTACAATGAACAGGCCTATGATTTTTGTCTATCGGTAAGAACAGTTCTAATCCTTCTGATCTTAAATTAATGTGTTTTCAATGATTTAAAATTTTCTATACAGCCCGGGTATGATAACTCAAGAATTTACGACTGGTTCAAAGACAAAGAGGGACACATTTATGGTGAAAATCATCCACACTGCAATAGTTCAGTGAGAACTGCTACTAGACGTTATGATTGGAAGCAAGCACGTTGGTGCGATTACTGTATGTGTACTTGTATCAAGGAGAGTCCAAGTGACAAGTTAGCTGTTACCACTATCAGTTTTAGAGACCAAGTGACTGATATTTCCAATAACATGTTGAGTATTTCCTTCTCAATTTAGTTTTTGATGAAGTCAACTCAGAGTATTATTCAGAAGTAACTTATGATTCATTCTAATCCAGGGTAGCTGTAGGTATCAGGTTCGCTAAGAAGGAAGGCATGATTCATTTGCAGATCAAGGAACGCAAACTTACTAGGCAAGACTCTAATGATCGAGGACAATGGAAAGAACTAGAAGATATTAAATACGATAATCTCCTACGAGAATACTCTGTTGTATCATCGGATTCAGTTTCCCACAAAATGGAATTAGGAGTTGATTATGCACATCCTAAATCCGTGAATTTTGATGATTTAATCGCGCCCAAGGGTTGTGTTGTGACAGGAGTCAGGTTTAGCCCACAATACAAGACTGGCCCGATAGAATTGCAAATTCGTGTTACACCTTTCGATTATATTACTGGCGAATTGATAAATCACAATCAAACGCATTGGATTACTCCAGAATTTAAGAATTTGAGGTTCGTACTTCTATATCTCGACTAGACACTAGTTTTCGATCCTTGAGGATCACGCGGAGTCAAGGAGAATGCAGTTATGAACTCCTAAGTTCTATAACTGATTCTGTATATTTTCAATCCCAAATATCTCAATGACTTTTCGGTTTTTGAAAAAAGTATAAGATGCCTTCTTTAGAGAATTTGAAGCACTACAAAAAAGGTGTCTTAGGATTTTTTGATTAACTCAGTATTTATAGAGATACGAGCAAAAAAATTACTAACACTTCATTTTTTATTACATAGGAGTTTTTCATAGGTTCGCTTTTGAACTTTTAGGAAAATTTCAAAATTTTGAGCATAAATATTAATAAGTCGTATTCTTAAAACCGATCAAAGATTTCTTATAGACTTCTATAATTCGTGGCGGAAGTATGACTATCGATGGTTGATACCAATGGTCATAAATTTGCTTCGCGATCGGTTTTATTGACACTATTGTTATTTTTCAGGCATCAATTGGTTCTGAATGATCCAGATAAACCAACTAAATCATCTGTAAATGTTATTGACTCAAAGACGGATCAGTTCATTAAATTCCGCGCTTCAGACTTGAGAAAAGACGCCGGGCAATCAACAATTCCATTCTTTGATGCTCAAGATGTTGAAGGAACTCCAGATTTCCCGTTAGGAGGAGTCGGAATTATGCATCGCGGCCGTAAAGGCTATGGTGGATTTTTGGTTTTCAAAATTTATGATTTGAATCTTTCAACACTTTTTAATCAATAAATAATATCTTAATAATGTAAAATCCTATAAAATACATATGTTACTATTGTTTTTTGCGAACATTCTCAAACTGTATTTTTTCATTACAAAAAAGTCAATCATCACCATTGCGAGACTATTATTTTTTTTAAAAATAGATGGCGTTAGTCTATAATAAATACATGAAGTAATCTAAAGACATTAGTAATTAGAAATAAAAAACCCAATGGCTGCGAGGCAATTAAATATTTTATGATACTCACAATTACCACATATATCCCAAAAATAAAAATAGACACGTCACTAATGTATGATATGACAATTTTTTTGTCAAGGAAGTCTTAAAATTTTTTATTCAATATAAATTTCTTGAACAACTCGAATCTAGTGATCGATAGTTAAAAATACCAACTACAATAATGTTAATTAATTATTTAATATTCATCATAGTAATTTTGTTCACCAATTCATTGACGTCAAGTATGAATCTAGCAAATATTTTCGATTCATACAAGTTAGAATTGTTTATAGGTAAACTTGAAAATAAAGTTATGAATAATCATCGACTGGAAAATACGAAACTAAATAAGTATGAGAAAAATAAAGAATTACAAGCAGTTTTCATTGATCTGATAAATACACTAGAAAAATTGAATTTAGTAGCCAATCATGCAACTGCTAATTATGGGCCGTATGATTTTTATAAATTTCTGAACATACTCGAGGAGCATCAAATTAAAAATGGTTACGTTGAATCATTTTCCAATTTGACGAGATACACGAAACTTATAGAAGAAAAGTCCAGTGCCATAGACACTATCGTCAGATTATTGTTTTACCTCCGTGATAAAAAGATTTCCGATTATTTTGTAAATGTATGTTCAGATGCATCGAATTTGCTTAAATTTGTGCAACACGATAAGTATTTTGAATCTATTCTGTCAATATATCTAGAAATTTTGCGCGATATCAAAAAAAAAATGGCCGTAAGTATTTAAAATGAATTATTCGTTTCCTTCTTACAAATATTTGAATCCACAGTTTATTACTCTCGATTCTAATTATTCAAGCGCCCAAATGAATATTCTTTCTGTGGTAGAACCAGCTCATTTGCTATCGAATTAGTTAATTATTATATTCATGTAATGACATCTTTTATTAAAAAATATACATTAGTTCAGTTTTCTAAAATAATTGGAGCGCGATGTCAAAATCGTAAGTCCCTCATTACTTTTTATACTTTACCTTAAGTGAATAATGATTATGTTCTAATAATTCAATAGTTCAACCAACTCCGTCATTGGATTTAGATTATTTAAAAAAAGATTTAATCCTCGTAGTTTACGAGAACAAACAAATATTAGAGAAAACGCACCGATTTATGTATAACTGTGATTTTAAAAAAGCTGGTAACTATAATCATATAGGCAAAACGAATTTTGTGAAATATTGAACTTCTGCACCCATCGAACGCTAATATCTGTAGCATTTTTTCAAAGTTCAAAAAATGATAAATGATGAACATTCGAAATTGTCTTAAATTTGAGTTCACTGCTACAAATTTTCGCGGAACATTTTTAAAAAAATTTGTCAAAATGATAGTTTGTAACTTTAACTAGTTATTGGTTTTGACTTACATTACATTAATTGAATATATTTATTAAATATAAGCGTTCGAGATGTAGATTTTTCATAAATTTTGATTGAAAATCATCATGTAAATCAAAATTATCAATTTTTTTTAGACAACAAAAAACATTATTATGAATTAGAACGTTTTGTGCAAACAATAATTATCGAAGAAAAATATCTGAGCACAAGGCGATTTTGCAATCATAATTGTATACTGAGTACCATTAGAGAAACTTTAAATCACACGGAGTGTCGTCATTTTATAGATTGTCAATATATTAGTGCAAGCTTCGATATTTGTGAAGTAAATTTTTCATCATTATATTCATTTAAACTAAAAATATTTGTTAGTCATCCCGTACGAAAAAAGTATACATCCGGAATATATCCGGGCAATATTGAATATATGTCTTATAGATGCGACATATATTCAGATATCCCTGGATATATACTTTTTTCGGACGGTATGATATATACTAATTACGAACGGAATTTTTTAATCATTAATTTTGAGTAAAATATATATGTATTCAAGTTTGATGGTTAATTTATATTATAATAATTCAATTTGTTAGGAGTAACAAAAATTTTGAATTTCATTACTTAGTCTAACAAAGGGAGTTCAAGACGGTATGAGTGGTTTAAGGACGGCCAGGGGAAAATGTATGGTGGTAATATTCAACAGCAATGTGATAACCCCCTAAAATCTGTATCTAGTTACTATAATTACTATCAACTTCACCATTGTGATTACTGCGTATGTACATGTGTTACGAACCCACAACGAGGGTACCCGATAGTAGATGCCATCAGTTTTAGAGACCAAGTTACAGATATTGGAAATAACGAGTTGAGTATTTAATATTTTCTATAATTAAATACTAAATGTAAATTACAATAAATTAATTATAATTATCTCTGTTGAGTTTAGAGTAGTGACAGGTGTGAGATTTGTCAAAAAAGACCGTATGATTCATGTACAAATAAAAAAGGGCAAACTGAAGTCACAGAATGTCGGGGGTAAAAGTTCATGGAAAAACATAGAAAACTTTGTCTATGAAAGAGATACTGGAAGAACTTATGTTCAAAACAGTCAAAATATTTCTACAGAGTGTAAACTGGGAATCGATTACGGATATGCCCAAATATTAAATTTCGATGATCTGCATGCGCCTGAAGGTTTTGTTGTTACAGGTGTTAAATTTAGATTTGCAAGTAATTACGGTGATCATGCGACGCTGAAAAAAGCCCCAATACAATTGCAAATTCGTGTCACACCTTTTGATTATATAAGCGGCAAGTTAATTGATCACGATAAAACGCATTGGGTTTCTCCAGATGTCGAGATATTGAGGTCTGTAGACATAGTTTTTAATGCTATCCTAATTTTTCTAGTGATTAATCATATTTTTCAAACATGATTTATAGCCAATACAATTTCTTCAGGAAGTCATTGGTTCTAAATCATCCCGATGAACCAACTAAATCGCCTGGTAATGTAATTGACTCAAAGGCAAATCAATATGTTATGTTCCTTACTTCAGATTTGAAAAAAGACGCCGGTCAATCAACGGTTCCATTCTTCGATGCTCAAGATGTTGAAGGTGATCCCGAATTTCCGTTAGGAGGGGTCGGAATCATTCATCGCGGTCACGAAGGCTATGGTGGATTTGTGGCATTCCGAGTTTTTGATTTAAAGCTTTCTAAATATTTTAAATAACCAATCAAAACTAAGAAATACAAAATCTTAATAATCCGTTATTTTTTTAATTGAAAAAAAAAAAAATAATAATAATAACGAAATTCTTAGAAAATAATCCTTTAAGCCAATAGTTATAAATTGATGTAGCAGTAAACGATTAATGTTGGCAAATAAAAGTAATCTGCTCAAAAATAGCAAAATATAGGGTAAGAGCACCAGTACCCAGCCCCAAACCAGTAGCCAGTCACCTCATGTTAAAATTATGTCTATATATATTTTGAGCCAATGTTAAAGTATTTGGCCGGCTGTCTACTGGTTAGCGGCTGGGTACCAGTGCTCTCATCCTATATATATTTTTTATTATGATAAGGACACGAATTCAGCCATTACCCCGACTAGAATTTTTTCCTGATTTGCCTGAAGTACCATAAAGACCATGTCAGGTTTGCCTTATTCACACTGATGTTTTCGAGCTTTTTGAGCTCGAAAACAGCGGGAAGTTTTGAGGCTAGCCCGTAGGGCTAACCGACACTCAGATTTTTACTTTTGAGACGAGGCCTTTATATGCTTGCATGAATAAAACTATATCTTCATGAAAAAGACATGATTTAATGATTTTATAAACTTTACTTATTTTGAAAATTCGCATTAATTAATATTTTAACATGCAAACATCACAAAAAGTTTTGTTGATTTTTAATTTAATTAGCGGTCTGTCAGACTAGGGTTACCGTTTAAAGGTTAGCATCAATGTTACATTGTTACATATAATTTAGACATAAGCGCAATTTATGATTATCAAGTAAATATTGAGATACAGAACGACGATGCAAGAAACAAAGTACTTAAACTATACTACGATCAAATACTGCCCTGCTTTCATTACCAAAAAAAAACAATAGTTGTTATTTTAACGAGGCTATTATCTTTTTAAAGATATAGAAATACGTCAGCAAATAATCATAACTTGGAATCATTATTAAAGTTAGTTCGTAGAAAAAAATACCCATTGGCTAGGAAACGATAAAATATTTGTTTATTCCCAATGCTACTGCGTATTTAAACGTGATCTGAAAAAGACACGTCATTAGTATCAAAAAATTGTTTCACCTCTCATAGATAATAACACCAAGTTAATATTTTTTTATTCAACATAAAATTTTTGAAGAATTCACTTCTATTGATTCGAAATCTAAAAAATCAACTACAATGATGTTGATTAATTTTTTAATATTCGTCATATTGATTTTATTCAATATTTCATCGACGTCTAGTATTAATCTAGATGATATTTTCAAATCAGATCAGCTAATATCGTTTATGGATGAGCTTGAGGAAATTGTTATAAATAATCATAAATTGAAACATACGACAGTGAATGATAATACGAAAAATAACGAATTAAAAGCAGCTTTCGATAATCTGACGAATATACTAGAGGAATTGAATTTAATAGCCAATGATTCGACTGTCGATTACGAGCTGTATAAATTTGATAAATTTTTGAACACGCTCGAGGAGCATCAAATTAAAAATGGTTACGTTGAATCATTTTTTGATTTGACGAGATACAGAAGACTAATAGAAGAGAAATCCAATGCTATAGATACCGTCGTTAGATCATGGATTTATCTCCGAGATAAAAATATTTCCGATTATTCTGTTGATTTATGCTCACATTCATCAACCTTGCTTGATTTTGTGCAACACGATAAAAATCGTAAATCTTTTTTGTCAATTTATGAAGATTTTGTGCTCGATCTCGAAACAAAAATGGCCGTAAGTATTTAAAGAAATTATTCATTTTCTTCTTAAAAATATTTGAATCTATAGTTTATTACTCTCGATTCCAATTATTAAAGCGTCCAAATCAATATTCTTTCTGTGGCAAAACCAGCTCATTTGCTAATGGATTAGTTAATTACTATCGTTATGTAATGACGCCTTATATTAAAAAATATACAATAGATCAGTATACTAAAATAATTGAAGCGCAATGCCAAAATCGTAAGTCTCTTCATTACTTTTATACTTTCTATTAAGATGAAAATAATATCATATTTTAACAATTTGATAGTTCGACCAACTCCTGCATCGGATTTCTTTGATTTAAGAGGAAGTGTGCTCCACGCAATGGCCCAAACCCATCGTATATTACAGCGGACGTATCAATTTATCCATAGCTGTGATTTTGAAAAAGCTGGTAACTATAACCCTATGGACAACGCAAATTTAAATTTATTTCTGCACACCTCGAACTCTAATATCTGTACACGTCTTAGTATATAATTTCTCAAGTAATATCAATTACAGTATTGAGTTATTCTCCGTCGTTAAAAATTTCGATCTAATAGTTAAAAGCGTAACTAGTAGGGTAAGTGATTCATAATGTGTCAGCGCGATGCGTTTAGCACGAGTCGCAGGTGCGCAGACACGAGCGAAGCGAGTGCAAACTGCGCACCGGAGACGAGTGCTAAACACATCGCGGGTGACGGATTATGACTTACCCTACATGTTGCGCCCATAATTTTATTCAACTCATATGCGCTATTCACGTTTTATTAATCGCCTAAAAAGCGAAGTCTCAATAGCTGTTTAGTGACATGGTGAAAAAAATCGGCATCGCAATCTTGGCTACTCAATGGGTAATAACAGGGAATTGTAATTACCCAATATTTAGTAAGAGCTCGAAAGATAGTTACGTTTATTTTCATTACGTCACGATAGCCGGGATAGTAGACATCTTTATTGCGTTTTGACAAATAATTTTTACCAGTCGGTAAACGGCCATTTAGGGTTCGCATTTTAGGCATGATAAAACGTGAATAGCGCGCATGAGTTGAATAAAAATATTATCATGAATTGAAATTAAAAATTACCGACGTAGAGAGATCGGTGCGGAAATAACAATGTAAAATAAGCGAATAAACTAAGAGGATCTGATTTAGGCGTGAGGATTTTTAAACAATTAAAAATAACACAGATTTTATCAATAAAAAATTTGGTTATTTATCCAAACTAATTACGCTTAAAATTGTAAGAACTTAATAATTATAACGAATGCGACTTAATTGATACGCGATAGCGAATGCAAAACTGAAAATGAATCACGTATAAAATCGACACGTGGTCGATAGCGGTTAATGACGCAATAATTAATTATGTAATTAATTAAATACAAGTAACAATCAATTTCTACTCAATAAATAGCAGTCTTATTGTACCGTCTAATTATTGAGAGAATTTAGCGTAGCGGTTTATGTATTCATTAAATATGAGCATTCGAGGTGTAGATTTATCACAATTTATGATATTGATAATCATCATATAAATAGTAACCGTTAATTTTTTTTTAGATAACACATATCATTATTATGAATTAGATCGTTTGGTGCAAAAAATAATAATTGAAGAGAAATTTCTGAGCACGTCAAGATTTTGCGATAATAATTGCGATTTAAGTCTCATTAGGGGTCAAAATCATACAGAGTGTGATCAATTTATGGATTGTCAATATATAGGTGCAAGCTTCGATATTTGTGAAGTAAATTTGATATCATTATATTTATTTAAACTAAAAATATTTCTTTATTACGTTTCGTACCAATTACGGACATAATTTTCTAATCATTAACTTGGAGTAAAATATATATGTATTTAATTTTTATGGTTAATTTATGTTATAATAATTGAAATTTCGTTATGAATAGCAAAAATTTTATATTTTACTCTACATATTTTTGGGATTTTTATAAGATGGCTAATTAAATTTTATTACCTAGTCTAACAAAGGGAGTTCAAGACGGTACGAGTGGTTTAAGGACGACCAGGGGAAAGTGTATGGTGGAAATATTCAACAGCAATGTGATAACCCCCTAAAATCTGTATCTAGTTACTATAATTACTATCAACTTCACCATTGTGATTACTGCGTATGTACATGTGTTACGAACCCACAACGAGGGTACCCGATAGTAAATGCCATCAGTTTTAGAGACCAAGTTACAGATATTGAAAATAACGAGTTGAGTATTCAATATTTTCTCTAATTAAATTATAAACAAAAATTACAATAAATTTATAATAATTATCTCTATTGAGTTTAGAGTAGTGACAGGTGTGAGATTTGTCAAAAAAGACCGTATGATTCATGTACAAATAAAAAAGGGTAAACTGAAGCCACAGAATGTCGTGGGTGAAAGTTCATGGAAGGACTTGGAAAATTTTGTTCATGAGAATGATACCGGAAAAATTTATGTTCAAAACAGTCAAAATATTTCTACAGAGTGTAAACTGGGAACCGATTACGGACATGTCAGCGCATTAAATCTTGATGATGTGCTTGCTCACGAAGGTTTTGTTGTTACGGGAGTTAGGTTTAGATATGCCCCTTTTCTCTGGGGTAGTTCGACGCCGACAGAAGGCCGGATGCAATTGCAAGTTCGTGTAACACGTTTTGATTACCTAAGCGGCGAATTGATTGATCATAACAAAACTTATTGGGCCGTTCCGAGGTTCAGGAAAGAGAGGTCCGTAGACGCTGTTCTTTATGTTATATCAAATTTCATGACTAACGATATTTTTTTTATGTGTTTTACAGTAAATTTCCTTTCCTCAGAGATGAACTGGTTCTGAATAATCCAGATAACCCAACTAAATCACCTGGCAATGTTATTGACTCAAAGGCATATCAGGTTGTCAATTTCCGTGCTTCGGATTTGAAAAAAGATGCCGGACAATCAACAGTTCCATTCTTTGACGCCCAAGATGTTGAAGGTGATCCTGAATTTCCGTTAGGGGGAGTCGGAATCATTCATCGCGGTCGCGAAGGCTATGGTGGATTTGTGGCATTCCGGGTTTTCGATTCGAGGATTTCTCATAATGTGAGATAATCGATTAAAATTAAGAAATACTAAAGCATCTTAATTGTATGTCGAAAAATATTAATTGTTATCTATGTCAGCTATTATTACAATTAAAAAAAATATAATAATAAACTTCTTAGAAAAAAATTACTATAAGCTTGCAATTATAAAATGATGTAACAGGAAACGATTAATATTGGTTATTAAAAGCAATCTCAAAAATAGCAAAATGGTTTTTTTTTTTATAATGATAAGCGACACGTATTTAACCATTAACGGAGATAAGTGTGTTTGTTAGTATCATTATTTTTACTCTATCGGTTAATTAATCAGTTTCAGTTGCTATCCGTGTTCGGAATTTTTTATTGAACAGATAAATTTTGTAAGGCTTTAACTGTACACAATAACGGTCTACAGTATTTACGTCAACGATGTTTGATTACTATTTAATATTGATATTAATATCTGCATTTGGGAATTTATCGACGTCAGCTGGTATTGATCTGGCGGGAATTTACGATATAAATGAGATCGACAACTTCAGATTTGATTTAAACCTAAGGATGATTTATAATCACCAATGGGGTAATAAGACACAGAACGACGATGCAAGAAATAAAGTACTGAAATTTATATTGACTGATCTGACGGGAATATTAGAGCAATTAAATTCAATAGCCAACGATTCACCTGATAATTATTGGTCTGAAAATTTTTATGAATTTATAAAAATACTCGAGGAGCACCAAATTAAAATTGGCTATAGTGAGTCATTTCGGAATTTGACGACATACATGAAACTCATTGAAAAAAAACGGGATGCTATAGATACGGTCGTCAGATTAGTGATTTTCTTTCGTTACAAAAATTATTTCGATAATTTTGTAAATTTCTGCCCATATTTGTCTCAATTACTTGATTTCGTGCGAAATGATCAGGATTATCGAACTATTTCCTCATTGTATGAAAAATTTTTACGCGCCCTTATGAAAAAAATGGCGGTAAGTATTCAAAAATTTTTATTAATTTTCATTTATAAAATCTACGAGTATATCTAAATATATCGTTCACTTTTCTACATATTTATTGTCTAAGAGAGAGGATCAACATAATTTCTGCGGTAAATTAAGTTCATTTCGCGTCGAATTATTCAATTACTATCGTCTCGTAATGGTATCGCATTTGAAAAAATATGTGATCCATCATTTTTCTAAAGTGGTTGAAGCAAAATGTCAAAATCGTGAGTCTCGAAATCATTAATCCTGTTTTTCATCACGAAAATAATATTCATGATCTGTCATTTTAAAAGGTACGTCAATTCTTCCATGGATTTCTGAAGATTTGAAAGAAAATTTTGTCGACGCAATCAAAACAACTAAAGAAATTTTAAACGACACAACCCACTACATGTATCGCTGTGACGTAAAATATTTCAGTGAATGTAATTGATATTTTTTAACAATTACAATTAACGAGAGTATCAAATTTATTTGAAATTTTTATTTTCTCATACAGATAATAAACATTTTTATTACCACGAACTAGACAAGATGATACAGACTGTGGTAATTGAGGAAAGACTGTTGAGTACAACTGGATCTTGCAGTCACAACTGTGATCTAAATTATATTTCCGAGACTATTAATCATACAGAGTGTGAAGTTTTCCAGGACTGCCAGTACATTACCAGCGGTTACCACATTTGCCAAGTAAATATTTACATTTGTTGGGGTTTATATGATCCTTTACAAACTCTAATTGTAGATCTTCTATTTAATTTGATGACTAATGATCTGATTGGTTATTTAGTCTGACAAAACGAGTTCAAGACGCTACGAATGGTTTAAAGGCAAAAATAATGTAATGTATGGCAGTAGTAATCAGCAACAATGCCGTGGTAAAATGAAATATTTGAACAGTTATTATAGTGCTGCTCGAGTCCGTGACTGTGACTTTTGTGTTTGTACTTGCAAAATAAATCCACGGCGTGATGACCAACAGATTACTACTATCAGTTTTAGAGACCAAGTCACCAATACTTCTGAGAACATGTTGAGTATTATTATTCTACTATTATTATCATGAAATACTCATTCAATCAAAAAATTGTTAATGGTCACCAGTTTTTTTTTTACTGACCGCGTCATTTGTCTCAATAGTTTATGCAGATATTATTGTTACGCACTAGAAAATTAATTTTCGATTGCCAACCGAATTTAGTTTTTCTATTGACTGCTTAATTATCAAATTCCTCCTCTAATGTTATTAACTGCTCGATTAAGCAATCAATTTCATGAATAAAACTGAGATTAACTATTTATCCAAGCAATTAAATTAATTTAAATAAGTAACTGAAGAGCGAGAATATCTGCTCAGGCATTTGTACTGTTTGTAAAAAATTAAGAAAACTAATGCGGCCAGAAAAATAAATTGAGAGCAGTTAATACTTTTTTGATAAAATCGACACTTCAATACAAGTTTAATAATTATGAGCTGTTTAAATTATTGAATAGGGTGGTCGTGGGTGTAAGATTTGCGAAAAAAGACAACGTGATTCATGTGCAGATAAAAGAAGGGAAAGTTAATCCTAATGGATGGATCAATGAATCTAGATGGAAAGAAGTTGAGAAATTTCATCGACTTTATCCTAATAAATATTATGTTGAGACTGAGGAGTCACATTTGAAAATGCTTAACTTGGGAGTCGATTTTGGAAATCCGGAAATCGTAAATTTTGACGATTTGATTGCTTTAGAAGGTTACGTTATTACAGGGGTGAGATTTAGATTCGCTGGAGATTCACTTATTAAGCCACAAGTGAAGAACGGTGCAATCCAACTGCAAATTCGTATTACGCCACTTGAGTACATTAGTGGCAAATTGATCAATCATAAACCATCACATTGGATTGCTCCAGAACCCAAAGAATCGAGGTTTGGATTTTTATAAAAATGTTTTCCTCGGCCAGTACTGTTCTTATTAATAGATTTCTTTTTTGAAGTATTCTATAATTCTTCTCATTATTTGCAGAGAGGAATTGGTTCTCATTGATCCAGATAAACCGACTAAATCACCTGGCAATATTATTGATTCAAAGACCGAACGTTTTGTAAAATTCCGCGCTTCAGATTTGAAAAAAGACGCTGGGCAATCAACGGTTCCATTTTTCGATGCTCAAGACGTTGAAGGTGATCCCGAATTTCCGTTAGGGGGGATCGGAATCATTCATCGCGGTCGCGAAGGCTATGGTGGATTTGTGGCATTCCGAGTTTTCGATTTAAAGCTCTCTAAATATTTTAAATAACTAATCAAAACTAAGAAATACAAAATTATTATGTAGCAGTAAACGATTAATGTTGGCAAATAAAAACAATCTGCTCAAAAATATCAAAATATACATTTTTTCATAAATATAAGCGACACGAACACAGCGATCACCAGATATAAGTGTGTTCGTTAACCTTTAATCGGTAACCCTAAAAATTTGCACGCTACGGGTAATGGCAGTCTGACAGACCGCCATTAGAAGTATACTCGGTTTTTTAACTTCCCGCTGAGAAAATTGTAAATTTTCAAAAATTCGGGAAGTTATTGGTTTTACCCCGATTTTCGAAAATCGAGTTTTCATGTCGACGTTTTGAGGCCCTAGGAAACTATTCTGACTATTCCCGGGTGGACGTCCGTGTCCGTGCGTGTGTGTGTGTGTGTGTGTGTATGTGTGTGTATGTGTATGTGTGTGTGTGTGTGTGTGTGTGTGTGTGTGTGTGTGTGTGTGTGTGTGTATGTGTGTGTGTGTGTGTGTGTGTGTATGTGTGTGTGTGTGTGTGTGTGTGTGTGTGTGTGTGTGTGTGTGTATGTAAACTTTTCATATCTTTTTAATGAGTTTGTTGGCCGTCAATTTTTCTGAAAATTTCAAATCGATCGATCAAATGGACTCTAAGATATAGAAGAAATAAAATAAAAAAAAACAAAATTTTTTTCAGTTTTCTTTCAAATTTTTCAGAAATTGCTCGATCGATCAATCCCAAAATCTTATCAGCACTAGAATTCAATAAAACGCGTCGATTGCCGCCACAACCATCTCAATCGGTTTATTCGTTCGAGAAAGAAATGGTGAAAAACGGTTTTCTTCGATTATCTTCGAAGAGATTCATTCGATCGATTCCAAAATTTGATCAACTCTAGAACTTAATAAAACGCGTCGACTGCCACCTCAACCGTCTCAATCGGTCAATTCGATTGAGAGATATCGTTGGAGAAAAAATAGTTAGAAACGGTTTTTTTTTAAATGAAGGCATGCAAAAGTGTTTTCGAGCTCGAAAAGCTCGAAAATGTATTCATAACAATGTTTTGAAGCTCAAGGAGCTCGAAAATAGCGGGAAGTTTTAGGGCAGGCCCGCAGGGTCAACTGATTGACCGATTTTTACTTTTGAGACGAAGACGTTATATATTTGGATGAATAAAACTATATCGTCAGAAACAAGACATGACTCTATGATATTAAAAACCACTTATTTTGAAAATTCACATTAATTAATATTTTAACATCAACATATCAAAAAAGTTTTGTTGATTTTAAATTTGATTAGCGGTCTGTCAGACCGGGATTACCGTTTAAGAGTTAATATCAATGTTACATTGTTGCAGATGATTTAAATATAACTTTAATTTATGATTATCAAGTCGATATTGAGATACAGAATGACGATGCAAGAAAAAAAGTACTGAAACTATACAAAGATCAAATACTGCCCTGCGTTCATTACCAAAAAGAAAAAAATAAAGTTGTTATTTTAACGAGACTATTATCTTTTTCAAAACATATAAAGACGTCAGCAATTAATCATAACTTGGAATTATCATTAAAGTTAGGTCGTAGAAAAAAAGAACCGTTGGCTATGAACAGTGCAGCCAGATCGTGCAATATTTTTACCCTCTCCTGCCATTATACTCCATGCTAGTTCACTACGGGTAAAAATATCGCACGATCTGGCTGCACTGGCTATAAAACAATAAAATATTTTTTTATTACCAAAGCTACTGCGTATTTAAACGTGATCTGAAAAAGACACGTCATTAGTATCAAAGAATTGTTTCACCTCTCATAGAACATAACACCAAGTTAATAATTTTTTATTCAACATCAAATTTTTGAAGAATTCACTTCTATTGATTTGATATCTAAAAAATCAACTACAATGATGTTGATTAATTATTTAATATTCGTCATAATGATTTTATTCAATATTTCATCGACGTTTAGTATTAATCTAGATAATATTTTCAAATCAGATCAGTTAAAATCGTTTATGGATGAGCTTGACGAAATTGTTATAAATGATCAGAAATTTATAAATACGACACTGAAAAAGGATACGAAAAATAACGAATTGAAAGCAGCATTCAATAATCTGACGAATATACTAGAGGAATTGAATTTAATAGCCAATCATTCGACTGTCGATTACGAGCTGTATAAATTTGACAAATTTTTGAACACGCTCGAGGAACATCAAATTAAAAATGGTTACGTTAAATCATTTTTTAATTTGACGAGATACAAAAAACATACAGAAGAAATATCTAATGGCATAGATGCCATTGTCAGATCATTGATTTACTTCCGTAATAAAAATATTTCCGATTATTCTGTTCATTTGTGTTCATTTTCATCAACCTTGCTTGATTTTGTGCAACACGATGAGGATTTCAAATATTTTTTGCCGATTTATATACATTTTTTGCTCGATCTCGAAACAAAAATGGCTGTAAGTATTTAAAGAAATTATTCATTTCCTTCTTACAAATATTTGAATCTATAGTTTATTACTCTCGATTCTAATTATTAAAGCACCCAAATCAATATTCCTTCTGTGGCAAAACCAGCTCATTTGCTAATGGATTAGTTAATTACAATCGTTATGTATTGACGTCTTCTATTAAAAAATATACAATAGATCAGTATTCTAAAATAATTGAAGCGCGATGCCAAAACCGTAAGTCTCCTCATTACTTTTTATACTTTCTATTAAGATATTAAAAATAATTTGATAGTTCGACCAACTCCTGCATCGGATTTCATTGATTTAAGAGGAAGTGTGATCCACGCAATGGCCCAAACCGATCGTATATTACAGCGAACGCGTCAATTTATCCATAGATGCGATTTTGAAAAAACTGGTAACTATAATTCTATGAGCAATGCGAAATTTATATTTATTTCTGCACACCTCGAACTCTAATATCTGTACACGTCTTAGTATATATATACTTTTATATTTTATATTTTAATATACTTTTTCAAGTAATATTAATTACAATGTTGAGTTGTTTCCGTCATTGAAAATTTCGATCTACAAAAACTTATGATCACGATCATTCGATCATCGAAATTTTATAAAATTCTGAACTTTGAGCTGATCACGTTTCGATATTGGAAAGTAATTGAAGTGAGAAAGCATTTTATAAAATTATATTGGAAAAATGACCTGATAGTCATATAAATTTTTAAATGAAAAAGAAATACAAACATATCACTTATATTGGGTAAAAAAAAAATATAGTCAATAAATAATATCATCGATTATTCTCTATATTTTTTAGTATAGGAGTAATCAGCACATGAGTAACGATAAGTATACGGCCGCGATTGTTTCGTGCCCTGTCCATCAATATGTCGTGCAAATGATATGAATTTATATAGCGATGGGGGAACTTGGTGTCATATTGTCTAAACCGAAGTTATTTATGCAATAGCATGATGTTGTTATGATATGTACTTGAAGATCGAAACGTTTTTCACGCAACGAAAATGGAAATAATTTGTGTAATTTGACTTTGAAGGTAACTTGAAGGGTAGGTGGGGTGGCCGGCAATTATCGGCGGACGTGCGAAACATTTCGGAAATCTCGATCCAGTAGATTTTTTACTTTTTATTTCGATTTGTTTATTTTAGTTCTGTGAGAACGTTTCGATTTTCAGGCTGTCGTTATTATCGAAGTGGAAAATTTTTTTGTCTCTTAAAATTTTAAATAAAGATAACAGTTTTATATTTTTACATGATAGCTATAATATTTTTTAAGTTATGAACTTTTCAAGGTTTTGAAAATCACGAATTTGGATACTTTTGTGGCTTTGAAAATATTGAACGTATTATGATAAGATAAGAAAGTATTTTTATGTTATTTTTAATACTATAGTTAATATTCTCAAGGTACAATAAAAAAATATTATAATAATAGAAATTAAAAATTATCGACGTAAAGAGAACGGTGCGGAAATCACAATATCATGCGATGGTTTAAATAATATTGGTTTAAACGATTTGGCACGCGGAAAAAAAAATATTGCTCCTCGAACGATCTAAAGTATAGTAACTCGTAGATCGTTACCACAACAATACGTATGCTTATGGTAACAATACCGTATTAGATAGCTGTGAGCTCTATACGACTTTCCGTCGTCGTCACCTCACACGGCACCGTCTAGCCTAACTAAACATCCATTTTCGCGCCAACTTTTGAATATTGTATAATTGTTGCTAGCAGACGTTTAATAAAAAAAAAGTGTAAAAAATAATTGTGATGTTGAAATATGGACCCACGAGTAATTAATAAATTAACAGAGTAGAATCTCCATAACTATGTTGATATATTTATTGATAAGTGTTTTTTTATGCTTTTTGTAATCAAATATATATTCATAACCAAAAATCCAAATATTATATTTAGTCGATGTTTTATAATTTAAATGTGATACGTTAATAGAAGAAAAATAATTAATAAACAAATGAGATCTGAATTATTATTTAATTTAAAATTAAATTACTAATAAATAAATTGGAAAAATTGAAATATATATTTATATTTATATTTAAAATTTATTTTGACTACAACTAACTAATAAATCAGTTTTATAAATTATTTTATTTAATCAAAGTTATTTGCTTATCATTTATTTATGAATGATAAAGGTTTTTAAATATCTCATATAATTTTCAATGTGCGTGACGTCAGATAGGTCTCAGAGCTATCTACCGTATTGTTGTCAGAACGATACAGTAGATCGTTGCAGTAACAATCTAGTAGATAACTTTTTCGTATTGTTACTGTAACTATACAGTATACTTCTCAGAACAATATTTTTTTCTCCGTGCACCAAGTTGCCCCGTAGCAATATGCAATTATATCATCCCCGATACCCCTCCTAGTCTAAAAAGTCTTGAGAATAATTATATGTAATTGTATGAAATCTTTACTTGCCACCCAAAAATCTGTAGGTTTTGAAGATTTTTTCTATGATTTTCAGACATACACGGAAAAAAAATTATGGAAACGGTTCCCATAATACTATAAGAATTTTTCCTATAACACCATAGGGATTATGACCATAAATTATAGGAGCAGTTCCTATATTTATGGGAATGCTCCTCATAACATTAGAGAAATGGTTCCTATAATGTATAGGAATTGTTCCTATGATATTACAGGGATGATTCCCATAATATATAGGAATGAACCCTATATTTTATAGGAATCATTCCCATAAATCATAGGAACAATCCATATACTATTATAGGAATGGCTCCTATAATAGTATATGGAAACTATTCTCATAATCTTATAGAAATGGTCCCTTAATGCTATTGGAATAGTTCCTATACCATTGTGGGAATCATTCTCATAATATTATGGAAATAGTTCCCATACCATTATAGGAACCATTTCTATAATATTAAGGGAATGGTTCCCTTACTATCATGAAAAAATTAATTTTAAGAAAAGTGTGGTAATCACTTCTACAAACAGAAATATGATTGAAAAATATAAAAACAAAAACTTAAGCATTGAAACATTGAAACAAAAATTCGTACATATTTGGCCAAAACATTAAAATTTTTTATTTTAAAACAGATTTAGCAACGAAGAAGCTTCATTTGAATCTCTCCATATCATGAGGAAAATTTATACACTATTTTGCAAAAAAAAATTTTTATGATATTATGGGAATGGTTCCCACAACATTATGATAACTATTCCCATGATGCATAGCAAAAGTTCCAATAATTTTTTTTCCGTGTAGTATTTATGTATTCATTAAATATGAGCTTTTGAAGTGTAGATTTATCACAATTTATGATATTGATAATCATCATATAAATAGTAATCGTTAATTTTTTTTTAGATAACACATATCATTATTATGAATTAGATCGTTTGGTGCAAAAAATAATAATTGAAGAGAAATTTCTGAGCACCTCAAGATTTTGCGATAATAATTGCGATTTAAGTCTCATTAGGGGTCAAAATAATACAGAATGTGATCAATTTATGGATTGTCAATATATAGGTGCAAGCTTCGATATTTGTGAAGTAAATTTTATATCATTATATTTATTTAAACTAAAAATATTTCTTGATTACGTGTCGTCTCAATTACGGACATAATTTTCTAATTATTAACTTGGAGTAAAATATATATGTATTTAATTTTTATGGTTAATTTATGTTATAATAATTTAAATTTCGTTACGAATAGCAAAAATTTTTAATTTTACTCTACATATTTTTGGGATTTTTATAAGATGGCTAATTAAATTTTATTACCTAGTCTAACAAAGGGAGTTCACGACGGTACGAGTGGTTTAATGACGACCAGGGGAAAATGTATGGTGGAAATATTCAACAGCAATGTGATAACCCCCTAAAATCTGTATCTAGTTACTATAATTACTATCAACTTCACCATTGTGATTACTGCGTATGTACATGTGTTACGAACCCACAACGAGGGTACCCGATAGTAAATGCTATCAGTTTTAGAGACCAAGTTACAGATATTGGAAATAACGAGTTGAGTATTTAATATTTTCTCTAATTAAATACTAAATATAAATTACAATAAATTTATTATAATTATCTCTGTTGAGTTTAGAGTAGTGACAGGCGTGAGATTTGTCAAAAAAGACCGTATGATTCATGTACAAATAAAAAAGGGTAAACTGAAGCCACAGAATGTCGTGGGTGAAAGTTCATGGAAGGACTTGGAAAATTTTGTTCATGAGAATGATACCGGAAAAATTTATGTTCAAAACAGTCAAAATATTTCTACAGAGTGTAAACTGGGAACTGATTACGGACATGTCAGCGCATTAAATTTTGATGATGTGTTTGCTCACGAAGGTTTTGTTGTTTCGGGGGTTAGATTTAGACTTGCTAATAATTACGATGATTATTCGCCGCCGACAAAAGACCCAATAGAATTGCAAATTCGCGTCACACCTTTTGATTATATAAGCGGCAAGTTAATTGATCACGATAAAACGCATTGGGTTTCTCCAAAAATAGAGGTCGAGATGTCTAGGTGTGTAGACATAGTTTTTAACGCTATCCTAATATTTCTATTGATTAATCACCCTTTTCAATTATGTTTTATAGCCAATACAATTTCGTCAGAAAGTTATTGGTTCTGAATAATCCAGATAACCCAACTAAATCACCTGGCAATGTTATTGACTCATCGGAAGATCAGTTTATTCAATTTCGTGCTTCGGATTTGAAAAAAGATGCCGGACAATCAACAGTTCCATTCTTTGACGCCCAAGATGTTGAAGGCGCACCCGAATTCCCATTAGGGGGAGTTGGAATAATTCATCGCGGACGTGAAGGCTACGGCGGATTTCTGGCTTTTAGAATTTTCGATTGTAATCTTTATAAATATTTTCAAAATCGGTTACACTTTCAATAACAGACAATCATGTTAACCTCGTTATTGGCTTATTAATAATTATATCACCTCTTTTATAAAAAAATAAAAATTAGTTGTGACAAAATCGATTGTTCAATTACTGTAACTACTTGATAAGAGACAATAAAATTGCATCGTAAAAAAAAGATACCCAAGAAAGTAATAAAAAATATTTTTAATTAAATTTGACAAGCAACACGTATTTCCTCACTTCTAAAAATAAATTAACGATAGTCTCGATACTGAAACTTCGTTACTCAATTTAGCAGAGTTTAATTTGTAATACGTGTTATAATTTTATATTGTGCGCTCAAATTTTAAAAATTGACGTTTAACGACATTAGCCACAATAATGTTTCATAATTTTATGGTATTAATTTTAATATTTGCATTCGTAAATTCGTCGAAGTCTGGTATTGATCTGGCGGATATTTACAATTCAAAGGAAATCGATGACTTTGTATATAGATTCACCCTCAAAGGTCTTCTTGACCATCAGTTTCGCAGTAGGACACCGACCGACGATGCTAAAAATCAAGGACTGAAAAACATTTTAACTGATCTGTCGGAAACACTAGAAGAATTAAATTTGATAGCCAACGATTCAACTGATAATTATTGGTCTGACAATTTTTATGAATTCATAAAAATGCTCGAGGATCATCAAATAAAAATCGGCTACAGAGAGTCATTTCAGGATGTGAGGAAATACATGAAACTCATTGAAAAAAAACGGGATGCTATAGATGCAGTCGTCAGATTAGTGATTTTCTATCGTCACAAAAATTATTTCGATAATTTTGTTAATTTCTGTCCATATTTATCGCAATTACTTGATTTCGTGCGAGAAGATGAGGATTATCGAACTATTTCCTCGTTGTACGAAAATTTTTTACGCGCTCTCATGAAAAAAATGGCGGTAAGTATTCAAAAATTTTTGTTAATTTTCATTGATAAAATGAACGATACATTTAAATGTATCGTTCATTTTTCTAAATTTTTATTGTCTAAGAGAGAGGATCAACATAATTTCTGCGGTAAATTAAGTTCATTTCGCGTTGAATTATTCAACTACTATCGTCTCGTAATGGTACCGCATTTGAAAAAATATGCATTGTATCGTTACGCTGAAATGACTGAAGCACGCTGCGAAAATCGTAAGTTGCTAGATTATTTGACTCTGTATCTGACCCTTTGTTATGAAAGTTGAAAGTTCAAAAAAATAAATGAAAATATTGGATTATGACTGTTTTCCGAGACTCGATTTTCAACTAAACGGCCAATAGAAATATTAATAAAAAATTGATACTTCAATAGGCTCAACATTCATGACGTTGTATACTGAAGATTTGAATAAAAATTTTGCTGATGCTATACAAATAACTAAAAAAACGTTTGATGACGTCACACACTATATGTATCGTTGTGATGTGAAGTATATAAATGAATGTAATTATTTTTTTTAATTAACAATCAATGGAAGTATTAAATTCATAACTGATGTATACTCGATTTTATTTTTGATGCAGACAATAAAGATTTGTACTATTACGAATTGGAAAAAATGATACAGACTGTGATAATTGAGGAAAGACTGTTAAGTACAACTGGATCTTGCAGTCACAATTGTAATCTGAATGATATTGTCGGGACTATTAATCATACAGAGTGTGCAATTTTTCAGGATTGCCAGTACGTTACCAGCGGTTACGAAGTTTGTCAAGTAAATGCATTATCATTTTTTTTTCAATAGCAAATAAATATTCAACTTTTACTCTCATAATAGTAGAAATCAAAATAAACTCTTTTTTATTTCATTAATGAACAACCAAGTTTGAAATTTGTCACTCTAAATATATGAAAAACGGTTTGAAAAATTATGTTAAATTAAAAAATATATTGTGGGCATCAATTTATGAAGCCTGCTAATGACTGTCCCTATTCCAAATAAATAATCAATAATTAATTTCATAATTTAGTCTGAGAATACGAGTTCAAGACGCTACGAATGGTTTAGAGGCAAAAATAATGTAATGTATGGCGGTAGTAATCAGCAACAATGCCGTGGTAAAATGAAATATTTGAACAGTTATTATAGTGCTGCTCGAGTCCGTGACTGTGACTTTTGTGTTTGTACTTGCAAAATAAATCCACGGCGTGATTACCAACAGATTACTACTATCAGTTTTAGAGACCAAGTTACCAATACTTCTGAGAACATGTTGAGTATTATTGTTCTACTATTATTATCATTAAATACTCATTCAATCAAAAAATTGTTAATGGTCACCAGTTTTTTTTTACTGACCGCGTCATTTGTCTCAATAGTTTATGCAGATATTATTGTTACGCACTAGAAAATTAATTTTCGATTGCCAACCGAATTTAGTTTTTCTATTGACTGCCTAATTATCAAATTCCTCCTCTAATGTTATTAACTGCTCGATTAAGCAATCAATTTTATGAATAGAACTGAGATTAACTATTTATCCGAGCAATTAAATTAATTTAAATAAGTAACTGAAGAGCGAGAATATCTGCTCAGGCATTTGTACTGTTTGTAAAAAGTTAAGAAAACTAATGCGGCCAGAAAAATAAATTGAGAGCAATTAATACTTTTTTGATAAAATCGACACTTTAATACAAGTTTAATAATTATGAGCTGTTTAAATTATTGAATAGGGTGGTCGTGGGTGTAAGATTTGCGAAAAAAGACAACGTGATTCATGTGCAGATAAAAGAAGGGAAAATTAATCCTAATGGATGGATCAATGAATCTAGATGGAAAGAAGTAGAAAAATTTCATCGAAGTGTGTCTGATAAATATATTATCAAAGTGAATAGTTCATATTCTGAACAGCTGAAACTGGGAGTTGATTATGCATATCCAGAAATGATGAATTTTGATGATTTGATTGCACCTGAAGGCTACGTTGTGACGGGAGCTAGATTTCGATTTGATGAAAATCCATTAGATAAGTTGAAATCAAAATCTCGCGCAATTCAATTGCAAATTCAAGTTTCAAAATTTAATTACATAAAAGGAGTTATTTATCATAACCAAACTCATTGGTCTGCTGCCAAATGGAAGAAATCAAGGTTAGAAATTTGTTAGTTTATTTATTTAATAATTATTTTGTGCTGTACTTATTTTATTGTTATTAATTGCAGACAAGAAATGACTCTGAAAGATCCAGATCGACCAACTAAATCATCTAAGAGTATTATTGACTCAAAGATCAATCGTTTTGTGAAATTCCGCGCATCAGATTTGAAAAAAGACGCCGGGCAATCAACAGTTCCATTTTTTGATGCTCAAGATGTCGAAGGCGACCCGGAATTTCCTTTAGGAGGAATCGGGATCATGCATCGCGGGATCGAAGGTTACGGAGGATATTTGGCTTTTAGAATTTTTGATTTTAATTTCTCACAGTACTTCAAGTATGAGTTGTAGAATTTCAAACTCGCGCTTTTCAATGTCAATTTGCAGTCTTTAGAAAAAAATTAATTCACCCTCACGGCAATTTTTGCTAAAACTTTCGTTTCTAGAACATTCTTGTCAACTTTATCTACATATATGAAATTTATGCAATTAAGAATAAATATCTTTCAATGAAAATGACGAAAATATTCTCAAATTTTTTTCAAAAACACTCCGGACTTTTATTCAGTAATTTTAGTCTTTCTTAATGAACAAAATTAAGTTAAAACATCTGTTGCTAGTATTCCCTAAATAGTCAAGCAAATTGAGCCTTCAAAAAAATTCAACTTTCCACATTTCTTCCTGTAATTAAATTGACTTCGTTTCCATCATAAAAATAATTATCGCATTCGATTCTGCTTCAAAAAACATGACTCTAAAAAATAAATTTTTTCAGCCCAAATCTGTTATTTATCTCAATTTGATAGACGCAAAAATTAATTTTTGATCCTCAAAATTTTGAAAATTTGAATTAATTGTCAGTGGCCCAAATTACCTTAAGATCCTCATGTTACTCAAATGTACGATTTGAAAAAAATTTCCAAGATCTAGTAACTCCTACCCCTACTTCAAGTCTTAAGTTCATTTTGTAAAGTTTTGAAAATATCGCTCTGAGTGAAGCCATGGTAGGGGAAATTAAATCGACTGAAGCGTTCGCAGTGGTTACTTTCGGCGTTACGGGAGGCTATTATTACTAAATTATAATTAAATAAATATTTATATATTACATTGAGATAACTATTTAATTATTCATTTTTCAATTTGATTTTTTCCTTAGTATTATTTTTTGACTTTGATATGAATTTCGAACAACTTAACCTAAATGTTTACTGCATTCTTTTTTTTTTTTTATCATTATACTTACTTGTTGTTAATTCGTTTAACTAAAAAACAAAACTGCAATTACTATAAAACTGTCACATATTTTTTATAACTTTTTTTTTTTACTATTATTTATAATATTTATTTATTTTTATGTTTCTTGCTCTTGACATAGGGGAGGGTGGGGCAGAGCGGCCCCCCTAAGCCAATTATTATTTTTTGTGGCTTTCAACCATAAGATCACTTTGCTATTGTCCTATTTCGAACAAATTTATGGACATTTTGCCAAAATTCTGAAAAAAAAAATTTTTTTTTTGTGGGGCAGAGCGGCCCCCCTCCAAAAAGTGATGAAAAAATTTTTTTTATCGTTTTTTTTTTTTTATTGTTTTCATCATTAAGAATGTATTTCTTTCTCTTGACAACTATTTTTGGTTTTATATTACTCGAAAAATATTTTTTAAAGTGTAATAAATCGTTCACTCTCGATTACCTTAATTACTAATTGTTATTTAATAAAAAAAAAATCAATTCTATAGTTTTACTTTAAATAAAAAATTCAACAACTAAAAAAAAAATTTAATTTTTGTAAATTTTTAGTGACCAAATTTGCCTCTTACATAGAGAAACGGCCGAAAAATATAAAAAAATAATTTTTTCGGAAGTTTCGGCTGGTCCATTTTGCCCCAGGTGTTATGCGTAGAGCTAGAAATGTGGAATTATAATAATTTTTTTTTAATTTGACGATAAAAATATGAAAAAATCACTTTTTAAAAATTTTGGGCTTGTCCATTTTGGAAACATATTGGATTTATAGTAATTAGTCGAAAAAAAAAAATTTTTTTTTTTGATCAAAATTTCAGGGGGGCCGCTCTGCCCCACCCTCCCCTACGTATAAAAACATACTCTGACAGTCTCTCGTAGTTCATATTTTGTCTGGCGATTAATTATAGCTACATCAAAATTTCATATTTAGAAAAATAAAAGTTTGAATTTAATGACTCACCTATTAATCCGCAATTGTGACCTACTTCATCCGGCAAATCGACATCATTAGAACGAGTACGTGTTGCTGAGACACGATAGATTGCATGTTCAAATGACGATTTACTGGCAGAGGTGTCTTTGTCTCTCGACCAATTTGTCGTCGGCTTGATAATGTAACTGCCACTCGATGTTTTCATATGACCAGTCTAAAAAAAAATTAAATTATCATCAACATGATTTTGCAATTATCCACAACCTCTAATAATATTTGACGCTATTAATAATAATGTATCACCGTAATTACAATTTATGTTATTATTTAAATTTAAAAATAAAATAACTCCGGCTAAAGATAGCCGTGTGAAAATTAACCAACTGACGTCAGAACTAAAACATGTAATATCTCAAGTAAATATACCACTTAATGTTATAATATTTTATTTAATACAATATAATATAAGTTTATTTAGTCGGAAAAAGGGTGAAGAGTTTAATGTAACCTGAGATCTGACAGATGTAAAACATCATTCAGCAGTCTTTCTTCTAATCCAATGAAATTTAATGCATTACACACGTTTTGGTTTAATGTTTTTCTTAGTAGTAGTACTAGTCTAAAATAATACCAAGTACTTAAGCTATTATCTGTAATAATACACTTAATATTCTATTTTTAAATAAAATATGAGATTTATATTTTTAAATGTTTACAGGAAAAAATTTTTAATCACAAATTATTTACACACGTGCCAATGACATCATGAAGGAAAATTAAATGGATTACTTTTTTTTCGATAATTGCCATAAATTTTGAATTTCGAATCAACTGTTTTTTTCATTTTATTTTTAAATGAAATTATTGGGGGTATTGAGCAATTTTTGAAAAGGTTGTAATTTAGGAGACGAGTTCAAATGAAAGATCTTGGGAAAGAAAATTAAGATCTACGTTGATCTGCAGTAAATCTATGGAGATCTAATTTTTGGAAAAATTAGATCTACGTTACTTATAACAGATCTACAGGTAAAGTTAGATCTCGTAGTTGTGAGGATGTTTTTGAAGAAATCTACAAAAATTTTTAGAAATCGTCGGAGATCCTCGGCGAGCTCTGTAGCCTTAATACAGAAAATAATTTTTTGGCGCAAAAAAGAAGAGTGGGCTGCAATTTTGCTCCTGTTGGGAATAACCTATCACAATATAGACGTTTTTTGTTTATTATGATGTCCTCTAGTGGGAGAAACCATAAAAAGTTCATAGAAAAATCTTATTTCCGAGTTTAGACCCATATGAGAATAAATGAAGATGAATATCTTGGCGCAAAAACTTTTAATCTGCCCCAAAAAAATTTCAACTTGTCCCCAAGGAATTTTTTGCATCATGAAGTGGAAACAAAAAATTTCTCGGTGCGAGAAAAAATGTATTCCAGCAAGAAATTTTTTTTAGTCCTAAGAAAATTTTTGTTGTCAATTCATAATACGAAAAATTTCTTGGGACAAGAAATCCTTTTTTTCTGTGTCAATCTTTACTAATATTAATATGAAATCTTTGAAAATCTACTAAGATCAGTAGAAATCGTTTGAGGTGATCACAGATATAATATCATCAAAGATATTCATGTTAAATTTTTTATCAGTGCATGTGCACATCATGATAAATTGCCGGATAAATATTTAGCTTTAAAAAAATCTCACAACTTATGTTGCAAAATATAAATAATATAAATTACAGCTTACTCAATATGCTAGATGTCAAATAAAATAATCGTTAATTATTAACTCATTGAACGTTCTGTTACAAAATCCTTTAATTGTATTGATCGCTGTTATGTAATCCCATGTATCTACCGTACTTTATTTTAATTACATATTTTTTTATTGTCTATCAAAGATCAGGTACGTTGAAATTTTTTTACGCGTATCCTTGTAAGAAATATTTATAATAAAAAAAAATATTTAATCAATTTTTTATGAGACCAATAATTTTACGATACTGATAAAAAAAATATTTAAAAAAATTCCACTTATAGTTTTTTTAATTTCCTACATGTGCATATTTTTAGTTTTTTTTTTTTTTGTAATTTAGTTATTGAAAAAAACATCCGAAAACTGTTGATTTTAGGATCATGGGATTTTAGCATTGAAATTACCATTAAAAAAAAAATAAATTATTTCATTTAATTTCAATGAACACACGTTATTTTTTCAGCATTTCCCTGTCATCCCACTCTAATCTCTAGATAAGCATTCAAACATTTTTTTTTTCCTCATAAATTATCGAGCAAAAATTATAGTAAACAGTTAGTACATAAAGGTATATATTAATAATAATTGTAGGGTATCAGTGATAACCCTGCGGCTTGTTATCCTCGTGTTCTTATTCCCGTCCAGTTTATCAAGTACCCAGTGCGCGCAAATGGTGTAACAAGAGGGACAAGAACAGGGACAGGGACAGGAACCAACGGGGTGTTGCAATGACGCACTGAGGGTGCTTGCACACAAGTAAATAGGTAGACGATACGCCCCCGCTAAATATATGCCGCCTACGTGCATTCCGCGGCACCGATCGTGCCTTAAAATGATTTAAAAGAATTAAAATAAAATGATAAATAATAAAAAAGTTCAAATGAATAGAAGGAGAATAAGGTGGAGAAATGATTCAAGAAGCATTGAACTTGAACTTGTTCGTGTTCTTTCCCCCCTCTATACCACCTACATGACTCCCTCATTGTAAGTCGTGATGCCAGAAGCCTTCAAGTAACAGTTTTTTATGAATTCATCTTGAGATTTATTTTTATATTTTTCAATCGTTGTTGCTATTTATTATTATTTTTATTTTTACTAAATCTCATACATCACATGTACTTTTAACTTGTCTCTGCGGAATAATAATAATGTAAATATTAATAAAAAGTAAAAATATTGTGATTATGAACGGAATTAAATGTCTGGTTGCTCAATGATGCAGTTCGTTAAGCGCATTAAGATGCACTTGGGTTGTAAAAGTAATGCACTAAAAAATAAATATATGAATACATGCTATATATATTCTTCAGATATATAAATAAACTAATATTTGTTTTATTTATAGTTATTTATATATTAATTAATAAGTATATTATATTTATTTTTGGTATCTACGCATGACAAATATTTATTTCAGTCTATCAACTACTGAATTCAATTTTTTTTTATTTTTTTGTAAACGACCCAATTATAAGCGGATGACAATTATTGGTACTTTATTTTAATTTATATCTTTAGAAGATATACATATATTTATATATATTTTTTTATACTATTTTTGGAGTTTGAAAAATTCGAGAAAACGCACTTGTGTTTTGAAACACAGAAAATTGGACAAAAAAAAAATATTAAGTTGTGTAAAAGTGCGAAAGTCACGATAATTTCAAATTTTATGCAGATTTGGTGAAAGGTCGATAGTAGACACTTTTGAAAAAAAAAAAAAAAGTAGTTAAATTAAGAGCAGCAAATAAGAGAATGTGCTCCAGAAATTTTGCATCTATTCCCCGTAGTCAAAAATGAACACCTCATTTTACTATCAGAAAATACTGGAATAAATAGATGTCAAGTCTTATTTTATCCTGAAGTGAGTCGTTTGTATTTAAAAATTTGTAAAAAGTCGCGGACTTATTGAAATTTTGTTCATTCAGCAAAAGTAGATGTCGAATTTTCTATGAGTTAAAATTGAGGACAAATTTTGCGACTCGGGTTGATACTCCTGAATTATGTCATCGAAAAAAGTTGATTGTTAAAATACATTAGTAAGCTCACAAGAGTTTTGACGATAATTTTGTCCAAAATTTAGTTCCAAATGAAGTCTTTTATCACACGATACATACGAAGCTCGGTGGACTACTCGCTCTATAATCCTCGATTCAAATTAATGAGATTTTCTATTCAGTTCCGATAAAAATTTAGTAAATCCTCGATTTACTGTAAAAATGCATCGAGGACAGTTCCGTTAGTCTACGGATTGCAGAAGAGAAAAAAATGTAAACCTTCTTTTCTGATAACCAAAAAAATTTTAACAAGTATCAACTAGATGTCAAGAACTCGATTGCAAGTTACAGTTGGTTAAATCCAAGTTGTTGAACATCCGAACGGGGATTATCCGTATCACCTTCTCCAAGAGATGATAAGTTAATAAATAAGGATAAGGATAAAAATTGATCATGATCGCAAGTGAATTATTTAAATCTACAGTCAACAAGTAACATGCTTACTTCATTAATGTCAATAAATATATGTGTATATTTAAACAAGTTATTTATCCTTATACACCCAAAGCCCATTAATATAAATACAAAATATAATGTATAAATATATATAATGCAAATCTTTCTCTATATATATATATATATATATATATATATATAAGGATTGCAGGAGCCTTAATACAAAGATCACGAGATATTTTCTTGACATAAGAGGGTAGTGCGATAAAACGTCTACGTCCTCTTCAATGGTATATTTTATATATCTTATTGCATTCCAGATTCCAGTACTTAACATTCTGCATACCATCGTATATAAGATATACCTTAAGCGAAACAGTGAGACAAGGAGATGTGAACTGAAATTACGAAACGATAGATCGAGGTGCTAGGTCTTCCACCTTTCAACGATTGTCCTCGTCGCCGTTGTCGTTGCAGTTTATATAAACAAATAATAGTTAATAAATATTAAATAAATAATTTATATGCGATATTTATTTTCAGTTGGCACATGAACATGACCATTGATAGTAATCTTTAAATATCACTAGAGAAAATAAAAATATAGTCATTGAAAACAAAGACTTGAATTCCATACAAGATTCAAGATTCACGTACCTACAATTGAATCTATATATATATATATATATACATCTATATATATATATATATATATATATATATATATATATATATATATATATATATATATATATATATGTATAAAAGTACATGTTATAATCTCGTCATTCATCGAGTGATTATTTATCCTGACGTATATTTATCTGACTTTAGTTTACTTTTACATATATATATATATATATATATATATATATATATATACATATATATACATATATATATATATATATATGTATATGTGTGTGTGTGTGTGTGTATTTTTGTATAGAGAGAGAAAGAAAAATGATATGTGTAAATATATATTTATATATCTGAATATTATTTTAAAATATGTAATATTTGTATGAATATGAATTGCTGAAGAATTACAACATATTTTTCATAAATATATTTATATCTATATATATAATAATTCATATTGTATATTAAACTTTCATCATGACACCTGCGAGAAGACGATGACAGACGGTGCCTAGGCGATTATTAAATATATTCGTTGTAATGTAAGATGTCGAAATATTTACTTCACTTTTTTTTAAATATTCCATTTAATTGAGAAATTATTATTTGATTCCATATAAATTTATTAATTTACTTAATTGAGTAATTTTATAAATTATTTTAATTTTATCTTTTCTAAGTTGCCGATAGAAGGGCACACCCTAAAATTATTATGACCTGAATAGTTGAAGAAATTGATCGAGTTATTAAGTAAGAGGTATAATTAATTTTATGATATAGATATGTAATGTTTGAGTTTATATAAAGTCAGTATTTATTTTAGTAAGTTTTTTTTTTTAATTAATTTTTATTTAGGCCCTCGAGGGCCAGGAAAATAAAATACCCGGGGCATAAAGAGGTGTGCAATTTTTTAAATGATTTTTTTTAATCGTAATTGAAAAAAAACTCGAAGTAACTAAGTTACGACAGACCGCACTCGGTTAACTTGAGGTCGACGGTTCGAATCCAACTCACGGTTTTTTTTTCAAATATTTTTATATTCCATATATATTACAACCGGAAGTTATTTATCAATATCAATTTTATAGAAATTAAATTTTGTCAAATTAAAAATTTTTTTAAGTCACCGAGTAGCAATAAAATTATTCACTCAATAAATAACCATTTGGAGAAGAAAATTTATATATTTTTAATAAAAGTTCATCTTTATCAAGGGTCTAATTTGCATGATTAGATCTCCGACGTTAAATCATATCTTGTATGTAATAAAATTTATAGACACACTTAAATGTAATTATTCGTTGGCATAAACACACCATATGTATCATAAATATCATGCTCGTACATATATGGTGCGCAAGCTATATCACAAGAAGATGGCTCTATCTTAAATTATCTAGTCTAATGTTCACGAAAAAATTGTCACGATATTTATCATCAATATTTATCTCATAACTAATTACAAAAATAAATGACCGTATGTTCATTTCCTGAATTTTCTGACTAAAAATTTTTCGCCAGTTTTAAAAATGATAATTCAAAGCAGAAAAAATAAAAATTTATTTTCTTGTCTACGCGTAGATAATAATAGAAAAAAATTGGGCCATTTTTTTTTAGAATTAATGATAAGTATTTGATTCTTTCAACAGATAGTAATTTTAATTAGAAATGTAAATAGTAAAAGCGTATCAAGCTGAGTAAGTTTACACGTGCAGTAGTTAGATATTTATATTGAGAATAGAAATACCTCGCGGTGTTTATATATGAAAAAAAAAAAAAAATTTTTTTCAATTCCAATTCTCTGGTCTATGGGTCTACATAACTTTCAAAATTGACACAAAACCCATGTAGAAAAAATTCAAAAAAGGTTTAATGTGTAGAACTTTTGAATTTGAGGCAAATTAGAACTTCAAGTTGAACTTTTCCGGATTTTTACATTAAAAAGTATAGCTGGTTTAGAATTTTAACTCAACGAATTTTGACAAATGAGAACGTTTTTGAACCATAATTTTGAAAATTTATATTTACTGTTTTTTCTTTTTCAATACAGAAATTTCAAATTTGAGATTTTTGAACTGTTTCTGAACGAAGGAAAAATTTTAAATTAGCATTTGAATTATAATTCATCCGCGGGAAGTTCGAAATCTATCATATTTTTTACTATCAAAATTCGAAAAAAAACTTGCAGTTCTGATCTGTCAAAAATTTAGAAATTCTACGTGTTAAGCTTTTTTTGAAAGTTTGGAACGAATTTGAAATACACGGACATCTTGTCTTGAGTCTTGTTTTCTCTTTTCTTTTGTCTTGTCTTGTCTGGTTACTTTCATGGTCTTTACTTATTTAGCAACACAACCGTATATTATACTCCCTCATTCCTTTATTCCCTCACGTACTATCTATCTTTAATACCGTTTATATTTTTTTGTATCGCGGAGACCATTCGTTCCCAATTAAACGAGTGATATTAAGAAAACAAACCTTTCGAGTACCAGCTGTACTGTTTCACAAAATTTATTATTTTAATTTTCACTATATTAATACACATTGACTGAATTATTATTCGTTTTTTCAAAAAATTTCGAATGCTACTTTTTATCTCAGGATTAAATTTAAATCATCTTTTATGATTTTGACACAAATTTGGGATTTTATTATTTTGTTGCACTCAATAAAAATTTTAACCAAAGTAAAATTTTGATTATTTATTTCTCAACTAATTAATAATTCATGAGTTAAATAAATTTTTTAATTTCTTAATTAATTAATTATTGAATAATAAATAGGATTTTTATTTATGACTATACTCGACGCTTAATAAATTTAAATAGTTTTATAGAGAGATTTCATTTTATGAGTTTAAATTAATTCAGACGATGAACTTATTTTGCCGGAAATCAGTTGATGAACTTTTAATTATAGTCGTAAAAAAAAAAACTTAGTTCATAACAATCATTGATATATATACATATATTTTTTTTTTAAAATCATTTATGGAGTATAAATTCAAAACACTTTTTTTTTCCTGTAAAAAATGAACCATATATAGTCATAATAGAAAATTGTCTGTCTATATTTCATATATGCCTATTAGGGTGATCCAAAAAATAACAAATTTTTTTTTTTTCTTCCAAACAGGTTCAAAAGTTTCATTTAGATAAAAAAAGACGCCTGTGAAAATTAGAGCTCTTAATATTAACATTAAGAGGTTCCTCATCGCACTTTTCTATTTTCCATAAGAATAACATGGGAAAAATTTTTTTTACGTCTTCTGATTTTTATAAGTAGCTAACGATGCGCCATAGGAATAATTGGCAGGCATATTTTTGTAGGGAATTGAATGCTCTACAAAAAAAGATTCTTATCATTTTTTGAGGAATCTATTTGTTCAAAAGTTATTTGAGGTTGAAGACGAATTCATATTAAATTTTGAGATTTTCTACTTTTCCGGCGAAACTATCAGACTTATTACAAAATACCATTGGACCTTTTTTGTAGACAATTTTATTCCCTAAAAGTTATTTCGAATAAAGTTTTTTCGAATTCCGCATTGTTTTCTAGTTATTTTTATTTTAATGTGATGCTCATAAAAAAATAGTCTTCTGATCGATTTTAAGAGCTTGACATTAAAATAAAAATAACTAGAAAGCAATGCGGAATTCGAAAAAACTTTATTAGAAATAACTTTTAGGGAATAAAATTGTCTACAAAAAAGGTCTGACGATATTTTGTAATAAGTCTGATAGTTTCACCGGAAAAGTAGAAAATCTCAAAATTTAATATGAATTGGACTTCAACCTCAAATAACTTTTGAACAAATAGATTCCTCAAAAAATGATAAGAATCTTTTTTTGTAGAGCATTCAATTCCCTACAAAAATATGCCTGCCATTTATTCCTATGACGCATCGTTAGCTACTTATAAAAATCAGAAGACGTAAAAAAAATTTTTCCCATGTTATTCTTATGGGAAATAGAAAAGTGCGATGAGGAACCTCTTAATGTTAATATTAAGAGCTCTAATTTTCACAGGCGTCTTTTTTTATCTAAATGAAACTTTTGAACCTGTTTGGAAGAAAAAAAAAAAAGTTTGTTATTTTTTGGATCACCCTAATGCCTATATGTGATCCATATATGCCATAATATGCGCATGTAAAACATATATGAGTCATATACGGAGTATTTGAGTCATATATGAAGCACATGAATTATACATGGAGTATATATGAGTCATATATGTTTCAAATATGTTCCACATATAACTCATATATGCTATGAACGATATATGTTCCATATGAGTCTTATATTGAGTATATATGAGTCATATGTGGAGCATATATGCCAGATACGAAGCATATGGGTATGTACTCTGTATAAACTTCATATATGGCCAATTTTTGGATACTCTTCATATGTGGAGCATATACAGATCACATATGATCCAAATATGATTCATAAATGATCCATATATGACTTATATTTGCCAACTATCCTGTATGCTCTATATATGTGTTTATATGATTCATTTTTCACGGGATTGGAATATAAATTGGCCAAAAAAAATTTCGCATTTTTAAAAAAACTAAAGCTTTTATAATGTTTTCATTCTACCAAAGAAAAACGATGTCAATTATCATAAACAGAATTCATTTCAAACTATTGAAGCAAAAAATGAAAAAACAAATCGAGTAAAATTAATGGAATAAAGAAAGAGCAGAGAATTAAGAGGGTAAGAATTTTCCACATACGGATGCTCAATTTGCATTCACATTTTGTTTATGCTCTCCCTTTCTATGGCTACTATATATGCGTGCAATAAATATATACATATATGTTTGATGCTTCGCAGTATAGTACAAAGAGTGACGTTCAGGGTTACCAAGAACTCTTGGCAGATCCATAGCTGCGTTTAAACTCTTATTCTATTCTAATTTTTCCTTTTCGACTGTTGATTCTTACGAATATAACGCAATGTGGATGCACATTCACATAAACGGAATCGAATGCACATTCATGCATTGACTGAGTACTTAATAAAAAATTTTTGTTTTGTTTTATTAAAAAGTATATTTATCTATATTAAAAAACCGTAAATCTTTTAACTGCAGACACATGATTCTTATTCGATCAAGCTTAAACTGGCTGGCTTCTTTTGAGTCTTGATTTTATGTGGGAGGACAAGTATCAGTTTAAGTCTTTTAAGTCAATGAAATATGGGGTCAAATACTTTTGGTACTAAACGAGATCCATAACAGACAATTTTTATATCCACTCTCATGCATTCATTTCATATTTTTTACTTTACTTATTTATTTATTTGTGTATCTCCCTTATTTATAAGCCACGTGGCTTTTTTTTTATCTCGGAAATTTATCAGTTCAACTACTGGCACTTTTATTAAATTCATTTATTCACTTTTTATGACTGCAAAAAATACGAAAACGGAGATCGAAATTTCGGTAGCGCGAAAAAATCATGGGGTAACAGAAGAAAATGTCTGGAAGCTCAAAGTCTCTGGTTTTCAATTTTTGGAGCTCGAAATTTAAATTTACCGTTAGAGTATGAAATAGCGGAACGGTAATTTTTGAATTTTTTTCCTTTAACAGTTTACGTGGGCGCAGATAAATTTGTTTCATAAATTTTAGTGTCATAGACTGTTAGATTTACCTTTTCTCATCGAGTTAGAAGGTCGATGCTCTGAGAGACGGTTCTCTCCCGAGTTATGAGCTGTCAAAGTTACAATCACATTTCTCATTTTGATAACCGATTATTCGCAAATATACGACGTTGAAAAAATATTAAACACGGTTTTAAAGTGCGTTTAATATTCTCTACAAAGTATACTTTGATATTGGACAGTAATTTTGAAAATTCTAAATTCTGTAGTCGCAAATAGTTCCAGCAATAAGACATAGATTTTTTTTTCTTTGTATTCTAGTTTATAAAATTTTGGGAAACATAATTTTTTTTTTTTTTACTACCGAGTCATCCTATTACTTAAATATTTAAAATTTAGGTAGTCTATAAACGAACCTCATAAATACCCAATTTTTTTTTTTTTTAATTCTTTTTTTGCATCATTAGAAAAAAAGTCATTTTGATCATTCGTAAAAAATAGGAAAACTCTCTATAGCAAAAAATTCTTATACTCGTGACAAACGAGCTCCCAATTTAAAAAAAAACGCGAAATTCTTGTTCTGAAGAAATGAACTTTTTAATCTCAATTGTAAAAAATTTAATACCAAGTCTCACTTAAATTAATAAAAAAATCTTTTTTTTTTTTTAAGCTTTTAAGTCTAGAGAAATAAAAAATTGATTCTTGCAAATTTAAAAAATTACTAGACGCTCTAAATTTTTTTTATTTTTACGATATTGTAAATATATGAGAGAAAATTCTTAAAACTGACTAAAAGTGTAAGAAACCAATTTATTAAAAAAAAATTTATGACGTACTAAATTTGATAAAAAATTTTACGATGACTAGGTCATTTTACAGTGTTGTCGGTAGTGTATAAAAAAATAATGGATTAAAATTTACAGGGGTCACGTTAGTTACCGCTGTGATTTTATATACACAACCTTCTTAACATTTACTGCGTTCGGGGATGTAAAACATGAACACAATGTGACTCACGGGTGGCCTTAGCGACATCACGAAATATATTATTTTCTGAATTTCCAATTCCAATTTAAAAAAAAACCATTAATCATTTTCTAAAATACGTTCTATTTATTATCGACAAAAAATACCGATATCTTGTTAATAAATTCAAAAATTATGAAGTATAATTAAAGTTGTCGAAAAAAATGAGGATAAGTATTTTAGTGTCGCTATAAATATAAATATACACGGAAGCTAAATAAATACAGTAGTTCAATTCCGTCTAACCCATCAATTGAAAAGCATGCCAAGTAAGTAACGGACTGAGTATCCCGGCAATTTGCCCGTCGGGGACTTGATTAAGATCTCAAGATACATCTGAGTCACGATATGTCATAATCAAATGCACTATTATATTTTATTCAAACTTCATTTTGTCTATTTATTAACTAATTATTTATTTTCATTAAAATTGATTTGAGTAAATAGAAAATTAGACATCAGACGATTAAATAACGGAATTTTTTTTTAACGAATTAGGGTATATTTCTAATAAATTATTTATGTAAATATTATTCCAAAATTTGAAACAATAGATCGTCAAAAAATTTCGTAGCATCAGTAGATTGTTAGTTTTATTTATTTTGCTCTGCTCTAATCGATAGAGCGGCCGGCCGGCAACCGAACGGACCGCGGTTCGAGTCCGGCTCTGGGATTTTTTATACCAAAATTTTTTTTTCGACTTTTTTGTGAATTTTTTCCAGATTTTCATGCTCACTAAACTAGACATCAAAATATTTAGAACGAAAAAAAAATTTCTTGTTAGTAAAAATTAAAAAAAATGTTTTTTTCAGTTATCAATAAATTATACAATTTTTTTGACATTAAAGCAGTAGCTCTCTGATCATAAATCTGTGTAATGCAATAAACCCAAAAATTGAATAAATAAAAATTTAAAAGCAATAAATAAATTTAAATAGAATGATATTGTCTCATATTAAAGCCCCGGTAGTTTTTAAAATTTTAATATCTTATTTAGTCGTAATATTTCATTTAACATCGACTTATAAAGAATATTTTAGCCATTAAAAAAATATTTTATCCAGTGTCTTTAGATAATAAATAATTTAAGTAAATAAAGTTTATAAAAACGTCGATAATAAAAAAAAAAATTTATTAATAAATAAAAACTGGATTATTTCCATTATTTTGCAATAAATGTCAAAGAAATAAATAAATCGAATTATTTAAAAATAGAAATAAACAGTTTACTGTGTAACGGCCTTGAATTTGATTGCTGAGTTATATGTAAATAAAACAGTAATGTATTTAAGTGTAATAATAAAATTTGTTTCAACTAAACGCGAATCATCATCATCATCATCAGCATCAAATAATAATCGTACATAGTAAACACATTGAGTACTAAATTGTTAATTTGGAAAGTTTAAATTGTTTGGGTTACAGTTGTTAAATATATTATTTTACTTGAGCTTAATATGTCTGACAATGAACTGATTGCTAGTTTAATTTAAGATTAATGATAAATTTTAAATTTGTGTTGGATACTTTCCAATATAGACAATTTAATCTTTGTTTCAATTTTTTTTCCCTAAAAAAAAAAAAAAAAAAAAAAAAAATAAAATAATAATAATATGTCAAGAATCCTTGGAAATATACATATATATAAATATATGTGAGAAAAAAAATTTTATTGTATCACATAAATGTTCCAACTTTCGTTTAATTATAAAAGTTAATTAAAAATTTAATTTAAAAAAATAATTCATCTGAAAATTTTTTTTTGCCGATCAAATAGACGAGATCTTTTTATTATTAAAAAAATTTTTAACAGAAATTTAAGTGTAGAAAACCATATGACAGTTACTGACGTATTTTTTATTAACAAAAAAAAATATATATACATATATGTATGTATATAAAATAGCTCTCATCATTGGTGGCTTCTCTCAGCACATTGAGATGATGGTTTTTAAAAAAAATAATAGTATGAGAAATTAAAAATGAAGAGAATATAAACAGGACAGGCTCCTGCTGACTTTTGGCTCGAGAAATCAATTATAAAAAGGGTTCTACTGAAAGATAGCCGCACACTTGTCGTTTTTATATATTTACTTTTTTTATATACGGCATTTTAATCCTCATGACAGGGTAGTGTTTATCTGTATAATATTGTAATTAAGTGCAGATATTTCTAATATATTAAATTATAATTTGTGTTTTGGGATTTTTTTATTTCTGCGTTTTCTAATTTTATTTATTATATTGCCGATTTTTTTAGATTTATATATGTATACTTTTATACAGAGAAAGAGAGAGAGAGAGAAAGAGAGATGACGGCTAAATTTATAGACCGTTAATTACGAAAATTTATTTTTATTTTGCAAATAATTTATTTCGCATAAATAATCTAAGAAAGTGTAATCTCAATGCAGACAAATATCATTTTAAGTAATGCCGCGGGTACAATTGTCATAATTAATTGATCTCATGAAATATTACCATCGTTCATAAACTTGTTCTCATACATATATTATAAATACATTTGATACTTATGGTAAATTAATTTATCAACTATCAGCAAATTTTATAATTAGTATAACTCAAGAGTTTAAATACTCGACAATTTAAATTTTTTTCTCAAAATATCTTTGAGAAACTAGTTAATGTAATCCGCAGCTTAGGATTTAAAATTATTTTTTAAGATAAATTGTAATAAATCGTGTAAACATTTAAGAATATCATGATAATGTTTTTTTTCCAAACAAATTTTATGAATGAAAAAAAATGTATATTCCTGCCTAGAAAAAAAAATTAGATCTATGATACTTCTAGCAGATCTACGGAGATCTAGATAGATCTCATAGTTGCCAGGTTTTTTTTTTCGAGATCTATGAAAATTGACGGAAATCGTCGATCACCGGTGACCTCTATAGCCATGATTAGAAAGATTGATGATCATGACTTGTCGATCTGCGTAGATCTTCATAAATCACAATAGATCATTGATATTATTGTTAAATCATTAAAGATTTCTTCTTAAGATCAATAGAGATTTTTTTAGATTACCATAGATTTGAAATCGTCCAAGATTCGAGATCACTGGAAATCTTTAAAGATCATCATAGATCGAAAATCATTGACCATCTGCCGAAATCATCTAAGATCCCGCGATCTATTTAAAATTTAAGATCGTAGATCCAAATTATTTCTTCTCAGGGTTTCAAATCGAACGAAATTTTGGAAAAATTGACAATAATTTGATACTAATGATCTCGAGTGAATATTTAATTACTAAAAATTATTGACGTCTTTTGAAAATTGAATTGAATTTTTGAAATATTAAAAGAACAGATATTTTGTAATGTCACCAGATTTCTTTTTTCCATAATAATAATAAATTTATTTATTTATTGACATAATTATTAGAGTAAATGTGTATCATACAAAGAAAATCTCAACAAAGACACCAGTCTGGTGTTATTGAGATTGCGAAACAACGGCAAACTCTGTTGACGAGTTCGTGACCCTGAAAAACACCCGAGGGTTAATTGATTAAAAAATAGTTATTGCGTGTTTACGATAACGATGTCTTCACCCATTTGCCGTAAACTATTTAATTAAATATCTCGCTTTCCAGAGCAAACGTTATTCAATTGTAAATGTCGTTTAATTTAATTAGACTTATTGCTCACTTTATCAATACATAATTTCTATACCATATAGACGAGACACATTTATCAAATGTATATAATCGTCTTAATGCTGTCAAATTGAAGAAAAAAAAATTATCTTTACTTTTTTAAAAATAGCGTATTAAATTTCCAACGATATCTTTATTTTAAAAATAATTAATTAAATTGTTATCTCGTGATTTTTTTAATTGACAATTAACCAATGAGGTAAAAGAAAATATATAGAAATTACGTGATTTATCAAAAATAAATTTTTAAAAATAAGTCTGCTGTCAAAATTTATTATCAGATATCGATATTTTTTACTGAAGAAGTTTTAAAAAAATTGTATTGTTTTTTAAAAAAATATGACGAATGATAATTTTTTTATCTATATTTGAGAAAAAATTTAGGGACGTCACTGCGCATTTGATGAATCATAATAATTGATTGTTGATAAGTTTGATTTTTCAAAAACAATTATTATTGAAAATACGCAATACTAAGTTATAAAAGATTATATTTTTATATAACTATTAATCATCGTAATTTATAAAATGACTCGGTATCAAGATTTTAAAATTTGTCTATTACAAAAATGTAAAAATTTTTGTCAATCCGACAATTGATTTTTTAATAAAAATTAAAACGTTTACACTGATCAAATTTTTTTTAAAAATATAGACAGCAATTTTTTTAGGTCTAAAATTTTTCTGGGCGATCGGACATGTATGCAAACTTTCATCAGATTTTTAAACCGGTTGAATAATTAAAAATTTAATCATAAGTTTTTAATTCATACCCAGTATCTAGTTTTATAGAAGACATTTTTTATTTTAAATTCCAACGGAATCTAAAAAAATATTTTTCCATAAGCATTAAAATTTTCCAACTAAAGATAAAGGGAATTTGTTTTATTTATATACTGAGAAAAAAAAATTTTTTATAATAACAATATTTTCTCGAGTAATAAATCGATATAAATAAGTGCATTATTAATTTCATGTCTAACAGAGAATCATTTTCTTGACAGAAGAAGATCGGGGTCTCTTCGATCAGCAAAATGATTTTGATTGAAACGTTAAAAAAATTTTGCACCAAAAATATATGAGATTAAGAATCTTAATATAATAATTTCTCGTTACAAGAATATACAGCAATTATAAAAGTTTTTTTTTTCAGTGTACTTTAAATTTAATAACAATTAGTAATTAGTTTATGGTATATTCAACTTTTATTCAAAATTAGTGACAGCTAGAGCAATGTCATACACTTTTACAACAGATACATTGAGAAATAAATTCATTAGCTGACTTATGAATAAAAAAAGATCAATTTTCAGATAGACTGCACTCGACTGTAGTATAACGGCTTGCATGATAAGGATGATAGACAGAAATGTCACATTTCTTAACAACCCCTTCTTCAAGTAGCTTGCATGTGTCAGCATAATAGCCCTTTGGACAATCGGTTTCACCGAATTTAGCTTCGATATGATAATGAACTGCTGAATCTGATGTTAATTTGTAAAACGCACTGATAATTTCCGCAACGGCAAGCTCATTGCTATCATTGTGGACGTACGAATATTCATTACGAGCGTTTTGGGTCAATTGCTTGGCATCTTGTGAATTGACGTCAAATTGATGCCAGTCTTCCTCGACTTCATCAGCAATAACAATGATAAGCGAGACTTGCAGTATCAAAAACACCGATATTGATTCAAATAGATTATGCTTGATGAACATTTTGTCGAGTGATGCTTGCAATTGATAATAGAACTTTTACTGGTAATTATAGAGTAGACAAGACACGATTTTAAACAACAGTCAGAACAAGTGATCAACACGCAGCAAGTAGCTGACTAATATACTAAAAATTTTATAGCACATTAGTAACGTCCCAATGTCCAGGTTATCTCACTTATAAGCAATTAAATTGTGAAATGATAACAACTGAAGAATAGATAATGTTTATAGTTGTATTTATGAAGAAAAGAAGAGCATTTATGTGAAAATGAACAACATGGCAAGTATAGTATAAGAAAATATTTATTGTTATACATATGTTTTTACAGGTGTTATGATATTGATGTATAATTAATGTTTATTTTTGAAAATTAATTAATCAGATGATTTATGAAAAATTGTATGCAAGATAATTGACACAGTATTAGATGTACATGAAAAATAAATAGGATATGAAAGGACGTCGATTTGACGATAAAGTTTTGTTCTATTGGTAATTAATGAACAGAAGGAATTAACATGTTTATGAAGCAATGTAATTTTCACGTCATTATCGATATTATTTAGCGTGCGAATTTAAAGTACATTTGCAGTTCGGGTTTTTTTTTTGCATTCACTAATAAACTTTTTTTGTCTCGAAGACTGGAAGCGAATTTTTATAGAACTATTCCATAGATAAGAATAATTTACCTGGCTCGTGATTGATATTCATTGAAAAAACCCAAAATTAGAACCAATGTGAAAAATTATTACTCGGTCCATTTGATTAATTAATAAAAAATTACTGCTAGCGAGCATGAAAAATTGAAACTTTTATGAGAATATAAACACGTTAATTTGACAATTAAATTTTCTACCATCGGTAATTAATGAATAGAAGTAATTAACGTGTCTTTTGAGTAATTACTCTCAACGAATATGATGTTTAATTAATACTGGGTATCAGTAAAAGTACATTGGTTTATATAAAATAAAAAAAATATTCCATAAAATTTGTCCCTGAAAATTGTTCGTCATACTCTAGGTAAATAAAGAAAACATTATCGTGCAATAAAAAAATTTTAATAAAAATAAAGAGCGATCATAAAGCACGCTCAGCGTTTTCGTGCTTGAGGTGTGCAAAAATAGAATTTAATATTTTTTGAGTTGCAATAAAAATTTTTTATTTCCCGATAAGAAAGTTGAAAATTTTTCATAATTCAGCAAGTTATTGTTTTCAACCCAATTTTAAAAAAACGAGTTTTGACCAAATGTCGACCTTTTGAGGTCCTAGGAAGCTACTTTGACATTTTAAAAAAAATGTTTCTGTTTGTGTGTTTTGATGGAAAATTTTTAAAGCGTTAATTAATTTATTTTGTAACTTTCCGATGATCTTTCGGAAGGAGATTCCAGGTTCGAATTTATCGTAACAATATGGATATTAGGGTGTTTCATATTTAGGCGATATTTTTTTTTTCTGTCCTACCTGAAAAACTAACAATTTATAGTACAAAAAAAATAATCCCGCTTGCAAAAAAATTCTAAGCCAATTAGGGGGTTAGTGCATCGAAAAATGCGATTTCCCGTTTGAATAACATAAAAAAAAATTTTTTTTAGTTGGGAATTTTTCCCCTCGGCAATGATTCATTGTGCGAATAAGCCCAGCATTGATTTTTGTCGGAAATTTAACGCTCTACAAAAAAAGTATCTTATCATTTTTTGATAAATCCATCTATTCAAAAGTTATTGCATCTCGATCAAGTTAAAGTAAATTTCGAAATCTTTTTACTTTTCCGGCGAAACTATCGAACTTATCATAAAATGCCGTAGAATCTTTTTTGTAGGCAATTTTGTTTTCTACAAATTATCTCTGATGAATTTCTTTTCGATTCTGCATTGTTTTCTAGTTATTTCCATTTTAATGCCTAGCTCCTAAAAAAATAGTGTTCTGATCGATTTTAAGAGCTTGGCATTAAAATGGAAATAACTAGAAAACAATGCAGAATCGAAAAGAAATTCATCAGAGATAATTTGTAGAAAACAAAATTGCCTACAAAAAAGATTCTACGGCATTTTATGATAAGTTCGATAGTTTCGCCGGAAAAGTAAAAAGATTTCGAAATTTACTTTAACTTGATCGAGATGCAATAACTTTTGAATAGATGGATTTATCAAAAAATGATAAGATACTTTTTTTGTAGAGCGTTAAATTCCCGACAAAAATGTATGCTGGGCTTGTTCGTACAATAAGTCATTGCCGACGTAAAAAATTCCAAACTAAAAAAAATTTTTTTTCCCTTTGTTATTTAAATGGGAAACCGAATTTTTCGATGAGCTAAGCCCCTAATTGACTTGAAATTTTTTTTCAAGCGGGAATATTTTTTTTTGTTCTATAAATTGTTAGTTTTTCAGGTAGGACAGGAATAAAAAAAATACCACCTAAATATGAAACACCCTATTGGATATAGTTAATGCTTGCAATGATGCAAAGACAAATAAAATTCAATTAGATATTATTTAAAAACTTATACTTTTGATTATACTAAGCGTCTCGTTCTCGATGATTAAATAATTGATTACCTGTAGTACTGTTAGTACGTGTCAACTACACAACGTTTAGAGTTTAAATTCAAATGCTTTTTCGCGCCAGTAGCCCTCAGCGCCTGGCGCGCACCCTAGCAGTCTCATATATTGTTTTGTTGTGTCAACAACAACGGACGTGGGTTAAAATTTTTTGTAATAAAAAACTTGATAATTTTTTATTACATCATCAAAAGATTGGATTTTTAATAATGGGGAAATCCAAGAAACGTTCCCGATCAAATTCAGTGGAAAGTAGATCCCCCAAGATATCTAAAAAAGATTTACAATGCCAAATCGAGGCCATCGCCAAGAGCGTCCAAGATCTGGTAAAAGCGCAACAAGAGTTGCAGGCTACAGTTAAAGAAACTGCAGAGCAGAATAGAGGTGAGGACATTTAAAAAAAAAAAAAAAAAAAAAAATATTTGCAAGGGTATATGGTTGGTGTGTCTCTTCCACACGAAGTTTCACACAGGTTATTTCCACACGAACATAACCTGATCCTCTATGGACAGAAAGTTTGATTTTTTACTTTTCTAAAGCATTATTTCCACACGAAATACAAAAAAAAAAAAAAAAAAAGATAAAGAGAGAAAATCTAGCATGGAACCATCATTATAAAAAAAAAAAAAAAAAAAATTTTTTTTTTTTTTCTCTTCCTTTTTTGTTTATGTGGCCTTATCTTTTATTACAGTGGAGGCCAGTATTTCCAACAAGGAAAGTATAGAACCCAATAAGGGTACTGAGACATTGACCAGTACGGCAGTAGCCGACGATTCCCGGAAGGAAGACGTAGGGGTTTTGGAAGACGGAGAAGTTCCGGAAGAGTTTTTAGTAGAGGATGAGCATGACTTGGACGATGAACTTCGTGAAGTACTTGGGGAAGAGGTTTCAAACACGAATACCTCAGTCAAGGTAAATGACAGCCTGAAAAAATGGTGGGAGACTTGGATGTCAAAGGGCTTAACTGAAGAGGTTAAGAAAGCTCTACTTAAAAAATATGTTAGAGATGGAGAATTCCGAACTGAAGCACCCAAGGTTAACCTTGAAATTCAGCGTCACTTGACTGAGATCGCCAAAAAACGTGATGCTCACTTTACTGATACGCAAAATTGTGTAGGATCAGCGCTATCATCGTTAAGCTCAGCCATATCGATGCTGTCAGATAACTCATCAGAGGAGATTGATCAAATTACTCTGATGAAATATCTCTGGGACACGGGAAAAATCTTAAGTGATGTTTTCCACCAACAGTCAATAGCGAGAAAATCATTTATTACTCCGACTCTGGATAAGGACATAAAGGCTACGCTAGAGGCTAGTATCCCAGATGAATGGCTTTACGGTCAGAAACTCAATGACCAGGTTAAGGATGCAAAAGCCATCGTTAAAGCGGCTGCATCTTTAAAACCTTCTGACAAACCAGTTGTCAAGAAACAGGCATTCAGGACTGCGTCTCAGGGAAACTTGAGAGGCCCACCTGCGAAGTTCAGGCAGGTGGGCAACTATCAGCAGAGGAGATTCTTCTCGAACACGAGGTACAAACCGAGATCCACGACAGGGATGGCGAAGACTTCACTGAAGCCCAGCTCAGAGAAGAACAGGAAGTAGCGGAGATTGTTGTGGAAGAACAACAAGAGGTAAATAAATTAGCAGGCAGACTCAGTCTCTTCACAGAGAGTTGGGAAGGTGTTTCGGATGATAAATTCATCTTTGATTGTCTCAAAGGTTATGGTATTCCCTTTAAGTCCCAACCTATACAATTTGTGGAACCCAGTGAACCTGTAAGGTCTCCGGGTGATGAATTAAGGGTCCAGCAAGCTATCGGTAAACTTCTGCAAAAGGGGGCTATCGAGCCTTGCTTAGACATCGAGAGTCAGTTTATATCGTCGTATTTCCTAGTACCAAAAGCAGATGGGTCGGATCGTTTCATTATTAATCTAAAGCAATTAAATGAGTTTATTGAGACATATCACTTCAAAATGGAGGACCTGAGATCCGCTAGAGATCTCATTGATAAGGGCGCGTTCATGGCTAACCTAGACTTGGAGGATGCGTATTTCCTGATCCGGGTAAAAAGATCCTCTAGAAAATACCTTAGATTCAGGTTCAAAGGCCAGCTTTATCAATTCATGTGTCTTCCTTTTGGCTTGTGTTCTAGCCCTCATACTTTTACAAAAATAATGAAACCGGTGGTTAATAAACTTAGGTCAAAAGGTTTTTTATCGGTAGTATATCTGGATGATTTTCTATGCGTAGGCAAAGATTACGAAGCTTGTAAGAATAATGTACAGAATACGATAGGCCTCTTAGAGGAGCTTGGTTTTATCATTAACTATCGTAAGAGTACGACGACTCCTAATAGAAGGTGTAAATACCTAGGTTTTATCTTAGACTCAGAGAAATATTGTGTAGAACCGACAATGGAGAAGAGGGTATATATTAGGAAGCTACTAGATTCCATAGGGTTGAAAAAACGGTTCAGGATCAGATTTATAGCTCAGTTAATTGGGGTACTGGTAGCATGTATTCCAGGCGTAGAGTATGGCAGAGCATATTGCAAAAGATTAGAAAGAGCTAAGTGGTTAGCTCTTACGTTGAATAATAATGACTTTGAGGGTTTTATGACAATAAATGCGGGCGTTTTGGAGGATCTTCAATGGTGGAGAGATAATATAATGAGCGCTAACAGCAGAATAAAGTCTCACAAATATAGCATAGTGATAACTTCGGATGCTTCAAGGACAGGCTGGGGAGCGGAAGCTGGAGGTGTTGTTACAAGGGGTTTTTGGAATCCAGAGGATCAGAAGCACCACATTAATTATCTGGAACTTTACGCAGCTTTCTTCGCGCTTAAATGTTTTGCTCACGAGTTACGCGACCGCGAAGTCCTTCTTCGTATAGATAATACAACAGCGATCGCTTACGTCAATAAAGCTGGCGGAATTAGGCATCCAAAGTTATCAGATCTAGCTAGAGAGATTTGGCAATGGTGTCAATTAAGAGGAATTTGGCCAAGGGCAACATATATTCCATCGAAGCTGAATGTAGAAGCAGATGCCGCTTCCAGAGTGGAAAACCTGGACACCGAGTGGGAATTATCCAGGGAAGCCTTCCGAACCGTATTGGACACCTTTGGTTTGCCTTCGATTGATCTCTTTGCATCGCGTATTAACAGGAAGTGCGTAAGATTCTATTCGCGTTATCCAGATCCAGATGCAGAATCAGTAGACGCGTTTACGGTTTCTTGGAGAAACGAATATTTTTATGCTTTCCCACCCTTTGCCCTAATTTTACCAACCTTGAGGAAAATAATCAACGATGAAGCATCAGGTATCGTAGTTGCTCCCTTTTGGCCAGCGCAACCATGGTACCCGTTATTCACTTCTCTACTCTGCGAACCTCCTTTGATTTTCAAGCCTTCATTATTCTTATTATTATCTCCTTCTAGGCAGGAGTGTCACCCCCTAGCGAACAAGTTGTCACTAGTGGTCGGCAAATTATCCGGCAGGCCTTTGTCACCAAGGGCATCGGAGAGGAATCAATAGACATCATGCTCAGTTCTTTGTCAGAGTCAACGATTAAGCAGTATGAGGGAACATTGAAGAAATGGCTAGTTTTTACTCAAGCAAGGAATATCGATGCCTTTAATCCCCAGAGTACGGAGGTCATCAAGTTTCTTACAGCGCAGTTTAATGAAGGGGCGAAGCATGGCACTCTTAACTCTATGCGGGCTGCTATTTCCTTGATTTCTAGGAACAACCTCTCAAAGGACTCCTTATTATCGAGGTTCATCCGGGGGACATTCAAGAAGAGACCATCGCGACCGAAGTACTCCGATACCTGGGATACAGACCAGGTCCTGACATATATTGAAAAATTGGGAAACTTAGACAACTTAAAATTGAAGGAATTATCAGAGGTGGCAGTGACACTCCTTATTCTCATCACGGCACATAGAATGCAAACGTTGTCCTTGATAAAAACCGAAAATATCACTAAGACTGTTTCTGGATTAAAAATTAAGATACCTGATTTAATTAAGACCTCAAAGCCGGGCAAAGAACAACCTGTATTATCGATTCCATTCTTCAAGAAGAGGAAGAACATTTGTGTAGCATCTATCATATTATACTACTTAGAGCGTACTAAAGAATTAAGAACCAACTCGGATCGACTGTTTATTGGGACAGTAAAACCACATAAACCAGCTGGCGCTCAGACGATTGGGCACTGGATAAAGGCACTTATTGCAAAAGCAGGAGTTGATACAGAGATTTTCACCGCCTACAGCGTTAAGCATGCATCCGTGTCGAAGGCACATAAAAGGGGAGTAGATGTGGACACTATTAGAAGAACCGCAGGGTGGTCATCCAAGTCCACGGTTTTCGCCAATTTCTACAATCGGCCGATTCAAAGCTCTAGCGAGAGTTTTGCACTTACAGTAGCCGATAAAAAGTAAAGAATGTGTAATTTTGACAATAAAGTTATCACTAACTCTAAACTTCTACAGGTAATCAATTATTTAATCATCGAGAACGAGACGCTTAGTATAATTTAACGATCAAGCGAGCCCGCCGAAGGCGGGCGAAGCTCGATCGCAATTATACGTAGCGTCTCGTTCGAAGATGATTACTACCCTCCCGATAGAGATTTTAAGCCCGAAAGGAAAAAGATAGGCCCAGTAATCATCTAGCGAAAGGCGGGATAACTTTACATAGGTCAAAAATAAAAAAAAAAAAAAAAAAAAAAGAGAAAAAGACTCTAAAAAATATGAGACTGCTAGGGTGCGCGCCAGGCGCTGAGGGCTACTGGCGCGAAAAAGCATTTGAATTTAAACTCTAAACGTTGTGTAGTTGACACGTACTAACAGTACTACAGGTAATCAATTATTTAATCATCTTCGAACGAGACGCTACGTATAATTGCGATCGAGCTTCGCCCGCCTTCGGCGGGCTCGCTTGATCGTTAAATTTTTAGTAAGAAAATATTAGTGACTGTCGAATAAATTTAAAGTCTGCTCATAACAACTTACTTGAGGTAATCAAGTCTGGGCACTGTGTAGCTTAGCGACAAAATTAAAAATTAAAGACGTCAATGCGTCAAAGATTCCTCGTTAGCCGACGCGGCTACGACGAAGTTTAAATTTTATTGATAACAAATAAATAGATGATATAAAAAATAAAATTACCCACGCGTGGTAAAATTTTCGTTCAATAAAATTGTTTTTATTAATACAAGATAAAACATATAAGTACATATTTATTTATGAATATTTAACAATCAATAAATGTGCAAGAGGTCACATCATTAAGACGTTGCGTTGATTTTTACCTCGGGAATTTCAAATTCTCATTATGATTTTTTTTTCTTTTGTTTCAATGATTAGCAAAAAAAAAATAATAACACCTTTAATAAAATTAATGTTAAACGAAATAAATATGAAAATAAGTATTAGCATAAATAAATTTCTTTGTCGGTGTGCACTCGGTTATTTAACTTCAATTTGCATTCGCATTTACCACTCTGTTACTTTGCTCTCGTTATTTCCGCCTGGTTGTCGTCACGCTTTAGTATCGGTCGTCCGTAAAGAGTCAAATAAAATCAGTACTACGTACACGTGCTTTTTTTCATAATGTTTACACGTTTAATCATGTATATTAACATCTGCGGAACTGATAACAGTATGACCAATTTACTTCCATATATATTTTCTTTATCAAATTCAGAAGTTAGTTGGAATCCCGCGTTCTTTTGAAAATTTATGTCGGTCTAAATTGTAGACCAACAAAATACATATAAAAAGGCGGGGGCAAAATGGGTCCCACAAACTTTATTCATAAATTTAAAATACAGGGGCAAGATGAGTCGCAAAAAATTTTTTTTCCTTTTGGAAAAATTAAATCTGATTCGATCTCAACTTTTTTCCCGGTATTCCAATATTATGATAAGTAAATTATATAATAATATATTATGTAATTTAATCCGGTATATTTAAATTTATTATTATATTAATAAAGTATATATTTTAAATCACTTAAAATAACTGGTTGCAAATAATGTGAGTTAGGCACGTGCGTATTTATGAATGTGTGCGTGAGAATGATTCAAGTGGTTATGGGAATTAAAAAAAAAAAATCTAAAACCACTTGAAGAAAGTGAAATAAAAAAAATGAGTAAAAAAGGTACGGAAAGGAAAGAGAAGATGGAGAAAAGGGCGACTGAGTTTTGCTGCAGTGGCTGCTGGGGTCGTTGATATTTAGACGGAGGCAGCTCTCGTATGGACGCAAAAACGTCGTTAAATGCCCAACTCCATGGAGGTCCGGTCTTGTGGTACAAGTTGTGTGTATAGGTCAATGGACCCTCTTGGGATATTAAATCTTTCTGGAATATATCATCTAAGGGCTCAAGATTTAGTATTTTTTTTTACCTAAAATTGTACGTCTATTTTTAAATAATTATTAGCGTCATTAACTATTTAATTAATGCGGCAATTAAAAATATTTTAAGATTTTTAATGACAACTTTTAATTACTTTCTTTTTTCCCAATTAAAAATAAATAGAATTTTTATTATACTCGATAATAACTTGTATTTTTAATTAATTGCTCTGTAATTAAATTTCTAGGCATATAAATTACGCGGGTTCGAGATAGAAAATATTACTTAAGTTAAAACTCTGGTGTGAATTTATTTTTTTTGAAATAAATTATTCAACAATCGACAGTTATCAAGATGTATAACAAATATCAAATATATAAGTTAATACTTTTGTATTTTATTGTGGAAATCGCGATCGTCGCAGTTGTGGGATCGCACATTCTGGGCGGATGGCAAGATCTTGATGTGAATTCATCACAAGCTAAGGACATGGCACAAAAAGGATTGAGAAAATTTTCAAATGGACATTATCAAGGAGATCACAAGCTGATTGTCGTTGAAATTAATAAAGCTGAAGTTCAAATTGTCTCGGGAATCAAGCATAGGATTGAAGCTACACTTGGAGAGACCGATTGTACTAAAGAAAGTCACTCTCAAGGATGTAAATTACTCGAAGACGCTGAACTTCTTTACTGTTCGTTCAATATTTACGAAAAACCTTGGATGAAAAAAGAAACCTACGATATTCAATGTAACAAACATTTAAAAAAATAGACAAGCTGCATAAAATCGAAACGAGAATTTACGATTTTCTTCATATCCTTCAGAGTGTAATTTTTTTTTTGGCCAAAAGATCTCTATAACGCGACACGTTATGTGTTGAAAAACAGTACTTCTAATAATTGCACCTGATGTGCTCCTGCACATCTATTGATTGTTAAATATCCATAAATAAATATGTACTCATATGTATTATCTTGTATTAATAAAAACTATTTCATTGAACGAAAATTTTACTACGCATAGATAATTTTATTTTTTACATCATCTATTTATTTGCTATCGATAAAATTTGAACTTCATCGAAGCCTCGTCGGCTAACGAGGAATTTTTGACGCATTGACGTCTTTAATTTTCAATTTTGTCACTAAGCTACACAGTGCCCAGACTTGATTACCTCAAGTAAGTTGTTATGAGCAGACTTTAAATTTAATCGACAGTCAATAACGTTTTCTCACTAGAAAACTAAAGTATAAGTGATCAAATAGTATCTAATTAAATTTCATTTGTCTTTGACATCATTGCAAGCATCAACTAAAATCTATATTGTCACGATAAATCCCAACCAGGACTCTCTTTCCGAAAGATCATCGGAAGGTTACAAAATAAATCAATTAAAGTGTTAAGAATTTTCCATCGAAAGACACAGACATACAGACATTTCTCCGAAAATGTCAAAATAGCTTCCTAGGACCTCAAAAGGTCGACATCTGATAACAGCTCGATTTTTGAAAATCAGGGTGAAAACAATAACTTCTTGGATTATGGAATATTTTCTGTTTTCTTATCGGGAAGTGAAAAATTTTTACTGCAAATTTTATTAAAATTTTTTTCATTGCACGATAATGTTTTTTTTACTTACCTAGAGTATGACTAACAATTTTCAAGAACAAATTTTATGAAATATTTTTTTTTTTTATATATATACCACTCCAACGCTGAACTTATCGATTTCTTATTAAAGAAAAAAATCAAAAATAATTTAGTGACTGTAGAGCACTACCTCTCTGCTTCGCGTTCGAGGTGTGCAAAAGTGAGTACGCGTAATATATAAACAGCCGCAATTGAGGCTCTAACTCACTACTACTGAATTTTGTAAAGAAAAAACACGTAAGTAAGTTTACATATTTTAATTTTATTTTTTTAAATTGTAATTTTTTTTTCAATTGCAAAATCGACTTTTTTTCCTATAATCTGGGTTCTAATGCTCTGATTTTGATCCTTTTGTTTTGTAACAAAATCTATAGTTCCGCGAAACATTAGCTTGTAGCGAAAACAATTAAATTTCTACAGACGATAAATCAATTGACCATCGAGATATTACATTTTTATGGAATATATCATCTATGGGCTCGTAAAAATTAATCAAAGTTTTTGACTTTTTTCTCATTGATTCATTATTTTTTTTCACCGACAATTTAGTTGTCTAGTTTTAAAAATTATTAACGTCATTAACTATTAAATTGACGTCACGAGTACAAAATATTTTTAGATTTTTAATAACAAGGTTTAATTATTTTCTGTTTTTCCAAATTAAAATTAAATAAAATTTTTATAACACTCAATAATTATCTTTATTTTTAATTAATTGTGCTGTGATTAAATTTCTAGGCATATAAATTACGCGGGTCCGGGATAGAAAATATTACTTGAGTTGAAACTCTGGTGTGAATTCATTTTTTTGAAATAAATTAGTCAGCAATCGACAGTTATCAAGATGTATAACAAATATCAAATATTCAAGTTAATACTGTTGTATTTTGTTGTGAAAATCGCGATCGTTGCAGCTATAGAATCGCACAAGGGAATATGGGAAGATCTTGATGTGAATTCTACAGAAGCTATGGACGCGGCACTAATGGGATTGCAAAGATATTCAAATAAATATTATAAAGGTGAGCACAAGCTGACTGTCGTTGAAATTAATGAAGCTAAATATCAAATTGTCGGGGGAACTAAGTATCAGATTGTAGCTACACTTGGAGAGACCAAGTGTCCGAAAGGAAGCAAGTCTCGAAAATGTAAATTGCTTAAAGACGCTGAACTTCTTAACTGTTATTTTGAGTTTCTCGATAATCCTTGGAAGAAACAAACAATCTACTATGATATTCAATGTAACACAGATCCAAAAAAATAGACAAGCTTCATAAAATGAAAATGGTAATTTACGATTTTGTTCATGTCCATCAATGTAATTATTATTTCTGGCCAAAAGGTCTCTATAATGAGACATTTACACTGAGAAAAAAAATGTACCTGAAAGACGGAACGTTTTTCACGCAACGAAAATGAAAAATTTATGTAATTTGACTGGTGAAAGGGTAGTTAGGAGTGGCCTGCAATTTCCGGCTGACATATTAGCGCGTATGCGAGACTTTTCAAAAATTTAGATCCAGTAGATTTTTTACTATTCGTTTTGTTTTTTATTTTCGTTTCACGATAAACGTTCCGATCTTCAGGTACATGAAAAAAAAATACTTTCATTAAGAACATTGGCTTGATACAAGAACATATGTCCTTGATAATTTTCAAGAATATATAATTTTGTCTCAAAAATTCCTAGAATTGAAGGAAATAATTTTATTTAATTCAAGTGAAGCTATTCTTTTGTTTACTCATAATATGATATCGAATTCATATATTAACAAAAATAAATTTGATGCTCTTTTCTCAAGAAATTGATAATTAATAATAATAAAATAAATATTTTGAACGGATTTCTTGAACCACGAATTTATTGTTTGGAAAATAGTATTTTTTTTTCGCATTATAATAAGTTAAATAACAGCACTACTAATAATTGCACTTTCTTGGCATCGCAAACTCGTAATGATGTAACCTCTTGCATATCTATTGATTGTTAAATATCCATGAATAAATATGTAATATCTATTATCTTGTATTAATAAAAACAATTTTATTGAACGAATATTTACCACGTGTGGGTAATTTTATTTTTTATATCATCTATTTATTTGGTATCAATAAATTTCAAACTTCGTCGTAGCCTCGTCGGCTAACGAGGAATCTTTGATGCATTTACATCTTTAATTTTTAATTTTGTCACTAAGCTATACAGTGCCCAGACTTGATTACCTCAAGTAAGTTGTTATGAGCAAACTTTAAATTTAATCGACAGTCAATAATATTTTCTCACTAAAACCAAAATTATAAGTGATTAAATAATATCTAATTGAATTTTATTTGTCTTTGACATCATTGCAAGTATTAACTAAATCTATATTGTCCCCGGGAAAAAAAGATTTTATATGATCATATATAAATATATGTGTTCATATACAATTTATATATGATCATATAAGAAATATATAAAAATTATATATGATTATATAAAAGCTTATATGATCTTATAAAGTTCTTATAAGAATTAATATAGGGGAGGGTGGGGCAGAGCGACCCTCCTAAGCCAATTATTACTTTTTGTGGCTTTCAACCATAAGATCACTGTACTTTTGTCCTATTTCGAACAAATTTATGGACATTTTGCCAAAATTCTGAAAAAAAAAAATTTTTTTTTGTGGGGCAGAGCGGCTCCCTTCAAAAAGTGATAAAAAATTTTTTTTTTCGTTTTTTTTTTTTAAATTGTTTTTATCAATAAGAATGTATTTCTTTCTCTTGACAACTATTTTTGGTTTTATATTACTCGAAAAAAATTTTTTAAGGTGTAATAAATCGTTCACTCTCGATTACCTTAATTACTAATTGTTATTTATTAAAAAAAAAAAAAAAACTATTCTACAGTTTTACTTTATTTTAAAAATTTATCAACTAAAAAAACTTTATTTTTATAAATTTTCAGTGATCAAATTTGCCTCCAAAGCCTCCAAAGCCTCAGTTCTTGCGATGTTGGACTTGCCGCTGAATGTAATATATTATTTAAGTCCTCGATGTGCTAAAAGTAGCGTATGGAGGAGTAAATCATCTTTTTAAAATGGTATTTTAACCCTCCATGGCCTACCATACTTTTAATCTCTAACTTCGAATGAGCTCAATTCTTTAGCATGATATTATTGTTACAAAAATAGCTGCGCTCTAAGTAGATAAAGATATTTCCAATTGATCGTGAGCGTCCAAGTAGCAGTACGGCAGTGGTTATGCTTCATATTCGTAAGGTCGTGGTTTCGAATCCCGGCGGCAGCAGATTAGTTTTTAGCAGTATTTTTCAAATTCTTTGGCAGTATCAGTTTTCCTGTACATCGTTTGTATTTATTGTTCACATCAAATAATAAATCAATCACATACTAATAAGTCAAAGACTCTAATTGTTCAATTTGAATTTCGAATGACATAGTACTATTCGAATCGAACGCCTACTCGTATAACTTTAGCTATTATTATTAATATTTTAAATTTTATTATCTTTCAACTCACAACAAAACTTTTCTTACTAAGATATTATTTTTGGAATTTTTTAATTTCAAATTTTTTCGATCATGGTGGTCATTTATAATTAAGCACCTCCTTTTCCCTTCTGTTTCTTTACCAACTGTACGCGATCCGATGAGAGTCTTTCTCGATCTATAAATTTAGGCTCTGGAGGCTTATTTTACCTTTTTAAAAAAATGATTTAAACCTAAACTTAGTAGAAGCGGACAAAGTTACCACATTTTGGTTCAAATCACCTTTTTAATGCATGGATCTTCATATTCTAAAAAGATGATTTGAACCTCCTTACCCTCGTGTAGGATTTGGAGGCTCAAATCACCTTTTTAATTTTGACTCGGGATACAATTCGAAGAACTTGTTTTTGCTCATTCTGAAATTTATGCCAGTCTTGGCCCAAGCCCGGGTAATCATTGTAACGGCCAAGGCTAGGTTACCCAGTCATGGCCCAAGTCTGGCTTGCTATTGGATGGCCAAGGCTAAGTTACCCAGTCCTGGCCCAAGCCCGGACCAATATAGGTGTGCCAAAGCTAGGTTCCCCAAAGCTGGGCCAAGTAGGGGCCCGTTGTTCAACTCTGGCAGCTCCTGTATGGGTATTGGAGCTTAAAGTCAAGTTATAATAAATTTCAAGATCTTTTTACTTTTCCGGCGAAACTATCAGACTTAACATAAAATGTCACAGGATCTTTTTTGCAGACAATTTTATTTCCTACAATTTATCAGTGATAAATTTTTTTTATATTCTGCACTCTCTTCTAGTTATTTATATTTTAATGCTAAGCTCTTGAAATCGACAACAAGGTTTTGTCCTGTTGCAGCACCTATTTGTTTTTACCGTGTGTATATATGATTAGGTAAAGTAATTTTTTACCGGGTATATATAACTTTATATGATTATATAAGATTTTATAAAGTCACATAAGTTTTTTATAGGACCAATTTCATTATAAAACTTTATGATTTTATATGAGTCACTTTTATATGATTGTTAAGAACAACGTGCATGTGTTGTCCTTGAACGTACTTCTTTCCAAACTTTCAAATAGATGTTTTTATAAAATGCATAAAACGGTTGTTCTCACGGTATGGTCGGGAAATTTCTAAATAATATTTAAACATTTGGCGACTAAATCCTTTCCTGTCATAAGGCAATAAAATTGAGTGCCTACAGTTATATTACTCCGACCTTCAACCTATCCCCTTTTGACCATTTTACCACTTATCCTGAGACGTAGTTCTATCCATGAGTTTTTGAGAAAACTTTGACGTCATCTAACGTTTCCTTATCGCCACTATACCAAATTTCTCCCCACCTACTACGAGGACAACCCTTATACCTAAGCTTGTAAAATTGTACTGACACTTACCAATTGACCCGCAGAGAGTACAGGACTGTACCTGACCTGTCTCTCTAAATTTTGTATACCGTTAACATAGAATACAGTAATTGTTATAATTTAACCGAGTCTATTTATCCACAAAACCACCTAACTTGCTTAATAACAAATTAGGATTCGACAATAAAATACGTTGTGCAAATTTTTGTGTAACGCGTTTTAGAGCCGAAACATATGGTCCTTCGAGCCGGATTAGTAAATTCACGGAGTGTCAAGTGAACTTTAGTGCGTTTACTAATAAAATAAAAAAAAAAAAAAAAAATAGACAATTTGAGTAAACCAGAAGGTCGCGACAAGTGAGTGTAATTGTGTAAAAACTAATCCAACATCATCAACCAACCAGAGTTACGTCTGAGGGCTCATCCACGACGTGAATACAGCGGAAATCCAGTCAATCTACTAGCTCACATAAGGTAAGTCGTTAGTATATTGTCGCCAGCTCCCATATAACTATTTATACAAATCTTCACCTACCTACCTTTACCTATTAATTACCGTCGCGCAATAGTTACAATGGTATTGACCAAGGAACAAACCGAGCGCTTAACTGAATTGAAACGAAGTCGTGGATCTATTAAACGTCAAATTACCAAGTTTACCAAAACAGTCGATGAATTTATAGCTGTTGATCCAGCTGAACGCGACTTTGACTATCTGCTTGCATGTCTAAATAATGTTAATAAACATTGGGATAAGTTCGACAGCATCCAATTTGAGATCGAAGAATTAGAACCGGAAGATACACAAAAGGCTGACGAGATTCAAGATGAATATTGTCGTGTACTTGCACGGGTTAATAAACTTAAAAAGGAAATAGAATCAACGACATCACAGACGGGTGCTGCATCTGTTACTCATGACCACTGTCCGACACCCACCCCGTCCTCATTGGCCGCCGGTGCAAACGAAATAAAACTACCTGAAATACCGTTACCGACCTTTGACGGATCGTATGAAGGCTGGTCATCATTTATTGACCTATTTACCGCGATTATAGACGACAATGCAACTATGTCTGACGCTCGCAAACTACAGTACTTGAGATTGGCTGTCCAAGGTAAGGCCCGCCAGATAATTCAATCATTAGGAACTACTGGTCAGAATTATAAGACGGCCTTAGAACTTCTGAAAAATAAATACGATTGCACCAGAAAAATAATCAGAAGACATTGGGGCTTACTACGAGATTTGCCGCGGTTGGCCAAGGACACACCAGAAGGTCTCGGTGACCTTGTCGACAACATACGTCAAAATCTACGTGCTTTGGAAAATCTAAAACAACCGGTTAAGAATTGGGATACACCACTGATTGACTTGATACTATCCAAAATCAGTTCTGAAACCGCGTGGCAGTGGGAATTGACCTTGAAAGGTACAAGCATGCCTCAATACACGGATTTACTGGAATTTTTAGAAAAGCGAGCAAGTTGCGCTGATATACCGAAGATCAAGCCACCTACACAGTCTAACAATAATAACCACCACAACAATAATAATCATTATAACAGAAATACTGCTCAGAAGTCTGCACACGTCAATGGACAAGGGAAGGAACAGAGACAAACTTTTGTTATCAATCAATATGTACCGTGCCCACTATGTAACGAGACTCATAGTGTACGCAAATGTGCCTCATTTCTGGCTATGAATCCTCAAGAACGAGAAAAAGTTATCACCAAATCTTCACTGTGCTTTAACTGTCTAAGCCCTACTCATAAAGCTAGAGACTGCAATTCAAATAACTGTTTTAAGTGTAATAAACGTCATCATACCCTCCTACACAAGCCTACTGATGAGAATGATAAAGACGCAGGTAACTGGAACCCAAGACCCAATACAAGGGCCGCAATACGAAGTAACAACTACCCAACGCAAGCCAGTCAAGTACCTGAGACACCGATAAACCGACCCATGGCTTACGTCATTAACCGACCTACCAGTGATTTAATAATAACCGCTACACTGCATGTACTGAACCAAAACAAAGAACCTCAGAAATGCCGTACGCTTGTAGACACGTGCTCTACTACTAACTTCATGACCGAACGTCTAGCCTCATTATTAAATCTACCAAAACGCAAGTATGCAGTACCAATCGGCGTTCTAGACTCTCTAAACACTACTTCTAAACACATGATTACAGCAACTATCCGTTCATCGGATGGACATTTTGAACGTACACTGCAATTTTTAACCGTACCGCAAATTGCAGGTCTAGTACCCAACCAAACAATTGATCGTGGATCAATGAAAATACCAAGGAATCTAAAGCTAGCTGATCCGCACTTCCATAGGCCAGCAGCAATAGATATGCTTTTAGGCTCAGGTATAAGTTTATCTATTCTGTGCGTCGGTCAAATAAATCTATCTACCTCAACCGAAGATCTTTATCTACAGAAGACCAGGCTAGGATGGGTCGTAGGAGGTCAAGCACCTGCATCAAATTTAAAACAAATAGAACATTGTCACGTTTCTAATGAAATTAATTTGGAAAAATTCTGGGAAATTGAGCAAGACACAGCAGACGAAACGCAGACCTCAGAAGAAATTGAGTGCGAAAAACATTACAGGTCACATGTAACTCGTGACAGCAATGGACGTTACGTTGTAGCACTACCGTTCAACGACAAGATCAAATTACTCGGAGAATCAAGGAGCCGAGCTATCAAGAGATTTATAAATCTGGAAAACAAACTATTAAAAAATTCTGAATTGCGAGAGGCTTACCACGCAACTATTCAAGAGTATATTGACCTGGGACACATGACTGAGCTCGAGACGATACCCAGCGACGAGGGTTACTACCTGCCACATCATGCAGTAGTTAAGGAGAGTAGTACTACTACAAAGTTACGTGTAGTATTTGACGGATCAGCCAAAACCAGTACTGGCTGGTCATTAAATGACGCATTACCAATAGGACCTACACGCCACACTGACTTGACATCACTATGGATCAGATTCAGAATATACGAGGTAGTTTTCACCGCCGACACTGAAAAGATGTTTCGACAAATTATTATACGACCAGAAGATCGAAAATATCAACGCATAATCTGGAGAAACAAGGAAGGCAAATTGACAACAATGGTGATAAATGTACTGATCTTTGGTGGAAGAACGTCACCCTTTATCGCGTCACGCACATTTGCGCAGTTGGCCGAGGATGAAGGTCACCGCTACCCTCTAGCAGCAACAATCATCACCAAAGAAACTTACGTTGACGACACCGCCACCGGAGCGGATACTCTTGAAGAAGCGAGAGAGAAACGAAACCAACTGATAGCATTGCTTAAATTAGGATGTTTTAATATACGCCAATGGGCCTCAAACGTACCAGAGCTGTTGGAAGATTTACCTAAGGAAAGCATAAACTCTAAATTTCAATTAGGTGAGTCAGTGACACTGAAGACGCTGGGAATATATTGGAATGCTAACGAAGATACGATAGTATATACGGTCAAACTACCTGAACCTACCAAGGTACTTTGCAAGCGGACAGTCTTATCTCAGATTGCCCAGATATTTGATCCACTGGGACTGTTGGGACCAGTCATATGTTATGCTAAAATATATATGCAAAAACTGTGGACGAGACAGTTAGATTGGGATGAATCTCTACCCCTAGACCTTCATACCGAGTGGAGACAGTTTCAAACCCAACTACAAGAATTAAACCATTACACGTTTCCTCGTCACGCTCGGATCTCAGGTACTCAAGTTACTGAGATACACGGGTTTTGCGACGCAAGTGAGAAGGCCTATGGCGCCTGCTTATACCTGCGGACTATAGACAGTACCGGAGACATAAAAACTGAATTACTTTGCGCTAAGTCACGAGTCGCGCCGACAAAATCAACCACAATACCACGACTCGAACTGTGCGGAGCATCGGTGCTATCGAATTTATATGCATCGGTCGTACGGGCTCTCCCAGTGCCTATTAATAAAACTATTTTTTGGACTGATTCGACTATCGTGCTGTATTGGTTAAAGTCATCGGAACCTCAACAATTAAAGCAGTTTGTATCTAATCGAGTTCTTAATATTCTAAAAAACACACGTAAGGATGATTGGTATCATGTAAGAACAAAGGATAATCCAGCCGATATTTTGTCACGCGGTTTGTTACCTACAGAATTCATACGGTCGGCGCTGTGGCGACACGGACCCACATGGCTTCAACAGACCAGCGATACCTGGCCAACTCTCGACTTACCCAAGATAAATACACCGATACCTGAACTGAAAAGGGTTCTCTGTTTTCACGCCACACCAAGGGACACAGAACTATGGAATAAATTTTCATCTATGACAAGGCTTGAGTCTATTGTCGCCTTGTGTATGCGCATGAAGATAGATAATAAAAACAAGGGTATTATAAGACTGGAAGAAATTCATAATGCTCGTAAGATTATCTTTAAATTGGCGCAATCGATAGCGTTTGCTGAAGAGATACACCGCATTCAACGCAAAATGCCTCTAAGTTCGCACAGTAAATTACTCACACTGAACCCTTTTATAGATAAAGAAGGGTTATTAAGAGTCGGTGGACGGCTACAGAACTCATCATTAGACTACTCAGAAAAACATCAGATCATTTTACCGAAGTCACATCATATTACATCGTTAATCATCCGTCGTGAGCATCTCGAACTCCTACACATGGGAGCGCAAGGCACATTGTACAATTTAAGACGACGTTACTGGATTATAGATGGTAGAAAACAAGTACGCAAGGTAATTCGACAATGTGTAACGTGCGCACGATTTAATGCACCAAAACTGGATTATTTGATGGGTGATTTACCAGCTGATCGTGTAAACTTTGCCCGACCATTCAGTAAAGTGGGCGTAGATTATTGTGGACCCTTTCTCATGAAGGAAAAGAAATTCCGCAACCGCACTCAAATAAAAATATATGTCGCTATATTTGTATGTTTAGCTGTAAAGGCAGTTCATATTGAAGTAGTCACCGATTTAACCACGGAGGCATTTTTAGCTGCGCTACAGCGCTTTATTGGGCGAAGAGGCAAATGCTCCGATATTTACTCTGACAATGGTACGAATTTTGTTGGAGCAAATAACAGTTTAAAGGAGCTAAATGATCTATGGAATGACCCACAGCATAATCAGAGAGTACATGATTTTGCTACCCACAAGGGTATACGTTGGCACTTTATACCTGCTCGAGCTCCGAGCTTTGGGGGACTATGGGAAGCGGCTGTAAAGTCCTTCAAACATCATTTGAAACGTGCTATCGGCACGACTTTATTTACCTACGAAGAATTTAATACTATTGTTATAAATATTGAAGCTATCCTTAACTCTCGTCCTCTGACTCCCTTATCATCTGATCCTAATGACCTGCAATCTCTAACTCCTGGACACTTTCTTATTGGCGACACACTAACGTCTTTACCTGAGCATGATTATAGAGAAACTCCAGAGAATCGTCTATCTAGATGGCAACACCTCCAGCAGATACGTCAACATTTTTGGAACCGTTGGTCCAAAGAGTATCTAAACGAACTCAACATCAGACATAAGTGGTCGACTAAGGGTCAGCCAGAGACCATAAAAATTGGGACAGTTGTCCTAATTAAGGAAGATAATCTTCCACCTCTGCAATGGCGAATGGGTCTAATAACTAACGTACATCCTGGAGCTGACGGAGTTATACGAGTCGTTACCGTAAAAACGTCGACGGGCAGTGTCGAACGTAGTATTAGAAAGATAGCCCCATTGCCAGTCAATATCCATGAAGAAGATGCAGTTTCCACGTCAGAGGAACCAAGAAGTGATACTAATAATGTCGTTAATCAGTTCAAATCACCGTTGTGAAAACTCTAATAACATACAATTGCTCTTCACGTGAATTTTAATAATCTTATTTACCGGACATCATAGTGGATTAATTATTATTGTGACCATAGACTCTTTATCATTTGCATTGTTTACCTTTCAAATATTGTAATTATAAAGTGTTGATCATAACTGCTCAACGGGGGGAGTATGTTAAGAACAACGTGCATGTGTTGTCCTTGAACGTACTTCTTTCCAAACTTTCAAATAGATGTTTTTATAAAATGCATAAAACGGTTGTTCTCACGGTATGGTCGGGAAATTTCTAAATAATATTTAAACATTTGGCGACTAAATCCTTTCCTGTCATAAAGCAATAAAATTGAGTGCCTACAGTTATATTACTCCGACCTTCAACCTATCCCCTTTTGACCATTTTACCACTTATCCTGAGACGTAGTTCTATCCATGAGTTTTTGAGAAAACTTTGACGTCATCTAACGTTTCCTTATCGCCACTATACCAAATTTCTCCCCACCTACTACGAGGACAACCCTTATACCTAAGCTTGTAAAATTGTACTGACACTTACCAATTGACCCGCAGAGAGTACAGGACTGTACCTGACCTGTCTCTCTAAATTTTGTATACCGTTAACATAGAATACAGTAATTGTTATAATTTAACCGAGTCTATTTATCCACAAAACCACCTAACTTGCTTAATAACAAATTAGGATTCGACAATAAAATACGTTGTGCAAATTTTTGTGTAACGCGTTTTAGAGCCGAAACAATGATTTATATATGATCATATAAGAACTTTTTTTCCCGGGTCACGATAAATCTCATTCTGGACTCTCCTTCTAAAAGATCATCCAAAGATTGCAAAATAAATCAATAAAAGTTTCAAGAATTTTCCATCGAAACACACAGACATACAGACATTTCTCTGAAAATTTCAAAATAGCTTCCCAGGACCTCAAAAGGTCGACATCTGATAAGAACTCGATTTTTGAAAATCGAGGTGAAAACAATAACTTCCTGGATTATGGAAAATTTGCAATTTTCTTTTCGGGACTTAAAAAAGTATTACTGACTAAAAATATTAAATTTCATTTTTTTTTTTATTAAAATTTTTTTATTGCACGATAATGTTTTTTTTTTTATTATCTAGAGTATGACTAACAATTTTCAGGGAAAAATTTTATGTAATATTTTTTTTATTTTATATAAACCAATCCGACGCTGAATTTATCGATTTCTTATAAAAAAAAAAATCAGAAAGAAAAGTGGGTACGCGTAATACATAAACAGCCGCAATTAAGGCTTCGTATCACTACTACTCAATTCTGTAAAAAAAAAACAAGTAAGTAAGTTTACATTTTTTAATTTTATTTTTTTTATTTTGTATAATTTTTTTTTTATTTACAAACTCGACTTTTTTACCTATAATCTGAGTTCTAATGCTCTGATTTTGATACTTTTTTTTTGTACCAAATCTATAGTTTCGCGAAACATGAGCTTGTAGCGAAAACAATTAAATTTCTACAGACGATAAGTCGATTGACCATCAGGATATTAAATTTTTTCTTCAACTTTTTTCTCATTGATTTAGTATTTTTTTTCACCTACAATTTAGTTGTATATCTTTAAAAATTATTAACGTCATTAACTATTAAATTGACGTCACGATTACGAAATATTTTTAGATTTCTAATGACAAATCGTAATTAATTTCTTTTTTTCCCAATTAATATTAAATACAATTTTGATAACACTCGATAATTATTTTTATTTTTAATTAATTGTGCTGTGATTAAATTTCTAGGCATATAAATTACGCGGGTCCGGGATAGAAAATATTACTTGAGTTGAAACTCCGGTGTGAATTTATTTGTTTGAAATAAATTAGTCAGCAATCGACAGTTATCAAGATGTATAACAAATATCAAATATTCAAGTTAATATTGTTGTATTTTGTTGTGAAAATCGCGATCGTTGCAGCTATAGAATCGCACAAGGGAAAATGGGAAGATCTTGATGTGAATTCTACAGAAGCTAAAGACGCGGCACTAAAAGGATTGCAAAGATATTCAAATAAATATTATAAAGGTGAGCACAAGCTGACTGTCGTTGAAATTAATGAAGCTAAATATCAAATTGTCGGGGGAACTAAGTATCAGATTGTAGCTACACTTGGAGAGACCAAGTGTCCTAAAGAAAGCAACTCTCGAAAATGTAAATTACTTGAAGACGCTGAACTTCTTTACTGTTATTTCGAGTTTATCGATAAACCTTGGAAGAAACAAACAATCTACTATGATATTCAATGTAACACAGATCCAAAAAAATAGACAAGCTTCATAAAATGAAAATGGTAATTTACGATTTTGTTCATGCCCATCAGTGAAATTATTATTTCTGGCCAAAAGGTTTCTACAATGAGACATTTAATGAGTTGAAAAACAGCACTACTAATAATTTCACTGTCTTAGCATCGCAAACTCGTAATGATGTGACCTCTTGCATATCTATTGATTGTTAAATATCCATGAATAAATATGAAATATATATTATCTTGTATTAATAAAAACATTTTTATTGAACGAATATTTTACCACGCATGGGTAATTTTATTTTTTTCATCATCTATTTATTTGTTATCTGTAAATTTTAAACTTCGTCGTAGCCTCGTCGGCTAACGAGAAATCTTTGACGCATTGACGTCTTTAATTTTTAATTTTGTCACTAAGCTACACAGTGCCCAGACTTGATTACCTCAAGTAAGTTATTATGAGCAGACTTTGAATTTAATCGACAGTCAATAATATTTTCTCACTAAAAAACAAAAGTAAAAGTGATAAAATAGTATCTAATTAAATTTTATTTGTCTTTGCATCATTGCAAGCATTAACTAAATCTATATTGTCACGATAAATCCCAACCTGGACTCTCCTTCCGAAAGATCATCGGAAGGTTACAAAATAAATCAATCAAAGTTTTAATAATTTTCCATCGAAACCCACAGACATACAGACATCTCTTTGAAAATGTCAAAATAATTAAGCTATTAATTAAGCTATTAATCTAAAACTCGATTTTAGAAAATCGGGGTGAAAACAATACCTTGCTGAATTATGGAAAATTTCGAATATTCTTGTCGGGAAATAAAAAATTTTTACTGCAGCTCAAAAAATATTAAATTCTATTTTTGCACACCTCAAGCGCTAAAGCGCTGAGGATACTTTATGATCGCTCTTTATTTTTATTAAAATTTTTTTATAGCACGATATAGTATATTACACACCCAGGGAAGTAAAGTAAGAAATGTCTCAGATCACATGTAATTGTTGGCCGAGGCGAAGCCGAGGTCAACAAACATGTGATCTGAGGCTTTCTTATTTACTTCCCGAGGAGTGTATACTATTTTTCTCCTCGACGGAGGCGGAAAGCGGCAACTTCGTTTTGCACAGCGGGACGAAAGTTGACGCTTTCCGCCCGGAGGTGAGAAAATGTATTTTTTATTACCTAGAATATGCCTAACAATTTTCAGGGAAAAATTTTATGAAATATTTTTTTTATTTTATATTAACCAATCCGACGCTGAATTTATCGATTTCGTAGAGAAAAAATCATAAAGAAAAGTGGGTACGCGTAATATATGAACAGCCGTAATTAAGGCTTTAATTCACTACTACTGAATTCTGTAAAGAAAAAACACGTAAGTAAGTTTAAATTTTTTTAATTTATTTTTTTTAAATTGTAATTTTTATTTCAATTACAAAATCGACTTTTTTTTAGGGGTGTGCGAATATTCGTATTTACGAATTATTCGTCTCAAATCGAATCGAATTATTCGATTCTAATTTTGAATCGAACTATTCGAATGATTCGAATATTCCGAATTATTCGAATAGTTCAAATTATTCGAATAGTTCAAATCATTCGAATAATTCGAATTAGTTCTGAATTCAAACCAAATAATAGACTCATTATTAAATTTAAGAAGAATTTGTATTCGTCGTATTTATAAACATCATTCCGGGTAAGACCGGATGACACTTTTTTAAACATTAAAATTTTTATTATTTTAGTAATGAGTTCTATGAAAAAAATATTCAAATTGAGTCAAATACACCCGAACAAGACAAATTTTCTATCAAAATCGATTAATTTAAGAGCACAAGACAATTATTTGAATTATTTGAATCATTCGAACTATTCGAATTTCTATCAGCTTCTGACGGTTTGAGGTTTTAGGAAACTATCCCGAATAATTTCACGATGATGTCTAAGTGTATGTATGTGTGTACATACGTATGCTTGTAAATATTCATAACTCTTGAACGGATCAACCGATATAGATCTTTGAGGTGTCATTCGACGCGGCTTGTCAATATCTTGAAGCTGTGAGAAATAAAGCTTAATCGGTAGGGTGCGTTCGGAGATATTTCAAAAATAAAATTTTTTCAAAAATGTTTTATTTGGATAATTTTTAATTTACTCGATGGATTAATTCCAAAATCTAATCAGCTCTAAAACTTTATAAGCCGCGTCTAATGCCACCAAAAAATCAAAATCGGTTCATTCGTTCAAGAGAAACCGTTGACGAAAGAATTCAAAAAATTTTTTTTTTTGGTTTTTTCGAAATTTCTCAAAAACGACTGGATAAATCAATTTTCAAAATTTAATCAGCTTTAGAACTTGATAAAACACGTCGATTGCCACCTCAACCGTCTCAATCGGTCAATTCGTTGATGAGATATCGTTGATCAAAAAAATAGTAAAAAACGTTTTTTTTCGGATATCTACAAAAAAATTGAATCATTCAATTTCAAAATCAATTCAGCTCTAGAACCTAATAAAACGCGTCGATTGCCGCCTTAACCATCAAAATCGGTTAATTCGTTCACGAGATATCGTGAGAGAAAGAAATGCTAAGAAATGGTTTTTTTAAAAACAATTGCATACAAAAATATTTTTGAGCTCGAAAAACTCGGAAAACTGTTCACAATAATGTTTTCAAGCTCAAGGAGCTCGAAAACAGCGGGAAGTTTAGGGGCTGGCCCGCAGGGTCAACCGATAGACCGATTTTTTTTTTGTAACAAAATCTATAGTTCCAGGTAACATGAGCTTGTAGCGAAAACAATTGAATTTCTACAGACGATAACCTAATTGACCATCAGGATATTAAAGTTGTTTGGAATGTATCATCTGAGGGCTCGTAAAAATTAATCCAAGTTTTTAACTTTTTCCTCATTGATTTATTATTTTTTTTCACTTACAATTTAGTTGTATATTTTTAAAAATTATTAACGTCATTATCTATTGAATTGACGTCACGATAACGAAACATTTTTAGATTTTTAATGACAAGTTTTAATTACTTTCTTTTTTTCCCAATTAAAATTAGATAAAATTTTTATAACACTCGATGATTATTTTTGATTTTAATTAATTGTGCTGTGATTAAATTTCTAGGCATATAAATTACGCCGGTCCGGGATAGGAAATATTACTTGAGTTGAAACTCTGGTGTGAGTTTATTTGTTCGAAAGAAATTAGTCAGCAATCGACAGTTATCAAGATGTATAACAAATATCAAATATTCAAGTTAATACTATTGTATTTTATTGTGAAAATCTCGATCGTCGCAGCTATAGAATCGCAAAAGGAAAAATGGGAAGTTCTTGATGTGAATTCCGCAGAAGCTAAGGTCGCGGCACTAAAGGGATTGCAAAGATTTTCAAATGAATATTATAAAGGAGAGCACAAGCTGACTGTCCTTTCAGTTCGCGTGGCTAAAGTTCAAATTGTCGAGGGAACTCAGTACAAGATTTTAGCTACACTTGGAGAGACCGATTGTCCTAAAGAAAGCGACTCTCGAAAATGTAAATTACTTAAAGACGCTGAATTTCTTCTCTGTTATTTTGAGTTTCTCGATAAGTCTTGGAAGAAACAAACAATCTACTATGATATTCAATGTAACACAGATCCAAAAAAATAGACAAGCTTCATAAAATGAAAATGGTAATTTACGATTTTGTTCATGTCCATCAGTGTAATTATCATTTCTGGCCAAAAGGTTTCTACAATGAGACATTTAATGAGTTAAAAACAGCGATACTAATAATTGCACCGTCTTAGCATCTCGACCCGGCTCAAAAATAAAACTCGATTTAGACTTGGTTTGCCAAGTCGAAATTTGGAACCGTTTTTCACAATACAAACTCGACTTTTTTTACGGAGGTATGAAATATATTAAGTTTTCGCCTTGTTTTAGACTTAACTGGCTTACTTAGTCACGATTTAAGACGAAAAAGTTGGAATCAAGTCGAAATTGACTTGGTTTAGACTTATTCGACTTAAAATGTAAGGCGTTAAAGTCTAAATCAAGTCGACATTGACTTGATGTAGACTTATTCGACTTAATTTATAAGTCGAAAAAGTCAGAACTAAGGTGAAATAATTTTTATATATTAAAGCGAAAGTAAGGCGAATAAATGACTTTTTTTCGACTTGGTTTAGCAAGTCAAAAGTAAGATGAATGACTATTGTGATAGAAGTAAAGACGAATAAGTTGAAACTAAGATGAAAAAAGTTCAAAAAGTTGAAAAAAAATTAAATTTAAGTCGACAAAGTCGAGATCTTATCAAAAAATCATCGGCAAATCGCTAACTTCAAACGAAAATAAGGCAAAGCGAGCCTGAATCAAGTTTTATTTTTGAACCGGCGACCTCTCAATGATGTGACCTCTTGCACATCTATTGATTGTTAAATATCCATTAATAAATATGTACTCATATGTATTATCTTGTATTAATAATAACAATTTCATTGAACGAAAATTTGCTACGCATAGATAATTTTATTTTTTACATTATCTATTTATTTATTATCAATAAATTTCAAACTTCGGCGAAGCCTCGTCGGCTAACGAGGAATCTTTGACGCATTGACGTCTTTAATTTTAAATTTTGTCACTAAGCTACACAGTGCCCAGACTTGATTACCTCAAGTGAGCTGTTATGGGCAGACTTTAAATTTAATGGACAGTCAATAATATTATCTCACTAAACAACAAAAGTATAAGTGATTAAATAATATCTAATTAAACTTTATTTGTCTTTGCCTCATTGCAAGCATTAATTATATCCATAATTTCACGATAAATTCGAACCTGGACTCTCCTTTCAAATGATCATCGGAAGAAGGTTACAAAATAAATCAATCAAAGTTTGAAGAATTTTTGGTAAAAACATACAAACATAGAAACGTTTCTTTGAAAATGTCAAAATAGCTTTCCTAGGACCTCAAAAGGTCGACATTTGGTCAAAACTCGATTTTTGAAAATCAGGGTAAAAACAATAATTTCCTGGATTATGGAAAATTTTCAATTTCCTTATCGAAAAGTAAAAAATTTTTACTGCAAATTTTATTATAATTTTTTTATTGCATGATAATATTTTTTTTATTTACCTAGAATATGACTAACAATTTTCAGGGACAAATTTTATGAAATATTTTTTTTATTTTTTATAAACCAATCCGACGCTGAAGTTATCGATTTCTTATAAAAAAAAAAAAACAAAAAGAAAAGTGGGAACGCGTAATATATAAACAGCCGCAATTAAGGCTGTGAATCACTACTACTCAATTCTGTAACGAAAAAACTCGTAAGTGAGTTTACATTTTTTAATTTTATTTTTTTTAAATTATAATTTTTTTTTTAATTACAAAATCGACTTTTTTTCTTATAATCTGGGTTCTAATCCTCTGATTTTGATATTTTTTTTTTTTTGTAACAAAATCTACAGTTCCGCGAAACATGAGCTTGTCGCGAATACAATTAAATTTCTACAGACGATAAGTCCAATTGACCATCGGGATATTAAATTTTTTTGGAATATATCATCTGAGGACTCGTTAAAATTAATCAAAGTTTTTAACTTTTTCCTCATTGATTTATTATTTATTTTCACCTACAATTTAGTTGTATATCTTTAAAAATTATTAACGTCATTAACTATTAAATTGACGTCACGATTACGAAATATTTTTAGATTTCTAATGACAAGTCGTAATTAATTTCTTTTTTTCCCAATTAATATTAAATAAAATTTTGATAACACTCGATAATTATTTTTATTTTTAATTAATTGTGCTGTGATTAAATTTCTAGGCATATAAATTACGCGGGTCCGGGATAGAAAATATTACTTGAGTTGAAACTCTGGTGTGAATTCATTTTTTTGAAATAAATTAGTCAGCAATCGACAGTTATCAAGATGTATAACAAATATCAAATATTCAAGTTAATATTGTTGTATTTTGTTGTGAAAATCGCGATCGTTGCAGCTATAGAATCGCACAAGGGAAAATGGGAAGATCTTGATGTGAATTCTACAGAAGCTATGGACGCGGCACTAATGGGATTGGAAAGATATTCAAATAAATATTATAAAGGTGAGCACAAGCTGACTGTCGTTGAAATTAATGAAGCTCAATTTCGAATTGTCGGGGGAAAGCATTATAAGATTGCAGCTATACTTGGAGAGACCAAGTGTCCTAAAGGAAGCAAGTCTCGAAAATGTAAATTACTTAAAGACGCTGAACTTCTTAACTGTTATTTTGATTTTCTCGATAAACCTTGGAAGAAACAAACAATCTACTATGATATTCAATGTAACACAGATCCAAAAAAATAGACAAGCTTCATAAAATGAAAATGGTAATTTACGATTTTGTTCATGTCCATCAGTGTAATTATTATTTCTGGCCAAAAGGTTGCTACAATGAGACATTTAATGAGTTAAAAAACAGCACTACTAATAATTGCACTGTCTTAGCATCGCAAAATCGTAATGATGTGACCTCTTGCATATCTATTGATTGTTAAATATCCATGAATAAATATGAAATATATATTATCTTGTATTAATAAAAACATTTTTATTGAACGAATTTTTTACCACGCGTGGGTAATTTTATTTTTTTCATCATCTATTTATTTGTTATCTGTAAATTTTAAACTTCGTCGTAGCCTCGTCGGCTAACGAGGAATCTTTGACGCATTGACGTCTTTAATTTTTAATTTTGTCACTAAGCTACACAGTGCCCAGACTTGATTACCTCAAGTAAGTTGTTATGAGCAGACTTTAAATTTAATCGACAGTCAATAATATTTTCTCACTAAAACCAAAAGTATAAGTGATTAAATAATATCTAATTAAACTTTATTTGTCTTTGACATCATTGCAAGTGTTAATTGAATCTATGTTGTCACGATAAATCCCAAACTGGACCCTACTTTCAAATGATCATCCAAAGATTACAAAATAAATCAATTAAAGTTTTAAAAATTTTCCATCAACGATTTATAAATATGACTGTCAACTTGTTGCCGTGACTGTTTTCGCCCCTGATTACAACAGACTTTTACTGATACCCAGAATCAATTAGACATTATATTCAGTGAGAGTAATTGCTCTAAAGACACGTTAATTACTTCTGTTCATTAATTACCAATGGAAACAAATTTAACTGTCAAATCAACGTATTTTTATATCCTTAAATAAAAAAGGCATGAGATATATAAAGCCTCTTTTCCGATTACTTGATTGGTCGAAAGCGAAAAAATATATGCAAACGACACAAAAATATACATTAAAATAATATATATGAAAAACGACACGCGCGCAAAATATTACGCTCGTTTTTAATTATTATATTATTATTTCCATTTTTAAAAAATGTTTTCATAAAAATCTATTTTTATCAATCATAATTTATAATTAAAACTTGGTAGAAATTAAACTTTTTGTTTTTTATTGAAAGTAATTTTTTTTTTTTTTTTTTTTCTTTTGTAAACGTTTAATTAACAAAATAGTTTCCATTTCAGTTAAAAATTTTTAATTTGACGCTCTTTTATATTTAACCCAAAATAAAAGTAGATGTCACTACTGTACATACTTTCTCGCAAGCGGTCGTTAAGTAGGTAGTTTGAACATCGATACTGCCATTCTAATAGGACGTATCCCACAAAATTTGACATTTTCACTTTTTTAGAAAAATGGAATCATTGTAACAATGTGGAGCTTATGTAAAAATTTTAGAGGTCAAATTGTTTATTTAGTATTTTTAAATAAATATTCTAATATGTCGTATCCTACATACAGACTTTCGCGCCATTCTAATATGTCGTATCCCACATTCGTATAGGTTCAGTCACGCGTAACGTTTTCAATTTTAAGTTAATTTTAAGCAAGCAATTAACGACATTAATAAGAAGGTAATTATGCATAATTTTTGACTCTTCTTACGGCATACAATTCAAAATTATTTATTCACTACAAATGCCTGCATTTTATGAAAAACATGAAAATCAATTTATAGGTTATACCAATGTAAACATATTACAAATAATTTTGTTTGCCGACCGTGAAACGTTTTTTATCGTCTCCTGAAAAATTTCTCAAATGTGGGATAAGGCATATTAGAATGGCAGTATTGATATATAACATTTCGAAAGTACAGGAACCCTAAAGGGGATCATTCCTGTGCCGGAGACAAAAATTATAATTATAAACACAAATAAACTTCCCGTATGAAAATAACATATATGGTCATAATATATGTAAAAATATATGATAAATATCAGAAAATATATGTGGCGAATTTAACTATATTTTCTGATATATTTTTTTTTATATTAAAAAATATAATACTCATCTTCTACGAGTCCGTATATATTTAGCATATATAATATATATATGTCAGTCATATACAAAAAATATATTTTTATCATATATGAAAATATATATTCCTGTCATATACGAAAACTATATTTTTATCATGCATAAAAATATATATTTCTATCATAGACGAAAAATATATTCTGATCATATATAAAAACATATATTTATATTATGAATGGAAAAAAAAGTTTTTTATTCGTATGACCAACTCCAATTAAATTAGATCTACATTTTAATATACTCTTTAAATTGCAGTTAAAATTTTCAAAATTAGTTAATTTGATGCGAATATATATAACCCACATACATATACATACACCGAATAAAATACATGCTCAAATATAACAAAGAAAATAAATGGTGCCATATATAATATAAATTATATGCTACCATACATTTCATTTCATATAAAAATTTTATATTTTTTGAATATAAAAGGTAATATATCAATACTATATATAATTAGGTAAATGTAAATGTATATATAGCTTAATATAAAAAACATATAAGCTACATATATGGAATACATATATTTTCTACTGTATATAATTTTATATTAAATCGGCGAAAATCTCTATATGATTTTTTATAATATACAATATAATGTATCATATATTTTTTTGTTGCAAACATATATGATTTTATATATTTTAACCATATATTGTTTTTTCATACGGGTTGTTACATGGTTTAGTGTTGTACAGGATTGAGGAGAAGAGGGGATGAGCCTTGGCCACATCGGCTGGGGCGCGTCTGTCAAGAATACTCCAGCATCCCTCCGTTACCCTTTCGTCATAAATCCAAACTTTTCTTTTGTGGGCTAACAGACGGGAGTCTGGCTTTATGGAACGAACTCCACAGGTCAATGCATTATATCACCTTGTGAAAAATAATAACATTTGCACCCTGAGGGATTCGAACCCCGCGGCCTGGCCGGCACTGAAGTTCAAAGACAAGAGTGTTATCGACTCGACCACAAGTACTGCTTAGAAATCGATGATCTTTAAAATAATATATTATGTGAAGCTAAGCTATTCCTAACGTGATTGGTCGAAAGCAAAAAAATATATACAAACGGCACGAAAATATACATTCAAATAAATATATGAAAAACGACACGCGCGCGAAACGTACGCTAGTTCTAATATAAATTTCAATTTTTCACGTTCGCTAGCACTAATTTTTTATCAATTAATCAAATATACCGAGTAATAATTTTGTACATTGGTTCTTATTTTGAGTTTTCCCAATGAATATCAATCATTAGCCAGGTAAATTATTTTTATCTATAAACTAGTTCTATAAAAAATTGCTCCCAGTCTTCAAGAAAAAAAAATTTATTAATGAATGCAAAAAAAAACCCGAATTGCAACTGTTTATTAAATTCGCACGCTAAATGAAATTGATAACGACGTGAGAATTAAATTGGTATAAAAAAACTTAAAAAAATGTCGACAGCCAGCTGATCAACAATTAGCAGCACTCTTTGCATCTCCCACGCATGTACACTCGTAAATCATTACATTACTGTTCAAGACAGCTTGAACAAGATCGTCCCGTCATCGTTTGGTCGCTTGAGCTCGCGTGTTTGTAATAAAAATAAAAATAAAAATAAAAGAAAAAAAAGCAAAAAAAAAAAAAATATTAAGATATGATGTCATCACTTTTGGGAGCGGAGATTCCTCACGAAACAAGACTTGCCTACTGATTTATAAATTTACCCTCGAATGTACAAAAGTTGTCAGATTAAATTGGTGATTTTCAATTTTAATTATTCTCAATATATTTCCATTCTTTAGAGTTCACTTCTCACAGTTTCTAACATGACGAAATAATTATTCCGGCGCCAGATAGTGTTGCTAATATACAACAGTGTAACACAACAGTACTTTATATTTATATTTTAATTTAAATATAAATTCATGTGTATGTTGATATGTATTGGCAAACTATCATAACTTGCGCAGTGTATATTTACTTAGTTATATTTTTCAAACACTTGTTATTACTCATTTTCTAGCGCACATGGCTTCGTATTATATATCACGTACATTTAATAATACACTGATACCACTAGCTTACAAGTGTTATATAAAATATAAGGTAGATCAAAGACCAAGACCAAGACCAAGACCTTTTAATACACTTAGCGATTTATCTATGAGTTTTTAAATTATTGGCTATAACATTCAATTGCACTGATTCCATAATAAATATTGTTATTCATTTAAAAAAACACTTTTTTAAATAACTCTATAGATAAGAAAAACAATAAAAAATTTGAGGCCAATTCTGAGACACTGCGTACCAAATTTGACACTTTTTCTATTTGTTGCCAACAAAAGCTCAAAAAGTGAAATTTAAAAGCATGAGTTTCATAAAATGTATTTTTTTTTGCTACTTAATAGCTGAAGTAAAAAAAAATGAAAAAATTTTGACTGCAGTAAGTAACGGAAAAAAAAGAGCAAAATTTCAAAAAGAAACCAACCCTTCGCGATCGAAGTGTGCAATTTTAATTTCATTAAAAAAAATTTTTTCTCTTTACTGGTTAATGGATACCATAAAAACTTGAAATTACACGAATTGAAGTAAAAATCTGCTATAAAAAAATTCTAATTATTTTTTATCTCAGCATTTATAGTCGCAATGAATAACCTCGAAAAATATATTAACTGACCCGAAAGAAGTAATTTAACAAAAGTTGATAAGTCTGACCAAAATCATAAATGACATAATAAATCAAGGAAATAAAGTGAAGAGAGAAAAGATAAACTAGAAAATAGTCAGTTCGATTTATCTGTTGAGCTTTAATCAGTTAAAGTGGTCTTAGAATTGAGCCGACAACTTTTCATCGTTCTGTGTAATTGAAGCTAAGAAAAGAAAAAGATCTACTCTTCCATACATCTACAGATTTATATATAAATGTATACAGATATATATATAACGATAGATTTTAATCTACCTCTGTTTCCACACTGACGAACAGCGGCGCCAACTCGACTGCTTTGTATAGCACACGTTCTTCAATTCTCTTGTATATAAATGATAATAATAAAAAAAAAATAATAATAATATTGAAAGTTAAGTCTGACGAGTCGTGTAATATTATTCACGAAGCCACCAAGTCTCTGACGGGCCTATTATCTCCCTTTCACGATCATTGAAATTGACCAGGCGAGAAACGACAGCTTTTCAACGACAAACTATAACTACCAATATTATACTAACTAAATCAGACTTATGTTATAATACAATAAAATAAATAAATATACTTATAAATATTATGTGAGAGTTTTATAATTACACCATTAGCTTATAACGGCGATACCAATTTTTTTGTTCATAAATTAGTTATTTAATTTAATAATTAGCGGTAAACTTTTTTTTGCGCGGGAAAAATTACGTTCAAAATTTTTGAAGTGAACGCAAATTAAATCTGGAGTGAATTTGAATCGAATTATTTTTTTGTTTCCTTCCCGTGTAAAAAAAAATCGTTCCAAAAAAGTTCCGCATGTGGAACTTCTAAACATGAGACAAATTAGAACTTCGAATGGAACTTTTTTGGAACGTTAGTCATTTTGATGGTTAAAAAAAGTTTTTATGAGCGAATTTAGAGTCAAAAAAGGACGTTCGTGGAACTTTTTTGGAATTTTTTATGGACGTTTTTTTTAGTTTTATAAAAAATTCAAAACTAGTGATTTTTTAACTATTTTAGCATGTTTCTAAAACGTCTTTATTCTACAAAAGATGCAAAAGAAGTGATTTTGAAAAGTTTTTGGAACGTCTATTTTAGTTCTATAATAGGTTGTAAATTAACGATTTTTGGACCATTTTTGAATGTTTTTGGAACGTCTTTTATAGCTTCCGAAAAAGGTCAAAAGTGGTGATTATGGAACTTTTTAGGAATGTCCATATAAAATTCCAAAAAATTTCCAAGAACGTTTTTTTTTTGACGCTAAATTTGCTCATAAAAACTTTTTTTTTACCATAAAAATTACTAACGTTCCAAAAAAGTTCTATTCGAAGTTCGAATCTGTCTCATGTCTAGAAGTTCCACATGCGGATCTTTTTTGGAATCTTTTTGGAACGAATTTTTTTTACACGGGTTCCCTCAGACTAAAATTCCTAATTGGAGTTGATGCGAATTAAAATAAAATCGACATCTCGGGAAAAAATCTCTGTTTACTCCGAATGCGGGGTAATTTTTTTTAAACGAGAACTCCGTGACAGATTAAATTTCGATTGAAATAAAATCCGTATCAACTTCCAATTTTTAGTGTGAAAATAATTACTCACGCGATAGTCAAAATTTATAGCTGACAATTATTAAAAAATGAATTGATTTATTTTACACGTTAGTATTCACTCCTTATATATTAAAATAAAATAAATAATTTATTGATGACGAAATGATACGTACGTTTATCGAATTTATTAAATAATAAATACTTGAAGTGTCAATGTAAATAAAACAAAAGTTTGTCTGGTGCATAGAAATTACTAAATCATAATTTTTTTTTTCATTTCATTAAATTGTTCATTGATATCTTAATATAGCTGATGACATGTCGATAAAGGAATGTGTGTACTTATGAAATCTCATTAGATTCGAGGACTCTTTAATAAATTAATAAATACATATACCTTTTAATTTATATCTTACGATAATTGTCAATTCGAAATTCAAAATAAGAAATTATAAAATTATTTACTCAAAGTTTTCCACAAATTATTTCTCGTAAATAATATTAATAATTTATATTTCCAAATGATCTGATATTTATGAGAATTTACTGAAATAAATTTATGAACTTTTGGCATTAATCCAAATTTAAAATTTATATTTGTGTATATATGCATATAAATATAAATATATCTAACAGTGGGTGATAGATGAAGTTTCGTAGAATATAAGAACAGTAATGTCTATGAAATTGCAATTCAAAAAAAAATATCGATGAATATACACCTGTTCGTAATAATAATAATTGTAGTGACATAAATCTGGGCTTAAAAATTGTGAGAATTACCAAGGACGTGAAAATAATTTAATATTTATATCATTTGTAAAAACAAGGCTAACATCTTTTCAAATTGTATATATATTCATATATATATATATCTATATAAATATATATATTTATTGAAGCAGTCTTGATCTGAGACATTTTTTATATTTTATCTCTACTTCCGATTTTATTTCGCGTTGAGAAAAAAAATGTTTTCAAATTTTTGATCCTTTGACCAGAGGGAAAATTAATGAAAGGGTTCAAATAAATTACGAAAATTTCTGTGGTGGTTTGAGATCAATTTTCAAAAATACACAAAAAATCTTTCTATAATTTTATTTTGAGTAGAATGATTCAAATTGACAATGAACAGTAGTTTTGAAAAATTTTTAATTTTCCTGATCTTGCAGGAATTGAGTATTGAAAAAATTATCAGAGTTCAATATTTTGTAAACTTGACCAATATTAAGTTACAAAAAAAAAAATTATTTTAATAGAGTTCATACACGGAAAGAAAATTATGGGAAGTTTTGCTATGCATTATGGGAATGGTTCCCATAATGGTATGGGAATAGTACCTATACTACTATAGGGATGGTTCCCATATATTATGGGAACCATTCCCATAATAGTATGAGAATAGTTCCCATACCATTATGGGAATGGTTCCCATAATATTATAGGAACCATTCCCATAATAGTATGGGAATGATTCCCATACTATTATGGGAATGGTTCCCATATCTGTATAGGCATAGTTCCTATATTGGTATAGGAACTATTTCTATAATATTATGGGAACTATTCCCATAATGTTATGGGAACCATCCCTATAATATCATAAAATTTTTTTTTTGCACAAAAGTGTAGAAATTTCCCAAAATTTGAATTTTCTTGAATGTTTTGTGCTGACAAAAAATTCTTGTTAAAAATTTTAATGTTTTGTTGCCAAATACGATTTTTTTTTTCAATGTTTGAATTTTTGTTTTTATATTTAATAATATTTCTGTGTATTGTAGAAGTGATTACCACACTTCTTAAAAATAATTTTTTCATGATAATATGGGAACCATTCCCATAATATTATAGGAATGGTTCCTATAATACTATGGGAACTATTCCCATAATATTATGGGAATGATTCCCATAATGATATAGGAACCATTCCAATTGCATTATGGGAATCATTCCCATAATATTATGGGAATAGTTCCCATACTATTATAGGAACCATTCCCATAATATTATGGGAATGGTTCCTATAATTTATGGGAATGGTTCCTATAAATTATAGGAACTATTCCCATAAATTATAGGAATGATTCCCATAATATTATAGAAAGTATTCCTATAAATTATAGGAACCATTCCTATAATTATAGGAATCATTCCTATAGTGTTATGGGTATCATTCCCATAATTATAGGAACTATTCCTATAATTATGGGAAACATTCCTATAATTATAGGAACCGCTCCCATAATTTATGGTCGTAATTCCTATGATGGTATAGGAAAAAATTTCACAAAATTATGGGAACCGCTGCCATAATTTTCTTTCCGTGTATATAAAATTCTTATAATTAATATTTTGAAGTCCGAGACTAATAATTTTATGAAAATAGTGCTTATACATTGTATGCAAATAAATCCTAAGCTAATAATCTATTTCCAAATTTTCTTAGTAAGTCTACACCTGGAAACACTTCACGTTAAATTTCCTGCTGCGATAAAACGATATTCGCTGCAAATTTGCAATAAATTTGTTTGTTTAAACATTTCACGCTCCCGTAATATTCATTCATTTAACTGCCACACATTACTTTAGTAGTATTCCAAAATAAATTTATATATTGTCTATCAAACGAAATTTACAAATTCCTAACCCTTATAAATTTTCATAATTTATCTTAATTAATTTAATGACATAAAATATATGATTTATACACTCGTCAATTTTTTTATTTCTCACGCTCTTATCGTCAAAACTAATGACCGCAAAAAAAAAGTTAGTATCATACTTCAAACGATCTATAATATAAAGAGTATTCAAAATATGTAATTAAACTTATCAGCAAAAAGTATAAGATATTTTATAAAACAAAATCTATAAATAGTGAAAATTTTATAGTTGCGCTATTACAATTTAACGGAAAGACTTTAACTGCTTTATACTTTGTACAGTTGCACTATCTAAAAACCCACCATACAGTGCACAATACACCCACAAATAAGCGCCATAAACTTAATATACAAATTCTATTTTTGACCCGGAGGTCACTGTAGTACAGCTCCAGTACCCGTTCATTTAAACGCGAATAAATTTAAATATATACCTTTAAGACTTCACACATTGAACTTTTTTTTTTTTTTCAATTTTTTTTAAACACTACTACTTACGCATAAACACTCCACGACCTTGCTTCGAACATTGTCATTTTTTTTTCACGGTCAAGAGTGAACTACTCCTTCACATACGTTTAAATAAATCTGTATATCTATATCTCTGTATTTATAAACATAGTTAATTTTTTATTTCATTTTTTTTTCGTTTACATCGAAAGAGATTAAAGAGTTCTAGACACCTAGACAGTTTTTATATATACAAATGTGAAAAATGCAGAGCTTAATCTGGGTGAGAAAAATGCGATGAATAAAAAAGATTTAAACCAGACCCGTTGACGACTGAGAGACTGGCAGTCTCAAAATAGTTACAGTTCAAGGTTTCGTTAGACTTTTAAACACGATCATATGGGAAATTAATGGAAACTTATCTTTCTTACTTTCCCATTTATTTTTCAATTTTTTCAATATGTTCACCAAATTAGGGAAATAAATGAATTATTTTTACGGTTAAAAAAAAAATTCTATTCTGTCAATCTTGTGAACGTGATTTGGCGGTTAAATTTTGATTTTTACATTTTTTCATTTTATTTACACGACATTTTTCAGATAATTTCTAACTAGGATTTTTTTTTTCTTTCAAAAATTATTGACTCTGGCTTCAAAGCGCCTCGAACTCTTTAGAACATGAAATTTATATATTAATATATATATATTAATCATTACTACTTCTATTAAAAATAACGTAAAATTCAAGTAATTTTACTCCATAGAGAAAAAAAATCCCGCATTCAATTATTTTGAATTTTGACATTTAAAAAAATTCAAATTTTCGCGGGCATTTACAAACATCAAACTTTCAATCTAAAATTCGCGTTCCGCCAGGTTGTCAACATGGTCCGGCTTTTCTGACACCATCGCATTTCAAACAAGAATAATTTCTCTGTATACTACACTAATTATTTCTATCAAAAAATTACAATTATCAAATGTCCGATTTATCAGACGTGATTCTACAATAGATTACTAAAAAAAAAAACAATTTGATTTATTATATAAATAATTTTAATCGAGCAGTCACGTAGTGACGAATTACGAAATTCGTTAAATTTAAATAAAAAATATATGTATAGATATATATATGTATAAGGATTAAAGTGTAACTAAAAATTTTACGTGGATGTAATGAAAATCGTGACTGAATTGAAGGACATCGGTACTTAAACATAACATTAACAGACTACAGCAAACAACAGAGCATTACAATACACAACACAACACCAGTAATGTTTTAAGTGTTCAAGTCAGTGTGGATAGCAGAGTAAATTAGCATAATTACGATTCGACTCTGATAGGACACACCGTGTATGTGAAAACAAACTCGTGTTGTCCTACGACCTGCTACGTCCGAGTATAATCTGCGTGTTGAACTTATATGTGTGTGTGTGTGTGTGTGTGTGTGTGTGTGTGTGTGTGTGTGTGTGTGTGTGTGTGTGTGTGTGTGTGTGTGTGTATTATCGAATTTATTTATTTTTTTTACTCGATTACACACACGAAACACTATCGTTATAATATAAACCACGATGCTGTATGCCAGAAAAACAAACTAAACAATCGATACGAGAGGTTCGATAAAAAGCCCACCTCGAAGTATTAATTTATTTTTTCATTATAAATACAAACGAAATAATTTATGTTAATTTTGATTAAATCTTAAGAATTAAGAATTCAAAAAAATTAAAATATTATTCGCATCTCCTACTGTGTATTCATTAATTACGACTACTAAAATATATTTTATAAATAAATTCAAGTGTCCGTAATAGAACACTTAGATAATTATTTAGATGGCGGTAAAAAAAATCCATAGTAATTAGGATTCTCGAAAATTTCTAATTCCTGTTATTAAAAAACCATCAGCGGCGTTATTAAAAAAATTTTAGACCTCTAAGTTCAAAGATATGTTTTGGGCGAAAATTATCGTGCCAATGACCCGGTAGCTTAGAAGTCAAGGAACGAAAAAAAAAATTCTTGTTAATTCGGATGAATTTTCGATTGCAGTAAAATTGTCAATTAAATTATTTCGTTATGACAAAAAATTAAGTTATGGAATTAAAGGTTTAATATAAAATTATACTTTTACTGAGCACTATTTACTCATGCCTGATTCTAAACAGTTTAATTTTAAGTTTGTATATTTTATTTGCTCTGTTGAAATTTAGGTGTCACGGTAAAATTCTCTAAAATATCAATATTTTATCTAATGATACTGTATCAGTTTCTAGCTGCATATCATAGAATATAATATATAACTTTTAGAATCACTCTATTTTATTTTACTCTCACGGTAATTTCTCTCACGAAATTTAAACAAATTTCGACCTTTTTTTCTCTATATTTTAATTATTTAATAGACCTCTTCCTTTGTTAAATTTAAATTCAAATAAATATTAAAAAATATCATTTTCATAAAAAGATATAAATATATCAAAAATTATGCTTGGCATTTATGAATTTTTAACTTTTTTTTTCTTAATTTATTTTTCTGAGTTCAATGATCGCGGACGAATTTAACGCTTGTTATTTTTTTTAGTAAATCAATGAATATTAAATTAATTGATAATTAATATTCTGAAGATAATTAATTTTAATTAGCAACAACAAAAAAATCATCAAATTATTTAATTTTGTGTTCGATATCTACCATAATTTTTCCCGCGAAATTTAAAAAATCCTCATATATGATGATATTGAAGTGTTGTTTCCTGAATAAAGACATCAATAAAAACCAACAGAAAAAGTAAAAAAATAATTTGCTAGCAATAAATAAAATTTAAAAAATAAACCCATCACAATAATATAATAAAAAATTTTAAAAATAAAAACTCACCATTCCGTGGCATAAACTGACAGAAACGATGGATTTAGGATCACCATCAACGACACCCGTGTAGTAGCATCCCAGCTGGTGACCTGGATGTTCCCACTTAGTTTTGTTTTGACTTGTGTGAGTCACCTTAAATATACAAACATTTTTTTTTCTTTTTTTATTTATTTTTCATTCATAATATATACCAATCATCCAAACCAACTTGTTTACTCGTCATAAAAAATAACAACTGAACAAAAGTATCAAAGTTGGAAAACTAAGGGGCCTTTCATAAAATACGTCACGCAAAATTTTACCTATTACCCCCCCCCCCCCTTCGTCACATTTTCTGCGATCCCCCTATCAATATTACGTCACAAATGATAGACCCCCCCCCGTTATGACGGAAATATATGCATAGAAATATTTATATATTTACAAATATGAAACGAATGACTTTCTATTGTAACGAAAAAAAAAATTTGAAAAAACCGAGAGAAAAATTTACAAAATTCCCTAATAGCAGCTTTAGCTTGAAATTGACCGTAACTTGATACTTGAAATTATCGAAATTTGGTGCCCGAATTTGCTGACAACTTGACAGCAAAATTTGCGGTTAATTTTTCTTCAATTTAGAGGTAACTCTTTTTACTAGAAAAAAACCCTAATAAAAGTTATCATGTACCTGAAGATCGGAACGTTTTTCGCGGAACGAAAATAAGAAAAAAGAAATGAGAAGTAAAAAATCTACTGGATCTAGATTTCGTAAATGTTTCGCATGTTACCCGAAAATAACAGGTCACCCCAAATTACCCCTTAAGTCGCCATTAGACACGAATTTCATAAATTATTTCCATTTTCGTTGCGAGAAAAACGTTCCGATCTTCAGGTGCATAAGTTTTCTTGAATTTTTCGTCAAATGTCCGTCAAAACTTCAGGTTTTTCCGTTTTTGACGACAATTTGTATACAACTTTTGAAGTGGATTTGCATTCTCATATGGGTAGTAAATTTACGTTAAATTGTATAGCAAGTTGTTTACAAAATGTCGTCAAAAACGGAAAAGCCTAAAGTTGACGAGTATTTGAAAAAAAATTCAAGGAAACTTTTGGAAAGTAAACTTTTGCTGAGCAAACTGTGCTTAGGGTTGTTTAAGAAGCTGCAAACGTCATGTTTCCTTAGACCCCCGACTCCCCTTGTCACAGTAAGCCTACCCCCCCCCTCCCACCCCATAATTGCGAACGTATTTTATAAACGGGATTATGAAGCAAAAAATTAATTAATTACCTTAATATTTTGTGAAATAAAACTATTGTCATGTTTAAGCTTGAGATGAAATTTTTCACCGAAAGCTGTGAATTCATACTGCGGATGCGGGTCCCAAATTTGGGCATTAGAGTGTCGAAAATGCCCAGTGTGGTGACGTCTCGCATTAGTGGCTTCTGTGGCTGTTGACAAAAAAAAAAAAAAACGAGATAATTCCATAAACTTTTTGCTGTTTAATTTTTTTTGTCAATCAGTCATCGTATTATGATCGTTAAGACCCGTCTGAAAGTTGTGCTGGTGAATAAACACAAAGAGCTTGTATTCATAATCTTATGTAGGTTTCACTGATGTAAGAAATAGGCGTATGATTAATTATGGACCGCAGACACGTACGTTAAAAAATTAAGAATTGAAATCCATAAATAAATTTAAAAAAAAAAAATGAAGCTTAACCTTAAGTGAGTTCGGAATAATAATTATTTAAATAATATTGATGAGGTGTAGGCAGTTTAAATATTATATGACGTTTTAAATATATGTAAGAGAACAATTTGAATGACCAGTGAGCAGTAACAAATGGGAATTGATTTGATCGATAAGACAGTTTACTGCGATTACTAAAGTACTTCCTGGATGCGATAAGTAATGACTGACAAGACAATTGATACATATAATTATACACATCCATTGCCGTTTCGATCGTTGCATCTATTAATTTATGCATTTTAGATTTAATCAATTTTTATATATTTATTTATTAGTTTTTTTTCTTAATTGAAGAAATAGTAAATTGCATAGCAAGGGATTAACAAGACGACCAGACGAGGGTAAAGTTGACTGCCCGATCTGGCGGCGAGGGTTGACATCACCCGAAGTCTGAAATTTTATTTTATTCTGTGCCACGTACTAATTTTCTTATTTTACTTACACTGACACTGGGAGTTTTAATAACTGGAGGCAGTCGAATCAGACAAATTTCCGACCAATACCGCAGCAAAAAAAAATTTTGGATTTTGTACGTGAAAATTAAGTAATTTAATGAGAAAAATAATGGATGAGGACGCGTTGTCTAGAAGTTGACGTTATGCGCATGCGCGCTGTAATTTACGCGCACATTTTTTCGTGCGATTTTCTGAATTTGAATTCGGTTTAATTCTGAAATTCGTTGATAGAAATAACGTTTCTATCGCAAAAAAGTAGAATCCTAGGTATCGATGTTAAGGTTATCGGAGCAATTAAATTTTATTCCCGCGGGAATTTTCGATTATTTTACTCTGGAAGACTTTGAAAATATCGTCGGATGATTATCCGCAGCTATAATCGAAAAAAATTAACCAATCGATAGATCGAAGGGATGCCCAGAGACTTTCCAGAGATTTTCCATGTGTCTGCGGAGTTTCTGGGACCAATTCAAATTTTCCCGCCAATATTTTGAATTATTTAACATTGTAGGCAGAAAGAAAGGCATCCCGACCCTTACGAGGATTAAAATTAATTTTAAATATAATTAGCGTACAAATATTTGCTGAAAAAAAGTATATATATATATCTGCGTAAACTAAAGTCGGTCTGTATTTTAAAATAAGCTGGTGGTTGTGACCTCGAATCACCCGAGGCGATTTAAAAATTAAATTAATTTAAAACCACAATAATAAATATTCATGAAATCAACAGATTATAAGTTTTTATTATAATTAATTTATAATATAAACTCACGTGGATCTTCGTACTGGTTATAGCTTATCTTCATAGGTATGACGTATTCAATGTCGCCATTAGTCTTAGGCAGAAGATCATCTTTCCAGAGTAAATTTTCCCGCTGGGTATTGACATCTGGATCGGGTACTACTGAAACATTAATTAATAAAATAAAGAATTAAATACTGAGATTTAAATTTTTAAAAATATTTAATCAGTTATCATACTGGCGACCGATAATAAAATGTGATAATTATAAAAATATAATAAACAGCGTGTATTTTATGATTTAAATAAAAATCTCACTTGTATATACATAAGTATTATAAATTATAAATTACCAATAACGGAAATGATAACAATTTAATATATAAACTTATGTTAATTTTTTAATTTTATTTTAACACACACTCTCATACTCAATTACTATTAATAAACATGTTTTAACTTTCATCAGTCGGTTATCAGTCTTGCGCAAAATTACACGCAATTAACTACAATTTTTTTTTTTATTTATTGACTAGGAGGTTTTGATTTTTTATTTTTTTGTCATATATCTCATTAAAATACCTGTGCTAATTATTTTAATCAACGTAAATTAATTGATTATTAATAGTTAAATTAAATCTGTTTGAAGAATTACGTAATTTTTTTCCCAACCTTTCGTTTTATCTTTTAGTGGCTGTATTGTTGAAACTATTGACCCTACGGCATTTTTTGTTAAGACCAAAGTTGTAGGAAATTTAATTTCCTACAACTTTGATCCTATTAAAAATTATCTTAAGATTAATAGTTTAAAAGTTACAGCCGTTTAATGAATTACATAAATTTTTTAAGGGTAATTTTAGTTTTTAATATTCATAGGACTCTATCTCTTTAACTATCGATCTTATGACATTTTTTACAGGAACAAAAGTTGTAGGAAATTTAATTTTCTACAACTTTGGTCTTATTAAAAATTATCGTAAGATCAATAGTTTAAAAGTTACAGCCGTTTAAAGAATCAGGATACTGAGAAAAAAAAAGTTAATGCTTTTTTATATTTTTTAAAAATTGACCCGCGCTAAATAAATGAATCGATGATTAAAAAACATTTATAATAATGATAATAATAGATTAATAATGTTGATAAAACAGTAGTGTCCTTGACTTATGACATCTGAGAAGCCTGAGAAGAATTGAAACGGAATCTTTTGTCGGATCCCGAAGACAAAAAGGAAATAAAAAATTTTTGTTATTTAAATCGCCTCGGGGTGGATTTAAAATTCTTTTCCTTGTGTTTTAAAAAAAAAATTCAATATTATTATTATTACTTATTCATTATTTTTTATTTTTATTTTTTTGACCACTCGATACCTGTGCAGATTTCTCTTCCTGGTAACGATGAAGAAGCTCTCGTAAATCCCCTCGAGGTGACTATTCACACGATACAACAACATCACCACAATATTTTCTGCACCATTAATCTTTATTACAGTCAGCTAAACACTGTCGCTAAATACTTATATATATACATAACCTCTGATATATACCGATATTTAAATAAAAAATTAATATCACATCGACAAAGAAATTATTCTCATTAATTGGAAATTATTTTTCTCTTCAAGAATTCAATCTATTATATGACCGATTACAATTTTTTGTCACCAATTTCTGAGATTTGAGGACCAATTAAATTAATTTTTATAAAATTCCATCGATTTTTCATTTTTACTCATAAAATTATCTACGATTTCGTACCGGCTTCAGTACTATTGCGAAAACTGACGATTTCTGTGCCGATTTCATGAGAAAAATTCAAATTATATAAATTCTGTCACTGGTAATCAAAATTTTATTGCCGATTTCGTAGACTTGAACATCGATCTTGCCGATTTTTTTACCGTAAAGCCTAAAAAATTTTGTTACAGTATTATATTGATATCGATCTCATAAAAATCCGTTATCACTGATCAGGAAATAAATATAAACAGCTTTCACATAAAAACCGTAAACGAGTAGTCAGCAGAATCTAGACTCTAGATGTTCATTGACTTGACTCTGATCAGCGGAGACGTATTTCTAGGAATGAAAGTATCCTGTGGAAATAAACTCAATAGCAATCATTGGTGATACGTGTGTTTCTTTTAGCACATAATATACTCGGTAGTTGGGATCAAAATGACCACTAACTCCACAGTATATATATATATATATAGATATGTACATGGATATGTATCGGTAAATAATGTACGAAGAGGTGAGTGAGTGCAACTAAACAGCTTCTTCGGTGCATATATTCAATAGCCACTTACGAAGCTTACGACGTGCAACCTATGGTTATTATGCTGACAGCCACTGTCCGACCAACCGTCAAGGATCCGTATATAACGTATTTGCATTGAATTATATACACACGTATGGCCTTTGGATAGAAAATTTACGCATTACATTATTGTTAGTAAACAATTTTCACACTTATATCAATTTACCGCGTGGTGAGAATCTATGAGAAAATATGACGAGCTCACTTATTTGTTTTTTATGTGATTATATTTATTAATGTCATTAGTTGCTGCCATAAAGAGTCACTAGGCAACTTGCTATTATCTTCAACATTGGTTTTAATGTCTTTTTGGTTAGTTAACGATATCGAGATGACCATAGTGATTTTTGGCAATGGAATACATGTAGGCCGATGAAGCTGCTGATTAATTTTTGCGAAAAGTAACCCGTAACTTTGCTATCGTTGCGAATACTCTTTACAATACAGATGTTTTTTATTTGTTATGATGATCTCTAGTAGAAGAAACCCCAAAAAGTCCTAGGAAAAATTCATTTTTGAGTTCAGACCCATATGAGGATTAATGAGGATGACTGTCTAGGAAGAGTAGTCTCTAATTTTGCTCCTGTTGGGAATAACCGATCACAATATTAACGTTTTTTGTTTATTATGATGTCTTCTAGTGGGAGAAACCATAAAAAGTCCATAGAAAAATTGTATTTTCGAGTTCAGACCCATATAAGGATGGGTAAAGATGGGTGAGGATAACAATGTCTACGATTTTTGATGAAGAGTGGCCCGTAACTTTGCTCCTATGGGAAATAACCCATCACAATATTAACGTTTTTTGTTTATTATGATGTCCTCTAGTGGGAAAAACCATAAAAAGTCCAGAGAAAAATTTTATTTCCAAGTTTAGACCCATATGAGGATGAATGAGGATGATTGAGGATGACTATCTATGAAGACTGGCTCCTAACTTTGCTCCTGTTGGGATTAACTCCACACAATACTAGTGTTTTTTGTTCATTACTAGTCCTCTAGTAGAAAAAAATGCGGAACCTCTAGGAAAAAATTTATTTTTCAAGTAATCGACGTCGGGCAGATGGAGGCAGATGACACTGTCCATAGATTTCTATAGAGACTTGGCCGTAACTTTGCTCCTGTTGGGAATAACTTATCACAATACAAACGTTTTTTGTTCACTACAATGCCCTCTAGTAGGAGGAACCCTCAAAATCCCAAGAAAAATTTTTTTTTACTTTTGAATAATTTGAGGCTAAATGAGGATGACACTATCTCTGTATTTCAATGAGTGGTCCATAATTTTTTGTCTGTTGACAATAACTTCACACAATATAAACATTTTCCGTTCATGACAATGTCCTGCAATAGGAAAAACCTTGAAAAGTCTCGATATAATTTTTTTTCTCGTTTTTTTACCATACGAAATTATTTATAATTTTTCTAGTATCAAAAATAAATATATTCGACTGTTTAAAAATTCTATCCCTTATTTCTAACAACTAAATAATTGCACAATTAGCAGTGACAAATTACCCTAATCACTCTAATAAATAAAATTTTTTATCACACTCCATTAGATAGAAAACCACTTAAACCATAAAAATTCGTTATCTCAACGATACTAAACTTACATCGCTCAATCAATTTTTTACACAACAATGTCTTTAACATTTCCCTCATTCCACGGGAATGTATAAATTATTACCACTATCTCTCATTAAAAAATTTTTGACACATCACGGTCGTAACTAGAAAGCCATAGAAAATTGTGAAATCACAATTTCCGACACAAAATAAATTTTTATCACAATCATTCACAATAACTTGTTAAATATTATTTATTATTGACAACTGAGGTCAGTAAATATCAACAGAACATTAACGATTTTTAAGATACCCGACAAAAAATAAATGCACTCTGTAATAGTTATTTCTCATTGTCTACTAAAATGTCAGCGGTTAAAAATTAAAAAAAAAAAATTAATGACTAATCGTAGGTGAAATATCATTTCTATTAGCGCAACAAATATTTTTTAGGTTAATTATTAATTACAATAATAGTACTTATGATAATAAAATAAATTATTATCATAAATGGGAAGTAATGTTAATGGTAATGAGATGTATTTTAATCGTATACAATTTAAAAGCGAGAGAAATGGCCTTTCAGTTAACAGACTGATATCATGCGAGTTTCGAGTCTTAGGTCAGGGTTATATACTCTTGATGTATGATGAATTCTTAAGTTGACTGGTCAAACATGATTACTAGTATGATTCAACGTATATATCATGATAAGTTGGCTTTAAGAATGCGAATAAATATTTTTATAATTTATTATGCAGTAATTGTTTTTTTTTATAATTAGTAACCAGCCAAAATAAATAATTTTTACGCGGTGAAAAAACTCCAATTATTTTTACGACCTCACATAAGGACGATTCCTATGTTGACGGGGTAATTTTTCATATGCAGGCATAAATTAGAAATTTCTATGTCGACATATTTATTTCATCTATGCTGCAGACATAGAAAGAAGTTTTTTTTGCGCGAAAAATTTTTAGTCGCCCTAAGAAAATTTTTACTTGCCCTAAGAAATTTTTGAACTATGGAGTGAAAACGAATTTGTTTATTGGGGCGAGAAAAAAACTTCTTACGTCAAGAAATCCATTTTTCTGTGTAGAAAATATTGTTATTTTAAGAAAATTTCTAGGTAAGTACAGAAATAATTACGGTTACATGGAAAAATTAACATACAGTAGAGGAAAATATGGCGAAATGAGACGCTATTTATTAAGACAAAAAAAATTTGCTTTTTTGTTCAAAAATCCTGTTACCGTTTGTAGAAAAGGATCGAAAATAATAATCAGCCCGACAGTAAGGCCGATTTGAAAATTTTCAAGAACAAAAGTAGTGTTTAATTATGTCCTACCTCTACCTTTCAATAGAAGAAAAACTTCTGAGTCAGCATAAAGTTACAGTAATTTGTAATGTCTGAGTGACTGAGGTCCTTACACGGAGAAAAATTTATGGTAACCGTTCCTAGTACGTTTAGAAAATATCATCCCATACCGTTATGGTAATGATTACTTGGAATTATGGGATAAAGGCCCATACTTTCTGGTAAAAGTTCCCATAAGTATGGGAATATTTCCTATAATTATGGTACCAGTTCCCATATCGCGTGTGAAAGAATTATGGTAATGATTACCATAATATTATGATAATCATTCCCATAATACTATAGTAAACGTTACCATAATATTATGGTAACCATTACCATGATATATGGTAACCATTACCATAATGTATGGTAACCATTACTATATATTATGGTAACGATTACCATGATATTATGGTAACGGTTACCATGATATTATGGTAACGGTTACCATAATATATAGTAATGGTTACCATAATATTATGGTAACCATTACCATAATATATGGTAACCATTACTATAATATTATAGTAACGATTACCACAATGTTATGGGAACTGTTACCATAATATTATGGTAATGATTACTATAATATTATAGTAATGATAACTAAAATATATGGGTGCCATTTCTATAATCAACATTTCAAAAAAACCGGTTACCATGCATTATGGGAACCATTCCCATAATATATTGTAATTGTTACCATAAATTTCTCTCCGTGTAGATTTCGACGCGGGTTAATTTGAAATTTTTAAATATTGACTGTAATTTTAAGGAATAGTAATTTTTTTTTTAATTACAGTAATTTTTTATTGAAAATTTTATTTTACTTTAGTTCTATTAATTTCTATAGAAAAAAAAATTAAAAAACGCATTTTTTTTTTTTTTTTAAATGAATTCATAATGATATAACGAATAATTAGTAATAAGTAATAAAATGGTTTATTACTGATGAAATGAAATGAACAACGATCAACATGTTGATTAGTCCAATGAACTTACTATCAACGGGGAATTTAATTTTTTTCTTTGTGATACCGAAGTATAGCTTTAAATTTCTATTAAATCATTTTATAACTATTTAATTATATTTTATTGGTTTCAGTAATTTTCTTCGAGTCAAATAATTATAACTGGTTAGAAACGAATAAAGTTAAATAATGACTAAAGTACAAGAAGAAATAATAAAGAAACATATGTTTATTTTATTTTAAATTATCTAGCCAACTCTTGTTACAGAGATGTTTTGTAAATATCTGACTCATGTCACGTATTTATTGTGTAGTACGCGCCAAGAACAAAAGAATTATTTAATGAATAATTACTGGATTAAAAAATTAATTATTCATTGAAATTAACTTTTAAATGTTTATATTTCAACTTGGCGCTTTGGACTTTAAATATATATTTATTTATAAATTTAATTGGACGCAATGAAAAATTTATGATTTTGTTGAATAAATGAATTGTTTGAATTTAATATAAATTTATCAATTTCATTAAAAAGGAGTCAGATATTCATGTAAAATTTATGAAAACTGTACGAGTGATAAATTAGTAGATTACGCATCTAGACATTGCAACCCAAGACGGTGAGGGTAAAAACGCGGGTTTTGATTCCCTACTGCCCTCTCGTGGTGCGAATACTATTTTTTGAAACTCCAGGATAGAAAGATCAATCAAAATTAAAGTAAATAGTGCATTATACATCAAGAGAGAAATTTAGGACATTCCGACCCTCGTGTATTATTGCAAAGACGCGGGTTAGCCCGTGGCGCCCGAGTCAAAAAATTGGACTTCAATTTGGATTCAAATTTAGGCGGCAAACAAACGATTTCCAGAACTTAATTTTTAATTTTAGGAATACTCTGCGTTTCAATTTAAGATAATTTATTAAGTGATAAGTTTTGGATATCAAATGAGAAATTTTGACTGTTTTATAATGAAATGATAATTATTTGAGTGGTTGAGAATAAAATGAACAGTTCATAAATTATTCCTTGGGTCTCGAAATTAGAGGCCCAAAAAAACTCAATAATTTAATTTGACATGTTGTCTATAATTTTCATAAAAAATAAATTCCATATCCAAAAGTATTTTTATGAAAAATATGGAGAAGTTATACTAAATTTTTGATATTTTCATAAAAATTATTTTTCATCGGCATTTTAATTCTTATAAAAATAAGATTATAAGTATGAGATTAATTGCAGAATTATGCGTCCAAATTATTAAATAAATTTTCGATGCAAGAAAAAAAACTGTTTATTTAAAAAAAATTTGATTTTAATAATATAATTTCTTGTTAATTCAAATAAAAATTTATGAGATTGAATTACAGACTTAGATATCAACATTTGACATAAATAATTTATGCTCTTAATATAAATTAATATAAATGAAATCTATGTAATGAATATAAAAATATTGTACATAATTATAAAAATTCTATGGAATTATATCTTTAAATCTGACATTTGTATCTAAACAAAAAAAAATACAAAGTATATAATTAAAAGATCGACATTAATTACTTGCACGTGATAATTCTATCAAGTGAATCTTATTAATAATAATAACAATACTGAAAAAAAATTCTCTGGATCTCATGAATCGCGACTGAGGCTTTATGCAATAGATCAATTATCACATAAAGTAAAAAAAATTAAAGTGTAAGAAAAAAATAACAAGAAAAATGTTAAATTAAACAGCATTTGAAATATAACATGTTATCGTCCTTGACGTCAACTTAACGGCACCTTTTTTACGCATGACTGAGCCCTTCTAACAAACTATCCACAGCACTTAAGCTATTTTTCCACTAAGTTGTTATTACCACTATTATTATCATTATCATTATCATTGCTATCATCATTATTGTTAAACGGATTTAAGTGGTGCCCAAGCGAAATTGTAATGCGCGCAAACTATTAACTCTTAATGATTCATCAATTCCTTTATAATACTCGGCTAAGACAGAACGTATAATTCAAAGTTAAATTACGAGTCATTTTGTTCCATAATATTTTTAGAGCTCATTTAAAATAAGAAAAATTTTAATTGACACTCGAATTTTTTTTTCAGTAGATAAAAATTATAAGACTCAATTAAAATTTTTTATTTTACGATCTTGTTCAATGACGAGTGATCAAAATTATTCAATGACAATTGAGTCGCCAAAAAAAATTTGTTAAGTCATATGGGGGCGTTATTGTTGAATAATAAATTTATTCAAAATTAATTTCACATCAAAATTGAATACTTAATTTAGACTGACATTAAAGTTACGTCGTAATTTTTGTTTGGCTCTTTTTCATTTTTAATAGAAGAGTCAAATAAAAAAAAACATCATTTAGTCTAAATCTTATCAATTCAAAAAATTTTAATTTATAAGGGCCGAAATTAAATCAACGGATGAATTTTTTTTTTATCGTGTCGAATTCTGTCTCATAAATTTCCTTATTGTTGATAAATCGGTACAGGTAAAAAATATAAAGCCGATGAATTTTTGTGGTTTTTCTAAAGTGCTGTCAAGCAAAAAAAAAATAATCTAGCATTAGCTTAAAAAGTTTCATTTAATTTAAATATTCAAAATTAGTAACTTCTAAGTACGACGGAAGTAAATAAGAGATGAGTCGATAACGAGGTTTAATTAATTAAATTAATTAATATGTTTGCTCATTAAAATTAATACGATTAATAAAACTATACGATATTAAAAAATTTATTTATTTTTTGAATTGCATATAGTAGAGAATCGCGATTTAATTGAAGTCCCCCAGGGCGTGTTCGACGCGCCATCGAGACTCCTGATCTGTCGAGATAACACGCGACGAAGATGAGTGGAAGAGGAAATTCTTCCTGTCACATAATTCACCAGTACAGGGAATATATTTATATTTGTTTATACATATTGTATGTAATATGTTTACAAATATCTCTTATGCGGAAGTTCTAAGATACGTTATTTCAATTAATCATTTTTTTATAGAAACTTTTGTCGGGAAAAATTATTTTTTGATTGTAAAATTCAAAATTTTTTAGATTTGAACGATAGTTCATTATTGTTGCAGGTAAATAAAATAAATGTGACTGTTAACTTTGGTTTCGCGAATGCAAAACGACTTTCCTAGTTAATCTGTCACCGTCAGAAATAAAAAAATTGGACACACATGAAAGCCAACCCGGAATTTCCCGGATGTTGAGCATCGTATGCACTGTATCCAGATGTATAAATACTGTTAAGTGTTAATTCCCATGACAATAATGTAAATATTATTTTTTAGTGTCATCTTGGCAGTCTGATACTATTTCGGAGCATGGAATTTTTTTTAAATTTACTTACGAAAATAAATTTTTTTTTTACATAGAGTTGGATGCGTCGAAAAATTAAAAGGATCATTTATTTGTCTTTTGATGAATTACTTCAATTTTTAAGTGTCTTGAATCAAAATTTGTGAAGAAAAAAAATTGTACTGTAATGAATGAGAAAAATAAAGCCAAAAAAAATGAATTGAATTTTTAATATCATTTTTGAGAAATATAAAATTTGTAACTAACAGTTGAAATTTTAAGATATTTTTTATTTATCGAATTTTGTTTTCGAGTTTTTCTTTTATACTTAATAGGGTGCTTCAAAAAGTAAATTTTAATTCTAACTTCCCATCTAATTAACATGTAAAAATTTACTTTTTCACTAAAACAGTAGCTACTCGTAAGCTGCTCAATATTTTTCAAATTTATACAAAGATCTTCAAAGCTGACTCTTCAAGCTTTCCAAAACCCTATGAAAAGTCAAAATTATCGCCAATTGAACCTAGCAAAAAAATAAAAAATGAAAATTAACAATTTCATTTTGAATTATGATAATTATAACTCATCATAGGGTTTTGGAAAGTTTGAGGAATCAGCTTTGAAAATCTTTGTATAAATTTGAAAAATATTGTGCAGCTTACGAGTAATTACACTTTTAGTGAAAAAGTAAATTTTTACATGTTAATTAGATAGGAAATTATAATTAAAATAGCGACCTCTTAGAGTTGAGCTACAGAGCCCATCTTTTGGGAGGATTTTTTTTCTCGGCAACCACTAACGTTTCAGGGGGTAATGAGAATTCGTATTTTGAATTTAAATTCATAAAGTTAATCATTGAAATTTTCAAAATCATGGTTTTTTTTTAATTTTCAAATTTTACCTGAAATTTATTTCTAGTGACAATTAAAAATTAGTCTCAGTGTTTTTTTTTTTTTAACAAAAAAGCTCTTTTTTTAACTTAAATTTTTTTTTTAAACTGTGGGGTTAAAAAAACAACTTTGATTCAAAAAGCCTCGGCTTTTCCATAAGAAAAATTTTCCATAAATAAAAAGAAATGAATAAATGAAAAAATAAATGCATAATAAAAAAAATTTTTTTAAAATAAATAAAATAAGGTCGCTAATAAAGTAACGCGATTTAAATAAGCTCACAACAATAGAAAAATTTTCCCGCTTGTTAAAACAATTAAAATAACGATTATTAAAAATAAAGAAAGAGTTAAAACTTTTGTTTGCTCGCGACAATTTTCCTGCGTCATCGAGTTCGTGTCACAAGCTGTTCTCATTTCTCAGCCATAATATGGATAAACACAATCATTGAATTTACTCTATACATGCAAACAAACAAACAAAGTACAGCTTATTACACCAACCATCGAATAAAAAGTTGACGTGTAATAAAAAAAATTATAATGATTATAGGGATATAAAATGAACAGAATTGCGTTATCAAAAGCGTTAAGTTATTCATACTTATACTCATATATATATTAATAAGCAACGTATAGAATAATGTTGAAGCAATAAGTGCGTAGAGAGAAGAAAAGTGACAGTATTATACTAAAAGTCGCGACATCAATAATATAACGGAAATCCAAACATTCATATTTATATATTTGTATATTAATATGATTATTATTGTTAGTTATTACTATTATTATATCTATATATGTATATATTTATTTGTATTTATTACAAAAGAACTGCTATATTAGTTATTGTATTGCATTGTATTGTGTTGTATATACACAAGTCACGATAGTAACTTAAGTATATATCGACAAATGAAATCAACTGTGACATTCGATGAATGACTCGTAAATTTATTATACATTCATAGGTACTTAAGTACTGTATTATTGCCACGCCTTTACACTTTTCTTCTCACTGTTACCTTTTAAACTTGGGTACTTTTTTTTTTTTTTTTATTATTATTAACTTTTAATCTATTGATATTTCCAGTCTTTGAACCAGTAGTTTTTAAATTTTTTGTCACGACTAAGATACTACTAAATATTCAGCTTTTAAAATATTGAAATTTGAATAGTTTGAGTTTTGACGAGTAGATAAGGTTTCAAGGTATGAAAAAAATTATGGTTTTTTTTATATTCGACACGAATGCTAATTTTCAGGTGAATAGATGATTAATTACTTTGGTCAAATTTTGAGAAAATTGTTTTTTTTTTTTTTTTATTATTATCGAAGTAATTTTTTGGGATTACGTAATTTTTGGAGTCACGGGTAGCGAATTTATGATAGAGAATAAACTCAAAAATATCGAATTAATTTTTGATCGCTGGAAGTGAAAGTTATTTTTAAAAAAATATATAGAGTAGTAAAAAAATATAGTCGATAATGATATTTATATTATTCATATATTCTTTGATCTAATTAATATTTATATCAACCCAATAAAAATTCTATATTTGGATATGAACGAATAAATTTTTGTCATAATGGAATCAACTTGTCACGAAAAAAATCACGAGTCAATTAAACTTGTGTCTGAGTTATAAAATTTATTTAAATTCACCTAATTTTTTTTTTAACTAATTTTTCTACAACTATTACGGAACTACAGAATAAATAATTTATTTATTTCCGCTCGCAAATAAATAAAAAATTTATAATGCATCTTTTTTTTATGTCATTCATTCATCACTTGCAGATTTTTTTTTTCTTTTTGATGATTTGTTAATGATATTATGACATAAACATTTGTAATATCACGAAAATAATTAATATGCAATAATTATTTTTCATTTATTTATTTATTTTTTTTTTCAAGTCAATTTATCCTTCTCCTGTCTATCAGAAGAATCGATTCAATATATAGATAATTTTTGCATATGCAATCACACGTGCATACTTAACACTATATATATATATATATTGAGATGTATATTATAAACATAGTAAGTTTCATTGACATTCAAGTGTTTTATTAAGTCAAAAGACTATGAATAAATTTATATATATATATATATATATATATTTATAAATATATTACAATGACTTTAAAAGTCTGTTCCTTTACCCTTAAATAACAATATTTATATATTTTAAATTTATTTATTTATCCTTTGGCTTTAAACTACTCAAGTTAAATGTTAAACGAGCTGCAACGTTTGACCTCATCTTATAAGTATTAAAAGAGTTCAGAGATTATCGACCGGATTTTTATTAGTTCGATTACCGGTTCAGTAACTCGAAATTTGCACTTTGGAATCGATTTAAATTAAAACCACAATAACAAAAACTCCAGATATTTATTTTATTTTTTAAAATAAAATTTTGTTTAGAGAAAAAAAAAAAAAAGAGTTGACGGATCGAGGATGTTGGCTGGGATCGGTGAGTCAGCGTCGGTCTCCAGACCCCGGCTGGTCATGAGTGAAGCTTGAAAATCAGTTTGGCATATTTGTTTATAATTCGAAATGGAAGTCGTTATTTTATTTTATTTGTATGCCACGAATCACTTTGAAATCGCATGAGTGCAATTTTAAAACAGAGAAGGAGGTTTATGCTCCACCGGCACGTACGTACGATGCACTTGTGGGGAAAACGATTAAATATACACAAATTGGTCCAGGGTCAGATTTATAAACATTATTAATAACAGTTTCTTTTTCTTTCTCTGAGCTTTCTTTGATATTCAGATTCTATAATAATAATAATAATTGATGGATAATCAATTATGTTCATTTCAAACTACTGATTTTTTCACGTCATTAGGAGAAATATTTTTGAAACATTGATAAGCCGATTCGAACTCGGTATCGCGGTTCAATGATAATTTGTTATTTTAAATTTTTAGCTGTAGTTTTAAATATTATTAATTTGTCCGCAATTAAATATAAGAACCTTCGGATGTCCGTCTCTCGTTTTCAATAAAAGTTTATATTTTATAAAATATTTAAATGATTATAAGAAAATTTAGCATAAATGATTCGGTCAAATTTATACGGCGGTTCATTTAAATTTTTAAATAAAAAAATTTTGTATTGAAGTTATGGTGAATAATTTCAAAAATCTGTAGTTCGTATTCATAACGCGAAATATCTCTTGAAATTTATGATGGAAAAAATTCAAACTAAAAGATGTTTTGAGTTGCACACAAATTTAGATGCATTTATATTCTAAAAATTTATATTTTTGGATCCTATGAATAGGGTACACTGAGAGATGTACCTGAAGATCGGAACGTTTTTCGCAGAACGAAAATAAGAAAAAAGAAATGGAGAAGTGAAAAATCTACTGGATCTAGATTTCGTAAATGTTTCGCACGTTACCCGAAAATGGCAGGCCACCCCCGACTACCCCTTAAGTCGCTGATAGACAGGAATTTCATGAATTATTTTCATTTTCGTTGCGAGAAAAACGTTCCGATCTTAAGGTACATCACTGAGAGAACAATTTATTTGAGCCAAATGAGATTTGTTTCAGGCAAATAAATCCCATATTTGAATGGACCCAGTTAGTGTTTATTTGAGACAAAGATATGGCTCATTTGAATGAAATAATGATTTGTTTATAGTTAACAAATCTTTATTTGGACTTTTTTTTCAACCAAGATTTGTTAACTATAAACAAACATATATTTGATTGAAATAAATGATTTCGTTCAGTAAAATAAATCTATTTATTTGACTCAAATAAATTGTTCTCTCAGTGTAGAAGTACCACGGCTGCCCAATTTCAAAACACAGTAAGTGACAAATTATTCGAAATCGATTTTTTAGTATTTTTAGTTCCAGTGGAGTCTTGTGAACATGATTCGATGCATATCTCAAAAATTTTATTTTTGTCAGTTACTGTGTTTTTAAATTGAGCAGCCGACCATTTGTGGCCACTGTTCCATTTTTGGACATTTGATGCCTTTTTTCATTAATGAAAAAGTGTTAAATAAAATTACCATTACAATGATGGGATAAAAAGTATCTTTTAACATTTTTCAAAAATTAATTATGATATTGGGTCTTTTACAAATTATAATATATGTTATTTTAATTTTTCAAGTGTCCAAAACTGGCTCTAAAGTGACCAGAAACGGTACCTCTACCCTATGTACGAAATTTAATGATTCATTTCTTAAAATTAATACCATAATATTTTTTAAAATAAATTTTTCATAATGTAACTGGTTCGAAATTTATATGAAAGTCAAAAAATATGTTCTCAATTTTCAAAATTAAGTAGTCAAAAAATTCAAAAAAATTAAGAATGCGTCTCTATTTAAAAAAATCTGTCGTAGATCAGTCATTTCAATTTTTAATTAAAAACATCATTAATGTGTCATTTAATAACAGAGTTCAACGGACGAGGGAATAAAATTTTGGAGATTTTTTCCACGTAAACAAAAAATATTGAATAAGAAGTTGAATAGTAAATTTATAAATACATTGCAGTAAAATAAATTTAATAACACGACCACACTTTGATTATCTATCAACTCACGTTTCATAAATTTTTTTTGTCTATACATTTACAATAATTCAAAATTAATATTACAAGCGAAAAACATATGATAAATGTTTATTTTAAGAATATTAGTTAATATATTCTTACAACACTAATTCAAAATGAATAATTCAATTGTCAGATGTAAGAGTATCGTCCGTACAATAGAAAGTCGCCGGTTCGAATCCACCTTACGGTTATTTTTAAGAAATATATATATTTATATTTTTATTCATAAACTTACTGAAATATTGCTTTAATATGTCCATTAATCAATCAATACCTAATTTCACACCTTTGGAATCACATTTTGAGAAATATTATTAATATCAAAATTTAAATAACAAAAATATTAATTTTATTTAATCCGACAAAAAAAATTTAATCCAAATGTACATTCACGTAATCACAATATGAAAGACTAGACCCGAGTGTAAAAAAAAATAATCAAATAAATAAAAGAAAGCAAAGAGCGAAAAAACTCGTAGGTGTCATTGTTAAAATGAAAAAGGACACTGCCTACGTATTTACGTATATAAAAATTGCGTACTTAACATCTCAATGTCCGTGGCACACGAGGAACGATTCTCCCTGTGTACAGTACTCACTTGATATTAAAAAATAAAAAAAAAATAATAAAAACTTGAAGAAATTTGATTGAATATTCAACATGTCATTGATTAATTTTATCGTCAAATATTTTATTCACATAAATTACACGTAATTTATCAAGCCTCAGCTGCTAAGTATATTCAGGTGTTACGACCAATTAAACCGACTTAAAATATCATGAGAATAATACACGTTTAGCTTCTCTCTTGTATTATTTAAAAAAAATAATAAAAAAACAGCGTAAGAAAAAAAATAATAAAAAATAATAATGATAATAGCAATAAAACACACGAGAATATTAAGTAGTATGTATATTTTTTTTATCACTCGTGTCGCTTCATATATATTCTATCTCACGCGTAATATACATCAAGACTTAAATGTTAAGCTGACATCAGCCTTCACGCCGTAAGCATTTTCCGAAATCGTACGATTACATTGAAATATCCTCGTTTATACTCTACTCAGTATATAAACTGCCTATATATCTAATGTATGTAATGTAACGTACGATTGTTAATGTCAAGCAAGTATAAACATGTTAATCGGTACGAGCAGTACAGGGTATAGAGTATCTAATTTATTTACTATTTTTTTTTTGTTTATTCAACTTTTTGCGGCTCAGTGCAATTGGCGAAATAAGATCGGTATTCCAGGATCAATTTTGTTCGTGACTATCCTTCAGGGTGTCGTTTTCTCTTATTTCTCGGCAGAGTTCACTCTCTTATATATTTGTATATATATACATACATAATGGTCGATGACCTCACTGATACTCTCAGGCTACTCTATTGTAAATTTGTCTTTCATTTGATATCATTTTTTTTTATTTATTATCGCTGTAAATACATGTTTTATATACTTTATCATTACAAATTTTTGTCCATTTTTTTTTTAATTATTTATATCAATAAAAGTCAGAGCTGAGTTAAGATAAATTGAATTATTTTTATTCTTAAAAAAATCACTGCAGACAAATTTTTTTCTGTTAATCTTTGAAATTTTTAAGTAATTGAGAAATTTTTGCTTTTAATTATAGATTTTTTTTTTAATAATTTGATCTTTATGTTTATAATTTCAAATTTGTCAGTTACTTTTTATCAGATTTTGAAAATTTCCACAAAAATTCAAACCCTGATATTTATATAAGAAATATTAGTATACACGGATAGAAAATTATGGAAACGGTTCCCATAATTCTATAAAATTATTTCCTATACCAACATAGGAATTAGAACCATAAGTGTTTCCAATAATTATAGGAACAGTTCCTATAATTATGGGAATGCTACCCACAACATTATATGGTTCCTATAATTATAGGAATAGTTCCTATAATTTATAGAAATTGTTCCTATAATATTATGGGCATCATTTCAATAATATATAGGAATGAACCCTATATTTGATAGAAATCATTCCCATAAAGTATAGGAACCATTCCCATAACATTATAGGAATGGTTCCTATAATAGTATGGGAACTATTCATACTATCATAGGAACCATTCCTATAGTATTATGGGAATGGTTCCCATACTGTCATGAAAAAATAGATTCAAAGAAAAGTGTGGTAATCACTTCTACAATACACAGAAATATTATTAAATATAAAACCAAAAATTCAAACATTGAAAAAAAAATTCGTATTTGGCAAAAACATTAAAATTTTTAACAAAAAATTTTTTTTTTCAACAAATTTAGCGTCGAAGAAGCTTCATTTGAATCTCTCCATGTCATGAGGGAAATTTCTACACTATTTTGCAAAAAAAAATTTTCTTCCCTTCGGTCGAAAAGTCTCAACTTTCGGGCCACTTCCCTGAACGAAGTTGCAACTTTCCGACGTCGTCGAGCAGTAAAATAGTATACGCACCTTGGCCAGTAAAAAAGAAAGCCTCAGACCACATGTAATATAATATTTATGATATTATGGGAATGGTTCCCATAAAATTATGGGAATAGTTCCCATAATAATATGGAATTGATTCCCATATTGGTATAGGATCTATTCCCATACCATTATGGGAATGGTTCCTATAGTATTATGGGAACTATTCCCATATATTATGGGAACCATCCCTATAATAGTATGGTTACAATTCCTATACCATTATGGGAACTATTCCCATCATTCATAGCAAAAGTTCCGATAATTTTCTTTCCGTGTAGAAATCAGTGATTTTTTTTTTTTTTTTTTTTTTAAATAACATCTGAAAAAATTTGAAACTAAATGCAACTTTTTTTAAGCGAAAAATTGACAGCAAAAATAAAAAATTCATACATCAATTAATTTTCCCTTTTTATCGAATGAGAATGATGACAAAAAAAAATCTGTTGTTTCCAAATTTAACCAACTAATTAACCCTAGAATTTTTTTTTAAATTTTTAAAAACTAAAAATTAAATTTTGATAAAACTTTTTTAATTTTTACACAAAAAAACTAAACAATACTAATTTTTTTTTATCAAAATGAAAAAAAGTTACGAACAATAGCTTTTGTATTTGAAGTGGAATAAAATTTAATTGTCAAATAAATAAAATAAAATAACCCATTATAACCACAAGTAAAAAACATTTCACCAATCCATCAAAATTAATAAACCCGAAAATAAAAAAAAAAAAAGCTAAAAACGTGTGAGTGTAAAATTTTTTATTTTAATTTACCCAATCATTCAACTTAACACAGAAACGCCTCGTTTGCTTACGCAACCGACCGCAGTTCAGCCAGTAGCTGCGGTTTATTTTTTATATTTTCGCGCTATCAAAACTCAATAATTTCGCGACAGGGTTAATAAAGAAATTTACTGTCCGGTCTAAAAAAATTATTACGACTCAAACAAAATTAAAAAGAAAAGCAAAAAAATTTGCTCACCGCGTTGATAATACGATACCTTAGAACAGGATATGGGATGCGCGGTCGGTGATATGTAGAAAGACATAATGTTGATACGACACAAGTAAAGATACAAGCGTGGTCACACGGCAAGGACGGCAAGACGAGTGTGTTATTGACGCTACGGGTTAGCGACTGTTTCCAAGGTGTGTCTAAGATACTTTATACTTATTACTTTACTTTAAACTTTTTACATCAACACCAATATCAACATCAACATCAACGATTACTTCAATATCATTAATCAAAATTGGAAAAAAATTTTCTTTTTAAATACACAGAAAAAAACTTAATCTTGAGTCAAGAAAATTTTTTGAAGACTAACGTTTTCGGGAACAGTCAAGATTTTTTCTTGAGCCAACAAAATTTTTCTTGGTCAAAGGAAATTTCTACACTCAAAAGAAGGATTTTTGACGCAAGAAAAATTGCGATCCTGAAATTAACAGACAATTAATAATTATCGGATTTTTTTTTCACTAATCAATTACAAAAAAAAAAAAAATATGCACATGTAGAAAATTTAACGAACTATAGGTGCAATTTTTTCAAATACTTTTTATTTTATAAGTTATCGTTTCAAAAAAAATCCAAAAATTATTAGACGTCGGCTAACTTCAGTATTATGAAAAATTTTGTATTATGAAGTAACAATAAAAATTTTTTTTAGGACTAGAAAAAATTTCTTGGCGCAAGAATTTATTTCTTACCTGAAAAAATTTTTTAGGGCAAGTAAAAATTTTTTGCGCAAAGAAATTCTTTTTTTTGGTGAACTTCAACTGAGAAAATTGAAGTTTTCAAAAATTTTTTCTTAAATCAAGAATATTTACCTTGAGTCGAGATTTTTTTTTTGTGTGTACTATCAATAATTTAATTTCAGATAAAAGTTAGAAGATAACCAACTACCAATTGTAATATAAATCAATAAACGTTTTAATATTACGGTCTTATTGAATTTCCGTATGCCATAACTATTACGTAGGATTTGAACTCATATGAGACTTTAGTATATTATAATTTAGTTGTAATGAATAATTAAATGACCTATAATATACTAGATTGATTCGCGAAATTATTTTATTATTAATATATTTCGTAGAAATTTATTCCGATTGGTCGACTTTAAAAATTACAAGTCAAATGTGAATTGATGTACTTAGAACTTTTTAGTCTAGTTAAATACTCATAGAGAATAATTTCATCGCAGGAATGAATGATAAATTAATTTTATAGTTTTTTTCCCCTTGAAATTTGAATTTTTGTAAATAAAACGATTTAATGTCAGTAATTATTTTGGAAACTATGACACACAGTGTAAAGATTATAAAACATTATTGAAGAAGAATAAATTTGCTTAAAAAAAAATGTTAGCTACTGAAACTGGCTTAAATATTTGTATTTTAATGGATGTTGAAAATAAGGTCTCGGTCAAGGTGAGAACTGGGCTGCCGTATCGGCCGTAAAATTTTTTTTTCACCATTTGGAGTAATAAAAATTTGAAAAAAAAAAAAAAAATATTACTATGCTGCGAAATAATAATTATTGTTATGGAAACTTTTAATTAATCAATAATTATTCATTAGAAAATTTAATTCAAATTTAAAAAAAATATAAAATCTAATACCTGATTTTTAAATATTAAATATAAATTTATAAATTCGTTTGAATCAAATTAAATAGATTTTTTAATAAATATAAAACTCGACGTTTGAATGTAAGGTAAAAGTCCCTATACCCGCTCACTTTTCATTGGAGTGAGATTTAATTACTCAATATAAATGATTAAATAAAATGAAAAACCATATTTTTTTATGGTTATTTTTTGTAGATTCAAGTATTAGAATAAAATTTAAGTTTGAAGAATAATGTTGATAATTAAGGATTATTAATTTTTTAAATAAGGTCCTTGAGTGTACCCATAGTCGCTCACTAAAAGTTGTGATGTACCATTACTCGACCAACACATGGCCCTATAGTAGCTCAAAGACAATATCAATTAAACTATGATAAGTTTATTGATTTGGACAAATAATTTATAAATTATACTACTTTATTCTTTCGTAACATAAAATTTCATGAATTTTAAAAATATATTTAATAAGATAAAGTTATCACAATTCTCAAAAAATTTGATGTAACCTAAATTTAATCTAAGGAATGAACGTCAAAGTAAAAAATACCCGGCTGAGCGCGATTTTGAAAACAATCACTTAATTTAAATTTCTAATCTATTATAAAATAATTTGATACATTATATTTTTATATATTTAGATTCACAAATAATTATTTATCAATAATAATTTTTTTAGTTGAAATTTGCCTTTATAAAAATTATAAAAAACGCATTAAACAGTTAAAGTGAGCGACTAATGGTACTGAGCGGGTATAGGGGCTTTTACCTTACGTAGAAAAAAAGTCTCGACTGAAAGTAAATAATCTTGATTCAAATTTTTTTTTAAAACTTCAATTTTTTCGAATAGTAGAAATTTTCTTTGATCAAAACGAATTTTCTTTAATCAAGAAAAATTTTCTTGGTTCGAGAAAATCTTGACTTAGTTCTCGAAAACGTTTTTCTTCCAAAATATTTTCTTGAATCAAGATAACTTTTTTTTTAAGTATGTTACATATTTTTAATTATTCATTTTATTTTAATATTTAACTTTACGACTGTAAATTTTAAATATTTATACTAAAAAAAAAAAAGGATTTCTTGGCTCAAAAAATTTTTACTCGCCCCAAGAAAATTATTTTGGGGCAAAAAAAGTTTTTTTGGAGCAAGAAAAAATTTTTTGAGGCCAGACAAAAAATTCTTGCGCCAAGAAATTTTTTCCAGTCCTAAGAAAATTTTTCTCTTCAATTCATAGTGCAAAGTATTTATTGCGCCAAGAAATCCTTCTTTTTCTGTGCAACTATTACTAGTCAAGAAATATTGAATATAAAATAGGTAAAAAACAATTAAATATCATTTTTATTACGACTACAAGAATGACAAGTCACTGCGCCAAGTGTCAATGAACCTGACTCGACATTGTCTCTGATGTATTAAGTAAAGTTTAAAAAAATAATAATAACAACAACAACAAAAAACTAATATCATGTATAAGTGGAAGATATAAAGCGACATCCCTTACAGCAAAACATAAATATTTATTTCTTGGCACCACGAATCATTAACAAATTCTCCCTACTCTGTCACTGTCCTCTTATGAAACTACTCTGTCATTCTATTCTCTACATTTACTTTTCTTTAGGCCTCATACTGAATGATATATATTTATATATGTAGTGCATTATTTTTTTTTCATTTGCGTGTATATGTACATGTGTATATGTACACATTATGTCTGAATGGTAAAAGTAATACAGGATATAATATTCAACGAAATTCGTGACCCGAGTGTACAGTAATTGACGTTGCTAAAAAAGCAAGACGTGAATGATGATATACTTTACGATCTGTTGAGATCAGGTCCAAGCAGTTAATGTCTGGTTATACTAAACATTTGTTTTTTATTTTATATTTTTTAACTTTCATTTTCTAAACATCATTTACTTTCAAGGTTTCCTGACCTTCAAATTTATTTTAACTATTACGAGATGATAAAAAAGTAGTTTGATTATTCAAAAAATCACTTAATTTTTTTTGGAAAAAAAAAAAAAAATATAAAAGAAATTTTTATGAGTAACAGTCAGTCATTTGAAATGAAAATTTTTAGAAATACTCAAAGTTCAAAATTAACATTTTAAAGTTTGAGAAACGTAATTTTCAAATATTCAGTAGAATACTAAAGAACAAAATTTTTTTGGCTGTTTTTACTAAATGACGTCAAAAAATTTATAATACTGGAGTTTAATGATTTTTGGATTTTTTTAAAAACAATAAATTAAAAAAAAAAAAATATTTTAAAAAATTGCACCTATAGTTTATTAGATTTTCTATGTGTGCATATTTTTAGTTTTGTTTTTCTTAAAATTGAATTGGAAAAAAAATCCGAAAATTTTTAATTGTCGGTCAACTTCAGGATCATAAAAAATTTTCATACAAATTAAATTTTTTTTTAATAATAACCAGAAAAATATTTTAAGACATTTTAAAAATTTAATCTGAAAATTTTTTTCAAAATATCCCACCGGCTAAAAAAAATTACCGAAATCTACACAATTAAAATTGAACATTTTTTAAAAAATTATCTAATTTTTTAACAGGCGACTTAATGATATGATTTACTAATTAAAAATAAATATAACGAAAAAAATTACAGACAATATCAATCTCTCAAAAGACTCTTTTATTTTCCGTCTTCTTAATTCAAATACTGACTAAATTATTAATTTTCTAGGCTAATTAAATCATAGCTCTGAAATAATATTTTAAAAATTTACTGTATTATAAATCTAAAGAGATCTTAAACTATAATTTATGTATATCTCAAAATAAAACCATTGAACAGGCATCACTATTTACTTAATGAGTGACTAAAGAGTAAAAGTGCCCGACTGACTACACACTATTCGTTATTCGTTGATAAGAAATAACTTGACATTTAATTTTTTAGGATTTCAGACAAAAAAAAAATTTAATTATCTATAAATACAGCCAATTGACAATACCATTGCTTATTCAGCTTATTAATAGTACGAAAAAAATATATAAATAAATTTCCTTATTGCATCGTCACTCAATTTTCTTATTACTAAGTCAATTGAACGTTCTATTAATAGCATCACTGGCTGCATACTAAAAGTCAATGCATGTATGCAATATATGTAATAGTAATATCTCAAGTATTACTTGTTGCTCTTGCGTGTATTTATTAATATATAATATATAAATATACATGTATATGTAATGATACTGGAAAAGGTGAAAGTAGCAGATTACCGATCTAAACGATATAATAATCCATTGATCATATTATACCACATCGTGACATTAATTCAACTGCCTGAGTCTATTTAAGCTTATGATTATTCACCTTCTTTTTGGTATTTAATTATAATAACAAAATTTATGTAATTACTCAATAAACTATTGATTTTAAGATATCGATATAATGTGAAATTAAGTTAACCGACGTCTAATAATTTTTGAATTTTTTTAAAAACGATAAATCATAAAAATAAAATTATTTGAAAAATTGCACTTATAGTTTTTTTAATTTTCTACATGTGCAATTTTTTTTTTTTTTTTTTTAATTGATTTGTTGAAAAAAAAATCCGAAAATTGTTGATTGTCTGCTGACTTCAAAATCATGAAATTTAATGATACCGAAGTCAGCCAACGTCTAATAATTTTTGGATTTTTTTCAAAAGGATAAATTATAAAAAAAAAAATAATTAAAAAAATTGCACCTGTAGTTCTTTTAGTTTTCTACATGTGTAATTTTTCAGTATTTCTTTTTTTTCCATTGATTTGTTGAAAATAAACATCCGAAAATTATTAATTGTCTGCTAAAAAAATTTATTTTTAATTTTTAAATTTCAGTGGAAATACTAAAGTTGAAAAAAACTGGATTTTGATTCGCGGCTAAAAAACTTTAAAGTTCAAGTAAATACGAGAAAGTTTAAATAAAATCAGTATTAGAATTTTTAACTAACAAGACTGCAGATTAAAAAGAACTAAAAAAATTTGAATTTTTTTGAATGCCGACATTTTAAAATTAAAAATTGTGATTTTTTTCGATTTTGAAATTCAAGGAAAAAAAAAAACCAGAAACTAGAAATGATAAATTAAAAAAAAAAAAATTGATTATCAATATTTTGAACTTCGAGTAATAGAAAAATTATAATTATTTACTATGAGAAATAAATTTAGTATTCGTTTAACGCGATATATTATCCGTAAAAAGCGAGCTGATGTCTTACAACACGTGATCCTAATCTACTTACTTCAGCAGAAATATGAAACTTGCCAAGTATACATTTTTAACCTGTTCCATATCAAACTTTAATTTTTTTTCCCTGCTTGAAAAAAAATTTCCATTGAAATTTCCGCTTTTGGAATTAACTCAAAATTCAATCAAAGCGTAATGTTGTTCATTAAAAAAAAAAATAAGAAATTTAAATTGATACAATCCAAGTGTGTTTGTATGTCAAGCTCATAAATCACCAGAATTCAAACAAGAAAATATATTGCTATCAAAATCACATATTTTTGTAGAACAAACAGCTTATTATTTGTCTCACAAATCCTTTGCACTTAATAAATATTTTTGAAGACGATTGTAAGTTTTTATTCGATTAAATTAATTATAAATATTTGTTGTATAAAATAAAAAAAATTCTATCTAATTAGCACCACATTTGAGAGTCTGCGCCAATAACAGGAGCAGCAATAAAAAAAAATCCAAGATGAAATAGAATAATTAGAATCTGGTAACAGTCGTAAAGATTTGAAATAAAAAAAAATTTATGATCTAGTCAAATCTTGTTAGATCTAAATTATTTTTTCCCGAGTTACGTATTGCAATAAATCTGTTACTATTCAGAGTAATATTTTCTACTTATTATTATTTTACAAGTGACCCATCGAGCTTTTAACGTCTTTTTTTTCGATCGTAAAATATTTAGTACTCTCTTTATCTAAAATTTTTTCTAGCCATTTTTTCTAATAAATTCTTTACTGGACCCAAGATCTATAACTTTTAAAATAATTTCTTCAATAGAACCGTAAAAAAATTCGGTCATCAAAAATAATTATCACCGGCCGCATATATTTTCGCGAACATCAATTTCAAATTTTTTAAAAATATTTGAGTCAATAAAAATAATGATCCTGAAGTTAACAGACAATTGAAAATTTTTAGATTTCTTTTTTTCAAAAAATCAATAAAAAAAAAAAAAACTAAAAAAAAAAAAAACTAAAAAATGCACATGTCGAAAAATGAAAAAACTATAAGTGCAATTATTCAAAATATTTTTTTTTAATAATTTATCGTTTTTAAAAAAAATTCAAAAAAATTATTAGATGTCGGCAAACTCCAGTATCATTCAAATACACAGAAGAAAAGGCCCAAAATCTTTTACCCACCCCAAGAAAATTTTTACTTGCTCAAAAAAATTTTTCGCATTATGAATTGAAAACGAAAATTTTCTTCGGACGTAAAAAAAATTTTCCTGAGCAAAGAAAGTACTTTTTGGGTAAAAAAAATTTGTCTAAGCCCAGAAATTTTTTCGAGTCCAAATTTTTGATTCATTTCATGATGAAAAATTTTTCTTCTGCCGAGAATTTTTTTTTTCTATTTACATAACAGTTTAAAAATCTATCAATCAGTTTCAATTACTTGATGTACCTGGAGATCGCAGTCGATTTTATGTAATTCGACTGCTTGAAGGGTAGTTAGGGTGGCCTGTAATTTCCGAAAAACGTTCCGATCTTCAGGTACATACTCATTATTTACAATAAAAATCTGATGCATAAACAATCACAGATGATAACAATCATAATAACAATGATATATAAACTCACCATTATTATCAGCATAATTATCATCAGAATCTTGATCAGTTATTTTCTCATGTATCCGAAGTTGTCTATTGTCGTTTAATTTACGATGCAATCCCGTAAAATTAGTCACTTTAGATTTACCGGGATAAGATGTGTCTGCGGTATTTATACTCGTCCAGAGTATCACGAGAAACACTACGAGAAAAACAATCGCCAACGCTGCTACGATAGACGATACACGATTTGATAATCGCGACATTTTTACATATATATATATGTCAACATATATATCCTATCAAATGTCTTTATCAATAAAATAAATTAAAAATCGATTTATTTATAAACAATAAATCATCAATTATTTATTAATTATTTTTCTGGTCATTTTAATTGACTCAAAAAATAGTTTGAACATTCTATTGTTGAAATATATAAATTCATATATTTGTTCTAAACATCAATAAATAATAATTTAATTTGGCAGTGGGTTAAAATTAATCCTACACATCCGAGATATCTCAAGTCCACAAGACGTCAGTCATGATTTTTAAGATTTTATCATATATATGTATATATATATTCGTATATATACATGTAATGTTGAATAAACACTTGTATCGTTATAAATTATAGAAACATTTTTTTAAATTTATAACTTATTTCGCGATTTATTGTTTTTTTTTTTTTTTAGTTTATTTATTTTATTGATATTGTAATTAAACATAAATGTTTTTATGAAGGTATCGAGTAAAAAAATGTCTATCGTGGATACATTTAAGTATCGATTGTGGTTTTAAAAATAAAACAATTAAATATGAAACCGTTTAAACCGCGCACTTTTTAAATTCACTACACTCGAGCACTTTTCGCGGTTTTTTTCGTCTCCCTCGTGTTAAACTTCATAATCAATTTTTTTTTTATCTACAATAAAAAAAATAATTTAATTAGATATCGAATATTAAATTTTGAATCCTAAATTTTCATTTTTCAATTGAAACAAAAATTTGCTCCAATTTTTTAGATGAATTTTTTATGATACTAAAGTTAGCTGACGTCTATAAATTTTTGGATTTTTTTAAAAACTATAAATTAGAAAAAAAAAATATTTCAAAAAATTGCACCTGTAGTTTTTCAAATTCTCTACATGTGCATATTTTTAGTTTTTTTTTTTTTTTTAATTAAATTCTTGGAAAAAAAATCCGAAAATTGTTTATTGTCTTCTAACTTCAGGATCATAATTTTTTTTAATAAAATAAAAAATTTTAATACAACAAATTGAAATGAAAATATTCAAAAATATAACATACCTTCGAAAAACGATCCAATAAATAAATAATAAAAAATCACTCACTAAAAAACGAATTATAAAAAAATGAAAAAATGGAGTATGTAAAAAAAAAAATTAAGAAATACTAAAAAAAACTAATGACAGCTGACAGAATAGATTATGGGAATCTGAGTATGAATGATAAGAGAGAGTACGAGAGGGAGACACGACCGGCTAGCTCCGCTCGCATGCACCAACTGAACAAACTTTTAAACAGCGAATCCTCGCATCCTCCGCGAGCTGTTGAGAGTTCTTGTGCGAACACGGTATCCACCGTTTATCCCTTCTACTTAAAATTTATTCGACTGTTTTACTCCCGCTGTACCAATAAAAAACCATACTACTTTTTTTTCATTTCTAAAATAGTTTGATTCGTCTTTATATTCAAATTTTAAACAAATTCATTGAACCCAAGTCTACTAAAGAATAAAAATTATGATACTGAAGTTAGCAGACAATTAAAAATTTTTTGATATTTTTTTTGAACAATTAAATGTGAAGAAAAAAAAAAACTAAAAATATGCACGTGTAGAAAATGTAAAAGACTACAAGTGCATTTTTTTTAAATATTTTTTTTTTTTTATAATTTATCGTTTTTTTAAAAATCCAAAAATTATTAGACGTTGGCTAATTTCAGTATCATTAAAAATTATCATTACTTTTATTCCACCCAAAAGTACTATCACCTGCTTGACAATTTTATCCGCTAACTCACAATCGCAACAGGATATTTTCTTACTGATTGCAGAAGAAATCACTTGTTAACAGTGATAACGATAAACTACTTGATTTACTGGTTTTATTTAAGAAATAATCCGCCGAAATATTTTTTTTTAAATATTAGAGGGTCATGAGTGCGAATGTAGCAGACATCAGACAAATTTAAAATTATTTATAAATCGAGTAAATAAAATAAAATTTAACAAAATACACATTTAAAAAATTTTGAAATTAATAAGTGCATTTTTTGTAAAAATAATTTTTTTAATTATTTACCCTATTTGTAATTTTGAATTTGTCTGATGTCTGCTACATTCACACTCGTTAAAGGGTCACAAGTTTTAGTCGTAATGGAGGAAATGTTAGACAATAAGTAAAACTTTCGATTATTGAGTAAAATAAAAATGGGATCAATGGAAGAGAAACTTAATATTTAATGAAATGGAGATTAAATTATTGAATAACAGCCTATGAAAATTACTGATCATCTGTTATTACTTTGTAATTTTATGATAAAGAAATGATATGAGGATGATGATAATTTATGTTTAGTGAGATAAGAGTGGCGCCTGGAACTCTTTATTTAAAATAGAACATTTTTTTTTAATAGATACGAATAAAAGATGTAAATAGCTGGGAATTTATTTGAATTTTCGGTTATTTGTATGATGACAGAGCCATCTAGAGTCTTGATGAGGTATGATGAGAAAGTTTAAGTTTGTACGGTTAATGTATCGCGAGGTGGAGGAAATCTACAACACGATAATGTCAAGTTGACTGCAACTCGATGGTGCAAATAGTGGATGGCAACTTTTTGTTAATTTGAAAATTAACCCGGGAAACCAGAATTTTAGCGCGGAAATTTAAATGAAACTTTTAACATCTCAATGATTTGATTTAATCTGCATTCATGTTACGGGTGTAGATTTACCTCGACTTGTGTAGTCATATATCAGTCAATACTTGGAACAGCACAACTTGACATCAACCTGACCAAAAACACTAAACAGCAAGTTTTTGAAAAGAAAGTGCGGTTAATAGAGATCGGCTACAAGTTGACTTCAACTTTCTCAGAAAGTTAGCAACAGTCTGAGGCCGCAATATGAAAACAACTTGACAGAAAAAGTTTATATCAAGTTGTTGGCAACTTTTTATTCCCCCCTGCTACATCTAACTTAGCATCGTTGCTGTCAGCGGTCGAGCGCGCCAACGAATTACAGAAAAGTTGACGTCAAGTTGTTGGCAACTTTTTATTTCCCCAACTATTACATTCAACTTAACATAAAATTGCTGTTAACTGTTATGCGCTAATGAGTTACAGGAAAGTTGACATCAAGGTTTAGCTGTAAGTTGACGTCAAGTTATAGACAGGATGCTATACGGGTAATTTGTTGAAGGAGTAAGAAGGTAACAACATCATCAATTGATGATATACTGAATTAGAAAACTTGAAACATTTTAAATTATGCACCCTGATAGCCAAGTTGGCCGCCACTTGTCGACAACCGACTGCCGCAACCTGTCGCCAAGTTGACCGCAAAAAGTTGACATTTCCATAAGTTGGCAACTTTCCGAGAAACTTGTCGACAACTTCCAGCTCGTGTAACTGTTGACTACGAGTTGTCTACAAGTTGCTCAGAAACTTGGTGACAGGTTGCGGCAGTAGATTGTCGCTAAGTTTCTGAGCAACTTGTAGCCAACTCGTAGTCAACAGTTACACGAGCTAAAAGTTGTCGACAACTTGTCGTCAAGTTGGTCGCAACTCAAGTACACCAACTTTTTAATCGGAAACTCTGGCTATCAGGGTATGAATTCGTTTCAAACAATAATCTTATTAAATAAAATTTTCAACGAATTTAAAATTTTTAAATTTACTTTTTGTTAAATAATATAGTAAAGCCCTAAAAATATTAATTTGAAGCTGTCTTTTTTTTTCGTGAAAAAAAAAATTGATTCCGGGTTAATTAAAATGATCAATAAAATTATCTCAGCTATACATAAGTACGGCTTTGAGTATTTTTTTATGAAAAAATTAATAAATCAATACTTTTTCATTCGTTTTGTTTCCAATCTGTTCATTATCTCAGCGAATTATTATAAAAAAAATAAATAAATAGTAGAACGATAAAAAAAATTCCATCAGAATTAAATCAGCAGACAATCGACAACTTATAAATTTTTCAAAAAAAAAAAATTGAACACTAATACAAAAGAATTACTTCGAATGTATTCAAATAATTTTCATAAATCGCGTAGTATATTTTTTAATACGCAATTATTTTACAAAAAAATTTAAATCGTTTGGTTTTATGTGTCGCCATTTTCCGTATCAATATTTTTTACCTCAAAATTTTTTATGCCATTGTGCATAATTACCATAATTATTTAAACGTTTATATTAATTAAAAATGTTTAATTTACCTCAATTAATTTTTCAGCTCCACCGGTTCATTGATTACACAGCCCGGCACTTGTTTTTTCGTTAAAAAAAAAAAAAAAAAAAAAAAAAAGTACACTCACGCACTATCACTAACAACTTTTTGAATTTAAATAAAATAAAAAATGAAAATCACACACTGATCGCGCACAATATTAAACTACACATTACACACAACGCGCACTACACACTTAGACACTGAGAGAATTAATAATAAAAATAAAATAAAGAATATCGATTTTAATGATAGAAATTTTCTTGAAACTGAACGAACTTGAGACACAAAGACTAGACCGGCTAGACGTAAGTAAAGAGTTACAGAGTTAGTTACCTCTCCCCGTCCCGCAGTCCTTCGACGTCTACGCAACAAATAAAACAACAGACAACTGACGCCCGATATTCGAACCCGAACCCGAGTGCACAGCAGTGACGCCAGAGGCCGAGTGCTCGCTGGCTACTGACCTAGTGTACTCGACGCTGAGACGCTGCGTTCGAACGGGCCAATCGGAGCACGAATTTCAAATCCCGCGCATGCGCAACAGCAATTTGATTTGAAAAGGAGTTTTCTGATTGGTTTAAACCCACCGGTCAGTAAGTGGCGCACCACACGATAAAAACTGGACCAAAAAGATGTCCGTTGGAAGCTTTAGGTTCAGTGAGTAAAGAACAGACAGCTACAGATCTACACTAAGCAGAAAAAAATTATTTTAAAGTAAAGTTCTCTTTTAAATAAATAATTTTTCTTTGATCAATGAAAAGAATTTATTTAAAAATGCATTTTTTATTTTAATAAAGTAGATTTTTTTTTTTAATTTATAATTATAATAAAGCGAGGAGTAATGGATTTCAATTAATAGACTGTTAGTTTTTAATTTTTAAAATAATTTATTAATTAATTATGATTTATAAATATTTATTTTATTGATCGACACCAACAAGTTTTTTTTATTTTTTTTGTCAGGGAAAATTCTTTTGTTAGAAATGTTTTTGCTTAGTGTAGTATCGGTGTCAGTGTTACTGTGAGTGTCAGTGTGATTGTTTGTTTAACTGTTAAAATTTAAATTAAAGTCGTTATTTGATATTTAATATTTTATAAATGTGAGTTATAAATAATTATTCGGTTTTATGATACTGAACTGAGCCGACATCTAATAGTTTTTGAAATTTATTCAAAACGACAAATGATAAAAAAACATATTCAAAGAAATTGCACTTACAGTTTTTTAAATTTTCTACATGTGCATATTTTCAGATTTTTTTTTTTTGTAATTTATTCGTTGAACAAAAAATCCAAAAATTTTTAACTGTCTGTCAACTTCAGGATCATTCGGTTTTTCGATGATAGTTTCATGTATTTATTATTTTTCTTTATTAATATTAAAATAATTATAATATGAATATGATTTGAAAAATTTATGATCGTGGATAATTTGAAAAGGTAAATAATGAAATCAGCAGACAATTGATATTTTTAAAATTTATTTAAATAATTTATATTTTATTTTGAGATTAAATTTCCTGATTTTTTTTTTTTTTTGTTGTGAAACGTCGAATATTTATGATCCTGAAACTGACAGCCAATCAACAAATTTTCGGATTTTTTTTTCCAAAAATAAATTACAAAAAAAAAAAAAAAAAAACTAAAAATATGCTCTTGTAGAAAATTCAAAAAACTATAGGTGCAATTTTTTTCAAATATTTTTTTTTTATACTTTATTGTTTAGAAAAAAATTCAAAAATTATTACACGTCTGCTAACTTCAGTATTATGAATATTTTCAGTATTATATATAACTGGATTAATTTATTATTTATTTACAGTAATCCAATTAATAAAGCAGCAAATGATGAAAATGGTCTAGGCTTGGATACTCAAAAATTTCTTGATACTGGACACTGGAGATGATGAAGGAGAAAATTCGTACCAGTACCTTTATTATATTCATCTAGAGGGTGAGTTTTTTATGATACAGAATTTGACTGACGCCTAATAGTTTTTGGATTTTTTTTAACGAGAAATTATAAAAAAAAAATTTCAAAGAATTGCACTTATAGTTTATGAAATTTTCTTCATGTGCAATTTTTTAGTTTTTTTTTTATTCAAATTTAATTGTTGAAAAAAAATTCGAAAATTTTAAATTATCCGCTGTCTTCAGAACCATAGTTTTTTTTATGTCTTTATTTATTAATTTATGTATTGCACAATTCCGAAGCAATGAGATGTGTTCTACTGGGCCCCAACTAATTCACTCACGAAAAATCGTGATCCTGAAGTATGAGCGTGAATTTGGCTGACAGATGGCAATTTTTTTAATTTTTGAATAAATAAATAAAATGTAAAAAGAATGTAAATTTAAAAATGCGCACTTAGATGATCGAAAATCCAGTAGACGCATTTTTTTAAATATCATTGTTTTAATTTATTTATTTGTTTATTTGAAATTCATAAAACGTCTCATGTCTGCTACATTCACACTCATTCCTGAATGATACTGAAGTTAGCCGACGTCCAATAATTTTTGGATTTTTTTTAAACAATAAATTATTAAAAAAAAATATTTGAAAAAATTGCAACTATAGTTTATTAAATTTTCTACATGTGCACATTTTTATATTTATTTTTTTTTTAAATTAAGTCGTTGAAACAAAAATTCGAAAATTTTAAACTGTCTGCTAACTTCAGAATAATATTCCTGAAGTTAGTAGACAATTAACTACTTTCGGATTTTATTTTCAACAAATCAATGACAAAAAAAAACTAAAAATATGCACATGTAGAAAATTTAAAAAGCTATAGGTGCAATTTTTTCAAACATTTTTTTTTTATAATCTATTATTTTTAAAATTATCCACAAATTACTAGACCTCGCCTAACTTCAGTATCATCGACATTTAGCATGATACTGAATATAGCAGTCGTCTAATAATTTTTGAATTTTTTTTAGACGATAAAACATAAAATAAAAAATATTTTTAAAAATTGCACCTGTAGTTTTTTAAATTTCCTATATATGCATATTTTTATTTTATTTTTTTGCAATTGATTTGTTGAAATACGAAAATTCAAAAATTTTTAAATGCCTGCTAACTTCAGGATCATACATTTAGCTGCCATTTTTTTTAATGATTATTATAATTATTATATTTCATTTTTGAAAATTCTTTCTTGCATATGAGCACTAGCTATTAATCACTGTTTGAACGAGCAACTGAGTTGCGTACGTCTGATTTTCCAACTTTTTTAAATTTATTGCCTTATAATGTAAAAATTTATGATAAAATCAAAGAACGTCTTACGGATTCCGCAGGTAAATTTTTTTACACATTTAGTTATATTAAAATTTTACGTATTACGAATTATATTACAAAATACTGAAAACTAAAGTAAGCCAATCTTCTCTTCCGAGCTCGATTTATAAATCAAATTTACAAACTCAATCATTTCTGGTATCACATTTATCTATAGTTCATACACTATACTAACAATTCATTTGTTGTACTATATATATATATATTTAAATGTATATATTACTTTTGCTAAAATCTAAGAGTGATAATTAGGCCCTCAGTCCCTCCCTCAAAGAAAAATTATCGAAAATTCCTTCCCCCTGCCGTATTACTCACCTGAGCCCTCATGGGATTTAGTCACCCAGTAATCAGCAGTCAGTGCAGATCGTAGTTTCTAAAGTTCACGATATAATTTTTATAGTGACTTATGAATATAAATTAAAAAAGTGAACTCTAGTGTAATCACAAGCATAATTATGAATACGAGGGAGGCCGAAGAACGAGAAGCAAGAGAGAAATATTTTGCTGTAAAGAAGGATCTGAAAAATCTAAGAGACGTTAACAAGAGATTCTGGTATCCATCCCTCGGTCATCCAAATCTGCTGCAACTTGCTGTGTACTTTTCTCACGTTGAATTTGCAAGCCAACTTATAAGTCGTGGTGCCGACGTAAATGTTGTGACTGATGTATTGGGAACACCTTTACATATTGCCGTCCGACAAAGAAGTCTTCCAATGATAGAACTACTGCTGATATCTGGTGCTAATCCTCATATATTTTCACTGGCGTATGAAAACATTTTGAGACGTTGGACGCCGATATATGACGCTCTTGAGATTGACTTTCTGTATTCTGATGAGTCATTTATCCGTACGCTTCTGGACAATGGAACTGACGTGAATGAGATATGCTTCAAATCCCGTTGGGATCCTAATGGTAGAACGCCACTTCAAATAGCAGTCAATCAAGGGGAGCCATCTTGGGTACAACTGTTTTTAGACTACGGAGCAAATATCAATGTTGTGGACTCTTTCGGAAGAACTCCGCTGGAGGCAGCTGTAGTAGCAAACTCACCAGACATAGTATTGATGATTAGAAATCGTATCATCGCTTTACATCAACAAGGTCTTGAAGTAAGTGAGCGGAATTTGCAAAGTGTCTTTGCAATAACAATAAACTGAGCAGCATTCAGTTGTCTGAATTCACATTGACCAGCATGAAAAAAATACTTAAACAATCATTAACCTGGACGTTATTAAATAATTTTTCTTATAAACTACTGATGGACGGATTCAAAAACGCAGTTATTAAACTCAATGTATTGTAAAAATAATTTCATTTATTTGTACTGATATTTTTTAATTTTTTTTATGTGAAACTTTTAATTGTCACATATTTGGAAGTTGATTGATTTTTTAAAATGATTTTTTATATGAATAAAAACGAATTGACTGGTTGTGAATTTCTGTATTTTTATTTTTTCATTTTTGAGGCAGGTGGTCAATATTCGCTGTTTTATTTCTGAGTCATAGATTTATTTTGAATTTGATGACAACAATTTTATAAATACGTTCTATTGTTATAAAATTTGAGTGTCATTCACTAGAAACCAAATTTGTATCTAAGGTTTAAGTTATTAAGGTTTTAAATCATACACTTTGAATAGAAAATATATTTTATAAGCTTTTGTTATTGTTATGATAACAGGAAACAAAGCTTTAGATTAGAATTAACAAGAAGGTCTTTAATTACAAGCTGACACGCAAACTAAATTTTGAAGTATACTATTTTCTATAAATTCTGCAAGGGCTTTTCAGTCGCCACAGCTTACATGGATTGAGTATAATAATATGTTGTAACTATAATTTGTGTAAGATGGGCAGTAGAAATTTCAAAGAATGAAAAAAAAAATGCAATTAAAAATTATTCAAAATATTTCGAAAACGTTTATGATAAAGATAAAAAGATATAGCCCTGCAAAAAGTTTGGGATTCTTTCCCGCCATTATTCTTTTTCCTTCTATTATAATATTCTGAAAAAAATGTTCTGCGCATGCGCAAACCCAAATATTGTAGTACAGAAGAAATAATTATGATAAGAAGAAATCCCAAACGTTCTAGAAGGCGACTGTAGATTTTTATTTTTATTATCAAAATAATTAGACCGCAAATTTAAAGTATATGATAAAAAATACTTAATTCAAAATTTAAAAATCAGTAATTTTTAAATTATATCATCCAGAAGGTGTAATTTGAACGATTATAAAATGTATAATTACGCCTCTAATAAAAAGAAGAATGTAATCAAGTATTTCCCCATCGAAGTCAGGTAATTGATACATAAAAAAGGGTATCAGGCGTTTTGAGCACCTGACAAAATATCTCCGGACAAAACATCCCCATGAAAAGAAAGCAAAAATAGTGAAAAAAGCCAAAAAAAACTGACACAAAACTGGGGATATTTTGTCCAGAGATATTTTGTCGGGGATATTTTGTCAGGTGCTCAAAACGCATGGGACCATAAAAAAGATCATAATCTTTTGTTTTAAAAGCAATTATGTATATAGTACTTTTTAATATATCACTTGTTATCGAATTAAACAAGTTGAAATAATCATACGAAAAACAGTGAATACTTATGAAATAATAATTATAATTATAACTTTTATTTACGGCGATGAATTGGAGTGTGTGGTGTCTGTTTGTTATTTTAGTTAATCCAGGATCGTCGTATGTCAACGGTAATTAACATTTACTTATAAATATCATTCATTATTTGTTTTCGTAACCTAACTAATTTTATAACCTTTGAAATTTGACGTTAGATCATTTATTTATTGGTTGGATTTACGTGATATTTATTATTATTAACATATATAAATAGTTTAGTTTGTATTGTACTTTAACACTTACTAATTTTTATATATTTTTTTTTCTTTGTGTTATGAAGATGTTAATGATACGACGGTATGGGAAAATAGATTTGCAAGAGGGACTGGACGGATAGTTAATGGTCAAGTAGCTAAAAAAGGACAATTCCCATTCATGGTTTCGCTGCAGAAAGAAGGGCCTAAATTATTCCATTTTTGTGGGGCTAGTATTATTAGTGAAAGATGGATTGTTACTGCAGGTCACTGTGTAGTTAAGTAATTTTTTTTTATATTCAAATCTAGATCGTACGTTTGCTATTTTAAATGCCTGTACCCATGCAGTTAATTATTATATCTAATTATGATACATTTCATTGTGATTCGAAAATTGCTCTTTCAGAGGTAATTCATTTACACCAAAAGAGAATATGATAGCTGTTGCAGGTGATACTAATTTAATCTGGGGCTATTCACCTTTTCGGCAAGTACGGAAGGTTGACCAAATTGTCATAAATCCACGATTCGATAGGTTCAGCCTCGCTAATGACATTGCTTTGGTATCCGTAAGTAAACAGTATCCGCAAAAACTCGATAGCTACAAATACTTCTATTCAATATCTTGAACCTTTTCAAGCTACAAGAGCCATTTTTCTTTACAATGTTCGTGTCACCAATTCCATTGGCCGAGCAGGTGCCACCGGCAGGAACAATCTGTTCAGTCTCAGGTTGGGGATTCCCGGACGAAGTAATTCTTACTTTTATTATTCCTGATTGAAAACTCCGACTACATTCGATTGAAACTCAATCGAATTTCTATCAGATTCAATCAGAAAATAATCATTTTTTTTTTATTAACTTTCCGATTTCTGATTAACTTTCAATCGGAACTTTCCGGTCAAATCTCATGAAAACTGATTAATAGTCAACCGGAAATTTCCGATTAAATTCGGCTAGAATTCTCCAATCGGATTCAACCAGAGTTTTTAATCAGAGATTAAACTAATTAACGTGAAAAAGATGTTAAAACAAAATTGACATCTAATAATATTTTAAAGAACACAGAAGCTATTGTCGACGAACTCATGTTTGTAGAATTGCCATTAATAAGTTACGATTACTGTCGCAAACTTTTGCGGGGCATCAAAGTTATGCATCCAAGCATGATATGCGCTGGTTACATAGAAGGTGGTAAGGATGCTTGCCAGGTAAAAAATATTTGATTGTCAAAATGAGATTTCAGTGAAGGATAGATATTTCTTACTGAAATGTCTTTAGGGTGATTCTGGTGGACCGTTTGTGTGCGACGACTTACTGACGGGCGTCGTATCGGGTGGTACAGGATGTGCACGTCCTAAAATACCTGGATACTTCGCCAATGTTGCGTACTATGATAAATGGATTGAACGAGTATTGAGAACTGGGAAAAATGACTCGCCGACACCTCTAGCTTATAATTTTACTGCTGTCATAAGTGGTAATATTTTTTATGTCACTAGTTGTCTGTTAGTCGCTGTATATTTATATGAAATTGTAAAAGTATAATTACATTTAATGAATAATATTTATTGACTCAATTACTGATTTAATGATTAAATTCTGAGTGGATGATTGTTTATTTATTTAATCCCCTCGGAGTACAATTTACTCCGAAGGGGAGTTTATTTTAATATTACGTCCGAATCAGAGTGAATGCGGATTTAAATAAAATCCGTGATCACTCCTAACTCACTCGAAATTTTTTAGTATATTCAATCGTCACAGCTTACATGGATTAAATATAAATTATTGATACTGACAAGTACAATAAATTATAATATAAGACTATCATTGGTGTCAGATGGGCAGTAGGAATTGCAAAATGTGAAAAAAAATAAGTGCAATCAAATTTTTATATTATTGGTTGAGAGGTTGTAGGATCAAAATAACAACTCAAGATTGTTTATTATTTCACGACGTTTCGTGTCTTTATTGACACTTCTTCAGGCGATCTACAAAGAAATACACACACATAATTTACTACCTATTATTATACAGTTTTAATCAAATTTTTATTCCGAGTATTTCGTAACAATTTATGACAAAATTGAAAAGATAGATTTGAATTTTCTTCAGTTGGGAATTTTACATTTAAAATATTTTTTTCTCGCCTTAAAAATTTTTTCTTGCCTCAAGAAAATTTTTATTTTAATTTATAAAGTAAAAAATGTTTTGCACCAAGAAATCCTTTTTGTTTGTGTAAAATTAAACTAAAAAATAAAAATTAAAATTAAATTAATTATCAAAAATATCTACACTGTAAAAAATTCGCGGAGTGAATGCGGATTAAATCCGGAGGGAATGAATTTTTAATTATTTACTCCCCTCAGAGTGAAATTCACTCCACAGGGGAGTAGATAATTTTTTATTAATTTAATCCCTCTGGAGTGAAATTCACTCCGGAGCGGAGTTTTGAAAATATTATTAATAAAATATAACTCCACATAATAAAATCGAAGTAAAAATTCGCGTATTACATTATTGATCAGCTGATATGCACACACATACACACATACATATTTAGGCACACACGCGCACTCGCACACACACGCACAAATTTGCCCACATGCACAAATTTGCACACACGCACACATTTGCACACACGCACAAATTTGCACACACGCACATATTTGCACACACGTATACATTTGTACAGACGCACACATTTGAACACACGCACACATTTGCACACACGCACACAAACACACATTGTTTAGCAGTTTCATATAAATTAATATAAATTTATTTAAGTATTAAAACTCCGGACCGGAGTTTATTGGGAGTGAAATAAAATCCGCGTCACTCTGAGATCACTCCGTTAAAAAAAAACTCCCAATTCACTCCGCATGCGGAGTGATTTTTTTTAAAACTCCAGAACTCCGAGTGGCGAAGTGAATTCGGATTTTATTTCACTCCCAATTCACTCCGGATTTTTTACAGTATATAATAACATTTTGTATGTTAAATAATATATTTTGAACTTTGTATTGATTTTGCCGTCATTATGTAACTTACCAGGCAAACATAAATTATTGGCTATAGCTCGAAAGTTGGGCTTGCATTTGCATCTGAAATAATCACAAACTGAATCTTTTACCATACACTGATGATCTAAGAAACAATATCCGGTTATTTGTGGTGAACAAGTTGATTTATTTGCTGCATAGTTGTTTGCTTTACAACTACAAACTTTCTCTTCCGAACATACACTATGCCATGGTTCACCACATTCCAAAGTGTTTTGACACTGATATGCTGATTCCCCTTAAGTATAATAAAAACATAAAAATGATTTTACTACTTTTGACGTCAACTAATATACTTCTGTATACTCGTAAATATAAAAACTATCGTCAGTTACTTTTTACACACTGCGATTCAGAGATAGATACATAACCATTTTTGCATTGACATCTATTATTAACACAATTAATCAAATCTGAGAGACAGTTGATATCAAAATTACAGTAACTCCCGATCACTGGCAAACATGTCGAGTTACTTATTGCATAACTATCTTCAGCACAAACACATATTTTGTTTTTCGAACATACTGCATTAGTTAATGCCTGGCAATCGAAATAATTTCGGCACGGACTCCCTAATAATACTTTCAAAAAAATTTTTAGCTAAATAACGTATAATGAAAAATTTTTTTCATCTAAATAAATAATTTAAATTCAAATAAATTATTACTTGGCAGACATTTTTCATTTGACTCAGGAGCATAATAAACTTTGCATTGACAACGATTTTCAATGCAAACAGAATTAATGGTAACACAATCAGTATCGTCTGAACAGGTGCCATTAAATAGTGATTTACATTCTAAACTGTTAATTGCAAAATTATTTGGTCCACAAATGCATTTATTGTTTTCTGAGCAATGTGAATTTTTTATTTCCTTACATTCGCAGTCCGCAGAACAACTTTTGCTTATAAGATCTGAATGATAAATAAATAAATGATTAAGTTTAAATGTATTGATAGTACTGTAGTTATAAGAAGTTAGATATAATTATTCAGTCTATATTGAATCGATTAGTTAAAATTAACCATGTTTTTGTATGCAAGTTGTGGTATTGAATTTTATATAATTGGATTGACAATCACATCTATATAAATCTGAACATTTTGCATATTTTATGTCATTGCAATCTGTGTCAGTGTCACAAGGACTTCCCAATACTTCTAGAAAAAAAATGTTTATCTAAATAAATTTTAAAATTAAAGTTTTATTTAATATTTTAGTCTAATCCTTAAATGACATCGGGTGCAATTTCGAGCCCAGACGATTTTTAATTTATTTCTTTGAAATTCGTTTACTGAAAATAGGATTATAGTCCCACTTATAAGTGCGATAATTATCGTCAATTGAGATGATTTTTTTTTTTAAATACTAATAATTCAAAAAACGGCGCGATCTTGAATGGAAAAAAAAATATTCACATTTTTTTAAAAATATATTTTTTTTAATAAAAATTAAAAATCAAAAAAATTGAGGCATTTTTGTAAAGAAAATAAATACGTGCCCAGAATTTATTCAAAGAGAAATTTCGAAAACTCTTGGAGTATTGGTCATTTTTTTCTCGCTGGAGTCAAAATGTCACCGCATAGTATATCTGTCATTTCACAGACGTGTGTCATTTAAGAATTAAAAAAAAAACTGATTGATCAAGGCCATTTTTTCAAACATTACTCACTCAGCGATTTATTACATTGTCTTTGAGTCTTTGGAAAGTGATCTACTTTACAAACACATTTCTTACTCTTTGAACATTCTGAATTATCTATCAATTTACAGTCTCCATGATCACGACAAGGCAATCCCAATTCCACTTGAAAGCAAAACGTAATAATAAGTTTTTAAATTACAATCAACTTTAACCCAACTTACAAGGAATACATTTTTCAGGAGATAGTTCCACAAATAAAAAATTACATCGACACTGATTATTCATGCAAACAGAATTTACAACATTACATTGTTCATTTTTCGAACATAACCCCCCTAAAATAGGTGTGCAGGTTGTCTCGTTTAATTGTTTGTATTTATCTTCACAAACACAACGTTTTTTTAACGAACACATTGCAAACATTATGTTGTTACAATCCGAATCTATTTCACAGGGTTCATTCAACTGGGCTAGGAAAATAAAAAAAGCCGTGTTCTTATTGCCACACTATACTAAATGATTAATCTCATAATACCATAGAGTCGAACTCTATTAACTCAGACAGTTAGGCTACGGAAAAGCGGAAAATTTATTGGAATTTCCAAGTTAACCCGAGTCAAAATTAAAACAGTATTATGAGCCTCCAAAGCCTCAGTTCTTCTCATGTTGAACTTGCTGCTGAATGTAATATGTTATTTAAGTCCTCGATGTCCTAAAAGTAGCGTATGGAGGAGTAAATCACTTTTTTAAAATGGTATTTTAATTAAAATACCTTATTTAAGGCGTACTAGGTTGAAACAGAGTTTTAAACTGCAAACTAAACCCTAGTTCACTCCTCCTTACCCGAATTTCAGGCGAGTTAGGTTGAAAAAGGTTTTAAAATCGAGGCGGCAAATACCCACATCAAAAGGTTCAGGCGCTACAAGGCTCAGATGGGGTTTTAATATTTCGACTCGGGAAACGAAGCTCATGGAGGACTTAATCACCTTTTTAAAAAGATGTTTTAACTCTCCAAGGCCTACCATACTTTTAATCTGTAACTACGAATGAGCTCAATTCTTTAGCATGATATTATTGTTATAATAATATCTGCGTTCTAAATACATAAAGATATTTCCAATTGAGGGAAGTTCCAAGATAATGGAGTTCGACTGTAGTGCAAGTTAACTTACTCGGTATACATTTAAATTTACGGTACACATAATTGGGTTTACATTGACATATATTATCGATACAAAGTGAATTATCGTGCGCGCAAGGTTCATTGTTTTGACACGATTCGTTTATAGTTGGAAAACACAATGCATCCATTAAATGATAACCACTACTACAGCCGCATTTTTTTTCGTCAGAGCATACTACGTTTTTTGTTGAATTACAATCTGTATCTTGTTTACAGTCTAACCCTACTGGGGCTGGAAAATTTAAACAGTTTATAGAGATTTTTGCTATTTTCATTGTTGAAACTGTTTTTAAGTAAATAAATTAATTGTGTAGATAATAATGACTTACGTGGTACACATTGAGTATTGGATGTCGGTTGAAAATGAAGCTTGCATACACATTTATTATGAATACAAAAGGAATTATGAGGCAAGCAGTCATTATCAATTAAACAAAACCCATTTAATAATGACCTGCATACTGTTGCATTGAAACATTTTATATCGTACACTTTTCCACAACCTGCATCATCACTACAGGACAATCCTAACGCGCCTGAAATAATTCGAATAAATTACTAATTATTCATCTATTTTTACAGTATTTTAAATATGCTTTTTAGTGTTTCAAAAGTTTTAGAGCTTTACGATAATACTTTATAAGAGTTTATAATTTATTTGCATCTATTATTCTGATGATAATAATTTTTTATCACAATTTAAAGTATGTACAGTATAAAGGGATTCGTCAAAATTTACACATATCGTTTTTATATGTTATTTTAACATGAGGTGAGTGTAGAAAAAGTCATAACCTGTGATTTAAGAGTAACTTTTGAAAGTGTTACTTTCGAATATAATAACATTTTTGCGTGTTGAAAAAATTAATCGATTAAAGCTGGTCAAGCAAGATAATAACAGCGTGTTCAATTAACACTCGCTATTTTTTACACACTGTCGTATCTTTTTTTACTATCTAGTAGGATAGTGAGAGTATTTTTAACTTCCCGCCAAGAAAATTGTAAATTTTCAAAAATTCAGGAAATTTTCGTTTTCACCCCAATTTTCGAAAATCAAGTTTTCATCAGATGCCGACGTTTTGAGGTCCTAGGAAGCTATTCTGACTATTTTCAGAATGATGTCCGAGTGTCTGTATGTCTGTATGTGCGTGTGTGTGTGTGTGTGTGTGTGTGTGTATATGGAGCAAACTGAGGGGCTTTGTCACCGTATATTGTGTATCCACGCGATAGTACGCACCCTAAAACACATTAGAAACCAAAAAACTGCGTCGAATGCCACCTCAAACGTCAAAATCAGTTTAATAGTTCAAAAGATATTGGCGATGAAATATCAAAACGATAACAATTGTCCTTATTTTCACAGGATAATCCACTATATAAATTATTACATGTACCTCAAATTAAACCGATCTACCATTTTTTTTTCCAGTGAAATGTATATACTGTCGATCTAGCCGTTTTTTTGAGCTCGAAGAGCTCAAAAATTTACCAATAATATGTTTTCGAGCTCTCTGAGCTTGGAAACAGCGGGAAGTTTTTGGGCTGACCCACCGGATTAACCGATGTCCAAATTTTTTTAACAATCATACTTACTCGGCATACAAAAATTATCAAACTGCTTTAAGTAGTTGTCCTTACATTTACATTCATTATCAATACAATGAGAATTATCGGTTGCACACAATTCATTTTTCAAACAAAATCCACCCAAAAATGGTGCACATGTCGTCTCGTTTATCTGACCATTATTTGCTCTACAAACACAATCTTTTTCTTCTGAGCATTTAGCATATCTTATTTTATTACAATCTTCATCTTGGATACACGCCATTCCTATAATTGTCGCTATTCTTGATTCTACAACTTCTGAAATGATGATGCGAAAAAAAAACAATGATTTGACTTGATTTAAGTAAAGTATATTCAATAAACGATTTACTTACTTAGTCGGCACAGCTGATTAGATATCTGTTCATAGTTATCATTGCATTTGCATTCGCTTTTAACACAATGAGAATTATCTGGCGCGCATGGTCCATCTTTCCAACAAAATTCACCGAGTAATGGTGCACATGTCGTCTCGTTTATCTGAACATTATTTACTCTACAAACACAATCTTTTTCTTCTGAACATTTGGCATATATTATTTCATTACAATCTTCATCATGAATACATGCCATTCCTATAATTGGCACTATTCTTGATTCTACAACTTCTAAAATGATGATGCGAAAAAAAAAAAAACAAACAATGATCTGACTTCATTTAAGTAACTTACATTCAATAAATGATTTACTCACTCAGTCGGCACCGCTGATTAGATATCTGTTCATAGTTATCACTGCATTTGCATTCGTTTTCAACACAATGAGAATTATCTGGCGCGCATGATTCATTTTTCCGACAAAATTCACCCAATAGTGGTGAACATGTCGTCTCATTTAACTGAAAATAATTCGCTTTGCAAACACACTTTTCATCTTTCGAACACATAGCATGCCTTATTTTATCACAGTCATTTTCTTTGATACATAGCATTCCTAATCTCGTTACTATCTTAAAAAAAATTTAATTAAACGTAAAAATCTACACGGAGAAAAATGTTGGCTTGAAACCTACCAATTTTTATCATGCTGTCGACCAAATTTGAAACAGGAAGGAAAGCATCCAAAAAATTATTATGCTCATACGAAAAATTATTATGCTGTATCATAATACTTACTAGGCGCGAGACACTTATCGATAATATTTAATAACAATTACTTCCATACATCATAATAGTTGTGATGCGGCATAATAATTTTTCATAAGAGCACAATAAATTTTTGGATGTTTCACTTTCTGTTTCAAGTTTGGTTGACAGCATAATAAAAATTGGTAGGTTTTGAGCCAACATTTTTCTCCATGTACAGAATATAATATAATATACTTCCAGATATGATAAATATTTGGAATACCGTTTTGACTGCGTTCTAAATAACCGGTTAATTTATTTAATCTAGATAATGTTGGTGGATGGAAACATGAAGTCACAGTATCAGGATTGCACTAACATTGATAACAATTAATAATTGAATTATTTCTAGCTCTATTTTATAGCATTAAATTATATTTTTGTATTGAAGGGAGAATGGCGCAAAATGGGCCCCTCAAGAAAAAAGGGCTTGTATGTAATATAAATGTGGGCCCAGTTTGCCCCCTCTCCTCTAAATATAAAACATAAAATAATTTCGAAAATATAATTAAAATAGTGAGAAATTTCGATTCTGGTTGGTATAAAATATATAACATTAAATTCAAATATTTTATAACAGACCTGAAAATTTCAAATCGTGTTTTCTCCCGGTTCCAATAATAATTTATTTTTTATTCTGAATAAATCGCAATGTAAATTATAAATAATTATTTTCATGTACATCGTAATTCATAGGGATTTAGACAGAGTTAGATAGAAATAAATATTTCTAAAGACATTAAAATTTGATCGATACGAGTTATAATATAATTACAGCCACACTAAGAATATAATACTCACTCGGTCTCTATAATTAGCTAACGGAGAGCTGCCATTATTTTCACTTCCAGAAATTGAATTATTCAGTATTACAGTTAAAACTAAAACTCGAAAAAATTTCATCACTGAAACTTTGATGGATATTCCTGAACTTATAATTTATTGAATTGAAAAAATCAATTTTACAAAATATTATAACGTTTCCAATTATTGACTTTTTTTTTCATCGGAAGAATTATCGGTTCTCAAACGACTTTAAAAAAAGATCATTAATTGACGGAGTCGTTAAAAACAAGTTTTATCTTTAATAAATAATGACAAATGTGATTGTAAAAGACGATAAGGTCCCAATATCCAAATGTCCCAATACCGGAACGACGAAGGATATACGACTGATTTTTATCGTTCTAAAAATATTCAAATAGATTATAAACCAAAATAATTTGTTACATCATACAGAATAAACATTTACCTATCCAAAAATAATCAAATTAGTTCATTTTTCTTAAATTTGATATAAAAAAAAAATTTTTTTTTATGACACCCAAAAGACCCAATACCTGAATGCTGAAATAGACTTGTCTCAATATGGGAATTCGGTTATCCTAATACCGGAACAGTAAATAAAATAAGTTATTTTTTGCATTTATTCATAGTGAAAATATTAACAATTATTAAATAATATTAATGTAAAACGAGTGTGAATGTAGCAGACATCAGACAATTTTAAAATTATAAATAAAAAGATCAATATTTAAAGTATTCCTCCCGCACTAGAGTGTCTTGCCATCGGGTAAAGCTCTAATTACCACGTTTTACTCTTTCATCACAATTATTTATTGTCAATAGACAGATTGTAATTATGCATTTATTTAATAAAAAAAAAAAAAAAAAAAAAAAAATATTTATAAAAAAAGAACTATTGATTTCAAAATTTTTTGAATGCGCATTTTTTGAAATTTTATTTCATTAATTTTTTACTCGATTTATTAAAAATTTTAAAATTGTCTGATGTCTGCTATGTCACATTTATAATGTAAAATGTATTTAAAATTTTTAAATGATTAAATATTTAATGAAAACAAATATTTTGAACTGAAGAATAGAAACAAAATAAATCATTTGAGGTTATGCTATAAAAATAATTAAAAAAAAAAAAACTAAACACAAAAATTTATTTTTTATGATTTAAATTAGAGTTTATCTATATTTAATGCATTTTTTATAACAATCATATATACTGCATTAAATATTAGGGCTGTAGTAATAATTAATATTGCACTTGATTTAGCCAGTCAATGAAACTCACTGTTAATGTCTATCGATAACATTAATAACATTAATATGACTAGCTTCCGGTACTGGGCACCGGTCCATTTTGGTGTACCAATAGACGAACAGTAAAATTAATATAATAATATAATTTTTTTCATATTGTTAATATGTTTTCTCGAATTTAATGTCATTCAAAATGCATATACAGAAAAAAAATCGGTCTATCGGTTAACCCTGCGGGCCAGCCTCAAAACTTCCCGCTGTTTTCGAGCTCCTGGAGCTCGAAAACATTATTGTGAATATATTTTCGAGCTCTTCGAGCTCGAAAATACTTTTGTATACCATTGTTTTCGAAAAAACCGTTTTTTAGCATTTCTTTCTCTCACGAACGAATTAACCGATTTTGATGGTTGAGGCAGCAATTGACGTATTCTATTGAGTTCTACAGCTGATAAGATTTCGGATTTTTTTAGTTCAGTTTTTTCAAAGATATTCGCAAAAAACCTTTTTTACCATTTCTTTCTACCGCGATAACTCTCGAACGAATTATCCGATTGAGATGGCTAAGGCGGCAATCGACGCGTATTATTGAGTTCTAAAGCTGATTAGATTTTGAAGTTGATCGTATAAGTCGTTTCTGAGAAATCAATTAGCCAACAAGCTCTTTCGATTGCCGCCTTAACCATCCAAATCGGTTCATTAGTTAAAAAGTTATAGACCCGTCACACACACACACACACCTCTCGGGAGAAAGCCAACTCCTAGAGAGCGCGTCCCCAGGTGGCGGATAGGGGAATGCCCTCACCGGATTTCCGGCGGGTAGGGGTGAAATAAAATAGCCTCCGTGGGCCAAAAGAGGTGCGAGGAGGAAGGACACCTCTATAAAAACAACCACACCACAACTATGACGGTATGAGTGATAAGGAAAACAATATACCCCACGCGGACACGCCAACAATGGCTACCTCCGCCGATGGTTCCGATCGGGTGCAAGCCCCGGTGGCCGTCGCAAGCTTCACGGATTGTGGGGGAAGCAAATTACCACTTATTTCAACGGTAGGGAACCAGGCCTATAACGCTACTGGAACGATGGTAGGGAACCAAGCCATCCACACTATTGGAACGCAAGAGACGAGCAGTGTCACATCCGATACCATGGAGACCGATGCACTTACTGATATGGTGACTCAACACAGAGTAGGTATGTGGAAACTGGTGCACAAGCCAAGCAAGAAGAGCTGCCCAGCACAAGCGCTGCGTGACAAAGCTATAAAGGACGAGGACTCCCACCTTTTTTCTCTAGTTTATTTAATACAATGAATCTCTGAGAAAAATATAAAAGAAAATCTTTTAAACAACGAAATTCCATAAATTCTTGTTACTTAAAAAATTGTGCCAGGTTGAATTTTCCCGCCTCTGCTTGCAATGCTACCTGCCGGGCAAACTCATCAGCTCACTTTGCGAATCATTTACTTACTTTAGGTTTGTCAGCTTGTTAAGTCTTCAAAAGTTTCCAGTGGCGTCTAATATGATTTATGTCATTCACTCTGCAATCGTTTTAAATGTTAGACGCCACTGGAAACTTTTGAAGACTTAACAAGCAATAAATATACGTATAAAATAATTATTCAATATCAGAGCAATAAATAATTACTCTAGAAAAAAAATTAAGTACAAACGAGCTGAAAAAATTGATTAAAAAACAAGTTTAATGATCTTTACAATCATCTAATATTTTTTGAAGTATGAAAAAAATATATTTTGTAAACTGAGACTAAAAGATAATGTATTAGTATATTGTACAACTAGGGCGCTAAGGGAGCTAACTCACTTCGTTCGTGCGCTCAACTTCGCTCTCGTGAACAATCGACAACACCGCACGAATTGAACACAGTTTTTTTTATCATTAATGCAATATAAGTACTATCTTAGTGCTCGCTGTTTTATTCTCCAAGTAGCTTTTGCTGATTCAACTGTTGCCGCGACATTTTTGTGATTTAAAAGATTATCTGCGTGCGACAAGTAAATTTGAGTGCGACAAGTTTACTTGTTAAATAAATTATGTGAGAAGTAATTTTTCTTTATGTAAATTACTTGTAAGAAAATTTGATTTAATCAAATTTATTAAATTTCCAGAAATTTTTTCTATTTACCTTTTTTCAGAGTACCCCATCTTACCCACAAAAAATGAAATTTTTTTTAACGGCACCTGAAAATATTTTCTATTCACTTTGAATATCATTAAAAAAAAAAAAAAAAAAAATTAACGTATTTGAGTTCTCAAAAACTTACTATTTTCTTAGATAGCTTGTTTCGCCCCTCTCTCCCCAATATATAAGCTGTTTAAGTCTCTAATGATTGAAAACTACTAAGCATCGTAATTAAACTCGAAGTAGGGAAAGACTGACAGAACAGTACCGAAGAGGAGGGAGTACTCAAAAAATTTGATAGTAACATGAGTGTTTGGAGTGTCCACTTTTAAATTTCCGAAGCATTTTAAATTATTTTTCAATCTACATTCTTACGAATGTCTCAATAAAATTTTAACAATTAGCGATAATTACGTCCCAATAAGGCGTAACCATTATAAAAAAATTGAGGATGTGATCTTCTTAATTAACTCAAATCAAAATTAAATGATAATAAAATTTAATAGAATTTTAAATTTTTGATTAAAGTGCTGAAATGTCTATATATAAATTTAAATGATAAAATGATGTCTTTAAATTTCGATAGAACTAATGATAAAAATTTGATTTGGAATTTCCACATCAATGCCAGATAATCGATAACAAAAAAAAAGATAATAATCTTTATAGCGATATTTTTATAGACTGTTTTGATAACCAATCTGTGGTACTTTTTAATATATCGCTTGTTATCGAATTAAACAAGTTGAAATAATCATACGAAAAACAGTGACTACTTATTAAATAATAATTATAATTATAACTTTCATTTACGGCGATGAATTGGAGTGTGTGGTGTCTGTTTGTTATTTTAGTTAATCCAGGATCGTCTTATGTCAACGGTAATTAACATTTACTTATGACTATCATTCATTATTTGTTTTCGTAACCTAACTAATTTTATAACCTTTGAAATTTGACGTTAGATCATTTATTTATTGGTTGGATTTACGTGATATTTATTATTACCAACAAATATAAATACAGTAGGACCTCGTTATAAGACTACGGGTTATGACTCTTCCCTTCAATTTGTTGACACTCGTTCGGAACGCTTCCCTCACCAATAACTCAATAAAAGTTTTACGCCGAAACTTCGCTATAAGACTAACGACAATTACGACTAAAATCGAGATAAAATGTACATACATAAAGATTTAGATCAAATAATTTATTTTCATACAGAATACTTAAAATTTTGTGGTAAGTTAAAAGCCCCTATACCCGCTCGCTTTTCATTGGAGTGAGATTTAATTACTCAATATAAATGATTGAATAAAATGAAAAACCATATTTTTTTTTTTTTAGTTATTTTTTGTAGATTCAAGTATTAGAATAAAATTTAAGTTTAAAGAATAATGTTGATAATTAATTATTATTAATTTTTTAAATAAGGTCCTTGAGTGTACCCATAGTCGCTCACTAAAAGTTGTGATGTACCATTACTCGATCAACACATGGCCCTATAGTCGCTCGAAGACAATATCAATTAAACTATGATAAGTTTATTGATTTGGACAAATAATTTATAAATTATACTACTTTATTCTTTCATAATATAAAATTTCATGAATTTTAAAAATATATTTAATAAGATATAGTTACCACAATTCTCAAAAAATTTGACGAAACCTAAATTTAATCTAAGGAATGAATGTCAAAGTAAAAAATACCCGGCTGAGCGCGATTTTGAAAACAGCCACTTAATTTAAATTTCTAATCTATTCTAAAATAATTTGATACATTATATTTTAATATATGTAAATTCACAAATAATTATTTATCAATAATAATTTTTTTAGTTGAAATTTGTCTTTATAAAAATTATAAAAAAACACATTAAACAGTTAAAGTGAGCGACTAATGGTACTGAGCGGGTATAGGGGCTTTTACCTTATCACATAATTAATTAACAGAAAAAAACGACAAAATTCTGTTTATTCATGATTATATATAAACTAGATACACTGTATAATAGAGTAGAATTGAACCTTATACATGAATAAAACGCAAAACGGCAATAGTCTTATAGCGAGGTTTGGGCGCAAACGCTGGTAAGCACAATAGTGGGGGTACCTCAATTCCAAGAATTTTTTCCCCTCCAGCCCCGAGCTAGTCTTATAACGAGGTTCTACTGTACTTTAGTTTGTAGTGTACTTTAACAATTATCAGTTTTTATATTTTTTTTCTCTTTGTGTTATTAAGACGTTAATGATACGACGGTATTGGAAAATAGATTTGCTAGATGGACTGAACGGATAGTTAATGGCAAGAAAGCCAGAAAAGGACAATTCCCATTCATGGTTTCGTTGCAGAAACGATGGTCTCCATTACTCCATTTTTGTGGGGCTAGTATTATTAGTGATAGATGGATTGTTACTGCAGCTCATTGTATAATTAGGTAATTTATTGAATTTATATCTACATCATACATTTGTCATTTGAAATGCTTATTTTTTTTTATTTATTGTTATCCTTTTACAATGTAGAGCATTAAATTCTTTCAAAAAATATCAAGTAAGATTTTTGTGTCTGACAACATTTTACTCACTTTTTGCTGGGATTCTGGTAAAATCACTACGACGTAAAAAGAATAATTTAGATCTAATTCTTTCATTAATCAAATTTGTGGAGACCCTATCAAAAAAATCCACACGGGAATCCTGCCTAGATTCGTATGTGGGTTCCCACATGCATATCAAGTTCCTGTATGGGAATCCAGATACCCATGAATTTTAATGTAAATCTATACACTCTAATGATAATTTATATAGATTCTGACGTAAATCCATATATTTCTTATGGGTTCCCATGCAGTCCCATAGATTTTTTTGATAGGGGATCTACGTAGACCTTTAGCTAATCCATGAGGCAAATTATCAAACTAAGAATTCAAAATTTGGATTTAAAAAAAAAAATTATGGTCTTATATAAAATTAATTCTACAAAAAATTTAGGTCTACTGAGATTGAGGAAATTAAGTAGATCTGACTCAGTTTACTGAGATCAATGTAGAACTGAAATTGAAAAAATGAGATCCTAAGTGATCTAATCTGATCCCGTTAATCTCGATCATTTTCCCCAGTTGTTAATTATTACGTTTTTAACTTGAAATTATTTTTTCAGAGGTAGTTCACTTACGCCTAAATGGGCAGTAATAGCCGTTGCAGGTGATAATAATTTAGACTCGTATTATTCACCCTACAGGCAAATACGTAATGTCGAGCAATTTGTCGTAAATCCGCGGTTCGATACATTGAATCTCGCTAACGATATTGCTTTAATATCTGTAAGTAAACAATATCCTCAAAAACTTGGCATCAATTCCACGTATACTGAACTTTAAAACTTTTCCCAATAGTTACAAGCGCCTTTTTTAATTTCACTATACGTATCACCAATTCCATTAGCCAAGCGAGTGCCTCCAGCAGGAACAAACTGCTCAGTCTCAGGCTGGGGATTCCCTGGAGAAGTATTTCTTACTTTTGTTATTAAGCTAATTTATTTTACAAATCAATTAAAAGAAAAAAATTAACATCTAATATTTTTAAGAGTAACCGGACTATTGTCAAAGAACTCATGTTCGTACATTTGCCATTAATAAGTTACAACTATTGTGGCAAACTTTTGTGGGGTATTATAACCATGCACCCGAGCATGATATGCGCTGGTTATTTAGGAGGTGGTAAGGACGCTTGTCAGGTAAAAATTATTTAATTATTAACATAAATTTAAAAAAAAAATCAAAACTTTTCACTATATCTGCAATGAAAGTTTAAATTCCTGCCCTGTTTAGAGGAACAGAAGTCCATCTCTTCTTTTGAGAGAAAAAAAAAATGATGAAAATTGACACATGCGCCGTTCTTCCTACACTGAAAAAAATAATCGGTAGCATCTACCGATTGTTTCGGTAACAGTTACCGATAATTTCGGTTGCAGTTACCGATAATTTCGATAGCAGTTACCGATTACTTCGGTAGCTATTACCGATTTTTTTGATGTAAGACGTACACACACGCACTCACACACACACGCACTCGCGTAGACGCGCACACACAGGCGTGCACACATGCACACACGCGCGCACACATACACACACAGGTGTGCTCACATACACACACACACGCACACATGTGTAATAATAGAACCGAAATAATCGGTTACAGTTACCAAAATACTCGGTTATAGCTACCGATTATTTCGGTAATAGCTACCGATTATTTCGGTAATAGCTACCGATTATTTTGGTGGCCTTCACCGATTGAAATCGGTACCAGCATCCGATCGGTAATGGGTAGCTGTTACCGAAAAATAATCGGTAGCGGCTACTGATAACCACTCGCTGCAAAAATTTAACCTTTCAGATGTAGATCTAGTGAAAAATAGTTTTCATATTACGGTGGAAGGTAAAACGCCTCAATCCGCGTGTATGTCAACCTTGCTTTCGACTGGGGGTAGCAATTCTACAAACGATCTAAAATGTCCTGCTTTCCTCCCTGGTTGTATAATATACTAATTATTTAAATATCTTTAGGGTGATTCTGGTGGACCATTTGTATGCGAAAATTCACTGACGGGCATTGTATCGGGTGGTAGAGGATGTGCACGTCCTAAAATACCTGGATTCTATGTAAATGTTGCGTACTATGTAAAATGGATTGAACAGGTATTGAAAACGAATGGCAAAAACCACTCGTATGACGGCTCAACGAGACATCCAGCTAGTAATCTAACAGTTGTCATAAGTAGTAGTATTTTCTATGTCACTAGTTGTCTATTAATCACTGTATATTTATATGACATTGTTAAAATATAATTACCTGTAATAAATAATATTCGTTGATCTCTTGATTATTTTATTGCAAGACGACTTGTCAAGACTAATTTTAAAAACTTCATTGAAAGTATGGAAGACTTTATAAGGATGTATGGTAACCCTATTCTAAATTTATATATATTTTGTCATTTTTAGTGGGCCCATAGTAGAACACATCAAATTGCTCGCGTCTCGAATTTTCGGGTGTTATTTTGCATAGAAACTAAATGGCAAAGCGGGAAATATAATGTGCCCTCAAAAATTTTTTTATAAGTATATGAGGGGGCAACATGGATACGATAGAACGATTTGGGTCACTCTAAATTTGTTTAAAAAAATTTTTAAATCTGGAACATTAAGTTTGAAAATTTTTTAAACAGGCTCATTTTACCCCACGTCTGAATTTTTTTTACGGCTGAATCGAATTCTCAATTAGGCAAAAAATGTGGAGATCGTAAAAAAACTCACACAGAAAAAAACGATTTTTTGGCGCGAAAAATTTTCACTCAACCCAAGAAATTTTTTCCAGTCCTAAGGTAATTTTCGTACACATTTCACAACGCAAAATTTTTCTTGTGCCAAGAAATTTTTTTCTTTTGCTTAGATATTTTTTTTTAAGTATAGGGCACACAATAAAAGCGCAGAGATAATTTTATTGTACTCTGCTATCATATGGATGAATAAATTAAGCATTGTCACTTGTGGTATTTGACTATCGTAAAATGTTCTAATCGGTATGGAAGATTGACAGTCATTTTACTGATAACTAGAACAATTTATGAATCATCAGAAATAAATCCATGCTTACAATTATTGCAGAATAAACTCAAATGATTACATTGAAAGACTCATGAGGTTCGAAATTTATTTCCTCAGACAAACAAATTATTATCATTTGTCTTTCATGCAAATTAGATAAATTTCCAATTCAATATTTCGATTCCCTAGCATTCGCGATAGTCAGTAAAAAACAACAAATTTGATCTATTAATTAAGCAAATAAATTTTTTTATAATTTTTTGCTTCTTATTAGACAAGAGTTAACTCAGATATTATCGATATCTATCCGACGATTCAAAAAATCTTTACAAAACGAATAAAAATTTCTACGTGAAAATAATTTAAAAAAGTTATTGGTAATATTTAACCATTTATTAGACATGGATTTCTTCGCTAATCCCTTCCAAGGGTTACTCATGACCGCTACAAATTCAGGTGGTCCTTTTGAAGTAGTTGATGATTTCGATTATAATTCACAACCCAACAATAATTTTGCTGACTCATATGTAGGTTTTAAACAACGTGACTACGTACAATTGCCGGGTGAATTAGTAGACGCACGAAGTGTTGCTAAGAAAGAATTTGTGTTTAAAAGCAATGAAAGTGTCCGTGAAAGGTCAATCCAAGAAGAACAAAAACAACAACTACAACAAGAACTGAAGGCGGCTTTACATGACATCAACGTAAATGCCATCGATGATCGACAGTCAGTTTCTTCGATGGATACTCTTCAAACATACCAACAAAATGTTGATGATGATGAAATTTTAGAAACACCAGAAGATCAGTCCTACACGCCGTCGCTAGTGTCGACTGCTTTTGATGACACGGAAAATGATGAATCCAATGATGTATTTAAAAAGCCATTTAGTAATTCGAAGAGAAGTAAAAGAAGCAATAAAAACTCTACAGCTGATAAAAGTGATACATTCTCTCAAATGTCTGACGATAAAACATTGTATTCAAATGAAGGATCAGACATTCGTGACAATGAATCAGATACTAACTCAGTTGCTAACACTGAAAATTACATGAAATATTTGGGCCGTACATAATAAATTAATAAAGAGGAGGTATATATATATATACATATATATATATATATATATATATATATATATATATATATATATATATATATATATATATATAAATTGAGTTGCTTTGATTACTATTTGATACGATTTAAATGTTGATTAGAAAAAAGAAATTGAAAAATTGAAATTTTTTTTCACTTCTCTAAAGTAAAAAAATGTGATACCTGATCAAAAAAGTGGTATATATTTTAATAAAGAAATGAGATTTAATATTTTTAATGGAAAATATAAGTGATAACTGATAATAAATTAACTGCTGTCAATATGAAAAATTTTGTTATGTCAGGATCGAACTTCTTTGCCCAAAGACCGAAATCCTGAATGAAACTCTTACCATTGCAAGATAATGGTAATGAAGTGAAGGTTTTAACTAATAGATGTCAGTGCATAGGCAGATAAAAAAAGAAACATTGGCTGCCTATGAAAAAATTAACCAGATGCTTTGATACCACAGCTGTCAAATCCTGACTATCCGGACGCTGTCAAAGCACCTTAACGTAAATTATCGGATTTTATTGTCGAAAGAAATTTTTCAGTGTGTAGTTATTCTATTTAAAACCATTTCTGAAGTTTTGGCCTTTTCTGCGCAAGTCAAGTCGATTTGAATCAACTTCTGACGTTTAAAATTCCTTCACTCAAAGAAATATGCCTTAGAGAAGCTCAGTTGAAGTAGAACTTTTGGAGGGTCGAAATATGGAATAAAATACCCACAGGCCACTAGTTCGTCCACGACCGACGAAAATGGTCAGAATGTACATAATTTCAGTATTGTATTAATGTACCCGCGCCTCTCAATAGTGAATCCTAGCTTTCTCGGAGCTCTGTTCGAAAATTATTTTACCCACAGTCGACAAGCTCAGTAATATATCGCTAATAGATAATGAAGAAATTTTCAAACTATCAATATCATCCTATTGTCATACCCTGATAATCAGGGTTTCTCGTAGAAAAGTTGGTATTCATTAGTTTGCGACCAACTTGACGACAAGCTGTCGACAACTTTAGCATTTGCAAATTTTGGCTACAAGTTACCGCCACTTTCTGAGAAAGTTGACGCCTGTATAGAGCCGCAACTAGAATGCAGGTTTCTTGAGAAAATGGGAGGCAACTTACCGTCAACTTATTGAATTTCCGACTTTTGCTACCTACTTTCTCAGGAAGTGTCGATCAACTTTGGAAGTATCAACTTTTGCGGGCAACGTGGTGTCCAGTTGTGGCTGTAGATTCACGTCAGTTTCTTTTCAACTTGGCTATCAGGGTATACAACTCATTAGAGTGCGCAACAGTTGACGGCAACTTGTCGCCAAAGTGAATGCAATAAGTCGGGCAAGTAAAAAGTTGCCAACAACTTGACATAAATTTTCTCTGTCAAGTTGCTGTCATATTGCGGCCTCAGATTGTCACCAACTTTCTAAAAAAGTTGAAGCCAATAGTTTGGTAGTCGAATGTTACCCTCAACTTGACGATACATCAAGCGATACTGTTTTTCCATAACTTAGTTGCGAAGAAATTGTGGTTATTTGGGTAGATGTCAGCACACAAACTTTCCACTAATTTTAAAATTCGGCCCAATTTGAAGTTTCCTAAGTCGAAAACGAATATTTACGGTTTCAATAAAAAACAACTTCAAATTACGGTTAAAATGATATTTTTTAGTGATACTTTTCCCCAACTAAGTAATAATAAATATTTCTTAATATTGACGTACATTAAAAAATATCATTTCTTATCAATGACTTCATAAGCTATAATCCGTCTTACTGTCAATTCAATTACGTTTTTATTTTAAAAGAGGACCAATTAATTATCAAATATCCATTAATTTTATTATCGACTCCAATTACTAGTTTTTAGTCTCACGTCACTTGTAATTTACCTGCAGACGACAGTTTTTCTTCAATAATTATCTTTTTTTTCTCTTCCTCTTCATTTTCCAATTACACTCGAGCCTTTGTACTCCAAATAGGCTTTTAAAGTAACTCTCGATACAACTTGTAAAAAAAAAATAATTTATCGTTATCCATGGGCACAACAGAGTAGTGCGATCATACCGACGTAATATAATAAAGCTTGCCAGGACTTAATTAAATCAACGTGAATGCGGCATGCTCCCTTTTAACATCCACCCTTACATGCTATAGAGTATTGAAATTGAATGGGATCAATAGTTAGTGAGTGAGTGAGCGAGTGAATAAGTAAGTTAGTTCGGAATATCTCCTATTGGAGGTAAAACAAAATATCCCTTTTTAAATTTACCGGTCCAAATTTCAACTAAAACTTCAAAGATTAAATTTCTTAAAAATTTAAGAAGACTTTTTTTTTAACACAATTCAACTGTCGTTTCAACACTTTTTTTATGTTGATTTTAAAGTAACACTTAATAAATGTTGATAATATCGATTTTTGTACTAGGTAACACTTTTAAAGTGTTGAATAAGAGATCGATTGAAAATTTTAAAGTAACACAAAGAATTGTGTTGATTTGACACAAAATAATCAACACAAAAAATTTAACACGGACCGTTTTTAACACAGATACACTATATTTTTTACTGTGTAAAGTATTACTGATGCGCGTCTATATCTATATGGCAAGATGACGTATTTTATCATTTCAAACAATAAAATTTAAAGACCAGGAGTGACTATTTTTTTCATATCAATATATTTTAGAGAATCATTCCCGAGTCGAAATATTGAACTTACGTTAACTTATAGAACTTACATAAGCTTAATTTGAACTTACATCTAACTTAAATAACTTACTCTTTAAACACGAATAAGTTAAATAAGTAAATATTCACTAATTTTGAGTGCTAACCGAACCACTTTTTGAAATTAGTGGTTCGGTTTGCACTTGGAATTAGTGAATATTCACTTATTTTCACTAATTCATGTTTAGAGAGTATTGGGCTTGATTATAACTTGAATCGACTTATATATTGACTTAATTATAACTTACCTGGAAAAAAATTAACCCAAAGTGAACTTGAATCTACTCCCAAGTCGAAATTTTGAATCGTAAGTTGGAAGTGTTAGACGTTAAAATCGGCATCTAGATATTCAATGTTAAAAAAGATGGACAAAATCAATTCCCTTCGGCTGTGGGGGATTTTAGTGGGTTGAACGATAAAAACACTCCCGTTTTTGCATTATTCGGCTTACAGAGTTGAACTTTGGCACAAATATTCCCAACAATCTCACAAATCGACCACTATCGTAGTTTTCTAAAAAAATACCGTTCACTTTGGGTTAATTCCATTCCAGGTATACCTTATAAGTTATAATTAAGTCAGTATTTTGATTTAAGTCCATTCAAGTTATAATCAAGCCCAATAAGTTATTTAAGTAAGATGTAAGTTCATTAAGCTTATGTAAGTTCTATAAGTTAACGTAAGTTAAATGTAAGTTCAATATTTCGACTCGGGTTCTTATACTTTTTCGCTGTCAATGTTATATTATTTATGAATTACCTTCTTTGATGTGGGTTTATTGTTCAAACAATAAAATCGATTGAAATTCCAAATAAAATTTATCATTTATTTTTTTGCGTGTAAAAATTCTAAGCAGCTGCACTGTAAAAAAATTTCGGAGTGTACGCAAATTAAACACGGAGCGGATGACTGTTTATTTATTTAATCCCGCTGAGGTCAAATTTACTCCGAAGGGGAGTTTATTTAAATATTCAAACTCCGAATCGGAGTAAATGCGGATTTAAGTAAAATTCAGATCACTCTGAAATCACTCCGCTGAAAAGAAACTGAGTCTCGGAGTGAATTCGGATTGAAAGAAAATCCGTATTCACTCCCGATTTTTTACAGCGTAATCTCTATTTTGCTTTTTATTTCTTCATCTCACTTAACTTTCTTAGTAGTATTTTATCCTCCCCAAGTCACAACTGTTGATACAATGCTCAGCCAAAAAACTTTATCTTACGCAGCCTAAAAGTTTCATTGTGAGATTGTAAAGTCTTTCTCTCATCGCTCATCAGCAATTCAAGTAGAGTTTAAAGACAAAGAAAAAAAAATAATGAAAATAAAAAAAAAAAGTAACCAGTCGCTTTCGAAGGATCTGGTAACTTACGATCGGCGCCCGGTGCAAATATAAATGTTAATGTACTTTATTTGTTTCTTATTCCAGTGCATAAATTATCATTTTTTTATCTGTAGTTTTTGCAAAGTTTCCAAAGTGAACAAGACTTTGAATTTATTCATTCAATTAATTTTCAAAAAATGATTAATTCACATTCTAATGATAAATTTTCACAACTCGGTCTATTTCTGACGTTAAAAAAAAATGTAAATAAACGAAGGGAAATTAAATGGCGATAGTTAATTAGCTTATGAGAATATTTGCGAGTAGAGAAAGAGAGAAGAAAACTTGAGAATTTTATGATGAGATTACTACGGAGTACAATAAAGCCTTAGACAGCTCACAATATTCAACAGTAAGCTGTAGAAGGAAGAGAGATGAAAACTCAGTGTTTTAGTAGCTCTTACTCTATCTATCCATCTATCTCTGTCCGTCTCATCCTCTTCATCAAAAGAGACAACTGCCACTACCGACGTCGAGGATGACGCCCGTCCAGCGACTAATTACTTTAGACTTAAAATCTTTAATTTACCGTTGAAAGGGTGCCACTCTGTTGTATAAGAAGGATGAGTCAAAAAATAACGTCCTTTAGCTCTCATTTCACGCTTGCTGATTAAAAATATTGTTATTATTATTTTTAATATTTTTAAATTAATATAATTATCAAAAGTTTATTTTTAAACCCTGGGTAGTTCTCTTCTGTAATTAATTGTGACAAAAATTAATAAAAGGATTTTTATTATCAGTGATGGTCACTGCGGCTGCTGATTTTAGGGTTTTGATAATTTTATAGCTGGATCTTAATTTATGTAAATTAATAAAGAGAGGGGTAAAATGAGACGCAAGTGTAGTAAATTGATTTTGAGACTAAACAAATTTTGTTTTGTTAAAAAATATGGTTGCGGTTTGTAGAGAAGGCATATTGGGAAAGTTGATCAGTTTGGACGATACCAATTTGAATTTGGTTCCCTATCAAGACCTGAAAAAAATAACTGAGGTAAAATGGGCGACTAGTAAAAAAAAAAATTTGTCGACTCGTTCCCTGGTTCGACTCTTCATGACAAGGATCCTTGTATTCAATCAGGCAAATAAATTTCAGCCCGACTTGTTGCCTGGTCAGACTTTCGATAATAGAGTTCCCATATTTTTTTGATCAGTTGCCACATCAGGCTCAGGACAATGAGGAAACTGGAGCCTGCCCTCACCTGGTTCTTCATAAGATTCATGTAATCAGGCTGTTTCATCCCTCCCCCATCGGGTGTTGTTTGAAAATCAGAACGACCCGACGATTTTCCTTGCAGGAAATTCGCGGTTCAATTTGCCCCTGCTTCCACTCGAGATTACGAGCTAGAAACAAAATAAAATGTAAATTTTGAATTGCTAAATTAATAACAATTGAAATTTTTTTTTGAAAAAAAAACGAAATTATTTCAACGGCTTAATTCAAAAATTTCCCTGGATTAAATTTACAAAATAATTCAGAATAATGTTTTAAATGACAAATCACACTTTATACCCAAATTATTCTCGTCGCTTTATATTAAACCGTTTTCGACATTAAACCCTTTGTCTCTTGACATTGTGGTTACAAGACGACAGATGTCTCTAATACATATTCATACAAAGGCATTTTCATTTCTCCAAAGATATCCCTCGCTATTTCTACAACTCTGGCATTATAGCAATAATTACGTGTGGCTATTATTATTAAGGCCTTGAATTAATAAAGCTCAAACATTCCTCCCCTATTCCATTTTTCACAAACTAATTTATGAAAAATATAAAAGTTAATTATGGTTACAAATATTTTCATTTATTTGCGATTAGATCAGAAATGAGTAAAATTAAGGGAAAGATAAATAAATTAAAAACACTTTGAATACTTGAAGGGTTTAAGATTGTTTATTTATTTAACTTAAGCTGTTTGTGTATTGATATCGGATTTTTTTTTTTAGTGGAAAGTGAGTCTAGTAAATTTACGAGGTTCTATCGTGATGAAAAGTTTAATCAAACGTCCTTGAGATAAGCAAGCAGACTGTAATGAATTACTTACTTACTTACTCTCGTTCTTATGGATACTGATGTTTTCTGCTACTGCTGATTCTTTATCTTCTTAATTTTCGAGTTTTGTGTACATGAAACCCGTTCCACAAAAATAAGTATTTTTTCAAATGTAATACCCGTGTAAAAGAAAGTTCGATATGCCGAACTTTAAAATTTGAAACAATTTCGAAATTTGAACTTTTTCGAACTTTCATACCGACAAACCCTGGTGAAAAACTATAAATTTTTCTCATTTTCCCGACTCCAATTGAATTCATTTCTAATTCTAGAAAAGTTAAAAAAAACCGGGAATTTTGAAATTTCATACTGACAAGACTCATGGGAAAATCGGGTATCATCAGGAAAACCTATTAATGAAAGTGGCTAAAGAGCAATGTGGCAAAATGTAAACCGGCTAAAAGAGAAAGTGGCCAAGTATTGTAGTGAAACTATACGAAATGTACAAATTATCAATCGTCCAACCAATCATTGTGGCTAAATATAAACCGTAACATATCACAAATGTTCTAAATGGAAAAGCGGCAACATATGAAAGTGGCGACATATATTATAGGTACACATACAATTGATTTCATAGTCATCGAGGCACTATATCATTACGGCTAAGTTTTATTTCGACCGTATATCACCGAAATCGACTGTCGGCGGAAAATCACCCGTCGATATCGTAGATTTGGTAAAAAACAAAATTAAACTAAAAAAATTGAAATAATAATTATTAACTATCTGTAGACTAAAAAATAAAATTTTACATTGCATATATATCCCTCGAATGTCAATAAATTTCATCAAAATAATTATTAACATTAATATTTTTTAGTCTACAGAAAATTAATAATTATTATTTAAATTTTTTAACTTCCCGCTAAGAAAATCGACGATTTTCGAAAAATTGCGACGTTATTGTTTTCACCCCGATTTGCGAAAATCGAAATTTCATCAGATGTCGACGTTTTGAGGTCCTAGGAAGCTATTCTGACTATTTTTAGAATGATGTCTGAGTGTCTGGATGTGTGTGTGTGTGTGTGTGTGTGTGTGTGTGTGTGTGTGTGTGTGTGTGTGTGTGTGTGTATGTATGTGTGTGACCGGCTTATAACTTTTTAACTAATGAACCGATTTGGATGGTTAAGGCGGCAATCGAAAGAGCTTGTTGGCCATCAACTTTTCTGAAAATGTCAGATCATTTGATCAAGTAGATTCGAAAATATTGGCGAATTACGGAAAAAAATTTTTTTTTTTCGTTTTTTATTGATTGTACAGAAACGACTTATACGATCGACTTCAAAATCTAATCAGCTCTAGAACCTAACAAAACGCGTCGATTGCCACCTTAGCCATCTCAATCGGATAATTTGTTCGGGAGTTATCGCGGGAGGAAGAAATGGTGAAAAACGGTTTTTTTGCAAATATCTTCGAAATAACTGAACCAAATGATTTCAAAATCTGATCAACTTTAGACTTTATCATATCGGGTCGATTGCCGACGCCCAGATTTTTTTCATATTTTCAATGTCACAATCTGAAGAGCAGATAGACAATGATTGGTAGATAACACAGACAACTTATCAAGGTGCAAGGCTCTTACACGCGCGATAAATTGAAATGATACTGCATAATTCATAATAACGCCTCGTGTATTACGTAATCAATGTTAATCAAATGAGTAAATGGTGCATATTAAATAAGTTATATGATGTTCATTTTTGCTTATAATATCTAATTGCTTATGAACTTGTTATCATGTTACAATAATTGCAATGTAAATATTATTTCTCGGGGCATAATAGGATACTTTGAAAAAGTCACAAAAAGAACTTTGGTCTAATGTTTTTTTTTGACTGGTTCGAACACTATCAGTAATTTGATTTTCCACAGTACCTGCACCGAAAATTTAAATTCCTGCCTTGTTTAGATGGAAGAAAGTGGTTCATTTCTTTTATGAAAAAACAAATGATTAAAATTAGTGCATGCGCCATTCTTCCCATAAACAGAGGCAAAAATTCAAACTTTCTGGTGAAGATCGCCTTTGGCCCGTGTAGGCAATTACCTATGCTGATTGAAATGTCCTATTTTTCGTCTTGGGTGTGTAATATACTGTTTCAGTGAAGTGTAAAAAAACTTATTTAAAAAATAATGCAGCAACACATTTTTTAGGAACATAAAAAAAAAAATTGGAAAATGAGAAATTTACCCTCGAATCGTATTTCGACGCGAACCAATCGCGAGTATTAGTTCTAGACTTACGTTATAAATTTTAATTTCAATATAATTTATTGTACTAATTCAGTGTACACATGTATTTAAGTAATGAAGAGTAATTAGGTTCGCATATACATGTATTATTAACGCAAATAGAATGATTGGGCGCACAACTTTCATCATTCCAACAATATTCTTCTAAAAGTGGTGCACATATTGCATCATTTCTTATGACATGATTTTCTCTACAAGAGCATACTTTATCAGAAGAACAAATTATATGTCCCCTCGGATAACAATCTCTAGTATTTTCACATGACAGTCCCAATGGGGCTTAAATGATAAAATTAATCAGTGATTTATTAATATAGTTATTGATTATTGCTTATTACAAAAAATAATAATTTTTTTTTTTTTGACTTACTTGGAATGCATCGATAAATCGATTGTGATATAAATGCAAGTTGACATGTGCATTTATTATCGATGCATTCAGAATTAGTAGGCACACAGTCAGCATCTATATTGCAGAATCCACCCAAAAGAGGCGCACATATTTGACCCGCCACGTCAATATAATTATTCTTACATTCACATATTTTGTTAACAGAGCATTCGGCATTATTAATATCTGAGCAATCGACATTGCGTTGACAAGGATCTGTCAGATTTCCTGAAGTTGTAGTAAAAATCGAAATCAATTTATACAATCGAATTATTAAGATATTTATGATTTCTCATCTAGTTTAAGTTAACGATACCTGAATAACGGCAAAAATAAGTAGTTATGTGGGCTCCCCATCCTTGTTTTTTGCAGATATTATTTGGTGCACAGCATGCTTGTAAGGAATGAGGGTGACACTTTTTGAAAAAATTTTCAATATTAATTAGCCAGGTAACATAATTTCAAGCCAAAAATATAATAAAATTTTTTCTTGGCTGAAAAGTGGCCAATAAAAGACCCACATAGTGGATCTTAAGGTTTAGTTGAAGCAAACAAAAAAATATTTATAAATATTGGTACTCATACTCACTTTAGATCCATAGCTTGCGCACTGCATACGTCTCTCATATTCATAAACATCACTAAGATTATAAGCGGCTAGAAAGTTTATTTCAAGTACTATGATAACTTTAAAAAAAATTTTACTATTCATTTTTTTTCATATGATTCTCCAATCAACGAAGAATACCACAATCGATTAAAGCGCTTGTTTTGCAGCTGCACTAAACTTGTTATGATTAAAATTTCGACGTTTCAAACGAAATTATATCATATTTTTTTATAAAATTGTAACTGGTCAGTCAATAGATAAGATAATTTTTTTATAAGCCTACAGCGATTAATAAATTGATTTATAATACTCTATATAGTAATGAGTCGATAGCATAAACGTTCTTGCAATGACTGACCTTACCGTTAAAACTAAAAGAATTCAATTGCCCACCTAATTAATCTGTACTGGTAGAACTATATAAAAAAAAAAAAACAAAAGGTGATTGAAAGGAATAATACTCGAGTGATAACGTTTTCGATAATTTAGAAAATGCTCGTTAAATAGTTTGACTTATAAAAAATTTATAAATTTAGAAGTGATAATTTTTACCGTTTTTTATATTTTTGTATTTCAATATAACTTTTAATGACGTAATTAACTATATTCTCTACCTATTACAGTCTGAATAGATTACGTAAGTTTTGGTTTTTTAACTTCCCGCTAAAAAAATTGTAAATTTTCAAAAATTCGAGAAGTTCTTGTTTGTACTCCGATTTTCGAAAATCGAGTTTTTTATCCGGCGTCGACGTTTCGAGGTTCTCGCAAGCTATTCTGCAGAATAGTCATGACTATTTTCAAAATGATGTCCGAGTGTTCGTGTGTAATTATGTATGTATGTATGTGTGTGTGTGTGTGTGTGTGTGTGTGTGTGTGTGTGTGTGTGTGTGTGTGTGTGTGTGTGTGTGTGTGTGTGTGTGTGTGTGTGTGTGTGTGTGTTTGTATATGTAAACTCTATGTAACATTTTAACTAATGAATCGATTTGGATGGTTAAGGCGGCCATCGAAGGGCTTGTTGGCCATCAACTTTCCTAAAAATTAAAAAATGCATAAGTATTCACACCAATGTTTTTGAGCTTTTTGAGCTCGAAAACAACGGGAAGTTGGCCTGTAGGGCCAACCGACACCCAGGTTTTTGAGTTTATGTTTTTTACCAAATCTACGATATCGACGGGTGATTTTCCGCCGACAATCGATTTCGATGATATACGGTTGAAATGAAACTTAGCCGTTATGATATAGTGCCTCGATGACTATAAAATCAATTTTATGTGTATCTATAATATAAGTCGCCACTTACATATGTTGCCGCTTTTCCATTTAGAACATTTGTGATATGTTACGATTTATATTTAGCCACAATGATTGGTTGGATGGTTGATAATTTGTACATTTCGTATAGTTCCACTATAATACTTGGCCACTTTCTCTTTTAGCCGGTTTACATTTTGCCACATTGCTCTTAAGCCACTTTCATTAGTAGGCTTTCCTGATGGTATCCGTAAAATCTCTTGAAAATTGAAAATTCTGATCATTAATAAGAGACTTTTTGATATTTCAAAAATAAATAAATTTTCTGGAAACGTCTTCATTAAATTTTCAATTCGTCTTTCAATTCCATCCTATTATTTTTTCAAATTCGTATTTCTATTAATATTGAGGTATTACAAAAGTTCGAAATTGTTGAAATGTTGAACTTTTTTTTTACACAGGTAACTTAATTTTAAGAGTTTAATGAAAGGAACAGAAATAACGAGACAGAATTAGCAAAACGTAATTTCAGTTTACTTGTAATTAATAAATACTTTTATTAACTATTATGTTTATTTTAATATTATTTACATAGTAATTGAGAAATTACAATTTTTATATACATAATTATAAGTTATTGGATATTTAAGGCAGGATAATTCAAAGTTACGGTTAATAAATTCATTAATGACGTCTACATTCCAAGTACTGAAAAATTAAGAGAAAGTTTTTTAGAAGCAAATAAGTTGTTAAGCTGTGGCATTTTTAAGAATTTTTGTAATTTATCACAAGTGAGATAAAAATTTAATATTTTAAATCTTCAAAATAATTCAAACTTTATAAAATAAGTGAATTATCAACATTTACTTTCGAATCCTTATTAATTTTTGAGATTCGATACACATTTAAAATTTTCAAATAAAGTATTTAAAAAAAAAAAACTTAAAAAATAAAAATCGATTGTCTGAATAAAATTGACTTGCAAATTGAGGTTGTAAAGTGGCGCTACGTCAGTTTGTAACTTACTCGTGGCACCTTCAGCACCTCATCGGGGTTTTAACCCCTTAGAAAATTCGACTCAAGGTCTTTATACTACAAGAAGATCACCGCAAGGTAAAAAAAAATATAAAAGCCTCTAGTATAATAAAAATAAAAATGAAAATAAAAATAATAAAAAACAGACAAAGTTCTAGTAAGCCCGATCATTGAGACTCCGCTCTCATCGTCTCGTTCTCATAAATAACCCGCGATTTTAACGCACCCAAAATATCTTTATCCTCCGAAAAAATAAAATTCTTACGGAAAAAAAATTAACAAAAAAAAAAAAAAAATAAGTAAAAAGAGTTATAAAAATTAAAAGTTTTAAAATTCTTAAGTACTCACCCTAAATGCGAAAACTTTTATATTTATTATTTCGACAATGGGAAAAACTTTTTTCCGCAATACAGAAAATTCATTTTCCACAGTTATAACCTCGTATTTTATTGTTATTGTTGTTGTTATTATTCTTTTACTTTTACTATCGAATGTTTGGGTTTAAAATTCACTATGTGAGTTAGTGTTTTGATGAAAACAACCCTGAGAAAAGAGACCGAATTCAGTGCAACAACCGGTTGCTAGGTAATGTTTGTTCTCGCGAACCGCACCCTCTAATCTATAATGCCGTTAACGCGCTATTCAGAATGTGTTATTTAGCATCTTTGTATTTACGTTATATTCCGCCAGATAAATTATTCATTTTATTCTATAACAATACAATAATATTTTTTTTATCTGTACCTAAAAAAGTTTCCAAAACATTTTTTTTTGATACATTAATTAATTTAATTATCAAAATAAAATTTATCTTAATTAATAATTAAATTTTTATGGCTGATTTTAGATGTAAAAATTTTTTACAAAAAATTCTGCCTGATTCAAACTGTCCAGAGACGTCCATCTTGCCTCTATATAAAATTTAAAAAAAAATATCTAAAGACTCATTATGTCTGCACTGTACAAAATTTTTGGAGTGAACGCGGATTAAATCGGGAGTGAAAGCGGATATAAATAAAATCCGGTTCACTCCGAAATCACTCTGCTGGAAAACCTGTGTAAAAAAAATTCGTTTCAAAAAAGTTCCGTATATGGAACTTCTAAACATGAGACAGATTAAAACTTCGAATGGAACTTTTTTGGAACGTTAGTAATATTGATGGTAAAAAAAAAACGATTTTATGAGCAAATTTAGAGTCAAAATAGGACGTTTTTGGAACTTTTTTGGAATTTTATATAGACGTTCTAAAAAAGTTCTAGAATCATCACTTTTGACTTTTTTATGGACTAAAAAAGGCATTCCAAAACATTCCAAAATCACTATTTCTGCATCTTTTGTCGAATAAAGACGTTCTAGAAACATGCCAAAATAGATAAAAAATCACTACTTTTGAATTTTTTATAGAACAAAAAAAACGTCCATAAAAAATTCTAAGAACGTCCTTTTTTGACTCTAAATTTACTCCTAAAAACTTTTTTTTTACAATCAAAATTACTAACGTTCCAAAAAAGTTCTATTCAAAGTTCTAATCTGTCTCATGTTTAGAAGTTCCACATGCAGAACTTTTTTGGAACAAATTTTTTTTACACGGGAAACAAACTCCCTATTGACTCCGTATGTGGTTTTTTTGAATAAATTCCGAAACTCCGAGTGACGGAGTGAATTCGGATTTAAATAAAACCCATAATCACTCCCGATTTTTTACAGTGTGATATTTTTAGAGTCTGTAATTTCATAATTTAATCATCCATCTATTTTTTTTTAAATATACTAACTATTGAAAACTGTTGGTGTGTAAATATAATTAGTAAACAACAACAATATAAATAAATTTATCAACAAAAAAAGTTTTAATACAAGTTTGAGACTAGGAGCCAAGAAACTATGATGTGACAAACTAAAGGCACAAAATCATGGCAGATAATAACTTGAGTAAGTTTAAGTTATGGGTCTTTGTTCGCTAAAATTTTAGGCGTAACCGTCGATGAGTTCAGACAAGACTGAGAATAAGGTGATGCAGACAAAGAGACGGAGCTGGGGGTGGGGTATAGAAGACAGGGTGAGTTATGCTGATATCGAAATCGAGGGAGAGAATAGAATAGTCTAATGTCTATTATTCTATCTGTCTTCTGTATTCCATTTTGTATAAATGTCTATATCTATGTATGATATTAATATATATGGATAAGAGATTTGTACAAATATACGACCGAAAATGATGATAATAATAATAAGATATGTAGATGGAGTGACGGGAATAGATGGGAAGGAACAAGTAGAAAAATCCGCATTGGATCAGACATAGTTGCTACTAGCTATTGTCATCTTTTACTCTTTCTCGACAATTTACCGAGATATTTGGAGTTATTGACTTCCCCCTTCATCGGATATCAATCAAAACGCCATTGACACGCCTGCCTATACCCCTCAACAAATAGAGGGAAACTCATAGTACACCAAAGGTCTTATTTTTTCTCCGATTTTTTCTTTTTTTTTATTATTATTATATTCTTATTTTCATTCTTTCTTACTCGTAATATCTGATATTTAATTTCCCTCGTGTGTCATATCTATTTTCATCTTTTTTCATTCGTCCTTTTCTTGCTCCTGAGGACTTGAGAGTTGCGCAAACAAAAGTTACAACATAATTGTCTGTGGATTATATGAAATTGACTTTTTAAAAGTCAAATCTTGTAAAGTTGTTTTTTTTTTTTTAATAGTTCCGGCGATTGAAATTTAATTTTTGGTGGCTCAGATTTTTTAGAATTTACACTTTGATGTAAAATTAAAACGTCAGTTCGATTGGAAAGAGAAAATTTTCGAAAGAGATTTGAAATTTTTTTTTTCAATTCTTGTTTTTAAAATATTTAAATACTTCCGGTTATCAAAAATTAATTTTCATAGCCCATTTTCCGATAAAAATCTGAAATTTGTCTCATAATTAAACCACTTTTTAAATTTTATTTCAAATAGAAAATCAAAAATAAGATTTAAAGTTTTTTAAAATATTTTCTATGGACAAAAAATTTTTTTTTGCAATTAATTCTGTATTAAAAAAAAAGTTAGTTAAATATGACTTAATTTTATTTAAAAAAAAATAAAATTTTAGAAATTCTCTGAAATTAAAAAATCTAAAAAAATCCTTGATAACTTTTTATCGCATCCTTGAATATTATTATCATTGAAATTCAATTTCCCGCAATAGACAAAATTACATATGAAAAAAAAGATAAAAAAAGTTCTGATGAACAGATAGAAGAAAACCCTTCGACAGACATTTGACTCTTACTCGTCAGCAAATTCAGTGGGAGGCGAAAGAAAGAACGAGGATTCTCAAGTGACAGGAAGAATAGAATTCAATGCGGCAGTCAGTGAAGCACCGAACCACCAGTACCATCAAACCATCGCTATCACCAAAAACCTCGAGAGATAATATCTGAATATTGAGGCACTGAGCACAATCTGTCGCGCTCGTAAACCAGTCTGATATGAATGTGGATTGCTCAATTTTCTACAACCCAAAAGACACATCAAACGCATTATTTTAATCCCTGCTAAAGTACCCACCTATTTCTACATATATATATAAACTGCCAATACGAAATTCGATCCATATTAAACCTATCGTATTAAAACATCCATCGTACCGAACATACGTCATTTTTATTTCTTTACATTTTTTATTCACGAAAAATTTTTTACATTTTCTACAACTTTCTTTAAACTTTTTTTTTTCTTACCATACCCAGAGAAAAATCATCATATTTATTTTCAAATAAACAGTTTTCTCAATTATGACCACAGTTTAAATATTTCGTCTCTCATTTTTCAAAATGTGTTGTCACTAAACAGAAAAAAAACTTCTTACTGTTCGTTGTTTCGAATTTCGGGAAAACGGCGCGAATTGGCTACTATTCAAAAAATTTGTTTTATTTTTTAGTTTCCATATTTACCATTGATAAATTTTAACGAAAATGGATCATTAATTAATCATTTGAATAAAAATTTTATTATCAGAATGACTTTCAATTATAATCGAGGAAATTCCGAAATTTTACGTGGAAAATCCTCATTTTTTTTAGTAGCTCATTACCCCAATGTCTGATTTTTTTTCTAATATCCTGATCAGTGTCAAAAATTCTCCTGAACAATAAAATTTTCAAGGAAAATTTTTTCAAAAATTAAATTCCCGTGCAGTCAACTTACCCCATTTTCTCTAAATATCTAAGAAATTATCATTTGTAAATGAATGTATATATCACATATATATAAAATTTTAGAAATAAAAAAAAAATGATAAGAAAAAGAATTATGAGGTAAAAATGTTAGTGATACGAAAAAAAATGACGTGTAGGCGGATCATCTCTCTTTTGTTCCCATCTTTCATATTCTTTTTCAGTGAAATTGCTTGTTCTATGTAAAAGTTAAACCCAATTGGCCTGTGTTAGAGCAAAAGAAAAAAAAAGAAGCATTAAAAAAGACTTAAACATTGAATTTTTCTTGCTCTTATTTTCTATAACATATATATTTTTTTTTTCAGACAATTTTCATCTCGAGGATAAAATTTCCATCTTGAGAGTAAAGTTACATCTGGTGAATAAAAATAAAAAAAGTATAATATAGTACAATAGAATGAAAATAATGGATTCTGATAGCAGTAATAGCAGTTTGGCTGAGAGTATGACGAGTTTTGATCGTAAAAAGTCGATCGACGAGGAGGATACCCAGCAGATGATGCTGGAGTGTGGGCTGAGAGAAATTGTTACTGAAGAGCCATCACAGCCACAACAGCTAGAGGAAAATCAAGTTGAATTTAAGAGGTTGCTCGAGTCAATGATGGATTCGGATAATGGCTCGGGTGAAGATGATTACGATCCTGATAATGATGACAATGATGATGATAATCAAACCGAGGGGGGACGGAAAAAAAATAAACAAGATAATAATCAAGATGATGACAGCAAAGCCCTCGGTAATTAATTTTTATTCTAATTATTCATCACCTGCTTTAGATAATTTTTTCAATTAAGGGGGGAAGCTGCTCTGAGATACAAAAAAAAGAGAATATTTTTGTAATTTTTTTTTCAGAGTACCTTCTTTATTAAAATTCTTAAAATTTGTGACATTATTAAGCATCATTCCAAGAATGTTCTGCTAAATTTTCATAAAAAAATATTGAAAAATAAGCCAGTGGTAGCGGGGAGAGACGAATCACCTCAAAAAAAGCCTCCATGCCGTAGGCAGGATAACTTATGACTGCCTCATCTGAAATAAAAAAACCAAAAAGATTTCTTTAGTACATAAGTTCATTTTAGATCTGAACGAAGGATTTTTTGATTGTACCTTTACCAACAATTCAAAAATGAATATTCTGTTTATTCCTTCGTTCAAATCCAAGATAAACTTACGTACTAAAGAAATATTTTTGGTCTTTTATTTTAAATGAGGCAGTCATGCGTTATCCAGCCTACAGCATGGAGACTTTTTTTTGAGGTGACTCGTCTCTCCCCACTACCACTGGCTTATTTTTAAATATTTTTTTATGAAAATTTAACAGAACATTCTTGGAATGATGCTTAATAATGTCACAAATTTTAAGAATTTTAATAAAGAAGGTACTCTGAAAAAAAAAATCACAAAAACATTCTTTCCTTTTTGTGTCTAAGAGCAGCTTTCCCCTTAATATCAATCCTAAAATATTATTTTCCATGCAAATTAAAAAAAAAAATTACTGAAATTGGATTAAAAATATTAAATTATAAAAGCAATTTTTCATGATTATCTTAAGTTTTAAAATGAACGAAACCACAGGAGAAATTGATTTATGGTGTTTATAATATTTATTTTTATTTGTTAATATTTCAAACAAACTACTTTATCAGATTTACAATGTAGGTTTAATTAACTTGGCTATAAAAATGAGAGTACACTAACAGACCACCAATTATCAAATTTTAGTCTGCGATAAGCTTTTTTCCTCCCGGCGTAAGCCCATAACCACCGAGAGTATAAAAGTTTAATATTTTTGTTCATAAATCACGAGTTTAAACTTTCAGAAAAAGTAAAAATACATGAGGTTGCTGGTAATTCAGTAATTTTTTAAATTTTTATTTTTAATCCTCGAAAGTTTGAATGTGTTTTTATTTTATTTCCATCGTATTGTACTATTTTAATCTTTAAATTCGTCGAATATGGGAAAATAGCGAGTGAAAAACTAAATGTAACCTGTTGAGAGTTTTTATCGATGCTTGTTGTAGCTGGGAAATAGTGAGAGAACATTCAAAAGTCTCGGCTTAGGATGGAAAATTTTCCAGACAGAAAAATACAAGCGAAAGTTTCTTTTTTTAAGCTGATAGATTTTTTTTATACGTCTATTTTTAAAGTATATCGGTACATTTTCAAATAAGAATAATAACTTTTTTTTTTTATATACATTTTATATATTCATTTTTTACTGAAAATAATATAGACGAAGAGAAAATCATGCACTGTAAAAAATCACCGGGGTAAGTCAAGCGGTGTAGGTGTTAAAATTATCGGTGTTAAATTTACCCCCGAAAGCGGTGTGAAAATAACGCCGCCACCGGTGTAAATATTCTAGTCCGGTGTTAAAATAACGCCGCCACCGGTGTAAATATTCTGTACCGGTGTTAAAATAACGCCGCCGCCGGTGTAGATATTCTTTACCGGTGTTAAAACATTTTATTTTGTGAATATTTTTACTTACTCGATCACTATACTAGTTGATAAATGATATTTTTTATTAATTTTTATAAAGAACTGACATTTTTTGTGTTTTATAATCTTTAAAGTTAATACTCCAAGCGGACGTAATTGACCCCGCTTTTACACCGGCATTACTCCGCTTTTACACCTGTTACCCCGCTTTAACACCGATATTTTTAACACCGGTGTATTACTCCTCCTACACCGGTGTAATTTCATTTTTACACCGGGCGGAGTTAAGACGAGTCCATTTTTAACACCGCTCTTTTTACAGTGTGGAACTGTTCCTTACCATAAGCGTACGATTATTAAAAATCAACCTATAACATTACGGTAATTATTACTTGAAATTATGGGACATATACTCTCTAAAACTAAATTAGTGAAAAACCACTAATTACTTGTGAATATTCACTAATCGAAATTGTCCAAAGTATACGACTATGAATTAGTGACTATTCACTTATTGAATTAGTAAAAAAAACAACATATAGAATTAGTGAAAATTTCACTGATTGAATTAGTCAAAAATGTACTAATTCACTTGTTGACGAGGATTTATTTGGAAAAATATTGTATCGTTGCTAATAATATTGTATCAAAATATTATCATTATCATGATTATTATTTGTAATTGATTATAAAATTTTTTAGCAACTTGATCGACTAAATTAACAATTAAAATTACTTTCATACGGTAAATATTTATATCATAATTATAACTCATAACCTGAATCTATTGTCAATGATGGTTTTGATTCAGGTTCGGTAAAAAAAGATGGAGTAAAAATATAAAGCTATTAAAAAATAACAAGATGTATTATTTAGCAACTAAATTAGGTTTTATTTCATTAACTTACTTGAATTAATACTGTTCAGTTGTATTTAAAAATTATCGTAATTAATTTTGCCCTGAATTTGATAATTCAACGATAGAATAAAAAGTCCTCAAGCGAGGCGCCACTAGTAATCATTGTAGAATCCGGGGAATCACTAATGAATTAGTGAATCTAATTCAAAATCACTAATTTTGTAGTGAATTTTAAGATCACTATTTCAATTAGTGAAATTTTCACTTATTTAGTTTTAGAGAGTACCTATAGTTCAGGAAAAATTTCCCATAAACATGGTAACAATTCCTATAATTATGGTAAAAGTTCTCATATTGAATGGTAATGATTACCATACTCATGGGAAAAGTTCCCATAATCATATAGGAATGAATCCTATATCCATCACATTAGAACGTTTCCTAGGTGCGTATGGGAATAAACCTCGTTGTGGTAACCATTCCCATAATGTATGAGAAGTGTTCCCATAATATTATGGTAATTTTTATTATACTACTATGGTCATCGTTCTCATACTTGTACGGTAAACGTTACTATATATTAAGGTAATGATTGTCATACATTATAAGAATCATTACCACAATAGCATGGTAACCATTATCGTAAAAACCGGTAGTAGTTACTTTAACAGCATAGTAACGACTACTATGATGATATGGTAACCATGACCATAACAAACCGGTAACGGTTACTATGAAAGTAAGGTAACTGTTACCGTAGTATGAGGAATTTGTAAATTTTATAATAACCACTACCATAGTATTATAGTAATTATTATTAAAATATGACGGTAATCATTACTATAATTTTATGAGGAATAATTTGATACCGTATAGGAATGAATCCCATATGTATAGAAATGGTTACCATAATTTGTATGGGTGCCATTTTTATGATCAATATTTTTAAAAAACCGGTCACCATGTATTATGAGAACTATTCCTATAATATATTGTAATTATTACCGTAAATTTTTCTTTGTGTATGAAATATTTGAAGAACTAAATTTTCAAATTTATATTTTATATACTTGGTATTTATTTACGAAGTAATCAACCAAGTGTCACTTTTATCACCGATTGACAGACGTGGGGTTAACTCTGATGAAAGAAAAAAAATGAAACTAGATGTAGAACCACAAGAGCAATTATTATAGGTCGTTGATTAGTAGAAAAAGAGAGTTATATAAAGACACCGAGGGGTAAAGGAACATGTGAGCTACGGACCAAAGACAAGGAAAGAGAGAAAAAGTAGTGAAGCATGAGGAAAATATATTCTACCCCTATTTGGTACCGGACACGTCAGAGCTAGTGGATTCCCGCGTGGCTGCTCACCAGAGATTAGCTCAAACGAACCAACGCTAACTATTTTCACGAGAGTTGAATAGAAAGAATACGAGAAACGCGCCCTCAAAGTCACAAAAAAAAAAAAAGAAAAAAAAGAAAGAAAAACTAAAGAAAACGAAAAAAAAAAAAAAAACAGGTAATTCTCTGCTGACTTTTGATAACAGGAATCAACTTTATTGATCAGATAAAAATTATTCACGCGGAAATACCAGAGCGATCTATTATCGCATTAATTCTTTGATCTCTAGAATAATAAAAAAAAAAAAAATTTTATCTCATCTGAATATTTATTTATTTTTTAAAATAATTTTAAATTTAATTTAGCAGTCAAAATAAATTCAATAAAAAGTTTTAATGAAATTGATAATTTGAACTTTTGATAATAAGGAAAATTTATTGGATGGGTTTATTTATTGAGCTGCTGTGCGACAAAAAATCTAGCAAGTTAAGTACTTTGGGCTAGGAAAGAGATGAAAGTACAAAAAAAAGTAACAATAAAGACACACATTTGTATTGGCACTCTAGCGGGAAATTAAAGTAATAAAATGTCCGTAAACTACACAACGGAGCGGAGTTACTACTTGGCTTTACAAGCACGCCTTTGGAACGGTGATTACACGGTACGCGATTCGTGTACCGAAAACTCCGCATGGGCATTTTGGAAAACTGTAATTTAAGTAATAAATTGTTAATTTACAACCTTACATCTTTCTTACTGTCCTGTCGACTTGCGGTTTCTATATGTATATAAATATATACAAATATATAAGGGTGGCTCAAAAAAAAATTTTTCGCTTTCATTTTTTCAAAAATTAGTGTATGGTTAAAAAAAAGTTATCGTTCAAGCTTAAAAATTCAAATTTGAATTTCAAGAAATTTTTTGAATATCAAAAATCAAATTTGTATTTTTTTCTCGCTATGAACAAATTTTACTACATAAAAAATAGATAATTCGGAAATTTTACCTGAAAATTTGAATTTTTTAAAGACGCGGGAGAGTTCAAATTTTTGAATTTTTAATATTTTCGCGCGAACTTTGAAAATGAATATTTTGGAGCGAAATTTTCAAATAATTTATTACATTCAATGACAATAATGAAATTTAATTTTTACTGAACTCGATAATTATAAAAAATCTTACTTTTTCCAAAATAGCGATCCCGCCAAAGTCTGACTAAATTTTAAAATTTTAACAAATTTCTTCAGCGCAAATAAATAAAATCTAATCGTAAATTTTATTTGTACAATATTTAAATGAAATTTACTCTCTACCTAAGATTACTTCCGTCGGGAAATCGAATTGTCTCCTCTGCATCCGATTCCATAGTCTCTTGCACTCAAACAGGATATTCATGGTACATGCACAATTTTATCATTCCCCACTTCCATACTAGATACTTCAACTCACCCCTAGCCTCAACATTTCTCATTCCCCATAATTCTATTCTTTTTCTAACATCGAAAATTTAAAAACAAAATTTCACGTTCCACGTAAACTTTTCCGTACGTGGAATAGCAATATGCGATTCACTATTACCATAATACGCTACCATAAGTACAGTAACACGAAAATCCGAGTCATATATTTATATTTATATATAAATTTTTTTCTTTTTTCCCTCCCACTTTCTTTCTCAGCTCCTTCTTTCCCCTCACTCTCAACATTTTACTTCATTTTTTGTGAAAGCCGAAATTTCTCAAATAAAAAAAAAATCAATAGAATCGCAATATAAAGTTTGACGTGTAATTTTTATCTAAAAAACGTCAAAGTTTAAAACAAAAGTGACGTTTTATTTTTATCTCTCGTCTTTTTCTCATACTTAAATATTATTTATTTTCTTTTTTACTTGTACTATTATTTTTATTTTGTCTAACATGGGATATGAAGAATCGTGACTAGCTCGTGGATTTTGACCGCACGTCCATGAGTAACCGAGGAGAAAATTGGAAATAGCCTTGTCGGAACGTGTGCAGCTTTCCCACCTTAGTGACGAGGGACAAACGAGAAACGAGGGTGAGACAGAATGACAAAAAAAAAAATAAAATAGAAGTGAAGAAAAAGAAAAAAAAGGGTGAGGGTATGAGTTAAATCCTGAATGAGCAAGTTCAGGCATCAAGCTTAAGCTTATGCTGAAGTTTATGCATAAAAAGAAAATATATATATAAATATATAGAAAAGGGTGGAAGAAAATAAAAAAAGCTGTATACAGACTAAGTGAGGAGTGAAAAATGACATCAAGTTCAAAAGCCTCTAAATAAGAAATCACTCTTGGTGTTACTTAAACATTATTCATTCTGAATAAGTCGAAAGTGAAATACTAAATTGACGATCTTGCTTTATATATGTATGTATATATATATAAATAAAAAAATGCCTAGTCATCAATTTTCGAGCTTTGCTTTCGGTCAAAAGTAAACTACCAATACGTTTAAGACCAGACGCCGTCTGGCACGTCAAGAGTTTTTCTACTTACTACTGTTTTTTTTAGGATTACGTGAACTTTAACCTCTTCTTTTTTTTTTATCAAAAAAAATTTTTCTTAGTGATAAAATTTATTTAGATATAGATTACAGTCGATGGAATTTTTTTCAAGTTATTGTTAATACTTCGATCACACACAGAAAAAACAGATATCTTGAGTCAAGAAAATATTTTTGAAGACAAACGTTTTCGGGAACCAAGTCAAGATTTTCTTGAGCCAAGAGAATTCGTCTTGGTTGGAGAAGATTTCTACTTTATCTGAGAAAATTTAGGTCTCCAAAAAAATTTTCTTGAATCAAGAATATTTACCTTCAGTCGAGAATTTTTTTTTGTGTGCAGGCTTCTATTATGCGGAAAAATTATTCTAGTTTTAAATGCTGTCATAGTAAAGCCGGAATATGTCGGCCACCTGACGGAAATCGAAGTAAACACATGAGAAAATCACTATGGCCACAGTTGAATTTCCAATGACTACAGTAATTTTTTATATGATCGTTGTCAATTTATGATTTTGAAGTTAGCCGACGTCTAATAATTTTTTGATTTTTTTAAAACCGATAAATTATAAAAAAAAATATTTTTAAAAAATTGCACTTGTATTTGTTTGAATTTTCTACATGTGCATATTTTCTTTTTTTTTTTTTTATAATTGATTTGTTAATAAAAAAAATCAAAAAATTTTTAATTGTCTACTAACTTCAGGACCATGTCAATTTTACTGGGGTCACAGTGATTTCTTCATGGGTTTATTTCAATTTCTGTGGGTGGCCAACATCGACTGGTTTTACTATAACACCATAGGATTTCAAACGAGATCAATTTCTAACTGTTCTATAGTAATTTGAAAATTTTTAATCGTGAAAATTTTCATTCTTTAAAACCGAAGCTACGAAAGAAATTCAGTCAAATTCGAAAATCAAAATTACGATTCAAATTTTCTGGTCTTCGTGAAAAATTTTGTGAATTTTAGATCGAAATTCTTCATAAATTTACATTGAATAATTGGTACATAAAAAAAAAAGTTTGTTTGAGTCAAGAAATTTTTTCTAGTCCCAAATCAAAGCTACAAAATCTTTTTTTTTCTATGTATTGTAAGTTTCAATTATTTTTTCATAAACAAATACTTGAACGAAGATTCAAAATTCCATTTTTATCAAACTCTATATAAATATATGCACATATATACTGGCTTTCGATTCGAACCAGCATAAAATCTGAAAAACTAGTTTTCTTACTTCGTTATAAACTTGGACATTGTTACCTCACTCGAAGAGATAACTCTTATCTATATACGACTGAAAAAAAAAAAAAAAACCCGTTGTTAAGTTTCTCTCGGCTTACAGAAAAACTTTTTCATCCTCAACTCAACCTCCGTATTATATTATATTACATAAGAATATATTTATATATATACATCCGTAAGGCTCATAAGTCGACATTATTACCTGCAGCCCGTCGTAAGAACGCGCTCGGGTGTGCACTTACAATTTACGCATTCCACTACCGCCCAACTCGCAACAGTCAAAATAATGAAAGTATTTATAAGAAGAAAAAAAAAAGAAAAAAAAAATTACTCAAGGGAAGTCGCGCGATAACGACCAGGGTAAAGTAATTCAATATGCTTGTGTACGAGCCTAACTACAACAGACTAAGACTTTCGTTGATACTCTTTTCTAATTCGTCGGAGAGCTATTTTCCCACAAAATGAAAAGTACTCTATATTTTTCCTTTGTGGTTCCCATGCTTTTGGGGGGATTAAACAGCCGAAATAGTAATCTTTTTGCCATATATATGTGCAAAGTACACTAGCGAGCACACAGGCGCACACGCGTACCTATACTTAGACACAAAACCCTACAATATTATATTATACCCGTAACATAAGCCATCTGTGAATACCACCACATCAAATATTGACCAGATGAGGGAAAAAGACCCAGAAAGATATGTTATCAAAATATTATTTATCACTGAGAATGCTTGAGATTATGTACCGTATCAAAACCTTATACACTAATTCTTTTCTATGATCTGTGCGATACCTTTTTTCCGACACTTGTTTTATTTATTTATACATTTCATTTTCGCAAACTGAATAAATGGATTTTTTTATTTACTTAAGCTTTATATGATATATACTTCATATATATTTTCGGGGTGTGTGAATTGTATTCGAATCAAATATAATTATTCGATTTGAAATTTTGCGAATTATTCGTAAATTTTCGAAATATCAAAAAGTTTTCGAATTATTAGATTCGAAGTTCGAATCAAATAATTTAATTCGGTACGATACGAATAATATAGATAGATATGTATATATATATATATATTTATATATATATATATATATATATATATATATATATATGTGTGTGTGTAATATGTATGTTAGTTCATCAATTTTAATAAGGATTAATCTATTTCGCTTTGAAAATTTTTGTTTGAAGAAAAAAAAAGTTTGTTTATTTGGTGGCTGATTATTTATTTTGATCTTTCACCAAAAATTATATACAATAGCAATTATTTTATAATTCAATTTAACATCGGATATTTTTCAACATTTACTTTTCTTACAATCGAAGGTTTTTTTTACAAAAGTCTGATGATCTGTTTACAACCTAAGGAAATTTTATTTTGATACAGTTTATTTTTACAATTTCTTATTATTTTCATAATTAATCTATACCCCGTACAAATATTTCATGCCTCAATAAAATATTTAGTCATTAACATCCGCAAAATTTTGAAAAATGTAAAAATCACTAGAAACTTGTAGAAGTTTTGGACTTTTCAAATTTGTTTTGACAAAGAATTCATACTTCAAATAGACACCCAGACAAAAATGACCCAACGGAGTAAGGATTAATTTTACAACCTCCGATATTTATTAATAAAATTTTATCGTTAACCCCTTAAAAGTGCTCATAAAATATATGTAAAATATAAATATCAAAAATACTCACATTTTTGAGCTGTATAATTTGAAAAAATCCAAAGCAAACTGACCCACGTCCAGAAGTCACACAACTGTAAATTCAAAAATTTCATAAATATTTTGAATTAAAACGCCTCATTCTACTCTCGTTTCATACATTCCTACAACCACATATACAATTGTAGGAATGTGTGAAAGAGTAGAATGAGGCGTTTCAGATAAAAACTACAAGTGAGCAAATCATTCGAATTATTTGTAAATTAATCGAAAAATTTCTTTTTCACTCCGAATTTAATGCGCAATTTTTTCGGAATCCGGATTCAAATTTCTAAGCGAATAGTAATTTTCAATTCGAACATCCCTAAAAAAAAGCACAATAAAATTTAAGTTTCAATTTTCGTTACTTTATTTTCAAATATTTCGCCGAAAACAAATTTCTGTAAAACACGCACTGCTAAAACTAAAAAATCGGCTGAAGAATCAGAAAAGCTGTTTAAATATTTATGCAAAGCTGATTAGTATTTGAAGCAAAAAGCTGATTATTTATTATTTATATGGTATAAGCAAGAGTATTTTGTTTATTTATAACGTGAGTGTATTTTTATTATTTATTTATAAAACGTTAAGATAGTATGGAAATGGTCTGGATTGAACGCTCGTAGAATAAAGACTGGCGTCGTCAGACACCATAATAACAAAAGTTTGTTACTTATTGATCAAATCCGAAGACTCCGTGCAGGGGAAATCGTTAAGTAAAGTACATTTCGTGACATAAATTATTAGTTTTGTTTATTTTCATAAGCCAGAGAGCGGCACCGAGTGACATCATGTTACAAAAATACGGCGAAATAGCTTTCAATTTATGATTTTTAAAATTTCTAGCAAATTTCCACTTCACTACAAAGTTAGCAATAAGCGAAAACCCGATAGTTTTAAATAATTTGCGTACTAAGACTATTTTCCGATGGAAAAGTTAAACAGAATTACTGAGTAAAGACCAAATCAACTGAGCAATAAATGAAATAACAAAAAAATAGTATAACTTTGAATGTAAGTAAGTTGGTACCGTGGCACTGTAACAGCAGAACGGGAAAAGGGATCGCGTGCAACGTCAGTTGTTTGCTGGCTAGAAATATTCCGTGCGTCTCGTGACAATAGACTCGACATGCGACCTTACTTTTAACCAAAGACATCTTGTATTCTATCGGAGCTTAGTTGCAATCCAGCTGCTAAGTCTTTATCATCGATGATTTCCCATGAAAATCTCGAAAAAAAAAAAAAACACTATATAGTCAAAAGTAATTAGACGGATAATTAACCCAGTGGATATTGTTTTTAAGAAACGATTATGGCGGGACCAGAATCGCCAACTGATCACCGTCTCGAGTATATCGGGACGTGTATTCAAAAATCTCTGAAATTGAAGCCCGAAAAATGGAGCCGTTTATTGCTGACTGAGGATTATCGCAATGCCATTTTGGATTTTTTGGATAATTCGTATCCTGCGGCTCTTTTTGTTGTGCTGACGCCCAATGCACAGCTTGTGGCCTCTTGCAATTTTCCGATACCGTGTCAGCGTACGAAAGGTGAGTCCACGGGCTTACATTAGTGCTGGTAATAAAGTTTGTAATCTGATGAATAACGATAATCAGTAGGGTTTTGATTGAAATTGCAGGAACTTATGCAGTCAAAGTAAGAATGACTCCAGTGCCGAAAGACGTCGAAGGTTGCGCTTCGATGCTAATTTTGGGCGACTTATCAAACCGTGTTGTCGACGAGCTGGCAACTCTTGTTGACAACGTGTACGCACCATTGCTCTGTAAATCGGAGAATCATAAAGATCTACCGGAAGTGGCTGTTCAAGATATCAGCAGACAAGTTCATTTGATCAGAGGAACTCTGTATCAGGTTGGGGTTTGTTTGGTGGTTTATTAGTTTGCTATATTTTCTATAAAACTTTTGATCTTAGGTCAAGGGTCAAGTTAATGGTAGGACCGTATTACCAATGCCGGCGGGATTGGAAAAAGTTGTGGAGGTCGAAAAGAAAGTTAGCGAAGAAGGTCCGCAAGCTGTTGATCTCTATTTGAAAAGTGCCATCGAAGGTGTCGTTATAAAATGGGCTTATTTGGTAAACGATGTCGTAACCCAAGAATCGAGTGCGGCTTTTGATAACGGCCAGAACCCAACTCCAAATGTTGAAATTGAGTATTGGTCGAAACGTCTTACAAACTTAAGGTTTCTGTTACTAATAAATACTAGGATATTAACAATTATTTTTAATCATAGCTCTAATTTTTTCTTACTCTGACGATCACAATATGACGTAGGTATATATTTGATCAATTACGTGAAGATCGGGTTCGTAAAATGGCAATAATCTTAGAAAAAACAGACAGTGCTTACTATCCGTGTTTCCGTACATTGTTCAATAATGTTGTGTGTTCACTTGCTGAAGCTAAAGAGATATCAATGTACTTGACACCCCTGAGAAAATCCTTCAAAGCTATTGAGGAAATTGATTTTTCAGAGGCTAAACCCCTAATGCCGACGCTGATACACGTTGTCGGTTTAGCTTGGGCTAAAGCACGTTATTATCAAAATTCAACGAAATTGATAATTTTGTTCCGTCAAATTTCCAACCTGTTGATACAATCCGCCCGTAAATTTTTGGATCCATCGTCCATTTTTCAAAGTGATGTCGACGAAGCTCTGCAACGCGTTCAAATTTCTCGAAGTAATTAACGGCAAAATTTTCTAAAATATTTTTAACAACACAAGCGGCCCGAATATCTATAAGTATATTTATTTTTCAAAGGCGTTCTAGAAGAATTCAAATATCAATTTGAAAAAGCGCGGGCTAAGCCCGGCATGAAACCAGATTCGCCACCATGGACATTCAATTCATCGGCAATATTTAGCCGCCTTGACGAATTCCTAAAACGTCTCGCAGATATCGAGTGGTTATTCCGCACGGTATTAGAATTCTCAAAGCTTGAAAAAATAGAAATTGGCGGAATACTTGGCCGTTCATTAAGTTTACGTATCGTCGCTGTTGTAAAGGAATTTCAATCATTATTTGCGTCTTTCTCAGCCCGAGCTAGCGATGTGCTTGAACCTGACGACGAATCTTTTGCAGTCGACTGTGCCAAATTTAGCGAATCAATCACAGACCTAGACAGTAAATTGGCTGCTATACTTTGCCAAGCTTTTGACGATTGCAGCAATTTGGAGAGTGCTTTCAAGGTTTACTGTCATTGTATTTTTTTATTGTCATTTATTTGCTACACTTATGTAGCTTCTATTGTTCCTATAAAATATGTAATGCATAATCAAGTAGTTGGCTTTTGTACAAATTTTTTACCCTATTCATTAAATTTATTAACCACAAACTTTTTTTTTGTTTCGCTCTACTGTGGGCTCTTTTAAACGGGGGAATAATTTCAGCTGATCAATATCGCCGGTACTGTACTAAATCGACCGGTTATTCGCAACCAATTTACCGATCGTTATTCACGTATTTATGAGCTACTTAATAATGAGCTTACGATGATTGAAGTACTGTTCAATCGCGGTGTACGAGATGCATTTCGTGATTTACCAGGACTCGCTGCGGCGTTGCAATTTACAAGTATGCTCAGACAACGTATCAATCTTCCAATGCAGTCGTTCAAAACTCTACAGGCTTCGTAAGTAGACATGACGTATGATTTACGAATGATCATTTTTTCAAGTGTATGTAAGAAATGAAATCCATTAATCAGTTGCTTGATTGCAGTATTGTTGAGAGCAAACAAGGGAAAGAAATAAATGAAAGATATGAAAGATTGATTAAGTTACTCAGTGATAATGATACTCGGCTCATTGAAGAATGGACATCGGTCGTACCGGATATTGTTAGAAAAGGATTACAATATACATTATTAACCCGCGATCGTGTTTCTATTTTGTTGAAGCTTAATTTTGATACCAATTTACTCGCCATTTTGGTAGAAGTTAATTATTTAAAAAAATATTCACAGGCTGAAATTCCCGAAATAGCACTAAAAGTATGTTGAATATTTTATTTATAAGACTACTGTCTTTGAAGGGATTAAAAGACTTGAATTTTCAGGTCGCTGAGAAATCCGAAACTTTTAGAAAATTTCGAAATCATTTGGGGACAACAGTAACTGCTTACAATGATATCCGACGTACGTCTTGTCAAATAGAGTACAATCTTATTGAATTGGAAGTTGCGAGAATTGATTCAATGATAGCTCGAGGTGAAAAAGAACTCTGTTGGGATTCTGATAACCTGGCGGATTACATAAATGAGCTGGGAATACTCGTCCAGAGTCTGTGGAAACGATTGAAGGCCATCCAATCCAATGTTAACAAAATTCATGATATTCTTGAACCATGGACCCGGACTCCTCTAATTGAGCGCAAAGATCATCGTAAAGATACGCTGCTTGCATTGGATGAAAGGGCTGAAAATGTAGCTAAGCGATACTCAGATATTAGGAAAGCATCCGAACAAATTCACGCGTTGCTGGAAGAAAACAAAAGCCTCTTTGAAATATCATCAGAAGTCGATGCAGCTTGGCAGCAATACGTTGAATATGTTGATGATATGGTTATCGAATCTTTGAGAAAAATTGTTGGCTGTTGTCTAAGCTATCTTTCAGAGAATATGGATCCGGCTGGGCAAAGGGAGCCATTATTAGAAGCCAAATTGGAATTGAGAGAACCGGATTTGTATTACGAGCCTTCTTTGGATCCCGACGACCCGGATAGTCTTGAGAAGTTGATTGTAGGTTTGCTTATCGATATTATGAATATGGCGACACTTGTTACGAGATTGAAAAAAGACGCACCGACTTACGGGGACGATATTGAAATAGATGTTGATATCAAGGCTATGAAAAGCGAAATTTTGTCTAGTGTCAATAAGGCGATTGATGAAGCCACTGAATTTTGTGGAGTATTCGAAGGTAAAAAAATTACATAGAAATCTTATAACCTTTACAAAGTAACCAAAATTTCGAGTTTACAATTTCCTGATCCCTTAGAACAGTTAGGGGTCAATAGAACTTTCAGATTAATTTTCTGTAGTTTTTTAATGAGCTATTGCTCAATCCTTGAAACTTTAAGTTATTCATAGTATAGTTTATTGTAACTAATTATCATAATTAAATTCAGGATATGCCTATCTGTGGTTAGAAGACCGTGAAATAGTGATGCAACAGTTTTTAGAGTACAGCCGTCAATTGACCATTGAAGAAATGGAAATGATAGCGTTGCTAGATCCAAAAGCGCCCCAAAAAGTAACCCCTCGAATGGATCAATTCCGGGAGCAGATTGACTTGTATGAGGGTCTATACCTCGAAATTGAAGAGATGAAACCATCACGCATTTTTTGCGGATGGTTTAGAGTAAATCTCCGACCCTTCAAACAATCCTTGCTCAATACCGTATGCAAATGGTCCAGTATGTTCAAGAAACACTTAGTCGAACGAGTCACAACCAGTTTATCTGATCTCGGAAACTTTATTCGGTGAGGCATAAACATATATTTTATTGATTACCCATTTCCTTTATTATCCGTAACCTTTTCATTCGAATTCGTCAGTCATCCCCTTTGTTTATTGGTTCTGAATTATACTCTCCATTAAAATACTCACGGAAAAAAATTAATCAACAGATTAGCTGACGAAAGTTTATTGCAACAAATACAACCAGGCGATTACACCGGACTA